>NW_024539516.1:0-668678 GCF_016647785.1 Suillus fuscotomentosus | reverse complement strand
GTCCGACACGAACATGCGTCCCAACTCGCCGCTGAGCACGCTGCTGCGCAAGAGGATCCGCGATGTTGTATTTAATCAAGTCGTGGCGCTCACTTTTCCTTCTGCTTCTTCACGCCATTCTGGCACGAGCACGAGCACGACGAGTCTAGGCAAGTCATCAAACTTTACATCCCTCACCCCTCCTTCTGCGTTATCCTCGGGCATGGAGCCTCTCGCAGATGAGATTCGCTTACTCTCTGAACGACTCTCGAGGTTGGCGCATATCCATCTGGGGGTGTATCTTCCGTTGTATGAACAGGAGGAGTTTTCCACGTCTGTTTTTTCTGATTTAGAATCCTGTAGCTAGTCTGTTGTACATTATACATACATACCTCCACCACCATCATTGTTCGGTTCCCGCCCATCATCCTCCGGTTTCTTTCCACATTTCTTTTTTTTTCATTCTTGACGAGCATTTGGGTTCAAAAAACCTACGTACATGATTGATACCTCTGACGAAATTGACGAAAGGACGAGGACGACCGCTGTGGCATTACCTTACCAATTAGCAGTGGATAATACCCCCATCCATCCCTCATTGTATCCCATCATTCGAGGATCTAGTGGATCGAATCAATGACAATGACAATGATATGTGCTTTTGATTAGATTAGTACAATGGATTTGGATTCAGAATTTCCTGCGTTTCTTTGAGGGCTGGGTTCTTTCTTCGTCTAGAGTAGATCGTGTGCGCTTCTGTCTACTTCCACTTCCGATGTTGATGTTGTTAGAACCAGTGCTGATGCTGGCGTCGTTGGGGTTCGAGTGGGTGCGACCTGGAGCCGGAAACGGACGCGATTTCTTCTCCTTCTGACTCTGTTTCTTCTGCTTCTTTTCTATCGCTTTCTTTACTGCGCGCTTTCCTCCACTTGATGCGATGGCGTCGTATCGAGCTTTCATCAGCAATTCTTTTTTCTCGGCTGGATGCAAGGTGATTTGATCAGCATCAGTTGGCGAAGGCGAAGACGAAGACGAAAACAAAAGAAATGAAATGAAAGAAGCTCACCTGACTTCATCCACCACCCCGCCTTCCCCTTCCTCCTCTTCTCCCTCTCCTCCCTCCCAACCCTATCCAGCGCCTCCATCTCCACTTTCTCCCTCTTATCCCTATTGACACTACTCTCAGCCCTCTTCACCGCAAGCTCCAGTCTTCCAACTTCCCGCTCTCGTGCTGCGCGCAGTTCTTTTGGGGAATTTAAGAGCAGCTTTCGCGCGAGGCTAAGGTTGGAGCGGAGGGTGCTGAGTTCAGAGGTGTGGAGCGTGGAGAGGAATGTATAATGAGATTTGAACTTTTGGGGGTCATAGGTGCCTGTTATGTGCAGGAAACGGGGGTCTCGGGGTATGGGTGCTTTGGATTCGACGACTGTTCGTCGACGGGTGACGGGGCGTTTGGAGGTTATTTCGGTAGGGCTGTGCGGGATGAGATGAGTGTGTGGGTGATGGGAAGGTGCTTACGCATGCTTGCTAGATCTTTTGGCGAGGTCTTTACGCGGTTTTGAGTGTTTATCTAGGCGTTCTTTGTCTTTCTCTTTGGCTGTAGTTGATCGTGGGCGTTCGTCGTCAGTTGGATATGCGTCTTCTTCTGATGGTGCGTCAGACTCGGACTCCGATTCGGAATCGCTTAGAGCACGGGATTGGGAGAGGGCGCGCTGGGCTTTGCGCAGCATCCCTAGAGGCAGAGAGGACAAATCTAGAGACATAAATTAAAATATAAGTAGGATTAGTCAATTGCACATCGACGAGTGCAGGTACTTGTAGATATGGGAATGGAACTCGTACGCACCATCCTCGAGAGACCGCTTTGGAGTAATAAGCGCAATCAGTAAGTCTGCACAACACGAAAGCAAAATGAGAGCGAACCAGATCTCGGGAGGGTTTCCCGGGAATAGCATTAGTGTCCTCGTCGTTTGTTTCCTCTTCTGAGAGTCCCTCGCTGTTTTCATCTACCACGTCCGCCCATTGTACCACCCGAGGCGCATCCACGTCGTCGTCATCCTCATTGCCCTGGGCATCACCGGCACTCTCGTCAGAAACGCTCTCCAAGCTGCCATCTAACTCAGGTCCCGCTTCAGACTCAGAGACTGGATGATGGTGCTGGTGCTCGTCTTCTGTGAGTCCATCATGATGAACGAACTTTTGTTGCGTGCGTCGTAAGGCTGATTTTAGTGGTTTGGTGCGGTATTGAAGGTTCGTCGGTGATCCATTTTTGTGAGGCATGTCTAGGGTTATCCTTGCAGCTGTGGCTGGGGGGAAGTCGGGAGTCGGACGTTGCAGGGATTTTGCGGTAGTGCACAGCCACACTCAGTCCTGAACTTGAACTTTGAAGAGCTTAAGCCTTAGTGGAACCTATGGTATGGTACTCCACTGAGTTCCGCGAACTGTTCACGTTTTTCTGCAATGATATCATATCGCCAAATATCTCATCTCCTCATAAGAAAGGAATCTGCATTAATCGGACCAAGTGGATGGCTCGGTCGGACACCGATACCATTTGGTCTTTATCGCAGTACTGGCTCTTCCACCTGCACCCAACATACGGATGATGTAGGTCGTGCATTTCAGATCTTTGGCACGACTCGGCCATTCAAAGGCGGTACGGTACCTGCATGACTTGTATTAAGCGATTCGCTGATTTCTCCATCAAGTATGTGTCAATATGATGAACATGCGGCCGGTGTATGGCGTTGGATTTATTCAATATGAAGAGACCGCGACACATTTCAAGCCTTTGTATTGTTTGAGACTTGGATGAGTGTTATCGACATCACAGCGACTAACGAGACTAACTCTATGTCACGATAGCTATGGCATGCTGGCGTGATGATCTTTGAATATTTTCAAATCAATATTGTGTGAGCCTTGAAATGCTCAGTGCTTCGATAATGTTGACTTGGACGCATTCAAACGTACCACGTAGATGTATTTCAATCGCTGGGTTCCTCATGTGTATGTGCTCAATGCTTCCTTTGACTTCCAAGAACTCATTACCGAGGGCACGGACAGTCTCACGAGGAGTCTCAACCTGATTTTTGTGAACTTTGTATCACTACTTCGCTCGATACAGGAGTGGCCAACGTTGAACATCAGGGAAACGTAATTCATTACAGAGCGCTCTGTAGCATTCTGTAGCACAATCCAACCCGCTGATGAATGTTAAGCGCTTCGGGAGGGGTGATAGAGCGCCCTCCGAGGCCCCTATTCGTTAATACACACTGGGTATGAATTCAAATGCTGGGCCCATCTCGGACAAGACGCAACAGGCTACAACCCATTCCATAGCCCCATGCTACTACTGACAGCATCGTTACAGCTCGCTCTCCTTTTTGCCGACCACGTGTACTACGTGACGTGGATGACTGGACGGCCAGAATATTGATCCGTCGTGTCGTGTGTTCACAGTGGAGTTTATGTAAGTTGCTTATTAAAAAAAAGTGAGCTGATGCCATCACTGGTCGGAGATTTGGTCGACAGTCCCTTTACTAGTGAACCTAATCACATAACATTCAGTCTTACTCGGACTCAGTGCACTAGTAAAGGGTCGCGTGGGCATCACGACCCTGCTTGCCCCTATTTTTTCCCTACACTATGTTAGGATTTCACCTCGTTGCCCTGTCACTATCTAGAAACCGCATGCAGCTGCTCACGCTTCCGGTTTGTTGATATCTGAGGCCAGTCCTAAATTGTGATGGGCACGTTTATGAACTACTCACGATCATATCTGGAATGACGGCAAGAAAGTAATTGCATGTGCCAATATGCCACCTACCCTGGGATTCAAGGGTTTGGACGCAGGGACGAGACCGTGGCCGCGCCGTAAATATTAGTTGTTTTCATTGGCGATGGGCATGGTCACTGACGTTTTGTTTCAAGAACATTTGTACCAACGAGGCGAAAGCGATGCACCAAGACTCGGTCCCTTTGGTGTTTTTCACATGACAAAATTTGCCTGTCTCCGTCATGAGATCCTTCAAAGTCAGGGAAATAATATATATTCTGTCTTTCACAGTCACGGGGCGCGGTCAATCCAACTCGACGCCTTGCTAGAGCAACCACTCGTCTCGCACTAGATATCTACAATGTCTGAGGCTTTGAGGAAGCATTGGGTTGCAGACCGTTCCAACGCTACTGCATGCACTACGTTAGACTCGCGATAGTTGGTGTATTTAATCAAGCGTGGATAAGTAAAACGCAGTCAGCGGTGGTAAGTACAACTGGTTGAACAATAAAAACAACACATGGGCTGGTCACCAGTCTACACATGGGCAGGTACCCGCCCCCTCCTGTCCCCCCTAGGGGTATGCTATATTTGGTAATTTCTGCAGTACCAGCAGCAGACGAACATGTATTGCCGGACACCCCAGGCATCGTACAGACCTAAGCATATATGACCTTTAGATCCAAAAAAATCATTTTGTCTTCTGAGAGCTGGTACTGCATATGTCACTGCACAAGCAATCTGCCTCGGGAGCATCAAGCAAACCAACACATTCAAAATAAAACTATCGAAAATTGAATCAGCCGCAATGATAGAAGCGCGTTGAAACAGGACAAGTATTCATTTATTGCAGCTGCATTGGACCATGTCCTGGATTCCGGCCTTTGACTCCAGCAAAATTCATCTTGTAGATCAGGAGCTGTTTGGGCACCCAAGGTTATGCAAACAAGGGACTATCGCCCCGCCCCCACCCTCCACAACCCCTCTTTTCTCATGTTCTGCATTTCCAGAGAGGGTAGCTTGCATGGGCGACCACCCACCTATCTATAATAATCTCCGAGTCACGGATCATTCTGTAACCAGTGGTTACTGCATCATGATAGCTCGAAGATAACTTAATCACCGTAAGTTCTTCCTACAGCAGTCACTTCATCAAGTTGCAATCTCGAACGCCAGGCTTAGTACTTACGACGTGCGAGACTGCGAGTGGTACTGATGCATTATGATCATGTGACAAAGCACGTGCAACAAGACAACACGCGTATGAGTGCTTCCGAAGAATAAGTGGTGGTCCTTTGTACACTTGCCCGACTGAATCGACATCAAGCTAGTTGGTCATTAGACTCATTTCAACCGATTAGTCTGAGCATCGAGAATCACACTCAGTCAGTATTCACGCGTTAAGTGGAGGAAGAGCCCTCTCCAGCAGAAGCTGCGGAACCATGTCGATAGCATCTGGAACTAATCATCCAGTGGCCATGTCAGTTTGAGTAGAAATGCGCACACGTCCAGTACACCATGCAGGTTCAACTCAGTACAGGATATATAAAAAGGGATTACTCTGGTACAGAAAAGAGGGGCTTCGGCATCCTGTGTGCCCTCCATTCCCGAGACCGATAAAAGAATAACAAATTACATGTGCCACTCGTCCTGAGATTCGATGGCTTGAACGGTACATATGCAGCATGAGACAAGACTGGCTATGCAACAAACATTAGTTGCTTTCATTGGCGATGTGCGTAATCACTGACGTTTTGGTTCATGAAGCTTTGTACCAACGAGGCGGGCCTTTCTTCTGCAGCACCTCCTTCAAAGCCTTGTATTTTTCCTCCGATGGCGCGGTGGTAGGTAGCCTTTCTGAGAGGGTATCGTTCGAGGCGAAAGCGATACACCAAAACCCGGTGCCTTTGGCGGTTTTCACATGACGCAGTTTGGTACAGCGGGAAACGCCTGTCTCCGTCATGAGATCCCTCGAAATCAGGAGAATCATATCCGACTTTTCTTCCGCGGTCACGGGGCGGGGAAATCCCAAATCAACGCCTCGCTGGTACATCCACTCATTTCGCACTGTATATCCACAGTATTTAACCATAACTACGACCCCTGATGAAGAAGCGTTAGATTGCAAAGATGGTTCCGATATGATTGTATTTACTTGCCTTGGATTCGTGATAATTAACACTGAGCAGCAACTGAACCTGGTAAGCCCTTTTATATAGGCTGTCATGTGACAAGGCACGTGCTTCCAAACAGACAATGCCGCGCAAGCCTGTGGACTGTGGTGAATAACTGATACAACAACACATCAGCGATCACCGCATCGGCGTGTTCCACCATTGTTCCTATCCCCTTTGGTTTCTCGAGCCACAGATTGATCTTCTATGCCTTCTGTTGAGAATACTCACCACGTCATGATTGAATATTTGAGCGCTCGAGCAATCACGTTTGTTTTCTGTCCCTCGAAATTTTTTACAATAGCATCCTTGCATTGTTCTCTGCAAGGATTCAATTCTGAGGTCCGTGCTACGTATATATACATATATCTCATGCTGCAATGCAACACATTGCACCACTCCGAGTCATCTGTGGCCACCTACTGATTCACGATGCCCCCTCGTATTCCTCCTGCGGCAAGAAATAATGCAGTGGTGCAATACAAAGCCATTTTGGCGACCTCTCTCGCGTTCTCGCGCACCCTCAATTCTAGGAATATCGAATTTCTTTGGTATCCACTATGGAATCAAATACTCTATGGACTAGTGGCAGACATCCCGCGCCTCAGTTCCCTGTTTGGTTTGTGCCGGATGATGACGAGGATGATGAGGATGAAAATGATGGTGATGATCCCGAGGAGATCATACAGCCGCCTGAAGAGCAGCCTACTAAGGAAGCTCCAGAAAACCAAGACAATCAAAACGAGGACGACGAAGCAGCTGGGGCAGGGCAGGCGATATTTCTTTCGCATCAACCGTCCCACAGAAGGACGCTGAAGGGGTAATCGTGGATTTATTGGCGTAGCGCTATAATTCGTCCAATCAACGTCCATAAGGCCATGCACCGTATTTCTGCAAAGGACTCGAGTTACCAAGCCCCTAGCGAACAACGCCAGGACCCCCACTGGAATGACATTCTTCGCGTTGATCTCCCGCGCTCTAGAGACCGGTTGCAGACGATCTACAGGAGTTTAAATAAAATGGGTGTCATGGATGTAGTTTGACATTGCACTGATATGCATAAATACTGGATTGATTGATAGTCAAATTTGAATATCGAATGGACGCACTTACGAACTACTCACGCGCACGATCATGTCATGCCCGAGTCTAGAATAATGGCAAGAAACTAATTACATGTGGCAATAAGATGCCACCCACCTGGGATTTGAGGGCGACACAGGTCGCGAATGCGACGGGACGACTGAGTTCGCAGTAAACTTCATTGGCGACGTGCATAGTCACTGACGTTTTGTTTCAAGAACCTTTGTACCAACGAGGCGGGCCTTTCTTCTACAGCGCCTCCTTCAAAACCTTCTTTGACGGCGCGCTGGATGGTAACCTTTCCGAAAAAGGATCGTTCGAGGCGAAAGTAGTAATGCACCTAGACTCAGTCCCCTTGATGATTTTCACATGGCAAAATTTGGTGTAGCAGTAATCACCTGTCTCCGTCACGAGATCCCTCGAAGCCAAGGAAATGATATATATTCTGTCCTGTACGGTTACGGGGCGCGATGACCCCAATAAACGCCTCGCTGGAACAACCACTCATCTCGCACTAGATATCTGACCATGACTAAAATGCCTGAAGGTTGGAAGAAGCATTAGATTGCAGAGATGATTCCGACGTCACTGATAACCAGTACATACGCTTACTTGAGATTCGCGATGATTAGGGCTTTGAGTGTTAAATCAAGCGTAGACAGAGGTTTGGACAACTGGTATAACACCGACGTGACACTGGTATGCGTGAGTGGAGTCATATCTCCTTTTGTCTATCGAGCTCAGTTTACACACTTCAAGTTACGGTGCGAGTGCATACCTCAATCACACTTCATTACCGCTAGTCCAAGTCTCCTCGAGTAATAGGACCATCGGTCTTCAAGCTTCAATCATGATGAACGTTTTTAACGTTAAACGTCGGCCTCAGTGCGCGCGAGCGATGCCATTATGTAAATCTCATTAGTGATTCAACTGTATTTTTAGAGTTTCACGTTGGGATTTCTCCATTAATTATACATAGTTTATGGATACCTGAACCTTCGACATACCTGGGTATTTGATAGACCAATGTTGATGCATATATATGGTATTTGACTACTTAGCTATGAGCCGTCTGCACACTTAGTACCTAGAGGTCTCTTTGAAGTTGAATTTCAATGAAAAAAAAAAACTTGTTAGCGTGGTGACTACTCAAACAAAAAAAGGCTAGACCCGGACGCCCCACCAAGTATCGCCTTCTGCCGGCAAACTGAGCACGCATCCTGATGCAACGCTCCGAAGAAGTACAACCATCACAGATGAGTCATATTCGAAGCAACTTTGTTGCCACTAAACTACAAATCGTCCAGTAAGATCCGAGTGCATAACTATTACATAGTCCATCGCATTAAATTTCACTACAGGGAGCACGATTACACCTGCGCGCCCTCCGTTCAACATTGGCATTACTTGTTCATCGCATCATTAGGCAGGTCATGGTAGGGTACCGATTAGAGGCCGATGATGGTGAATTGTGGGCTGTAATTACCCGAGTCACCGAAAACTGCGAGTGATGTTGATTAGCTTGTGCGCACCAATATTCTAGGATGAAATATGCACTTACGGACAAGCGAGTAGTTCTGACCTGTAGGCACAGACGGTACTTGAACGGAAACACGACCATCCAAGATGTCGAAGCCGATTGCCAAAGGATGGTCTGAGACATTTGCTCAGCCCGAGTCGGATATGAAATGGGAAGATGGGAAGCTTACCCAGATCAATGATGGTGTTGTTCGCTAGATATACCCTGCCGATCCCGTTGGTGATGCTTACGGGTGCACCATCGGTCTCCCTGCATCCGGTGATGATGAGATTGACGCCAAGCGAAGACGAGAAGGAAGAAGCACTGACCAGGTAACATTGTGATGTTGACCAGCTATCCAGACTACGCCAGATTTTGGGTAAATGATCGGAGGGACGAAAACATCCCTGCGCATAGGAGCAGAGAGGGAGAGGCTGAAGAGAGCCAAGAGAGTAAAGATGAAAGTTGTGAATGAGATCATGATGAGTATTGAAGAGTTTAACAGTGTGATCGTAAGTTGGTAGTCGTACAACAGAGAAGCTGCTCGATGGGTCTTTAGAAAGTTGGATGAGCTGGTATTTGTACTCACTGGATAGTAGCCGCGTGACACTTGTGGTAAGAAACGTAAGAAGCTGACTGGTGCGTTGCCGGCGGATAGTCGATCTTGAATCAAGACTCGGTTCTCTCTAGTTCGGCTCGTTGTCAGATCTTCTGTGCTGCAGCGCGCACGCGGCAATTCAACTTTGAGATATCTGCGTTGCACGAACTTCGAGGTAACTTCGAGGTGTTAATTATTTGGAAGCGCTCTCGGTGTGACAGCGGCTTAAGCATCACGATGTGCCTAAGACAATGACTTCATGCTCTCATTTCAGAGTCACAATCAGCTGTTACATCAATGGGTGTGCGTGATCGGAAGAGGGGGGGCTGCAGAAGCTTTACCAGTACAGTCATTTAGTACTTATCGGTACCTTGAACTTTTACAAGCTTTTCATTCGTGGGGTCATCGGAAGCCGCAGGTTTCCATCGGACTAAATGAAGCACAAATCTCGTAAATTATCATCAATACACTTATTGGCTCGTTGCTCGCACCTTCTTCCGCTATGAATGTCAGCGGAGGTTCTTGCAGCAATCCTCCAACTGATTGTGAGAGTCAATGAATGGTAATCCTTATCTGAATTCTTCTGCCTCGTGTTATCACGTCATCTGGATAAGCCATTACCACTTTCTCCTGTTACCTGCGCACCATGGGCAAGGTACTGGGCTGATGTACCCGCCTCCATGATGTTTCGGTCTAGCATCCCCAATTCCGCTATTATCGTCCGCTGTGAACTAGACCGGTTTGCAAGCTGGTCTCAGCTTCTGACTAAAACTCGCAAGGCGGCGTCTGTAAATATATTGTCTTGCTTTGAGTGACGAACAACGTTGAAAACGCGTGGTGCCTTCTCCAAATGTATCTGCCAGGCTAGTGGAGATAGTTGTATGCAGCTGCTGCCACAAGCGGGAGAGCCCCTCTGTCGTTCGGTTTCGAGGCAGTCAAGACTTGTATGACCTTTGGGTTTAGGCCAGGCCACAGTATTTTCCCATGGACACAATGCCAAATAGGTGCAAATACTGCACGCGACGCGTAAATTGGCGCGTTTAATTGCAATTATTTTAATATTTGGGTCGCGCTTAGTTTTCGGATGCAGACCACTACGTTGACCTTCACCATCATCTGCCACCTTCAACTAACGTCGTAGTAACCACTATCGACATGGCGGTCTTAACTAGTCTGCCTACACCACCTGCTACGTCTCATAGAGACAAGGAAACAACTAGCTTTCCTGGCTCTCGTGTCGCCTGGACTCAACAGAACCAATACCATATTCTTACAAGTCCAAAGGGTCAAGTTCCCTTGCCACCAACCGCCTCACGCCAGTGTCCCACAAAGTCTATTCTCAAGAGATCAACGCCAAAGCTCCTCACCGTGTCAGAGCAGGGACAACGAGAGGCAACTCCAGAACCAGAAGACCCGCTTGTAAACCTGTCGTATCTTACGCGACCCATCTCCCAAATTCTTGAGTCGGAAACCTCCTTCACCGACCTCATTGATGCCTATGCTGTCCTCGCTGCCCGCATTAGGTCAGCAGTGGCGGGCACAACCGACGCGGACGCTTCCTGGCCTCTGTTTCAGCCGCTTCGTAAGAATACGCAGCTATTCACTGACGCAGTATGTCGTGACCTCGGAAAAGCGCTTGTGGAGCCGAAGTCTCCTGAACTTGAAAGCGAAAGTGAAGACTTTCCATTTGCTCATGAGGAAGAGGAAGAACTTCCCTCGCTCCTACCTTCTCCGAAAAAGAGTCCTAGTAAGAAAAAACGCGGTATGTCAGCTGGGCAGGCAAAATACGCGCGCGACCTCTGCACTACCTCGCACGGCGTAATGAGGTTGCTTGGATCGGTCTTCACCCTTCCTGCTGTCTACCGTATCTTCACAGGTGCGTTTCTATAGCGTTCCGAAGCATGTAGTCTGACACTTTGCAAGACGCGCAATTGGGCGAAATGTTGACAGCTGTCTTGTCTATTCCCATGGCTGATGTGCTCCCGACTCCTAACGCCCGGAAAACGTGTGCACTGTCAATATGGCTTCTGCAAGTTCAGCGCCTACCAGAGGAAGTCCTCGTACCAGCGAAAGACAGAATTGCTTTTGCTCTGCGCCGAGGTATGGAGGGTGAACTAGGCAAAGAAGGCAAAAAAGGATCTGCCTGCGACGGCCTAAAGGTTAACAATGTCATTCTGGCCTCAGTTCGGTGCTTACCTTGTGCTACAGGCTATTCATGATCTTTCCGTGTATCAACCCTCGACTTTCGTACCTGCATTCACAGAGTTGCTCCCATCTATACTGGCGAACTTGCTCGCGCCGACTTTACTTCTCCGCACTCAGGCTTGTCACGCGCTCGGTGGTTTCGTCTTAGCTTGCGTCTCTATTCCGCAATCGTCATTGCACGTCCGTATCTCCAAAGCAGTAGCTACTTTCCTCACAACGACTCAACGATCCCCTTCTCCACGTAAGACGCCAACGAAGCCATCGTTAGACCCGATAATTGTTCGTACACTGCGCACGACGTTGAACGCGTTGGAGCCCCAACATGCAGCCCAAGGACCTGTCTGGGCCCTCAGCGTCATCGCCAGTTTCATCGTTTTGTTGGGGCCAGCAGTGTACCTGGACGTTCGATTGACGCGTATAATCTCGGCGCTGCTACAACTCGCCGTGCGCAATAAGAAGAGCTCAGTACGAGGACTTGCTTGTGTTACGTGGCGTTGTGTCGCTTGGTCCTATTTCCGTCCATCCCCATC
Source organism: Suillus fuscotomentosus (assembly GCF_016647785.1). Taxonomy (NCBI): domain Eukaryota; kingdom Fungi; phylum Basidiomycota; class Agaricomycetes; order Boletales; family Suillaceae; genus Suillus; species Suillus fuscotomentosus. The sequence continues at coordinate 656,815 of NW_024539516.1, read as the reverse complement.
CTCCGCTGATGAGGGTAACGTCCAAGATATGAACGACAAGGACGTCGAACTTCTTCGCGAGAACTACTGGAAACTTCTCAAGTCCATTACCGACATGGGTGCCGGTGTCTCAACGGTAGCTGCTCTTTTGGGCGATGATTCTGGAGATGAGGATCGCCTGCGGAAGACCCTGACCCTAGTCAAAGCCATGATCAAAAAGGGCGGTCAAACCTGTGGCGACGGAATGGAGATTGCGAGGATCTTAGTGAGCTTCGAAAACACCGGAGAGAATTGGGCCATGAACAAGCTCCTTCCGCATTCCCTTTTCTCATCAAATCCGGGGCTTCTTACAGCGGAATACAAGACTTTGGCTACCGCCGTGAGGCCAATATTGGAGGAATGTCCTCAGATGAGCGATGTTCGATCCCTGACGAGAGACGAGCTATCTTGCAGTTGGGTGTTTGACGACCTCATTGAGATCTGGAGATCTGGACTTGGGTGTCTTGAGCTGCCAGAGGATAGTGGAACACCGGTCAGTTGTACGCCTGGTTTTTGTTTGCACGACTGACATCTAACATAGGGCGATGTCTTGTCAATTTGGGAAGGCCTTCTGAAGGCCAACGTGGCAGTCTTGCAAGGTAAGCATTGGCCGGCGATTCACTCGTTTGATGTTTATGTTGGCTTTAGATGACAACGATGACCATGGAGCTATTGACTTCGCGTCCAAAGCTGCCGCCATACTCGTAGACATTCTTCGCGATCCTAAGCTCGACCTTTCGGCCAAGTTTGGACCTCCACCATCTCAGCAAGCCAGTAGTCCTATTGGCGGAGTCAGAGTTACCCCCAGGCGAACCTCGATACTGTCTCGGTCCAATACTGCTCTCAAGCTCGTCGTAACCAGAGACTTATGGACCGTGGTACGAACTACTTTCCCCAGTAATGTCCTTCATTCTGCTGGTGCGAGGCTCCTTGCGTGTTTGATGGAGGACGAAGCCGACCTCGTCTGGGAAACGGATTCTCCGGACGATGCTAGGAAACAATGGGCCTACCTCTGCGCAGAAGTTTTAGTCGTCTGCGAATTGGATGATTTGCGAGAATTCTGGGCAAAGAGATCGCGGGCTATGGCTATGATGTCCTATGAGCCAGGAGTTCAGAGCCTCGTATGGGGCTGCTTCGTTGAGAAGTGGACCGAGGACGCCGAGGGGTCTTGGGAAGGAGCTGCCTTGTTACTCGGCGTTCCCTTCGGGTATGCACCCTCATTGTCTTCTGTCCTTTAGAAGATCTGACCTTTTTGCAGGAAATCAAGCGCATGGGATATGACTAATGACGAATTCGACACTTGGGATAACTTTTTGCAGCATGCCGTCAATAAAGCCCTCGATTACGGTATCGATGCTTCCACCGTGCTCGATCGTGTTGCAGAGATCGTCTCCGAGAACCCATGCCCCGCCTATGCATCGTCGACTCGCGTTGCTGATCTACTGCTCACGCACCTTGACATGGCTGACGCCCGCCAGCTTCCCTCATACATCTTCGACTTTGTCAACGATACGCTGCAGTCTACATACCCGCCCGAGCCTCGGAACAAAGTGACGTCGATCTGGATGATACGATCACTGATCCGCGTAGTTGATGCGTGCCCTGTGGAACTTCGACTGAATCTTTTGGAGACGCTTCAAGAGGGCATCAGCCTTTGGATATCGGATGAATTCCACGTGTTCAATGAAGATGAATATACTGGGGATTTGCTCCCGCTATATCAAACTTCTTTGTTGGGCATGCAAGAACTTCCGAGGAGTGTTTATGTGCTCGACACGCTATCAGCTCTTATCGAGTCCGTGTTTTACGGTCGTGGCGACAAGCCTTCCATTGCACATGAATCGTTTGAAGAATTCTGGCAGTCGACTTTCGCTAGCCACCAAGAGCCAGAAGGAGGGTGGCCCGAGAGAATTCAAGCTTGCGTCAAGTGGTCTTCCAAACCGTGTGTAGCGGATGAAGTGGCTGTAGAAGTTTCCGAAATTGTTCCTCAGATAGAAGAGCCCGAGTCAGGATCTTCATCCGATAGTCTAGACAGCGACGATCATCAACATCCTAGCTCTCAAACAACTCCCGAGCTTGATTCGCCATTCGTTTCTGACCAAAATGACTTGCCCTCTTCAGGCAACCTCACTAATGTGTCACCATTCGTCGGTCGACTCGGACCCGCACTCTTTTCCCCTTTCGAAACTTTAGAGTCTGACTCTCCACTATTTCCCTCTATCTTCTTTCCAACAACGCCGACGCGTCAAAACCGTGCTGAGACGCCCCCTCGCCCCCAAAAGCCCTCTGCTACTCCAGAATCGTTCCATTCGCTCCTGCTTCGTTCACCCGCTTCGACATTACCATTGCCCTCAGTTCCTCCATCGACCCCGCGGAGGTTATCAGCCAAGTTAGAAAAGACGCCATGCAGTGCGTCACCAGGCAAGCGGCGGATGCTCGAGGACAAGGAAAATATGTCACCTGTTCGGTCGGTCATGCAACGCATCGCAAACAGTTCTCCGAGCAAGGAAACTGCCTCCTTATCCATGCTTGGACAACGACGACTACTTGACGACCCTCTAGACGATAACACTATAAAAGGAAGGAGAGCATGTGGAACCTTCATTCGTTCTTCCATCGAGTTTCCACACGTTGATGCAGATAGTGACCTCGAGGACGAACTGGTTGTGGCGAGTCTTCTCTCCCCGAGCAGATCGTCGGTGTCGAATATCTGTTCAGCTCCAGTTGTCAATGTCTGCAAGAAGCGGAAACGCATGCTCATGGATGCTGTTGTTCTCCCTCCCCTTGAAGAAGTTCGCCTTCGGTGGCAGATGCAACGTCGGGCTAGTATTGAGCAGCCGTCCGTTATGACTACCCCCAGCAAATGCATGCGACGCACGCGTTCTTTACCTTTGCTCTCGGACGCTGAAATGGATGAGTCTGATTGTCGCCAGAAGAGGATAAGGCTCTGGGACGATTCGGACTCTACTACCTTGGAGGAACAATTGTCTTCTTCGCCCCTGAGGGCTCTGGAAGACATACAGATGGCAGGTAGTGGTGAGTGTAAATCTAATTTCGATCATCACATGTGACTAATCATTCTGATCAGATGATTCTATCATGCTCATTGGGCCAATGCGCGAGCCATACAAAGGATCAGATGATGATCTTCACGCCGTCGAGGTTCCTCCCGAACATCTGGTATCACCAGCTCCGCGAAAAATGGCGCATGACCTATCTAGCGACCCCCCTTCGAGTCCAACCAGAGAACTACTCGCTCGTCGCAAACATCGCATGTTTTCCCTTTCTGAGAAGCCAAGTTTATCAGTCTGACCAGCATCATATCCACTGCACACATACCAACAATATTCGTCTCATACTTATGATATGTATCATTAACTGTCTCGCTGTGTCTATTGTAGCTGTCATGGATTTGTCATTATCGTAATTACAGGAAATTGTACTCCAGATCAAATGAAATACTTATGATATGATGACACTAGACTCCGAGTCGCAGAACTTCATGGTTGATACAAACGAACCATTGTCTTCTTGCGCTACCAGTGGCGGGCACTGGTGGGCATCAGAAGATCCCGATCGACAGTCGCCCGGTGTGTTCCCCGTCGATAGAATTCTGTCCATCGCTCCTGTCCAGGTATTATTCTCGGCATTCGAAGGTGTTGGGTAACTGACAGGGCCGCTGCAGTAAGATGAAACGATCAAGCCCTCGACCATCCTTAATTACAAGGGGTAAATTCAAGCTATCGGTGTCGATTCCGATCCGACGAAGACAACGTCGATTCGGTGGGCCCATCAACCATGCATAGATCTTGATTGATGCCCGTGACTAAAGTTCGAGGCTGGCCAGATCTATGCAGTCAACGTTATTTAGCCACGATCATGATCCTCAGTTTTTACTCTTCGTCGCAGATAGTGCTGTTAATTTCTGCTGAAGGACACGCGGAGCTACTAGGTGCAGCAAGGTTTCAAAGACGACTGTAACGGCCATCCGTTTCCTATGGATCTGATTGACGACGTTGTTCTGTGCCTCTGCATGGAAGGGGAAATAACATTTTAATTGACTGACTTCGCATTACAGATACAAATCGCCGTTTCTGACCGGCAGACGGGTACCATTGAAACCGACCTAAACTTGGACCGTTATTGAAGGGCTACGATGTTCCCTTACCGTATTTTCCAATTTACTTCAATTTTGTTCCTGTCGAAAATTTTCCCGTATATTAACTTAACAATGCTGTTAAAATTTTGAGTTGCAAGCGCAAGGATGATCGGGAGAGAGGCAACGCCAAAAAGACAGTAGTATGTGAAGCAGGTATGATAAATTAAGGAAGTGACTGCTGGAAGTCTGGGGATCTGGAATAGCGGTCAGGATGAGAACTCTACAAAGGAATAAAAGACCACGAACGAGTCTCTCGATATCCTTTCATAGCTTCGAAATTATATCCGGGTCTGGTGACGTCTGATCAAAAGCCGCTGCGTTTTTAAAATGTGTGGCAGAAGTTGTCCGGACCAGACTAGACTCGTAACCAGTCTGACTATATGCGTCAATTTGAGATAGTGAGAATTTATTGACGTAGTCAGACTGGTCGAACTCGGAGTGATTTGGCAGGCGAAGCGAGGAGTTTGAAATTTGGCAGATGCCGGTATACCGCTTTGTGTAACATTACTGGTCAACCCCAGTCAGATCCTACTACAGGCATATACAGACGCATACAGAGCCTGTATGGGCCTGTATTTTTCAACCAATCTCTGGGTGGACCTGTATAGAATTAGGCTCAATATAGCAAGGCTGTATCAGCCTGTACAGGCTCGATTGCAATGGTTGTAGTGATACAGGGCGATTGGTTACATGGCAAAACTAACGAGCACGAGGCGCCGGCGAACAAGTGTAAAGGGATATATATGTGCGTGAGGCGTGCATGAGAACAAACAATGCAATGCAGAGACAAGTGCGGGTAAACGAGAAACATACTAGTACATGGTGAGACTAACGAGCATGAGGTGAGCGAGCATAATGGAAGATGTCCATGAGGCGTGCAAGAGACCGTGAAATGCAATGCGGACGAGTGCGGGTAAACGAGAAATATGTAGCAATAATAATAGTGCAGACCTGGGGACAAATTCAAGCAATTGTGTGCGGTTCTACCATCTCTGAGTCGCCCCCCACATCCGGCAGTATGGGAGCATCTGATGGGCCAGACTCGGAGACGGGCAGTATGAGAGCATGGGGAACAGATAGTGTAGCGCTTGACCTTGCGATTTTGACAAGGGCAAGCTTATCAGCATAGCTCTGATTATTTCAAGTCAAGAAGTGCTCTTTTCAAAATGAATACATAACGAACCTGTTTGACAGAAGCATCGAGCTTCTTCCAGTGTGTCTCAAATTGTGCATCAGAGCCACCGGGGTGTTCAGTGCACCAATCTGTTCGACACAGACTTCTGTGAACGGCACTCCTACAAAGCCATTTAGATATGCAAGTGCAGGTCCGTCTGCGGTGCCGAGTGCGAGAAATGGATTTGATGTGTAAATGATGTTGCGTGATGCATCCCAAATCTTAAGACCCTCTTGTTGAATTGCGGAGAGATGGTGAAATGAGGGGAACAAAAATGAATCAAGGTTCTTCAGCTTATTTGGTCCTGGAATGACGACGCCAGGGAGGACATATTTCTTCTGATAGCGAGTCTCGGGGGATCTGTCTAAAACAACCCATATGGACATCCAACAATCCGATTGCTTATTTTTGAAAAGTTGTGTGCCGTCGGTCGAGAACATGAGAACATGATCCTCAGGTTTGATCTTCCCCTCATTCACAGCCTCGAGGTATTGGCTGCCATCGAAGAAGTCGTTATAGGACTCCTTCAATCCATTAGATCGATTGAGCTCATCAAAAATCTGCTGTGTCTGGATGTTTCGGTACCGCAAGTCCACTGCGCCCTCTGGACTTCGGTGAATGGCCTGAAGCTGCTGGCCGACAGGTATTGTGCTGAATTGGCGTCGAGGAACCTTGGCGCCCGTTGCTTCAAACACCTCCTGGTTGTATCGTGGTTCAGTGCACTCTGGACAATGGTCGAGAGATGCAAAAGGGCCAGTAAAGCCAATGCACGTGTTAAGACACATGTCGTGCTTCATCTCCTCGACTCCAGTGATTTGTGAAACAAGGGACTTAATCTGACAGTGTGAAGGAAGCTCTATGTCATTATTATACTCCTTGATCGCAGAGGCTGCTTTCGTGTAGTCATCATCAGCATTGTTGAGTGCGAGGTACAGACGGACAGCAAGTTTGAGTTCAGGGTCGTCGTCGATGGAAAATGGGTGATTAGGTGGATTCCTGAGTCTCTCGGTAGCATCTGGACTTAGACCGGTACCGGAATCATCTAATGATGCATTCTGAAGTGCAAGGATGTAGGCGAGAGATGTACGTAAGTCTTCGCGCTTGTCATTGGCATAGATATTATCGAGAACCTCCTCATCCGCATCCAGAGGTTCGGGAATGGGAAATGGATTGTCTATATCTTCCTCGACTGGATGAGCTTGTGGAGAGCTAGTGTTTCGAGGAGGGTGCTCTTCGGAGTGTTCCCTCTCCTCTGAATCTTGGAATTGCTAATGCAGATATGAGCTCGTTACTACGTTGCATAAAACGGCTAGACAAGACTCACCCGATCAAAAATCTCTTGTAGATCTGTAGCGTGACCAGAATCATGGTCTATATGTTCATGCAAACCATGCGAGGCTATACTTCCGAAGTCTCTGACATTAGCAGGTGGTTGGGATGAGGGTGAAGACAGACGTGACGTGTTTGACATAGAGGCTTCCTCAGGTTGTGCATGATTCAAGTTGCTCCGTACTCCTCTGAGTGGATTGACAAAGCTAGGTGTGCCCATTGAAGTAAATGACATGTCTTCCTGGTGATATTTCTCATGGGTGTGGTAGGTGCTTCTGCTGACTTTGTTCGAGACACCGTTGCATTTCCTAACACACGAACAGGTGTATTCGCATTGTGTGCGTTCTGCAGGCATCAGAGTTTCGTTGTGAGTAAGTCCAAGTCGACAAGATATATTCTGTTATCGAGACGACAGCATTACATAAGATACAGTCCTGTAAAAATCAACCATTTTCTGTCTGTATGTGTGTACGTGTGTATCCCCTCTGTATGTCGATGTATGTCCCTGGCTGAGCGTGGAGTAGGATTTGACTGGGGGTCAACAACGCAAACTCTTTTGTTCGTACCGTGAAAAGTATAGTATCCTCTCAAAATACAACAGTACATCGCGCCGGAGCACTAATCATTGATTGGTATGACGCTCCAAATGCCACTTTAATAAACTGCGCGATATACACCAAGTGCGCGATACACAATGTCAAGTGCGCGATACACAATGTCGAGTGCGTGATACCATACTAGTACTATGTCAAGACATTTCATGTAGGTAGTACTTCTAATCAATTGGATGGCTGAAATCTTCGAAGCTGGGCTCAACGATCAAGCATTTTGCAAGATTATCAGCTGTATGAGTGATGCATCGATGAGTGTCCGCTCGTGATCAAAAGTGCTTTGAGCTTTTACAGTATATAACACCGCCTTCCAACAGTCCAAGTTGATCTCTCCAATGTCAAGTTTTTCGAATCGTTCAACAGCATCCTTGTAAGGTTGTGGATTTCGTCCGTCCAGCAAAAACCTGCCCATTCCATTCCACCACAGCTGCTTCCAGTCTTCCTCACATCTTGTTTGCTTCATGCAAGTTGCTGCATGCACCATGGGTGGGGCTTCGCATGCGATGATCCGGCGGTGTACATCGAGGCATTCCTTGACTTTGAACATTGTGTTCCATACAATAGATCCAACCATGTGACGTTCCTCGTCAGATATATCATTGATGCGAGCTGAAACGAGCCGCTCGAAAGCATGTGGAAAGAAGTCTTTGATATTGTACTTCAATGCAAGTGAGATAAGTTGTGTTGGTTCGAGTGAGTAGCGTTGGCGCTGGAGATGATGAACAGCGTAAACACGTGCATCTTTGCAAAGATACATATCACTCAGCTCCAGTAGTTGAATGACAGACCCATCTGCCCCTCCTCGTATTAATCCTTGGTCTGAGGATTATTTCATCGGCGACGTAACTATCTCCGTCTAATTTCTCATGCCCTACTGCGATCTACTTGATATCTTTTCTAGTACAATAATTATCATGACGAAGCTTCAAGTTCATTGCCACCTATGCCTTGCGACTCTGACCAAACTTACCCTTGCCGCATACCACGATGCACTCCCTTAATGACAACAATACAATCATTACTACTACTGGCCAGGCCCTTAGTAACAAGGTTCGAGGCTGGCAACTTTCGGGTCTTTCTTTCCCACTCTCGGACTCTACTTTGTTAGCGCTTATAGAGTTTAGTTTTACCTTCGAAATCCATGATATTGTCATTTTGAAGCACTTCTAAGACAACTTCAAGGCCCAACTTGAAAGCTCAGGCTGCGGTTCTTTTCGTGTCGCGCACTCGACATTGTGTATTGCACACTTGACGTTGTGTATCGCGCACTCGACGTTGTGTATCGTGCACTCGGTGTGTATCGCGCATTTACGTTGTGTATCGTGCAGTTTATTAAAGTGGCATTTGGAGCGTCATAGATTGGGACAATAAAAATGATTCCATTTCATGCATTATACCCACCCGTGATGATGTATCAGCAGCCTGAACCTCTGGCTCGGATGACCAATCCTTCCGGCCTCGACAAGGAGGGAAAAACTCTCGCTGTCCTCAAAATATTTCGTGGATTGTGGATGTTAGTCATGGACCCCATGTTGTATTCAATCTCAGAAAGACTCTCCATGGCAACTTGGAGAGAAGGTTTCTTTCGAAGCAAGGCACTTGTGCAATTTCTGAATGTGTTGGACATGGATGAGCGAGTGAGTAAGCAACTTCACATCAGTTTACGACCCTGAATGTAATGATATGACTCATGAGGCATCTGAGCTGGAACAATTTTGGACATTGTGAAAGAAGATTGAATCACGACTCACGAGAAAGCCTTGAGAACTTGCTGGTGTTGTGTTGTTGAGAGTGCCCTCATAAGGTCCGTTGGGATATTTTCAATTGTATCTCAAGCAGCAAGTGATAAAAGTCATACAGAACTCATGGTTGAGCGTTGCAACATTGAAACTTAACATAGCATACAGTCTGAGCAAGAGCAGACACATAACTTGTGCTGTATGATCGGAACTTCCTCCAGCACAACCGGCACCTATCAAATTTCAAACTCCTCACTTCGCCCTGCCCTGCCACTCCGAGATCAACCAGCCTGGCTACACCACTTGTGCAACTGTGGTAGTATACGCCAGGCTGGTCATGAGCCTAGGACCAGACTCCAAACTAGTGTTGCCACAAGTTGATGTGGTGTGATGTGGTGCTAGTGAACTCAAACAAGCAAATGATTCAAGTTGTATCGAGTTACACACCAGTGCAACTAGGGAGTTCGGATGTTGTTCAGGAATTAAGTCCACCAATCAGCAGGCTCAGATCTATCTCTTTTTGGTTTAGCAAGTCAAATTTATTGGCACATAAATAGCTATATTTGGCAGAAACAGAATTAGATATTTCTACAGTCATGACTCATCATGGCTACAATATCATGAACACTTGATGAGAAGGCTCGCTCACACAGCATGGAGGAAGCCTGTATGGGTAAGATGAGGGTGACTTTGTATGAGAGTGGATATACTTGTTCCGCATCCTAATCACAATTAGCGCCATATGTGAAAACAATGAGTGTGAGACTGATGGGTATGTACATAGTAGTAAAGAACTCATGTGTAAAAAAGTAGAAATTTTTTGATTTTATATGGACCAACAAAGCAAGTAGGGCAGACATATTGACAAGGTATAATGGCGAGGTGTAAAGCACTGGAGAAGTGCTCAAGATTGCATGAAATACTCAAGCTACAGTCGGCAAGATTATAGAGACTTATAGTAACATTGATAAGATACCAGGGAAGCTTATGGGAAAGTCTTCTTGATATGTCAATCAACAACTTGCAGTGCAACTCGATGTTTACACCGCATGGGGCAGTTGCCATGAGTTGCGTAAATTTCCAAGTCGAGTTGATGTTAACTTGATTCCAACTCACACCAGCGGCAACACTACTCCAAACCAGTCAGTGGTGTGTAGAGAGCAATAGCCACAAACCAAATACAACCACATACAATTTCTCTGATCAAGCAAACATCACATGATAAAGCATAATTTTAGCATGACAAAAGCAATGAAAGTGCAAAGGATCATCTTCATGACTTTAAGAATCAAGATAGTGTTGGACTTAGGAGCATATGGTGGAGGTATGAGCACAGGAACAGAAGCTTAGTAATACATACAGGAATGAGTAATGTAGGGAACACCAACTTACCCGGGAATAGCTGGAGTGGTGTCGATTAGTAATAGCAGCACGGAGGAAAGACAAGTCCGAAACTAGTGTGGGGGGCAAAACTACTTGAGGTCAGTTTTGCCGGTTGCAACCGGCAGTACTGGCAAAACTTTGAGCTATGTGAACAACATTCCTAATGAAGACATTAAAGTTGCCTTGTCCCATCCATCATCCTCGCCATCGTAATTGACCACCTCAACCTCATCCAGAATAGCCTGTGGTATTATCCCTTGCTTGACACAATCTAACTCATCAAAATCAAAAACATTACCCTCCAGCACTTCAACTTTGTCAATGTCATGAACTTCTTCTGTCCGCTTCAATTCTTTGAGAGCTGCAAATTCAGCAGCAATGTTGTCAGGTGAGATACTCTCTGGACCAGAAAGCAGGTCATCTGCATCAAGAGGTTCAGCCAAGAGTGGAGGTGCCCATACAAAGGATGCCTGTGCAGTCTCAACAGCAATGCCAACCTCTTCACAAGTGTGCATGTGAGCATGTCAATGACGAGTAGACTTCCCAGCCTCTGTGGCTTTTATGGCACTGTGGTGTCGAAGGTTCGCACAAGTTTTTCCAAGGGTCTTGAATGTTTCAACTGAAAGATTATACCATTGTGCAGATTGTGTTGTGCCAAGATCAGAAAATGTGCATTCTACTTCATCTGCATGCCCTACAATTGAGAGAATTGTGACAGCAAAGGCCTTGAGAGGGTGGATCTCGGAGTTGATTGGAAGGTTTTGCCACCAAGAAAGGCCATCTGCTTGGCCACCAGCAAACAGAGCTACTGACTGATTGTAGGCCTGCAGATCATTGGAGAGTTTTTTAGCCATCATTATGTCCCATTTCCAACGTTTTGCAATGCCAAGTCAGTCTTAACCATGAATGTGAGGGACCTGCCATTGGCTACCTGTGTGACAGCGAGTTTCCGACACATTGGGTGGAGAAATAGAGTGAGTGAGTGAACTTCTGTATTCATGGTGTGAAAGCAGCGGTTGAAGACAGATCTCGCATGCAGCCAAAAGCCAACATGATAATCCTGTTTGCAAGCCAACTGGGACATCTGTTTGGTGCAGTGAAGAAGTTCTAGCATGCAGTCAGCCAGTGAGGCTTGGCGAAACTCAAGGTTGTCAACTGCATCAACAATAAACTTGACCATCGTCACAATCTGTTCAAGAAGTCTCCAGTAGAGGGGATCATTTAAGATTGTGTTTATAACATCAGATGTGACAGGAGCTAGGCCATTGGTCTTCTTCTTGGCATCAGGATGCATGCAGATAAGAGTGAGTGGAGAACTATGATACGAGTATATTAGTTGCTTGTAGTTATTAGTGTGTGTATGAAGGGCAACTTACTGATACTCTAGCACACTTAAACATTGGAGAATCAATGCACAAAAATGTGACTTGCAGTTTTGCTTCATTTTCTGGTTGATATTGTGTTTCTTAGCTTTGTCATTGAGCTGTCCACCCCAATAGTGTGATGAATTGAAAAAGGTGACAACATGAGCAGTTTGAGTGACAATCTTCTTTATTTCTGGGAAGGACATGATATCTCCAATCAATGTATTCAAACTATGCAGGAAGCATGCAAATGGCTGAGGTTCATTTTGGTATTCACTAGGAATTTAGCATAATGACATTGACTTACGAGAATCCAAGGGAATACCTCCTGGAGTTTGCAACGGTAAGACTGCATGACTGTTGGATTATCTGTAGTCACAGTGATGAATTTTTTCCCATCCTCAACTTCCATATGATTCATGGCCTTCTGAGACACAGCCACTAGATTTTCAGCAGTGCCTCTCTGCCCAGTCATATTCTTGAGTGTGAGAACTACAGGAGGGTGATTAACCTCAACTGCAAGTGAGCCATACAGGCTCCTCCATAGTAGATCCTCCCATTCATCCAGGAGAAGGGTAAGACATTTTTGGTCCTTAAGTTGGTTTATCTCCTCTTGTTGGACATGGACAGCTTCACTATCAAGCGAGTGATGAGATAACACATAACATGATGGTATGTGATATGAGGGATGTATTACATTGATGAACTCATGGAAAAATACATCATCACCAATATGGAAGGGGATATTAGCATTGTAGAAACTACAACACTGCAAGGTGTGAACAAGGCTCCTGACTGTATCTATAAATGTTATAAGGTCACGCGTTGCCTGGTCTGCTATACTTGAGAAGACAAGTGCATTCTACCCTAAAGGGGAAGTGAATGCAGCAAGGATCTAGTGATATGCGCTGAAGGCGCTACTGTTTGGCCAATGCGAAGTGTGAGAAAGCACAGGTGTGTGCAAGGCACGGGAATGCGCGAAGCGCAGGAAAGTGTGTGCGTGTATGCGGAGATGAGTAAGAGTAAGAGTGAGTTTGCTTAAGTGATGATATGATGTAAGACAAGAGAAGAGAGATGCGAAGTGTAGACAAATAGACTTCTACTATGTTCTGCTAAGTAGTAAGTGGGTAGTAACCAGTAAGTGAGTGGAAAAGTGAAGTAAAAGTCCCTCATAGTATGTACTGCTGGCACTTATATGTGCTGCCTAAGCGCTGTCATGCAGAGCCGATGCGCTACCAAGTAAGGTATGTAAAGATAAATATAAGTAAGGGTCCATGATAAAAATAAGATGGAATGATATGCAGATAAGGGAAACAGAAATATACGCACTAGAGAGCTTGGTGGACAGTGGATGGATGCTTCCAGATGGCTGGTGCTATAGGGTGCTCAAGCGCGGGAAAGTGTGCGCGCATATACATTGTGAAGCGTGGGAAGTGTGTGCGCATTGCGCGGGAAAGCTGCACCTCATATAGGGATAGCTGCAGACAGCACACAGAGTGGTGCTGCAAGTTCGTGCAATGAACTCCCTAGTGAAAAGTGCCATAATACCATGAAAGGCATGAGTCTCTACAGTGTGAATGAAAAAGCTATTTTCAAGATTTAACAATTAGATTTGAGGCTCAAAGCTAGTAGGGATGACACGACACACCGAAGCAACTTTGCATTTGCTAGGTTATTTTGTTCCTTACTTAACGGACGATCAATATATCCATCTAGGTTTGAAGCTTTACATTTCTTGATGGGAATGGCAGCAATAGTTGAACTTCCAGAAGCAGCCAGTGAAGTAAGAATAGCATTTGAATCAGTGGGGCACCAGTCTTTTCCATAATAAATTGATGTGCTGCTTGGCACAGAAGAGCAACTGCATTTGTACAGTGCTTGATAAGATGGTTTGGTAGGTTGTTGTCATGACCCTGGATTTGAGCTCCTGATGAGTTGTCAGTGTCTCCACAGTGTCTGCATTTCCAGTAGTAGCAATGCAAGCTGTTTGGAACTTGTTCCAGGTGCTCGAAATTGTTGTTGATCAGTGGTGCAAGGGGGCGTTGTAGGGATTCATTTCTGGTTGGGCTTGTAGAGACTGTTTTTACCTTACCTTATGTTGGCACTTTTGTAGCTTACATAATCAAGCAATCTTTTCACCAGTTACCAGTATGAGTCTGAGTGCTCAGTAGTTTTCTATGATATTTCCTCTCCTCTGAGCCTTGAGCCTGGTCCAGAAACCCTTTAGGGTCGAATAGCAGCTAGGTTCTGCAAGACCCAACACATTGTTCAGACTCACCATCTGAATTGTTGTACCTTCAGCGTCCTCCACTATGCACCATCTTGCTCTAGGGATGTTGGTTTTTATGTTTTATTAGATTCAAAGTAAATGTTATCATATCTAAGTTATATCTCTGCGATCTGAAGTTTTGCCAAGTTGTGCCACCCTCTGTTTGGATGAGTTTTGCTGATCACTGGGCACAACTGGTCTGGCACAACCAGTTGGCAAAACTTGGCTGTTTTGCCAACAACACTATCTGAAACAAATGTTTTCAGATCAGACACATGGATATAACTGATTGATAGTATAAATATTGTACAAAGTACTTACAGGATGGGTGTTACGCACTCAAATAGATCTGTTATGCGGAACCCTAAGAGGGGCGTCGTCCGCTAACGTTCGTGACGTAACCGGAAGGGTCCGGTGTAGCGACTGAGACTGGCGACGACGAGTTGGCAGATATCAGAGACGCGCGTGTCACGTGACTTCTAAGACGGGTGTCTTCAAAGTCACTGACGTTCTCAAAGTAAGGACAGTCTTGTCCGAACGATGAGTAGTCGATCGAGGTAGACTTAGGCGCGATGAGCACCTAAGAAAAGATACTAGAGACTGAAGCTGAGGGGGGGCTTCAGAGGGAAGTATGTTCGAGGGAAGATTGAGTAGATTCAAGTTAGGGAATCTAGTACAGAGTGACCAACTACTTATACTAAGTGGAAAGGGTTAAGGGCAAGGCTACCGTACTGTAGGTAAGGGCAAAGGGGAAACGGAAAGGGTATAGGTACGCTGGTAGCAGAGCCTGATTAGTGATGTGAGGTCGAATGCGGAATGAGGCCGAGAAACGTTGGAACGAGCCAATGGTAAAAGATACAATGCGCAGCACGCATGAGTCAGAGGAGAGATAAGACGAGATAAGGAAAGCCACATTGGTGGCACGAGTCAGAACGAGTCATAGCCCGAAGGCACGTGCGCACGTTGGTGCGATAGGAGGGGGACGAGGGACAGGAACAGTCCCGAGGATCCAGTCAACGGATAGTCGGTAGAGAAGTACGAGCCGGAGGCATACGAGGGCGAGGACGAAGGGGAAAAATGATAGGGGGGCCATGTAGCCGATGTTACTTGTAACAATGGGTAGTCAAAAATAATATCTTCAATACTCTATTCTAAATCTATACATAATCACAGGTTATGAGCCCTGATACTACCATAGATAGAATGCTCCCTGGCTCTTCATCACTATATAACATCCCCCAGCTCACCAATAATGAAATGAACTGGATAACCTATAAGGAAAGGGCCCAAACGGTGATACGAGCATGAGGTTTGATGCACTATCTTGGTGGTAGGATAAAGGAGCCTGTACCTTTTGAAATTGATTCACAAGGACAAGCACTGAAGCCAAACAAATCAGTAGCTACCCAGATGGAGATTGAAGAACAGGAGAAGAAGATCGATGAGTTTCAATGGAAGGACTCACTTGTTAAGCAACATATATTTAGTACGGTCTCAGACCGACTATTGTTGCATATCCAGAGCCTTGGAGATGCCTTGAAGATATGGGCAGAAGTATGCCACATACATGAAGGAAAGACGGAGATGGTGCAGATAGACCTGTGATGAAAACTGCAGGAGACCAGGTGTGAAGAAGGTGGAGATGTGAAGACACATTTTGGAGACCTGTTAAGGATCTGAGAATCATTAGCAGGAATGGGAGCAAGTATAGATGAAAGAGACTACTATGCTATTATCATGGGATCACTGCCAGAATCCTACAGACCAATAATCTCATCAATTAATGCAGCCGTATGTATCACGAAACAGCCACTTACCTCATATGAGTTGATGAATGTCATCACCAAAGAGTACGAGCACTAAGAGATAGCCCATCCCAAAGCTCCTATAAAAAGAGGAAATAATGCATTCTCAGCAGAGACAAATGAAAAGAAGAACAGGAATGAGGACATTACCTGTTATAATTCTGACAGAAAAGGCCATTATAAGTCCGATTGCTGGAGACCCAGAGGAGGGAAGGAAGGACAGGGACTGTGCCAAGGATAGAGGAAGGGAGGACACTCGAACCAGACTGCTAACACAGCAGAAAGCAACAATAACTATGCCTTTGCCTTGTTAGATCTTGCAAATGTTGCAAAAAAAATGAACATACCTATGGAACACAGAGGCACAATCATAGATTCAGGTGCGACATCACACTTCTGCCCCGATCACTCAAAGTTTATAACCTATACCCCCATCAAAGCACAAGAAGTGCACATGGCAGATGGTTCTATTATCAGTGCTATAGGAAGAGGAGATATAAGTATAGACCTACCCCTTGGGATGAAGAAGACAACAGTCACCCTCAAGGACACCCTATACACTCCAAAGATGGCCTTCACATTGATATTGGCCAATAGAATTGCAGCGGCAAGATTCACAGTGCATTTTGAGGACAAGATGTGCAAGATCTTGTCCCCAGCCCCAGAGCGAAAGACCATAGCTGAAATTCTGCAGATCAACAGACTATATCAAATCAAGTCAGCAGTAGCTCGCAAATGTGGAAGACAAGCTTATGTCCACTCACCAGATAACAGGAAGCTCGAAGTATGAGCAGAGGAGGCATTGTTTGCTGGTACAGATGAAGAAAGGAGGGGATATCAAGCATATTGACTGGAAGAAAAACAAGTTTCTGTCAAATGAAACATTAGTTTTGTCCCGCCAGACATCAATGTTCATGACAATGTACTGGATGAGAGGGAGTCTAGGCAGATAACACAAATCAATGCACCAAATATTGTCCAGCCTGTCGCACAAACTCCCCAGAGCATGCATTCCCTACCAATCCAAATGATGCCCAATGCATTAGCAGCTGCATATCAAGAGCCAACACTAGATGAGGCCTTGAGCAGCCAAGATGAAGGAGCAATACATGCACCAGGTGAAACCAGAACTAACATTCATATGATGACATCTATGCATTGAGAGCCGACACTGGAAGAGGTGTTGAGTGACACAGACGATGCAGCAATAGAAAAGGAAGACATACCAGGCATTCATAGGCCATTGGCATCAGCCACTGTAAAGAGTTGATTCCTGGTATGTTATACAAAAGGTGTTACCTTGAGACTCAAAAGTACAAGTAAGATGTTTGTCCCAAAGAGACTGCCTGTAGGATTATCTCTTGATATAAATGCAAGGGATATCTTGTTAAGATTGAAGGTAAGAGAAGGAAAGGATACCTCAAGTGCATTCAGAGTTCCAATAACTTGTCTGAAGTGTCTGATAAGTTGTCCAATGGGTCCGGCCAAGGTCCGACGTCAAGAAATGAAGGTCTGAGGTTGCGCAAAGCTTCTGATGAAACAGCAAGGTTTCTGGTGTAGAATACAGCAATTTTTCGAAGTATAGAACTTGCATAGATTATCTAGCAAAGTTCGTCAAAAGACTTAAGGAAATCAGATAAGAAAAATGGCAGTGGTTAAGCCAAACAATCATTCCGAATGAACAAAGATTGATTGTGCGGAATACTAAGGTCCGAAAGTGACTCTACTAACTATGACTTGTAGCAAGGAAAGTGAAGTAAGTTGCAAGTATTAGTGAACCAAATTATATCCTACTGCATGAAAGTCTGGAATATGCGTAGGTGAAAACTGTAGCGAGATAAGACATCCAAAATGTAATAAGACTCAAGGTGAGCCGCTATGAAGATATATAGGTAATAACACATGAGGTGCATATTTATACGTATTAGCAAGGGTTTTCAATGTATGTGCCCCTAGACATAATCAATAACAGAATAACTAAGTGAAAAACACACCAGCGAAGTCAAACAGACAAGGACAGGACATGATACAGAGAACCGGAAAAGCTAAAAGAGCCTCAGAATTGGACAGATGACCTTTGGACGACTCGGACAAGTGCATGGAACTTTCAGAAGATTGGAAGAATGTCAAGGAATGTAAGATGTGATTTTGACAGAATACATGTCCAGCGCCAGCCCGAGTGTTACACTGTGCATCGAAAACCAGCACTGGATGAGGCCTTCAGTGGCCCAGACACTGCGGAATGGCAGGAAGAATTGAACTATGAAATCAATGCACTAGTAGAAAGGTTCTGTCTCGAGGATGCGACAATATCACAGACACCCATAGGAATAGGGATAGTTCTGAAGAAAGAGTCAACAGATCATTCACCAGACACCAAATCTGAAATATCCGAACAACACATACCATATCAACAAGCAATTGGATTGCTAACACATGCAGCAAGCCAGCCACATAGGCATTTGATATTGGAACATGTCATCCAATTGCATGGTGCACTTGGAAGCAGAGTATCATTGCACTATCGACCGCTGAAGCAAAATATGAAGTGTTAGCATCAGCAGCACAGGAAGTACTTTACCTGAAACACTGCAGGCATTTGCCCATGTTCCTCCACCAAACATTCAAAAAACATTGATTGAGAAGATAGAAATTTCCCCTCATTTTTCCTGTCAAAACATTTAAAAAAAGTAATTCATGTTTCAATGATGTTCTGTGTGTGGGACATGATGCAAAAATTGGTCATGTTCCTTCAAGGATAATATTGTATTTTCCATCTATTGTCTTTGAAATAACAGCTTCAAATAATGTTAACTTTCTTATCTATGTTCTTCAAATATACTATGTTTTTCAAATGTTCTGCATATATTTGAAAAACACAGAGAAGAAAATTAACATTATTTTAAGCTATTATTTCAAGGACAATGGATGGAAAATACAGCATTATCCTTGAAGGAACATGACCAATTTCTGCATCATGGCCCACACACAGAGCATCATTGAAACATAAATTACTTTTTTTCAATATTTTGACAGGAAAAATGAGGGGAAATTTCTATCTTCTCAATCAATGTTTTTTGAATGTTTGGTGGAGGAACATGGGAAAATGCCTGCAGTGAAAGCCTTGACAAAAGAGTTGTACGGGCCAATGAAGACAACTGTGAAGGTATACTGTGACACTCAAGCAGTTATAGCATTGGCATTAAGTAAGAAATTCCATGGACACACCAAGCATATAGATCTTCACTATCACTTCATCCATGGCCTCGTCCAAAACAACATTCTTTGACTCCAATATTGTCCAATGGCCGAAAATGTTGTGGACGCCTTTATGAAAGTGCTGCCAGAACCAAGGTTCAAGGAGCTGAGAGAGAAGATGAGGATAGGCTGTGCTCGAGGGGGAGTGTTGGACTTAGGAGCATATGGTGGAGGTATGAGCACAGGAACAGAAGCTTAGTAATACATACAGGAATGAGTAATGTAGGGAACACCAACTTACCTGGGAATAGCTGGAGCGGTGTTGATAGTAATCGCAGCGTGGAGGAAAGACAAGTCCGAAACAAATGTTTTTAGATTGGACACATAGACATAACCGATTGATAGTATAAATATTGTACAAAGTACTTACAGGATGGGTAGTCAAAAATAATATCTTTAATACTCTATTCTAAATCTATACATAACCACAGATAGAGCAAAAGTAAGACATATAAGTTGTAGTGTAAGTCCTTTGCAACATCATATCCATTTTAAAATTGTCATTTGTGTCCTATTGATGACTCCATGAATAGTAAATGTAAGGAATACACTGTAATCAACAACTTCTGTAATTTCTCTTATACTTATTATAAGGTGTGCTCAATTCTTAAGTTGTCATGGTCAAGAGTTGTTAGCTCTTTATTTGTACCATTATGCAATTGTAATTTCGGTTCCCAGAAAGGGTTAGAACCTAGTATGCATCCGGGATGACTAATAACAGACACTAATGGACTTCAATGTTTCAAGTTTCAAGTTTTGCATGTCTTCATAGACACTTTGTTGTAGTCTGCTGACCAATGATGAGCTATCTGGCACAGAACTTACTATACAATATTGATTCATCACATGGTATCTATAATGTTTTACAAGACATTAATGGTACTCAGCAGGGGACTTACAATAATTTTCCAAGTCATATTCCACAAGAGTACAACATGTCATACATAAGTATCACTCATGACCACCAGCACATGACTGCTGCTGCATATGACAGACAAGCACAAGTCTAGAGGCCAGATCCTCATGCACAACATGGTTTCTGGTCTAATCTATAGTATAGCCTTTTTCATCATAAGTACAGCAAGACTCAAGACTCACTTCCATAGCTTAGGTACTTGGATACCACAAGACTTGGGCCACCAGCAGCAGTTCCAGCATCAGTATCAGTATCTGCAGAGAGCTCATCAAACATCTTCCAAGGCCTACTCAGGTGCTAACACAATGAAGACCTTCCATGATCAGACAGGTGTTCAGCAGCAATCAGCGGCTTGAGCTACTGGAGAAGTAGTCCCACAAAGTATTTTAAAGTCCAGTCCAGTCCAGTTTTTTTGGCACAACCCGACCTGGACCGGTCCTGATTTTAACTATAGTTCCATAAGACTGGACTGAATGCTGAAAAACTAGCTGCTTTCAGTTGCTGGACCATACTACAGTAGGCTGCAACCGGTCTTTCAAAAACCAGTCCAAGACTGGTTGTAACTGGCTAGACTTCATCATACTAGAGGAATGGGTTCCACACATTGATATATTTGAATGATTCTGTAAGACACTACCAACTAATCAATACTTTGCATCTCCCTACTGCCTCAATCTTCTCTTCAATCTAACCATGAAGTCAACCCACATGTGATGACCCACGGAAAAGGTTATTGCAATGGCATCTGCCAAAGCCAAGCACTCATGGCCTCCAAAGATGAAGCAAGTATCACCAAAAAGGAAGAATCACAAATAGAAAGCTGTATTGAGCAACAGTGAATCAGAAACCAGTGAGAGTAAGGCTGAACCAAAATGTACTTTGAAAAAGAAACCTCTAGGTTCTCCAAAATCTAAGCATGTGCATTGAGACACTATTGATGAGGTTGTCCATGAGAGCGAGGCCAACAAAGAAGAAATAGAAATAGAGTTTTTTATTGAGGATGCTGACATTGAAGAGGTAATTGTGACTTGTATCATTGTCATCTGTGTGTTAAATGTCAGCTCAACATCACTAAATAGGACAGTAATGGCTTGCAGGAACAGCACCACACTACCCTACCTAATGTGCTAAAAACAAACAAACAAAGCACAGCTGATTTACTTACTGTGTTCTCAGATCATTGTACGGTGAAGTTTTGCCAGACTAATGGAAATGTAGAAACATCAAAGGGGTGCTGGTGCAACACATACAAGTCAGTATATCAGATTGAATACTAATATTGACGAGTATTTACATTGCATCTGTAGAGATAATGCAGATTTTGTCACAAAGCATGGAAAAAGCAAGGCATTCCATATCAGAAGTAATTCTTTGTGTCAGCAATACATCCAAAGTCATTATGAAGTATATAAGAACAAATGCAAAGAACTGGGCCTGAAGGAAAATCACCATGCAATACCGCATGATATAGCGAATAGGAAGAAACAAGGGAAGAATGTCCAACAAATTCTAAACCAGATGTTCCAGAAGTTGCAAAACAAAGAGGATTCAAGGGAGGATGTGCTGCGCACAGTTGCTGAATTTGTGGTCTGTGACGATCAGGTGAGTAATGATATTGATAATCCATGAGATTGGGAAAGTGCTGAAACAGTGTTGTTGTGTAGAGCCTTATAATAGCAGACAAACCCGCATTTAGAAATTGTTTGGTGGTAATGCAGCCAAATGCTATACTGGCGGACATACCTTCAACTCATGATGTGTTGGCTTACATCCACAATGCATTCATTGAATTCATCAAGGGTCTCAAGGTCTGAATGCAGGTGAGTACTAGTACTGCTCCATATTCCTCTGAAATATCTTACAAAATGTTTACAGGCTACAACAACTGGCCTTGTTTCAACGACTACAGACTTGTGGTCTGTTGATCAGACAAAGGCCACATTTTTAGGCTTAATGGCTCACTGGATTGAGGCTAATGCCTCTGGTATATGTACACTTATTTCACAGGTCATTGCTTTTAGAGGTATATTTAGAGTGCACAGTAGGCACAATCTTGCACACAATCTTTTCAGATTGTTTGAGCGTGCAGGAATTATCAATGAGCAATCAAGCAAGGTATGTACTCTACCATCCACATCTCAATTTTTGTGTGCTGAGTTCTGCAATAGCTTTTCTGTATTACTGCTGATAATACTAGCAACAACAACATCACTTGTGACATCATTGAGATGCTATTTCACTGTCGCCATATATACAACTTCAATACCACTCAACAATATCTTCCCTGTCTTGCCCACATGGTCAACCTTGCCATCACTGACATTATGTCGGTTATCACATATATCACCAATATTGAGACCACAACCACAATATGGGAGATTGACCCATTGCTCCCTAATAACCATGTTCTTGGAGACTTGCTTGATATTGTAGCTGTGGTGCATACACTTGCTATTAAGGTACATTTTCACTGCTGCCCATAAGTTCTATCATCTAACATATTTTACAGATTTAGTTCTCAGGTCAACACATTGAATATTTTGAGATCTTGCAAGTCAAGTGTGGGATTGCAATACTGCTCAGAATCTTCCTGTATAGTAATATATGCTAGGGAATGGCTCATGTAATGCTTAGATGTACCTATTACCTATGATAGGCTATCAATCTCTTCATCTCCTCTGCTGACGAACTTTTTGGGCTGATCACATTCATTTAATGCCATGGACAGTGTAGGGAATGATTCCTGGCTAGGCTTGTAGAGACTGTTTTATCTATAGTTATTTTTGCACCTTAGCCTGCATAATCAAATCACCCTTTCAATAGTTTTTAGTATGAGCCAGAGTGCTCAGCAGTTTTCTATCATATTTTCTCTTCTCT
The DNA here is from genome assembly GCF_016647785.1 of Suillus fuscotomentosus. Taxonomy (NCBI): domain Eukaryota; kingdom Fungi; phylum Basidiomycota; class Agaricomycetes; order Boletales; family Suillaceae; genus Suillus; species Suillus fuscotomentosus. The sequence continues at coordinate 633,913 of NW_024539516.1, read as the reverse complement.
GAGCCTTAAGCCTAGTCCAGAAACCCTTTAGGATCGAATAGCAGCTATATTCTGCAAGACCCAACATATAGTTCAGTATACACCATTTGGATTGTTGTACCCACAATGGGTCACAAAGCACATCCCATGGACTGCATTTGTATTCAAGACATTGGACTGGGAGTGCATGAACAATATACGAAGGTATCTGAACAGAAATTCAGTGGCAAGTGGAGTCCTAAATCAGTCAGAAGCAGATATGAGTGGCTATAGAAACTATTTAACCTGAGGGGTTTGCTGTTTGGAAGTAGTCTTAATGTTAGTGATATGATATGTAGTTAATAATCCAAGCATAGGAAACAATATCCAAAGGTATAATCACAAATCTGGTGTTTTTCGGGTTAGCAGATTAGCAGGTTGTGGGTTGTAAGAAACAGGTATGGTGAACATTGGAAAAGTGAGCAGTATGCAGATTAATGATGATGATGGGTATTTCTGATAGAAAGAGTAGTAGTATTTGCAATGTCAACTAAGAACTACAAAATATCAGATTTGACCCCTAAGCATCAGGAAATGGCTCCCTACTACTTGAGTGATGATGATACTGGAAGTCAGTCCAATATATATGTAAGTACATAGAAATATGGAAACTTATAGGCAAAAGTAGTAATAGAATATTTCAGATCCAAAGTACATATAAAACAACATGAGGTACTAGTGGGGCTAGCAAGACAGGACAGGACACAGGAAGGACAAGCATGCAAGATATTAGATCAGCCAATGTGGCCAAAATGTCAGGTCTACTAGTCAAAGTGTCAGGTTGAGTGGATAGGTATTGGGTAACATTTGGAAGTGATTTGTATGCAATGGGCATTTGATGTGCATAATAAATTAGCTAGATATGAGCTTGGCATGAGCCTGAGTGCTACATTCATGTTAGTGACATCCACAGAAATGTGTACATGAATATCTTGAGTGCTGTCAATATTATGCTGGCATTTTGTAGCCTAGTCTTGAGTAGCATGTTGAGTGCCATTTTGCTCATTGAATTGTTTCTCTAATCTTTAGAGCTTTTGTCCTTAATGGCCTTTGACCATAGTGTTGATGAAAAAAAGAAACACATAATGATATATACTGCTGCAGTGACATAGTAACTACATAATCAAGCTGCCTGCCATATTAACTTATCATTAAGCAATACATCATTGAGGACATCCTGTTCTTAATCCATGAGATCAAGTATTTGCTCTTCTGATGCTAGCTAGAGATGGGCATGACAAAGTAAACATGAGCATTCTGTTATGAGCTGTACAGTGCAAGGACCATCATCAATATTGTCAATGGAACTCACCAGCACATTAGCTTCTTTCAGAAAGTCCTGTGTCTCTACAAGCTCCTTCATAAACTCTATTTTATATCTTAGAGGATGGCAATAATCATACTTAAAAATATATCACAAATTAAATATGAATCATAGAGCACTTAGAAGATGTAGTGGTTGCATTTAGAATATTTTCATGCAGTTTCACATTCTGGTGAGGGCTTACAACATCAGCTTATTGAATTATAAAGTGATGTAAAAAATTACACAGTCAACTGGTAGTAAAGTGGTACATAGACATGTGAGCAAACCTTGCAACAAAGTGCTTTAGGTTTAACACTACATTTCACACTGGCACTGGCACAGCTTCAGAACACTTGTAATATTGAAAATTAAATGACACAAATTTACTTGTTAATCTTTGGGTTATTTTTTTATATTGAGAGACATGTAATATTGAGAATCAAATCACACAAATGTAGCTGGAGAACAAGAGATATTATAGAGCTACAACAAAATGACATTCAAGAAAAAGCAAAATGAATACAAGTAACAGTACATTATGTTATATATACAGCATGAGATAGCATGATCTTAGGGTGGTACCTACACAACTACACTATCATCAATAGCCTTAAGATATGCAGCCTTAGTGGCAGCATGAGAGGAGTGTTATTTGAAGCAAGCATCTATAACACTGATGATGTGTAAATAGATATTATGCCTAAAAGTGATATTGAACTTTTTGTAGAAGTTTAAATGTAAGGTACTTACTGGCCTTTAAAGACACCAGTTTTGTGTCCTACTGTAATGGTATACCAAAACATAGATGCAAATAAGCTCTGACTTGCCAGAACAGGAATAAAAGCAGTAGAGACTGAAATAGTGGGAGCTTTAAAGGATCTGACTAGTTTTAAAGACAGCTGTTAGATGTTAGCTAGAATTACTAGATTGAAATTACATTCAATGAATTCCCTCATCTGCTACTATAAGATACTAACTCTAAGTGTTTTCATTCAATATATAAAATGTTTCCACAAAATAAGATAAAAATTGAATAACTTCTTTAAAGTCGATATATATACTCATTTAAGTGAGTATGTATCTTAGATCAACTAAAGTTCTTGCTTACTAATAAGTACTTCCAAAAAAAATTGTGAGACATTAGGGATCTTAGTGATGATAGAGGAATCTGACTTAATGTCATAATTAAAGAATTTTGTAATTCTAAATCATAGTCAGGGTTATTTATTATCTTCTCTTAGTACTTCATCTTATTAGAATGTGGCCATTCAGCATCATAATTGGCCTAGTTCAGTCCACAAGCTGCACTATGTCAAGTAACTTAAGGTCCTAATAAATAGCAAATACATATATTGCCTGCTTTGCTACTTGTTGGTTTAGGATTTCATTGAACATCTTAGATTTGATTCCTGGGAGTAACAATATCTGAAGGTCTATTAACAAAAGCTATACACATGGAAATCTTTCTTCATGAGAAAAACACTAAGTTAAACCTCAATTGAATAGGAAACTATAGTATATGAGCAACATACTTACTTACTATAATAAATTATAATATATGTAGCTAATAACATTATAAAAGAGTAGTTCTAAGATATTTGAAACACAATGATCAGACCTTAAACTCAAATAGTTAATGAGTACTCCAAAATCATCTATAGGTACAATGAAATAAGTCAGCTGCAATCTCTTTTCTCTAATTTTGTCTTTAATTTACAATATAGATATAATAGCCTTACATATATCTTAGTGAATGATTGTATAATCAGACTGTGCAGCTCCAGTAGCCATATTCTGAATGTAGTGATGTTAAGAATTATGAAAAGAGAGGAAGCAGACTATATACAGTGGCTCAAAAAAGTGTCCCAATGTTTGTAGGTTTTCATGTAATTGTGTTATTGCGAGCCAGGGTGTGAGAATCTGACTAAGTCAAAGGGAGGTCCCAAAAAGCTCCGCTTCTCGGCTACAAGTATGTCCCCTATAGCGTGAGAATCCATTGACGCCGTGCGAAGATATGGCTATTTTAATTAGGTGACTCATTGGGACACTTTTTTGAGTTTGAATCAATTATACATAATCTCTATAATTCTAGTACTTAGTGTTTCCTCCCTTAGCTTTAATGACTGCTGCTACCCTCCTAGGCATACTTTCTATCAATTTCTGACACTCCTCCTTAGCAATCTTTCCCCACTCTACTACAACTCTCTCCCATAACTGAAATAGTCCATTAGGTGGGTCTTGATAGGCAGCAAGCATTCTCTTGAGTAATTCCCAAAGATGTTCAATGGGATTGAGATCTGGAGACTGTGCTGGCCATGATAGGACAGTAATATCATGGTCCTCAAACCATTTGGTGGCCAACTTTGAGGTATGCTTGGGGTCATTATCTTGTTGGAAGATAATGTCTTCTTCATCAATACCTGATTCTTGCATGCTTTTGAGCAGACACTCCTCCAGAATGGAGACATACTGCTCTGCATTCATCCTCCCCTCCACCTCACATAGAATTCCCACCCCATGCCACCCCATGCAGCCCCACACCATCATATTTCCTCCTCCAAACTTAAGAGTACCTTTCACTTCTTTTTCTCCAAGTGGATCTCCTGCCTTTTTCCAAACATACTCTTGACCATCTGACCCCATCCTATTGATTTTAGTTTCATCTGACCAAATAACTCTCCTCCAGTCCTCTATAGTCCAGTGCTAGTGCTTTAAAGCAAATGCTAGTCTCCTTTTCCTATGGGCTGGTGACAGTAGGGGTTTCTTCTTCTTGACTACAGCTTTAAGATTGGCTTCCTTGAGGGTGTTCCTGACTGTTTGAGTGGAGACAGTGGTAGTGATGATGGAATTGATGTATTTTGTGGCTTGAACAGCAGTAGAGGCCTTTCCAGATATAATATGATGAACAAGAGCTCTTTTGTCATGCAGAGTAAGTTTAGAAGGATGACCCATTTTGACATTTTCTTTGTTGGGAATATTCTGGTTGATAACCCTGGCAATAGTTGACTTCCCCAGACCAGTTTTGGGGGCAATCTGCCTGATAGATAGACCAGAGGTGGAGAGAAAAAGGATATTATCTCTTTGAGAAGAGGAAATAGACTTCATGCTGATTATGAGGGACATGATGTTATTGGAAGGGTTTATATATGTACAGGATATTAAAATGAGACCATATTGTCAATATGGGACCATTTATATATATATTTGTAAATGATGTCATGTCTAAATGATCTGATTTTCATATTTTAATAGAAACTCAAAAAAGTGTCCCAATGAGTCACCTAATTAAAATAGCCATATCTTCGCACGGCGTCAATGGATTCTCACGCTATAGGGGACATACTTGTAGCCGAGAAGCGGAGCTTTTTGGGACCTCCCTTTGACTTAGTCAGATTCTCACACCCTGGCTCGCAATAACACAATTACATGAAAACCTACAAACATTGGGACACTTTTTTGAGCCACTGTACATATATAAATAATGATCAAATCTAGATTTAGTATAGCTTATAAAGATCTACATTCAGATATTGAATATACTACTAGGCTGGCCTTGGTTTCAACTAAAAGTTCTCTCTATGCAAACTGTGCTAGTGCTATATTTAAATTTAATCAAAGATTCAAACATAATTTAGAAGACATATTATCAAATATGTCACTGGCTACTGATCATATTATTAGTGACTTTCTGAAATATTGGTGCTTTTTCATAAAAGAAGATCTCCACTTGGATAGGTTTTGCCTACAAACCCTTTGGCATTGTTACATCACTAATTACATAAGATAAAATATCCTTAAGCTCAGAGACAGAATGGTCTTAAGGGTCTTGCCTGAAGAACTTATAAGAATATTGTAGATGAGCACAGTCTATCACAAAGATCAGATTTCATCTTTTGATATCTTATTGGAGTGTTTGCTTTCTAATGTTACTTGGAGAGCCTTAACAGATGAAGAAGTGGTAAAAATTTGAATATAAATGACGTTCTAGGTGTTTTATTATTAACCTTCAAAAAATCTAGAGGAATAAGGGTATTGTGAGTTAAATATAAAAACCTATATAGCATGAAAACCATATTGAGGTCCTCTAAAATAGACTAGGAACTTTTTAAAGGCTAAGAATAAACTGGTTAAGGGGTGGACAGATATATGAAATGACTTGAAGCAGAATACAAATTCATAAATACAGATGAAGGAAAGAGATATGAATAAAATGATATATCCTTTAACTAGAGGCCTAGTGCAGTTAGATTTATATTATATTATTCCTATATTTGGATCCATCCTAAGTCCTCTGATCTTTATCATTATACTCATCATTACTATCATTATTAGCACTAGAATCTTCAAAAAATAATTAAAAGTTGTCCTCAGTAATTTTATTCTTTATAAAAGAACCATTGGAATATAGCAAAACCAACCTATATAGCAAAGAAGACATAGACATGTAAAGAAGCATCTCTCATATATAATTAATATAAAATATAGGATTGGACATTGCCTTTATAGAAAGCTGAAAGTCCAAAGTAAAAGGTAAATCAGAACAAAAGGTGAAATATAAGAACTTCAATTAATCGAAAAAAAATTAAATAGCAGCTTCTTTAGCTTAGTTTGTGATTAGGCTTATGATAACTCAGATGTATTAATAATCACTCAGTCATGAAGATTTTTCAGGCCATCAAGTTCCTCTGAATCTTTTTGGATGTTAGAGAATAATTTACCCTAAGGGCAGCAGTAACAGAAACACCTTATATACAAGCATCTTAATTATCTTCAGCACTAGATGAAAACAAATTGGAATATGCTACTTAATAATTGTGAGCATTTAGACTAGTATGGAAGATACTACCTCAACCATGTCATTACATATCTGACCTTCCCTAATCATAGCTTCAATATAATCTGAGTGATGGCCTTATGTGTAAAGACATGCAGTAATAAGCCTATCAAGAGACATGCTTGGTTGGGTTCATCCTTCCCAGAGAAGGGGGTTGGGATCAACTGGACGCATCGCTTTATTGAAAAACACTCCAACCACATCAAAGTATCATGTGCACGTCCACTCAAGTCAAAATGCAGACGTGCTGTCAACCCTACCACTAACAAAGCCTGGTGGACTATTCTTCAGGAGACATTGACCAAATATAACATCAAACAGCACAATACTTACAGAGTTGATGAAGCTGGCTGCCAACCATCTGGTGGTGAGCGAGAACATGTCCTTGGAGCTCATAGGGAAGGACCTCAGTATCAGCAGCGAGGAGGATCTTGAGAGAATATTACTATTATCATCACAATCTGTGCAGATGGTACTTCGATTCCACCTTCTGTGATTTTAAAAGGGAGTGGCTATCACATCAAATGGAAGCAGAATAACCCAGCTAATGCATCATAAGCCATGTCTAATTTTGTGGCTAGGAAAACTAACCAATCAATATAGTCTGAGATATTCGAAAAAAGGATGGACTGACGGAGAAATCAATGTTGCATGGATTGAGCAGTTTGACAAGGAAACATTGAAGAAAGCAAATGGAGAATATTGGTTGCTGCTTGTCGATGGACATAACTCCCATTATACTCACAGCTTTTTGGAGTATGTACAAACTCACCAAATTCTTGTGCTGTGCTATCCATCGCACACAACACATATCTACCAGGGCCTCAATGTTGTCATCTTCTCAGTCCTTAAACGGCACTAGAGTGAGGCGCATGATGAGTGGGAGAAGAAGACAGGACAACCTATCAGCAAGACAAATTTCCTTGCTGTGTATGGTACTGCACATATCAAGGCACTCACACAAGAGAACATCCTTGCAGCTTTTCGCAAAACAGGAGTATGGCTATTTAATCCCAATGTTGTTACAGAGGATATGCTGGCTACAAGTAAAGAGACTTCATGTCAGGGTAGTCTCCAAACAACACCACCAACACCTATCAAATTAGTCGCTACACTTTTGCAAGACCTCTCATTGAACGAGGATCTCCGTCTTATTACCATTGAAGAAGCACCAGAAGCATTCAACAGTACCACCTCTGTAACTCCCACACCGACACCTACCAACAATAATAACACACATAAATCACTGCAAACATGTATCAATGAGCTCATTGCAAAGCTATTACAGACACAAATAGCTAACCTTGTCTCCGACAAGCCACTCTCATCTTCAGTACAAATGCCATCTGCTGCTGTTGGGAACATTCAGTCAATGGCAGGCACCACAACCAACATTTCAAAAATTGAACCTAAAACTAAAAATAAAATACTCCTTCTTGCAGCACTTCAAGGGGTAGAAGAGCTCTGCAAGTTTTACCGAAATCGTGTCATCACCTTGCAGGCACAGGCCATCTTGAATGAAGCTTACTGTAACAAGCTTCATTATCAGCTCGCCTTTCAAGAGGAAAAGGTCACAAACCCTGACGCACCTGGGAAACTTGTCAATGATGGTCTCCTGCGACTACTATCAGGTGATGAGTTCTATGAAAGGGTGGTTGGGTTTACAAGATGGCAGAAACAGAAAGAGGCAGACAAAATTGCAAGAAAAGATGCACGCACTCGAGGAAAGGGCATGATGGATGAGTGGAAAGCAAAAGAGGCAGATCAGAAAGCTGAGAATGCGGCGAGGTGAGAACAGTTTCGTGCTGCAAAGGCTGTGTGGGAGGAAGAAAAGCAACAAGCAAGAATCAACAAAAGAAAGTTTACCATACCTGCACCAAAGCTTGGAGAACTGCTAAAGCCCTTGCCAAAGCCAAAGGTTGTTGTTGTTGGTGATGAGGAGAGTGGCGAGGAGTTTGACTTAGATGCCATTGACGAGAGCAGTGATGATAGTGAGAAAGATGAGGATAAGTTTAAGTCTACATTTGGTAATAGCGCACCTGTATCATTTGCCCGTTTTGACCCAAAAATGACCGGTGACAAAAGTTGGCTCATAGTTCAACAAAGACATGATATATTGGCCTAGAAATTGCTGCACTTGATAGGCATGATGTTAGAGTAAATGTATGCTGTAGAGACTCATGCCTCTCATGGCATGATATGGCAGTTTCCACCAAGGAGTACATAGCACGAACTTGTAGCATCACTCCGTGCGCTACCCACAGCTATCCCTATACGAGGCGCAGCTTTCCCGCGCACCATTTGCGCGCTTCGCGATGTATATGCGCGCGCATGCTTTCCCGCGCTTGAGCGCCCTATAGTGCCAGCCATCCAGATGCATGCATCCACTGTCCTCCAAGTTCTCTAGTGCATATATTTCTGTTTCTCTCATTTGTATATTGTTCCACTTTATTTTTATCATGGACCCTTACTTATGTATATCTCTACATACCTACTCAGTAGCGCTTTGGCTCCGCATTACAGCGCTTAGGCACGCTATATAAGTGCCAGCAGTACATACTACTCCCTACCTTTTTTTTACCTTACCTGACCTTACTTTCTTTTATTTGACTTTACTTTCCACCCACTATCTACCTAGAAGAACATAGTAGAAATCTATTTGTCTACACTTTGCACCTCTCTTCTCTTATCTTGCATCATATTATCACTTAAGCTTAGTCTCTCTATCATTTCCGCACGCGCGCGTGTGCTTTCCTATGCTTCGCGCTAACACGCACACACATTCCCGTGCCTTGCATGCATATCTCTAGATCCTTGCTGCACTTGCTTCCCCTTAAGGGTCGAACGTGCTTGCCATCTCAAGCATAGCAGACTAGGCAATGCACGACCTACAATATTTTTAGATACAGTCAGGAGCATCATTTGTTCCTCTCAGTATTGTTGTTTCTACAACACATCAAAAATTTAAATACTCATGGTATGAATGTGAGGCAAGACAACATTTTCAAATTCACCATACTAGATGTCCACTAGAGTTCGCGCATTTTTGGGAAAACATCTATAACTCTACAACACATCCACATAAAAATATAAAATTTTGACGGATGGATAGCCTGACATTAAAAGTACAAGGCCTGCTAGTTTTTTCTTTTAAAATCGACGTGTTGAGTCCAGCGGAGACTTACCGCGCAAAAAAGTGCGGGTTTCCCTAGAGTTCGCGCATTTCGTCACACCATGTCACACGTCTGCCGCGGTGCCGTTTCACATTCCGCACCGTTCGAAAGTCGACTGCAGCGTATTTCGGCACAGCAGAGTTTAGATGTGTGTAGTCTCATTGTAACGCTTTGGATAGATTGTCACGTCTGGGTTGTATTTCATTCACAGCAGATGATTCTGACAAGCATGTAGCCCCGGAGAAATTTATTTTAGCATTCTATAATCATGTATAGTCATCATATCGCATCCCAGATTTTTCCGTGGTGATCTGACCTTCAGAGGGAGTCATCTATGCACAAAATGAGCCTTGAACACCTATAACTCGACCATGGCACGAGATCCACTTCATTTCTTGCCAAAAAAATTACATGGTCATGTGTACTATGTTGGGAGGAACCTATATACAACATACATAAGGATTCCGTGCAGAATTGCGTGTGCTAGAGCCAATGCGTGAACTCTAGGGACGCGCGAACTCGTGGGACTATCTAGTACCAGTGGCTGGTGGATGACTGTATTTCATCTGTGGGCAAAGGTGAGTGACTCGGAGTTGGTCTATTTGCAGTTTGATCCAGGTATTCAATCATACCTGCTCTCTCATTAGATGGCATCCTGCACCTTGATGTGCTGGATTGTTCATATATGTTAGCAACATTCAATGAGTTCGTAGTTGATTTGCTCAATAATATAAACCCTTTTCCTCAGAAAATCTCCATAATTATGATGGATAATGCAAGCATTCATAAGTCACTGCATTTCAAAGAAATAGTTCAACAAAGCTATGACTTTTGCTCTAGTTTTCAACAGCCATCAATTTGAACACTTCCAGGGGCATGTACATTGTGTATTTACCACCCTATTCACCTGACTTCAATCTCATTGAGGAAGCCTTCTCAGCAATAAAGGCTTGGATATGACACCACCATAACTATGCCAGGGGAGAAATGATGGGCAAGCTGAACTTGTGATCCCTACCAGTTGTTGTGGGATGCTGTATTTGACACTGTCACACCTGAAAAGCTCATGGTTGGTTTGCACACAGCAGGTACTTGTCTTGATTATTTTATACAGCTACAACAATTGTTACTTGACATATATTGTACAGCTAGTGTTAAACATGGGTATTGATACTTGTTGATGCTCCTTCAAATTTCAACACTCTGCTCCCTCGCTTTGCCTTTCCTTGCACACCAAATAAGTCAATAAGCAACAGCAATAAAAGAGTGAACTACTCCAACTGGCACGCCAATAATGTCGATGAAAACATCGTCAGATATGCCAATAATGCCATTTACATATGCAACACCATTGCTAATTAGCATGTTCTCATACTGAGACATATTCAAAAGTGGCATGATAATATCCATGTCTTGAAGTGCCTCAGTAATGGGCAAATACATGATGAACTCGTCCTCATCTTCAGTGAATATTGGAGAAGAGCCTGAGAAGAGCCTTGGTGTATTGATTCAATGTTGACCATGAACATTGCCTAGTGATTGTGTAGCCATTGTTGGAGGGAGATGGACATGAATTGCAGGCAAACCTTGCGAGGCCATTGTGGAAGATACTCAGCACTGTTTTCGGACATGATCAAAAGCAGCTGTCTTGGGTGGGTTATCATAAGTGGCCTCACCCAAGGACTGTATTGAAAAAATAAGCCAGTAACAGAAGTTTCAAGCTTGACCTTACTTACAATTTGTTTTGCCCAGAGCATGAGGTTATAAATATCTTGTGCTTTGTGTTCACCACTGGCAGGGTTGATGTAGCAGTGTGTGCCAGGGTGCTTTACGCAGTCCAGCTTGTTCTTGAGCTCACAGAACTCAGCTGCAAAGCTGAGAGTAGTTCAATCCTGATCACTGTTTCCTATGTCTTCACAATGGCCTCGACTGGCTGATGCAGCTTGACACACACTGGTCTCTTCTGATTGAAATTAGCAGCATGTTACTTACAAGCTTCGTCATTACTTACCAGGTTGTGTAATTCAAGAATGGTCTCTTGAGTATGAAAATGATGGATCAGCTGTCTGCCATGTTCTAGTGCTTCATGAAGCTGCTGCTCATTAGAGAGCTGATGGGGGTCATCACAGGCATGAATGGTGTGAAACCTGTACCCCAGTTCAGCATCTGCTGGGTCTAAGTCCATCTTGGCACAGACATGCAAGAAAAAATCAATAAAAGAAATGTTGAGGGAAGACAAATTTGAACTCAGCTGACACATCCCCCAACAATACCAGAATTTAATGGAATGGACATGGTGATATTGGAAGCAGCTGAATTATCAAATACCTCAACCTAATGATCAGATAAAGATAAACAATGTTTACTCACCAACTGGCTGCTGACTTGGAGCTGGCCTAGCATCAACTTGCATTGGCACAGGATTTGTAGCATGTGCAGGATTGTGTGCGGAATAGAGAGGTGGTGCAGAATATGGAGGTGGTGCAAAATCATGAATGCGATGAGGTACTGTGCTTGGTGGCAGCAGCATATTTTTGCTTGATACAGACTTAATGTTCTTGTGTAGAATATCATCACATTTTTGTTAAGGTGCTAAGATACAAAGACAAAAAAATGGTCGAAATAAATGTTCAAGATGCTATTTCAAATGCATTGTAGAAACTACAACACAGCGAGGCACAAGTGAAGCTCCTGACTGTATCTATAAATGTTGTAAGGTCATGTGTTGCCTAGTCTGCTATACTTGAGATGACAAGTGCGTTCAACCCTAAAGGGGAAGCAAGTGCAGCGAGGATCTAGAAGTAGGCGCTGAAGGCGCTACTGGTTGGCCAATGTGAAGTGCGAGAAAGCGCAGGTGTGCGCAAGGCACGAAGGTGTGGGAGTGCGCGCGCGTGCTGCGTGAAGCATGGGAGAGTGTGCATGTGTATGCAGAAATGAGAGTAAGAATAAGCTTGCTTAAGTGATAATGAGATACTAGACAAGAGATGCGAGATGTGAGGTGTAAACAAATAGATTTCTACTATGTTCTGCTAGGTAGATAGTGGGTGGAATTTAGGTGAGTGGAAAAGTAGGTGGAAAGTAAAGTAAAGTCCTAGTATGTACTGCTGGCACTTATATGTGCTGCATAAGCGCTGTCATGTGGAGCTGAAGCACTACCAAGTAAGGTATGTGATGATAAATATAAGTAAGGGTCCATGATAAAAATAAGGTGGAACAATATGCTAATAAGGGAAACAGAAATATACATACTAGAGAGCTTGGTGGACAGTGGATGGATGCTTCCGGATGGCTGGAGCTATGGGGCGCTTAAGCGCGGGAAAGCACGCCTGCATATACATCATGAAGCGCGGGAAGTGTGTGTGCATGGGGCACATTGCACAGGAAAGCTGCGCCTCATATATGTAGGGATAGCTGTGGACAGCACACAGAGTGGTACTGCAAGTTCATGCAATGAACTCCCTAGTGAAAAGTGCCATATCATACCATGAGAGGCATAAGTCTCTACAGCGTGATGATCTATAAATTTTTTAACATAAAAACTGGGCCATAAGTCTAAGATATTATGAAGTGTAATATGCTCCGGAGTAAAATGGGCATCAAAAATAGGTAAAAGGTGACATGCACAGACGATGGTGTCAACATGGACAATGGAGAGCTCTCGACTTCTCGACTCTGCATGGAAAGAAGGTCATACCATCCACATGCCGGTGTCTGGATTTGGCTTGTTTGCAAAGAGTTTGAACCAGTGGATGAGGGCGCAGGGGAAGGTCTTTCCACTGTACCAGAATGAAAAAAAAATCACAGAACATGACTGACTTCCATCCCGTTGATCCCATCTTCACTGCCAGTATTGATGAAGACAGTGTTGTTACGAGCAGGGCCTTGACGCCATGACAGTACCGCACAAATGTGCTCACACCGCATTCCACTGACACTGCTTGGGTCACTCAGTGAAAAAAGGTGGCAGTGGCCAAGTTAAATACTTTAACTTGGCCCTCAAATCTTGGACATGCGCTAAGGGGGACATTGTTAGAAGTGTGCGTATCATCTGCAAGAAGTTGATCATATAAAAAAAGCCAAATGAGATGGGGGAGACCCAGAATGCCAAGCTCATTTGCCCATGCATGTATATTGTGTGTGCAAGATCGTTCTTCGAAGGTGCCACATTGAGTGATTGAAACATATAAAATAAATGAAAACTCACTAGGGGTACATGCTAATTTAACATCACACTGTGCTCTGGGACCTTCCAATATGCCATCACCAGGCTCATCCAAGTGATGGCGATCCGAGTCTGCCTGGTCAGTTGGGCTGATCTGGATGTCCTCTCCCTCATCCTCCTCCTTGCCCTTGCCCTCCTCCTTGCCCTTACCATTGCCAGCACCGCTGTCATTGTGGTTGTTGCCGTTCGGGGCATCCACCTGCATGGTTTCTGTGGCACCTCGGGCTGACTTGAGCCTATATATATGTGTGTAAGCTAAAATCTGTCACAACAAATAGAAGACGTACCAAGATGACCTAAATGGTCTGAAGCATATGAGTTGTTGAGCATTCCACATGCGGTGAAGTCAGAACCTGATGCAGCGAGTTTGTCGAGATGTTGGTTAGTCAGCAACATTTGTCTGAATGCATTAAATTTACTCGAATGGCGCCAGGGTTCCTTGACTGCCTTAATGTGTTTTGATTCAGCATATCCCATTTGGAGCGCCAAACAAACAGATAAGCATTGAGTAATGACATAGTGTGTGCTGATGCGGCAATGAAAAGACATCAAATCGAATACCTGTGTCTTGAAAGATTTGCCAGTATCAATGAAAGTGTTCAAGACAGTTGGAAAGTTGCAGAAGAGTGTCCTCTGCGATAATATCTTGCTGCACAATGTAACAGAATTTGAGGAAGGCCCCAAAACATCGAATTATATCTTGAGGAATGTGCCCCTCAATGGCAGGGAGATAAACTTTCATGAGCGCCTTTGAGTCATCACCTGTCCATTGCGAGAATCCACATCCTTGTGGAAATCGGCAAAGTCCTGCGAAAGGCAGAGCTGTAGCTATTCTTAATGAGAAATGAGAAATTAGTTAGAATGAGCCAATCAAAAAAACTAAAACTCACCAATGGTCGATATCATCCAAGATCTCCTTCGCATGTGCCTTTCCATGCTCTTTCTCGAGGTACTGCTCGACCCATGCCACCAGGTGGTCTTTGAAGGCTCCCTCGATGACTTGATGCAGGATATCTGATGCGAGAAGTTGGTGAATATTGGCATGAGGGAAATCATCTGTGAATGGCTGAAAAACATCAAGAGTAAGACCATAGAATGATAGAAAATACTTACTACTAGCTTGCCGATGACCCCCCATTCATCCCAAAGCACTCCAGAATCAACCTCTTTACAAAGGGTATCTACAACTTCCCATGAACAAAGGCCACCTTTGCCAGAGTCCAAATTATCAGGATAAGCAAAACATCTGATGTATTACTATTAGTATGGTGTGTGCAAAAGAAACAAATAGAATACTCATTTTGCGCACCAATTTTGAATGACACAACCAAGGATGAGTTGCTCAGGATAATCGGCAATATAAGGACCGAGACCATACAACACATGTCTAAAATGTCCATCGCTGAATTGGACAACTTTAGGGATGGACATGGCGGGCTTGAGTGATGACAGAATCCTTGAGAGCGAAGAATGAAATAGTTGTTTCTTGAAATTTCAGAAATGCAGGTCATCTGAATGTTTTTTAGTCACTACAAGACTTCATTAGTATCAAAAACACAGACAAGACAAAAATGCACTTTTTTGAATAGCCAAAAAGCCAATAACAGCTACAGTGTTACCGTGTGCACAGCGGACATTATTATGGACATTGCCAATTGAGGCATACAGCAGGTAGTAGTCATTTTGACCTGTCGCCACTGAGACTGTAGTTTTATCGCTTCTGAGTATAACTGGGACAAACATCAAGCCATGCGTAGCTGGATCTTTAGCAATATTGTCCTGGGAAAATATCAGCAAAAAACAGTGTTTGTAGCCTTGAACTTACTGCTTGGTCCCAGGCCCAATCACCCGACATCACATTGCGCCATTGGCGAGTTGCGCTGTCCCCTGTTCCCTTCCACTCCCGGTATGGTGCATAATCTATCCCATTTTTAAAATCGGGGTTACCTAGCATATTATGGATGATAGTACGTGGGTCGCAGAACCACGTAGTGTACATTGCGTCCATCCACGGTGTGAGACTGCTATTTAGATCATCATCAGAACTATACTTCATTGAAAAGCTCTGCCAAGGGATGTCTCCAATTGGTGTTTCGTTGATAGTTGAATACAGGTCCCAATGATCCGCAAATGGAGGGGCATCTCCATGACAAGTGAGACCAAGGCCCCAGAGGTGCATCAATTTGTCGATATCACCAGCAGATATCTGAACCTTTCTGTACAGGAATTCGGTGGTTTCAAACTCCATTCGATTATGGTAGGGAGTCTAATCATTGGGTTGTCTTGAGGTCAAGGAAGGAGGTTCCGTGTCTGGAGGAAGAAAATTCCCCGCTGCATCACATATACGACCTGCACAAAAGATAATGTTATGAATGTGTATTGTGTCAATAATAAAACCACATACTGTCAAGTTTGAAATGATAGTCACAATACATTTCATTGGCATCCCTGCTGATATCGGGGGCGATATTACCATCAGTCCCATAGTCCATCTTATAATCATCTCTTTCTCCATGGTGGTTGTCGTTGTTATTCTCAAATGGCTGCTCCCTGTCATTTGGATTCAGATCGCCATCAGGTGTGAGTGAAGCCTGGTTTGCAGAGCATTCATGGGCAGGTGGCATAGCAGGCAGTTGAAATGAAAAACCATGAAGTGCATGATGGTGTTGTGTGAGACTGGACCAATTCCTGAAATAGTGGTTGCAGCCAGCATGAGGACATGGTATTAGGTTGATGTTGAAAAGCCTGTGCTCCCAGCATCTCATTGGTGCAGTAAAACAGGGAATGGCAAAAAACCAAGTGGCAGAGAGTGTGAACCAAAGAGGAAAGAACCAAGGGCTGCAAGTAGGCTCGAGGATATGAGGATGCAAATAAAGCTACATGCGCATGAGAAGTCAACAATGCAAGAAGTACGAATGTAAATACTCACAGGATAAATGCACAAGGGAAAGAGCTCAAAGAATGCAGTTGTCCTCAGGAGTACTCATAGTGTGTGTCAGGTCCCAATTGACACTAAAACAAACAAGGGTTGTTAATAGTAAAGTACATAATAGCCTGTGCAACTTGCATAGTAAAAACACTTTAAAACAACCTTCTTTCGCCCTTCTTCACCCTGACCCAACAGTCTCCTGCTCACAAGCTCCCTTCTATTATTCTTACTGCCAATCATGGTCTCTACACATTCGTCCAATGCTAACAAGAAAGTCACTCAAGTTGTCATAGATGTGCAGCAAAAAAGACACACCTTGGCCCAAGTACAGGAGGATCACGCTCGTCTCCAATGAGAAAAGCAAGAACAGGAAGCGAAGACCCACAAGAGCATAGCGAAGGTTGCAGCTGTCCAGGAGAAAAATGCGACTGCCGCAAGAAAGCCCCGACCTCGTCCAGTTGGCAAGGTTGCCACTGCAGCCGAAATGGCACTTCCAGCCTCCCAGGCTAAAGCCACAGCACTGAAAAGAGGCATTGGAACAATGCAAGAAGCTCTGGATGGGGTAGATGATAGTGGTGAGGCAAACATACAGAAGAAGTGGAAGTGAGTGCAGAAGATGACTCACCGTGATGCTGTTTATGCTGTTCGTGCCACTGTAGCATCAGGTGATCTTGATCTTGATCATAATGATGAGATCACAGTGGCACTGAGTTCACATGCATCAGATGCAGACCTAAAAGGGAATGTGGCAACGTACATACCTTGACCTTCTACCACCATGTTGCTACTGACCAAACCAACTCTTTTCTACTGGAATTTACTGAATGACTTAAATAGTGACCTGAAGGCTTATAAGACCACAATCTCAGTGTGGGCATGTGGGATTACGAATCCAAAGACCAGCAGCATGTTATCTCTATTGCCACATCAAGAAAATCCAACCAGTGTATCAGGCATCTCAGTACCCACACAGTTTATCAAAGTGACGACAATCAGCAGTGCTACTGCCCCCCAAAAAACTCCTGAAAACTCGGACATTGGTGATGATGATGCCCAGATAGTAGGGTCTCTGCTGGATGAAGATAACAGCCCTGAGCGCTTGGCAGCACATGCCCTTATGAGTCTGAAGAAACAGCCCAGGAGTCTGCGTACTGTGATGGGAACAGTGGTTTGGATTGTTTTAAATTAACTGTTTCATTTGTTAACTACTTTATAGGAAGTGATTGAGGTTCAGGACAGGTCACTGACTCCACCTCTACCTCCACCTTCACAATATCAGTTTTGTGCTAACAAGTCTCTCTCTTCATCTGTCAAAGGAGAGCTGCTTGATGCTTCAATGATGATGATGAATTATATTATGAAGATGCCATGTTCATTGACAGTGTTGAGACAAGCCCCATTGCCGGAAGTAAATGAGTGACATTACAGGTATGCAAATTAGATCAGTCTGTGGTAATACTCAATTGTTCTGCAGACAAATGTGGATGCATTTGATGATTTAGATATCCCTCCCATAAAACGGGTCAAACAGGAGATGACCTTCGATGCTTCAGAAATGAAAGTGACTACTGGGGAGAAGAAAGTGGCCAATGGAGAGGTCTTGAGGATGAAATACAAGAACAGCGATCTTCCCACTGGTTGCCAGGATGGAAATGCATGGCATGGCTCACTTATTCCTACCATTGTTCATGCTGTGGGTGGGGACAACATCCATCCATGGCTCATTGAGGATGACATACTTATTTTCATTCTCACGAAGACTTGGAAAGTTGTCTACGCTGGGAAGCCAACACTCGTCAATTACTCCATAATCCCAGGAGGTGCTATCTACTATGTGGTACATTTCACCAATTCAATGTATCTATACTAGCTGATACACTATTTGATGTAGGCTAAGCGGCGCTTAAGTGAATGGCGCAGTGGATTTGATTCTGCTGCTGTCATGATGATCATGAGCCTCATGGCAGCTAGCCCACTCTACGAATCTGAGGATAGCTGCATCGGTTTTGCGAATTTCTGGCTTGAAGACAACAGATTTCTCTTTGGGGATGTCAACTTCGATGACAAAAAGGTATGCATTATTATTGAGTATGATTTTTCCTAATGTCTATCTTTACTTAGGAATGGTCAGGGATGTGGCAGTCCACATTTGTCCTGCAGACTTTCGCAGCTCACCTCAACTACACCCAAGGATGTGTACCAGTTTCAGAGCTTAACAGCGAGGAGTTGGTTCTTCGAACAGCACTTTCTCTCTCTGCAGCAGCAGTATTTGGTTATATTTGAATCTACACATTGTCCTAATATTTAACAGATTAAATGCACCCTCAATCTCCTTGCAACTAAAGAGATGACTTTTGAGATCAAGAGCACCTCTAAGGGCAAGAAGAAGCCTTCGTACAAAGGGAAGGTGCCAGCCACAGAAGTTGAATGGATTGCTGTCATTGGTGAGAACAAAAGCTTTTTGGAGCCGCTCTGGGGATATGACATGCGGATGTTCTTGACTGCCATCAATCATGTTCCTGCTGAAAAGATGAAAGCTATTGTTGAGCTTGCTCAACAATATATGAAGGCCACGATGCGCACTGGACAATCAAGACAGATGGCATGCCTGAGTAGGCTTTAAAAGTCCAGTCCCACAACCAGTCAAAGACCACAGACCGAACTGTACCGCAACTTTTTAAGACCAAATTTTCGGTCTTGGTTTCCCTTAATTTGATGTCTTGCAGTTGCTGGTTGCATTGTTCAATGTCTAACATCAGGCCAATAAAAAGTCGACTGCAACTAGTCTATACCAGGACCAGTTGCGTGAAACACAAATATTTACCTATGCAAATGAACATGACTTAGATAGTACAGACTACTACAAAATGGTCTCGACCTCACCAGCTTCGTTCTCCCACTGCACAATGCCCTCATCCACAAGAAGAAAATATTTGTACTCATCTAGCAAAACTTCCTTGACAATACCTGAGTTTGCTTGAGCAGAGTTAGCAAGAGACTTGCACCATGAGAATTTGAGCATCTGTAATTGTTCGAAGCATTCAGCACCAAGATGAGAGCAATGGTCAGTGGCAGTCTCCACACTACCTGAAAAGAGTTGTTCGCAGGATACAGATGATGTGGGAATTGCGCAGATGTCCATAGTGATTCTTGCAAGTGTAGGATATATAGAATGATGTTTCTAAATGAAATAATTAGTCGAATACACAAATATAAGTGTGAGTACACTTACTGACCACCAGTCAATGATATCTATGCTCTTCGAAACATTGGGCATGTCCTTGAGGTACCTCTGGAGTTCTGCTGCCCAGCCGGCATCATGGTCCAGTGTTGCCTGCTCAAGAAGCAAGTGGCAATGGCGGTCGAATGCAGATTCTACTGTGGTCATATTATGAGAGGGAGTTGTGGAGGTACTGGCAACCGATGCAGTCACTAATGGATGTGTGGTAGAGGGACAAGTTTTCCAGTAGTCTTCCATAGTGGTCTCTACAACTTTCAAAGCCTCATCATGCCAATCCTTAGCATTAAGGTTACCGGCTGTGCACTCGTGTTCTTGCTCTTCATGTCCTCCCCAAGTCATCTTGATATATTCTAGTTTGTAGTATGGATGAAGAACTAAAATGTCCATTAGTTTGATTAACAAAAATACAATAGGTAAGTACTCACCAAGTGCAAGCACATACACATGTTTCTTGTCCATCTTCTGATAGTACTTATTAACCTTATCAAGTCCCTTCTGAAGTGCAACCTGGTAGAGCTCACACTTTGGCACGTTGCACTTCTGTTCCCACGCCATCTTCAGCTCCTCGAAAGCAAGGATTGCATGCCATAGAGTTTGTTAACTTTTGGAAGAAAAATAGTGCTGGATTTCATTAGCATCCTGTGGAAGTATTAGTACTAGTAGATAATAGATACTATAAAAATGAACATACAGAGATAATGATGTGTGTATCTTCAATACAGTCCCAGTCACTGCTCCCGAAGGTGAAGGGACTTTAGGGAATGTGTTTTGTCAGTCCAGAATGCCGGATGGTAGTGATGGGGCCGAATAGCTCGTCTGCAGAATTGATAAACATATTTATAGGCTGTGCAAATGGATTAGTTATGTAGCATTAGAAATCAAGTTTTTTTGCTTACCTGTCACAAGAGATATGTGCGTCCAAGCATACCATCAGCTGTTCCACAGTGTATGTTGCTATTGAGAGGTATCTTGAGTGGGGTCTTGAACCCGCACTTCACTTGAAGTGTCTGAAAGTATTCGATTTGTTGACTTGAGCACTGTATCTATTAGATCATTAGGTTTATGAACAACAATAGAAAAAATGTGAGATGCACCTTAATTGCAATAGTGCGCACAGCTGCCACAACATCTAGTGAGCCTCCCAAGACTCGATTGTTGGACAGCAAGGAATCAAATTCCCAGATTGTGGTAGTAGTTTCCACAGCGGCGATGCGAGAGATGACAGACATAATAGCAATGATAGCGAGATTGAGAACATGAGCAAGGCAGGGGAGATGGTGTTGATCAGAGCTGAATGAGTAGATGTGGTGACGATGTAGAACATGCTCTATCTTGTTGCATGTAGTGTCATTATTGCTTGTATTGTCGGCTGTTACAGTGAATAGCTGCTGTGCAGTATATGAAGTTAGTAGTAGCCACTGCAAGCAAAAAATAATAAGACATACCTTTGTAGATTGTCCCGACACGATACCCACCCGCTCGCACAAGCCAACTATGTATCTTCCCAGTTCCACTCCACTATGGGCACCAGATACACTGCGGAATGCTATAACTTGTGAGCGCAAATTACATTTGTTATTCTTGACCTCAATCCAGTGTGCGGTGAGCCCAAGGAATGATGCCTTTGTTTGGTCAATGGACCAGAGATCCGTAGATGTGGCGACACGACCAGTAGTTATGGACTAGATTACATTAGAAAATGCATTCACATGTATGAAAAAACTTACCTCTATATCAGCCTTGACACTTTCAATGAGCTTGATGAACGCATTGTGAATATATGTTGTGATATTGTGAGTTGAAGGTAATTCTGCTGTAGTCAATGCTGGATGCATTGCAACCAAGCAGTTTCAAAATGTGGTCTTGTTTGCCACCACTAGAGACTGATAACTGTTATTGTTGTGATCACAACATGCTGAAAAATCTCACTTGATCATCACAAACAATAAATTCTGCTACTGCATGCAACACGCTATCTCTCGAAAACTCTTGTTTCTTCTTAGCCTTCTGGAACAGTCCATCTATCTTCATCTGCTTTCCTTTTAATCTGTTGGACTGTAAATCCAACAACTCACAAGTAATTGCATAGTGGTGCTCAGTGATCCCTAACTCCTTACATTTAGCCTGGTAGAACTCGTAGTGGCCACATATATGTTGATGACACAATGAATTACTGCCTAGGTGAAACACTTTACACTTCCCATTCTGCTTTATAAAGATTTCATTGTCCCTTGGAATGTATGGTAAGCTTTCTGTCTCAATGTATCTCATACTTACTTGCAAACTATGCACTAGCGCCCTCTCTTCATATCCACCACACCATCAATACCAACAAACTTCACCGTGCATTTCTGTGTGAACACAGTAAGTAGATCATTGGCCCACTGTTTCTTTGTTGCCAATGGAGCTGGAATATTGGCCTTGTGCTGTACACCCAAATCGCTCCCCTCCTTTTGTATCACACTTAGTATGAGCTGACAGCAACTTTTTACAGCATGCTTCACTTACAGCATTTTCACCATCATCATTCTTGGTTTCCTCACCACTCTTAGCATCAGACTTGTGGTTAATGACCTCAACCTCGCTGTCTGTGACATTTCAATATCGCGCACTTCTTCAATCTCCACTGTGGTGCTTTTCTCTTTCTGACTATGTTTGGAGCTGGCATTTTTCTTCTTCTTTGAGGTACACTGACATTCATGGAGGCTCTCATTGCTGCTATCAGAGTCTTCGTCACTGACCATCCATCTTTTCCGTTTAGAGTTCTTTGGTGACTTGGGAGGCCTTGGACGAGAGCCTGTCTGGGTTGCATGCCATGTTTCAGCGCCAGCAAGGGCCTTTGCTGTTATTGTTTGCTTGTGTGAAGACTTCCAAACATTGCCTTGACTTGACATGGCAAACTACAAGGTTTGTTTCTGTCATATCCCATATATTCACGCTTCTCTTCCAGACTTCGGACCCTGAGATCCGGTCTGGTCCGATGCATAGATCCGCTTCTGATCTGATACCCAATAAGCTTCCTATTTCATTTCCTGTTCATTTAATATTAAACACAGCCTATTCGGTATTTCCTCTTCCCGGTGTTTCGGCTATACTTATTACCAGTATGATTACTGATCCGTTAACCTATGCTTCATTTCCGACTCGCATTTGATAACCTTTGCACATGCTTCATACATAGCCTTTGGACCTTTACTTATTGTTTCGTTATCCTCTTAGTATATAAGCCCGTGTATATGTCCTGTAGTACCTCAGTTCGAATATCATCTTAGTTTGTCCTCTTTCTGTCCTCCAGACTTGAGTCTTCAACTCTTGTCAAACCTCCGAGACTTTGGATCGATTCTGATAGTCTATACTCTGTTCATTTCTAGTCCGGATCCGTCTGGATTAGTCTTATATGTGTTTCCAATATCCAGAAGTCATCCGGATATATCTACGAGACCCGTCCGGACCTTTGGACGCGTTATCATTAGTACTTTGAAATAAGGGACAGTACTTGGGAAAGGGGCACAGCGTACGAGCTGAGGCCGAAGTCTTTTGGATCCGATCCTACAAGAGTACAACCTTAACAGTTTCGAGGCAAGCAGATATTGGTTTGTTTCAAGGCAAGCAGATGTTGGTTTGTTTCGAGGAAAGGCTTCAAACTATGCTACTACTATACTATACTCATGCTATCCTGCCTGCAAACACATTGTATAGTAGTTACTGATTTTGCCCTATGTAGACTTCCGGAGCAGTCCTAACCAGTCCTACATAGTTACGGACCAGTTGCATCTGCAACTGGTCAGCAACCGACTGTGAACCTCATTGCTACTGTGTTCAACCGGTTTCTAAGAGTTCAGTCCGGGTTGCAGTACAAGGTTGAGTTTGTGCAGACTGGTTTGGGTCCGGTCTTTTGAAAATTGGTCAAAAGACCGAACTTAACTGGACTTTTAAACCCTATGCCTGAGGATGTTCAGAGTGAAGAGTTCGATGAACAGTATGCTGACCTCCTTGCTTTCCGCTGACTGTAAATTTTTATTCTGTTGCTTACTCCTTTACATGTCCTCACTTGTTCCTGACAGAACTTTGTTGCACCCACTATCATCATTGTTCAACTGCCAACCAGCAACCAGTGCTTTCCCTCATTTTCCTCATATCATGATATCTCGCTGTTACTCTTGCTTCAAATATGTTCAATTTCTGTTCTTTTTGATTGGTGTCACTGCAATTTTAATGCTTTGCTTTCTTGTTACCTTTTAGGACCTGCTTTATTTGCCCTTTACACCATTCTGGATCCCTCTTAATTGGTACTTTGTATTGTAGGAAATTGATGGATCATGTTTTCAGAATCAGCGCACAAAGACATCCAAGTGCTTCAAGAGACTCTTAAGTCAAAATGTAAGAATTGAGATCTAATTTATTTAAGAAAGGCTATTCTTAATCATTTTTGGCTTATTCTGTTGTTTTTGTGTGTTCAGCCACTATTAAGTCATGATTAAGTAATGTGTACATTTCCTGATGCAGGTACTAATGTTGAGCCCATGCTGGCATGATCTGAAGTAACAGAGACAATGTCATCACCAAAATTCTCGAAATCTGACGCTGCCTTATTTGGACAATTTCTCGCACCACGAGCGTATGGGCAATGACATATCAAGTTCATACTATGTCAGCACAATAGGAAGTTTGTGAGACACACAACAGTCAATCCATGTGCGTGTAAGATCGCCATCAGTATGATGTACTTCAGGTAAGTTCAGACCATCTGCATGTCTCCCAGATATGTTCTGACCTCATATTCACCAAGTAATACTACATAAACAAAGTCAAAGTGCGCCATATCCTTCCTGAGCAAGTATATCATCGTCAAGCTCCTCATCTGAGTCTGCAATCACTGCATCTGGATCGTCTACTTCATCCTCATCTGCCTCTACATCTGAATCATTCTCTTCCTCATCTTGATGTCCCTCTCCCTCTTCTAGGTCGTCCTCTTCATCCTCTCCATCTAAACTAATGTTATCATCATCAGTTCCACTCTGCGCTGCAATGGTATTGGGTGCACCATTGGACAGCAAGAGCTCATCCCACTCTCGCATCACCTTGTGGCCTACACCACCACCATGGAAGCGCATGAACATGTCACGATCTACGAACCTGTTAGTTTGGGTCAGCATAAGGTGTCATTAAAATATAAATAAAACATACATATTAACATAGAAATATAACCAATCTTCATCCCCCTCTTCTTCATGACAAGCAAATGATGGACCAAGGTATTTTTCTGTGCGGCCATTAGCATATGCAGGGATTAGATGCACCCCATGAATAACTTGGTTGGGATCAATGAATCCAAAGCAACCAGAGTCTGAGTCAATGTCGTCAGGGAGGAAACCGAGGCGATGCAAACATTTGCTTGAGAACCTGCCATTAAAAGTCATGTCTCGTCCAAACCAGTGCACAAACAGGATGTCCATGTGCTTCGATGTCGATGGTGTATTCTCTTCACCCCAATACCAGACGTCAACATGGAATATGCGTATAAGGCAAGTGTACCAGTAAGGGTGACATTCATCATCATCTTCATGTGAGAGTACCATCAGATCAGCACGTGTTCACAGATTTATACAATCTTGCTCTCTCCTGAGATCGTATGTCGTGTAGTTTACTCGAAGGATGCTGTGTTCATGTATCTTATTGTTAGCAATGATAATGAGGTCTCGTTCAACATCTGAAAATGTGTGTTCGTTGCCTGAGTAGTCAAGGCCACGAAGCCGTGCAAGTAGATGGTCCTTCAGATGGGGAATAAAGTTCTGATGTGTGACTTTAGTACATATGATTATGTTGAGGGAAAAAGACTGACCCTCTTGGCCGAATCATTATCTTCGATGTCAGTCAACCAGGAGGTTAGGTCGAATGATGCCCTTGGATGCTTTGCAACATGATAATGGTCAGAGGGAGATGTCCATTGGCGATGGCGTGTGTTCTTGAGTGCAAATCATGCAGCAAGGGTGCTCTTTAGTTGCACATTAATCTTTATAAAAATACAGGACCACGACTCTTGAATGGCCATATTCTTCAGCAGGGTTTTCCTATTCTTGGGTGTCCTTGGATACCAATATTTGGAACATTGATGCTTCAACTCACCCTGTTAGGGCATCAAGCATCAATTTCAAAATAAAATTGTGTACGCACCACTTGCATTGTGTAGTTGTCGGTTGTCCCCATGCATCGAATGGTGTTTGGGTAGTCCCCAAGTGTGTGGTATTTGTACATATGAAGATTCAACTTTTTAACCTTTTTGCCAGAGGTCCTTTCCTTTCCCTTGAATGGCTCATCCTGCTTTGCACTCAAAGCAGCTTCACAACACCCTCGAGTAGTGTGCTCCTGCGGAAGCTCAGTAGTATGATAGTGCTCACATGTAGTCTTGCTGAATTGCCGAACTGTCTGTCTGAGAATGACTGTAGCACTGTCAAAGAGGGAGAGCGTGTCATCTGTGTGCAAGCGAAGTTTAGCAAAAGCATGCCAGGTTTCCAAGTCGAAGAGCAAATTCAAGACAATTGAATTATGAGTCTTGGGGAGGAGATCCTCAAATACTGGAAGTGCACACTAAAACTCGAGAGTATTAGCAGATGTATGACCCACATAGATCCAAGACATTACCTGAAGGAGATCCTCGAAGTCTCGACCTGCCAATCTCTTCATTGCTGAAGCATTTTTGTGAAACTGTCGGATAGTGCCACATCCGAATGTTGGAACTGCCTGGTACCTTCAAGGCATCAAACAACGGAAATTCCTTGATGTAATCACTCACTGTTTATTCAACTTTTGGATAACATTACCACCTTGGGCATAGAGGATGCGCAACAGGTGGATTAAAATCGCTTTCCACACGCCAAGTTCAAATTCGTGTAGCAGATCAACAACGAACAGAATAAACATGTTAAATCCAAATTTTCTGAGTCAATCTGAGAAAGTGTTCTATGCAGATGCATTAAGTATCCAATTTAGCTCAGTTTATGGTGGAGCTTACTTGAATAGGGACATAAGACTCGTCACTAAGAATCACTTTGACGCGAACTCCATCAACAGACACACCAAGCTCAAAAATGAGCTTTTGGGCATTCTCGATATCTCGACAATGGTGCTCATTGTCCACATGTTGTTTGGTTTCTTGGTGCTTCATGTCGAGCTTGGTACCCATCTTCAGAACATCGCACTTTTTGACAAGGCAGCATGGGCAGAGACACTGCCCAAGGAACTTGATGCTCGCCAGAAGGACCCTATAACAAACTTTGAGCAAGCAAAAACAAACAACAGAATAATTCAATGCTCACTTTTCAGGGTAATCAGCAGAATACGAGAAAAATCGAGGGAACAGACAACGTGTGATTCCATTGGCGCAACGAATAACCATTCCATGCTCATAGGCATGCATGAAATCTTTGTCAAGCAATAACTTCCAAATCACTTGAACAAGCTCACGCTTACAGAACATGTGGACCTCATCTGTTGTTGCTTCACCAAATATATCGCAATATATTTCCTGGATATTATCTGGAAGCTGTATATATGACCATCAAATCAGTAGTTACATTTATATAGTGACAGAACATACCGTTGAAATATAAGCAACATGGTGGCTTGCAAAGGAGGTTGGCTTCCCTCATGCGTACTTGGACTGGTTACCAGAGAATAAATAGAATGGCCATAGTGAGGCATCCCAAAACTTGTGAGGTGCGTCATGTCAGACCACATCATAAGAGGTGCTAAGACACATTCAAGATCATCATCTGGTGCACAGGGAAGGGAATTTATCTTGGCATATGCATCGAGCATGGCTGGCAACAAGTATGATTCTGAGAAGACTTGCACAGTTTTCGTCTCAGAGACCTTCCAATACTGAGAATATGGAGTCATGTGAAATGTGTTTGCGATGTTGTCCTTGAATGTTGACCGAATGACTGATGTGAGCAAGCGGTGATAAACTCCTGGCACTTCGAGTTCTGGTGCATGTTCCTCTGATTGCCATTTCATCCATTCTTTTGGCAGGTGAATTTTGATTGAAGACTGGCGCCACCCAAATTCTTCACATAGAGGATTTGACCGATCTTGCAGATACTTATCTAATAGTTTAGCCTCATGAGCACAAGTAAAGCCAGTCAAATCCTTTGATCTGAAGCACGGGTGCTGATGAATACCAGCTAGCCGATTGATTTCAGCATCCAACTTATTATTTGTCCCAGTATAGCGCCAGGACATCAGCAACCCACATGTTGGATTGGTGAACACATCAAATAGATGGTCACCATCTACATCTGGTGGTGCGAGTCCAGTAGTAGACACAAGTGGGCCTGGTCCTGTTGCAGGTCGTCCTTCAAGTGTTGGCACATCCATGAGATCAACAAGGGAATTATCATTGGGAGGTATGAAGGTGGGACGAGCTGGATAGACTCGATAAAGACCCATTGAATCTGGGTCTGTCTGAGAAGGATCAGGAGGAGGCGGCTCAATGGATAATGGGTCCTCGTCAGGAGACTCTGATGGAGTTGGTTCCCGCTGAGGAGGTGCACAGCATAGAGGTTTCTTGACTGGTATGTGAGCCAGGGGTATCAAGGAACCAGGAAGGTAGTCAACAAAACGCTGGGGCATTCAAATAGAATGCCCTGAACACTTTGAAAGAAATTGTGGGGGCAGAGTGGGTGATCTTGCTGGCAGTGGAGTGGGTGGATTTGCTGGTGGTGATAGCAGGTGAGATGGTCCAGCAATGTTCATGTCCTAGAAACAAAATTAAACAAAAGCCTACCTCGAGATTGAGATCTACATAGTCAAGCTGGTCTTCAGCAAAAGTTTCTTCTTCCACCTGCTGATGGGGCTTCTTCATGTCACAGAGCAGATCTCGTCCTTGAGACTTGCATTTTTTGGCCTGTTTTGAAAAAACAATGTCCAAGGTCAGTGCCTTGTTCTTTTCACACTTCAAGGCATGCATAGAGAGTTGTCTCTGTGACTTAAAGCCCTGACCACAGCCAATACAATTGACTGTACCATCCATAATGTGAAGATGGTGGATGTGCGCTGACGACAGGGAACAGGAACCACTCACTTTTTATCAGTATTGTAGCGTGCTGATCATTTAAGGTGCTTGCAGGCTCAGAGTGAGGCATGCAGTGATCCACCATATGGTGAGTCTCAGGTCACACCACAATGCCGGTTATTTGGAAATAGTTATGATTATGGTGCATACAGTACGTGAAAGGAAATATGAAAAGACATTGAATGGTGACAAAAGGTTAAGAAGAACCGGGATTACCTCTGGCAGGGCAACCTTGGCAAAATGCTTGGACTCTACTTTGGGTGGCCTTCAACAGCAGGGGGAGTTGGGTGACGTCGGGCATTCGTCGTGCTGGAAAAAGACACTGGTCGACGAAGACTATGGTCTTACATGGGTGCACAGGGAGTGAGGGGCCGCTCAATGGACTCGAAGCAGAGCTATACGAGGAGCAGCAATAAGAACCACACGAGGAACATGCCTTGTCCATATGCACACAGGCTTTTGGCACGTCAAGTGCTGACCAAGAAGATGAACATGCTGGGATGATGCAAGTGGAGAGTGGGGGCTCCAGGGGTAGCAAGTGCGATGTTGAAAAAGATGGTTGGCATGCCAAAATCGGAGGGTGAAGATGCGCGCCTGAAGTTCAGGCAAGTCCTAGAACAAAATAAGTATACTGACTTCTGTGGGGTCACAGAGCTTGCACAGAGACCTCCAGCCATAGCAGGGCTCTCACCCGCAGAAGTCAGAGGGCATCAGATAGTATCAGTTAGTAAAATACTGAAGAGACAGAAACGAAATCTTGGTGTTGAAAATCACGTGACTTTTAAAAGTCAGCTGAAAAATGCTGGAAGTGCAAAGGGACATGGGACGTGTCTTTTGCATTTTCATATTCATTCCTTACCAAATACCTTTTTTATAATCATATACTAGTACTATGGCATCTACTACATCTATTCTCGTCAATGGTACTGATCAGGTCATCATCCGTGACAGTGTCATTGTCATGGAGATCGAAAACCTCCTAACTGGTTGGCCAACGTACGAGATTAACTTTACGCCCAAAAACCCAGGCCCATTGGTATGTAATCTCGATCTTTCATATTACCTACTGACATTTATCTAGAAATCAATCATCTGTCTCAAAGACTCTGTCAAAATGATCCATATCGAAGATTCTACAGATAACGAGGCAGACATGTTGATCCCAGGCAATCACAAAAGGAAAAAGTGAGTCTTTTGGTTCTTCCCTCACATATAGATCACTAACTTAATGTACAGAACCCTACCAACAAATCACAAGAGCAAGAAGATCAAAACGTGAGTGGGTCTTGTGAGTCATGTTCACTAACATTAAACCTTCCAGGTTCTCAGCTGATACCATCAAGATCACAGAAGATCTTGCAGGCCTCAAGATTACGTCTCAGAGTTCTGAGTAAGTTTTTCTTCTATTTGCTTGATTATCACACTGACAAAATTTGATTTACAGAAAAAACTCTGTCAATGCAAAGCCTGTGCGCTTGTTCGGAGCCTGTGAAAACCCTCCACCATGCAAACTCAAATTTGACAGTAGCACCGATTGGCCACCCTGCTGCCATCACCATTTCAGGGATGTGGATGTGGAAGACAAGCATTCCGTTGCCGATTTTGATTTTGTGCAAGCCATGCCTGCTCCTGTTGCGCCAGACTTAACTTAGATTATATTTATCTTTCTGTGCTGTCCCTTTTTGCTGTCACATTGCTCTTATGTTATCTTGCACTCTGTATATGCTAATCAAATGTTTCATATTGTAATTGTAGAATTAAATGTATTTCTTGTTGCGCTTTAATGCCATGATCACACATTAAATGGAACGAAACCAAACATGTATATACAGCATTTATCGGTGTGTGTCTCACTCATCAGCGCATTGTTCCCATCCTAATCCCTACCACCATCATGACACGTCCTCATCATCATTCCTCCTCTGCAAGCCTGTCAGATTCAGAATCAGTATTCTCTCAAGTTTCATCACACGAATCTTCCCAAAGCTCTCAAGAAGAGGTAGAGAAATATCCTCCAAGTGCCTGGCCCCTGAAAAATGAAAAATGTAAGTGGAAGTCCCTGGATAATGATGGCGAGACCAAAACTAGGGCTTCAAAATGACTGAAATCGTAAGTGAGGTATTTTTTGAGCGCATATATTTGCTCATTGTCATGTTTTAGCCATTCAAAAGATATCAGCAAGGACAAGTAAGTACATGCAGCACTTGATGAGCTTCATACTGACCATTGACATGTGTTTTCATGTGTCAAGGAAAGATACAAAGCCTCGCAAGCAATGTCTGCAGTTTGCTCATTGGATCCCTCGAGGAATAGATATGTTTTGCATACTGAAAGATATTTTCCGCTGTAGAGACTCATGCCTCTCATGGTCTGATATGGCACTTTTCCCTAAGGAGTTCATTGCACAAACTTGCAGCACCACTCTGTGTACTGTCCGCAGCTATCCCTATATGAGGCACAACTTTCCTGCGCAACGCGTGCCATGCGCGCACACTTCCCATGCTTTGTGATGTATATGCGCGCACACTTTCCTGCGCTTGATTGCCCTATAGCACCAGCCATCCAGAAGCATCCATCCACTGTCCACCAAGCTCTCTAGTGCGTGTATTTCCATTTCCTTTATTTGCATATCATTCTACCTTTATTTTTATCATGGACCCTTACTTATATATATCTTTACATACTAGAGCTTACTCAGTAGCGCTTCGGCTCCGCATGACAGCGCTTAGGTACCGTATATAAGCACCAGCATTACCTTACCACCTGGAGCACTTGACTTCCCACTGAACTTCCACCCACTATCTACCTAGCAGAACATAGTAGAAATCTATTTGTTTACATCTCACACTCTCACATCTCTTATCTTGCATCATATCATCACTTAAGCTTAGTCTCTCTCATTTCTGCATATCTGCGCGCACTTTCCCACGCTTCGCGCATTCCCATGCCTTGGTGCCTTGCGCATACCTGCGCTTTCTCGTGCTTCGCTTCAGCGCACACTTCTAGATCCTTGCTGCACTCACTTCCCCTTTAGGGTCGAACACACTTGTTGTCACAAGTATAGCAGACTAGGCAACGCACGACCTTTCAACATTTATAGATACAGTCAGGAGCCTCATTCACACCTTGCTGTATTGTTGTTTCTACACTGCATTGCACCATTGGTCAAGATTGCATGCAGCACTAATGTAGAGGACTCTGACACGTCAGATGATGAGTGCAGCACATGCAATGCAATCCTTGCTAATATGTAAGTTGTCTTTTTTGTGGATGAGTATATTATTTATTGACTGTGTACTAGATCCAATGATGTGCAAGATCAACTACTTCATACATATAAGAAGGTTCTTGCCGGCGCACCTTACCTCCTTGAACTCGTCAAAGGAGGTAAAAAAAGGGCAGCTGAACTCAAAGACATTCTTGATAATGTATGTATGCATATATTGGGTTGCATTTTACTAACAATCGCTATTCAGATGCAGTATATGATTGGCCAAGTACGGTCTGAAGATGCCACGCACCTGAAGAAGAGCATCTCGCGTTACACTTCTTATGACTCCAATGGTCTCGAGCCAGCCATCTTTCCTGACAGCAAAGATTCTTGCACAAAAATGGGCCTTAACCACCCTCAGCTTGTGCGCATGCTGTGTCCTGTCAAGCACCTTGTGGAGTATCAAAAGTCACCCTCGCAGTACGCACCTTTTTTAAAAATAAAAAAAACAATTGATGACACATTGACTTGGTAGAACTAAAAGCAAGATTGAATCTGGCAAGATTAAGATGGATTCCAATGCCTGGCCTGCTCTTCTATACAATGGTAAAGTAGCTGGAGAACCTTTCATCCAACAGAACATGCAGGATGGCCTTTTTGAAGGTTACATTGTCGAACATGTAGTGTTTTCATTTTTCAATTGTGCATTGGTGTTTCTAATTAACATATTTTGTTCAAGGTGTTGAAGCATATCCTGACTGGTCCTTCATCTGCACTCGCAGGCGATGATTTTCATATCTCAAACACTTGCAATGCTTCGCTCCATGGGATGATGTCTTTTGAAGCTGAACACATCGCCTATGGGGCTATACAGGTGAGCTTAGTTATGATGAGCAAATAGGGACTAATGTCTCATAGGCACGGTCCTCTATATCTTCTCGCAACAAATGGTCCGAGAATGATGGTATCTTCTCATACTGGAAATTTTACTACCAGATCATAGATGTCATTCGTAACCCTCTGGACGAGGCATGGGCTACAGCAATTTTGCAACATTATAACTTGTATGTATCAAGTGTGTGAATGTACAGTATCTGATTGTTTCGTTTATTTAGGAAAGTATTCAAAGATAAAGCTGGACGTGCAGCTGCGCTGTCAACAATAACTGTTTCTGATCCTGGAGATGTGGATGATGATGATGACGATATTGCGGTGATGCGAAAGCAATCTGCGCTGCGTTCTGCTAACATTTCAAGGTCACCTGCATTTATTACTACCCCCCCTCCTGTTCAGCCACACAGTGCCAGTGCCCAATGTCCATCACTTCCTGTGCCTACAACACCCACTCGATCACCCACTCCAGCTTGTCGATCTCCTTCTCAATCACCTACACCACCTCCCAGACACTTTTCTCCATCACGTCCACCTCCTACTAGATCTGGTGCAGATATAGCACTGCAACCATCCTCACCTCCTCGCAAGAAAATGAAGGCAGTGACATTCGAAAGCCCGCTGACACAAGATAAGTCTGATAAGGAACATGAGCCTCAGCCTGCAACATCACCATGCAAAGATCACAAAGCTGCTGCCAGAAGCGCCACTGCCTCTAGGGTGAAGACCTCCACGTCAAAGAGGAGGAGGGTCGAAAGTCCAGTGGTGTCTGAAGGCGAGCCTGACGAGGAGCATGAGCATCAGGTTCGGAGATCACCACACAAAAGTGCCAAACCTGCCACTGCCTCCAAGGCTAAGACAATTCAAGCTGCACCAAAGAAAAGGAGGGGAAGGAAATGAATGTAATGGCAAGTCTCATCCTTTACTAATTTGAAAACGACGATTTAATCTGATGCACGTCTTCAGCTGTAATCCACTTTCTGACGCTACTCACCAATGTTCTGATTCCTGAAGTTCACTCACCATTTTTTCATTACTGCTCTCATGGTCGGATTCATTCGCTGTCTTGTTATGTACATGCTGTTGTCACCTGTTCCTCACCTGCATTTCTCGTCCTCAATGTCTGAACCATGCTTAGATGTACCCATATGACTGCTCATACCATGTAATACATTAGTGCAATGACAATGTCTTATCAGCTTTTAACATCGGATCAGAATGAATCAGCATTCCTAAGGTCAAAAGTTCTGCTAAGGTCCAATACAGCTACCCAACATTGGCATAGTGAGCAACAATCCTGCTTCTAGTTCTGGTCTGATAGGCCGCTCCTCCACCTTCTGTTTGCTGATGTGTCTGGCATGCCTTTTGTGACCTTACCTGACCTGCCCTGCCCTTATCTGTTTTGAGGAATTTCGGTGATGGTTGAACATACCATGATGAGTTGGTGATAAATAGTCATACTGGTATTACCAGCAGTGAGCTCAGAGGGGTGTCAGACACAGCATCAAACGAACTGCATACCATATCATAGATGTTGTGCAGTCCAGTGCCATTCTGGGGTATCTCACCGACAAAGTATCGTAATAGGCAGGACCCTGTTGTTTGGCCAGCTCCACAACTAAACAAAAGCAGTGAATGAACAAAAATGGATTCTGGCCTATCGATTTGAAGGTAGCTGTAACATCATTAGCAACTGTGATATTCGACAGGACGTGACAAGTCACGTGAAATACATGTGACCTTGTGTGAGCAGCGCGTCAGCTTGTGTGCCTCGTGTGTCCGCGGTCTCCTGCTTAGGGCGACGAAGCAGTAAGTCGGGTCGTGGGTGAGATTACCCATGGAATGACGGAAAGCCGAACGGTGCGTCTCAAGATCTTGCGGGATAACCATTTTATTGGGTGAAGTGTAAACCCGGTGTCCGGTGTCCGACGTTGGTTGTCTGGTCCACGATCTCATTGCACTGACTCTGTGACAGGCTACAGCGTATGCCAGCGATTTACGTGGATCGATTATCTTCCTTGGTGTGCCTACCATCATGGTAGTGCGGGAAATTTGTTCAAGATCTTGACGACTATAGCCCTCGCCGCTAATATCCGCTACCGTTCCGTACGGCCATCAATCATCATATTGTTGGGAAAGAAGTTCAGGACTTCTTCATGGTCACTACCGCGGGTTCCTGGAAGGTTTGCTCAGGTTTTTTTCATGAAGTATTGAATATGAACGGTCCATCCTTAGAGGTATTGTGAGCCCAAGCCCATCTGCCTACAGCGGTCTTGTTAGCATTCAGCTTCTTAACAAGATCTTCCTTACGTCTTCGATCATATATATGTTTCAATCACGGGCCCACACGCGGTAGCTACAACAAATAGAGCCAAGCCTCTCGCCGCATATATAAATACTCGACTTCAATTTCGACTATCCTCAATCTTCCCGTTTCCTCACGTTTAATACAAGCCTTGAAACCAGGCCAACCGCCCACATCCCACTCTTTTTCACGACTTCAATTCAGAATGTTCAGCATCGTGACGATTTTCTCTATTTTTTCTGCCTTTTTGTTGGCATTTTCTACCGCTGCACCTGTCCATCCCGTTGAACTGCTCGCCTGGAGCCCTACCATCCTTAGCCCTACCCCTCTCACATCCTGGCCCCGTGGTTCCACGCAGACCGTGACCTGGGCGACAGACAACGTCCCTGCTGAGAAAATGAATTCTACTGGTCTCCTATTGTTGGGATACCTAGAAAACGATTCCGAGAACCTAGACATCAGTATGTTCATTTCTTAATCATGTCATGAACACCGTTGTTGAAATGCAATCCAGAGCATCCCCTTGCCGTGGATTTCCCTATCATCAGCGGTGAAGTTGCCTTCACCGTTCCTGAGAACGCCACGGTTCGCTCCAATGCTATTGTTGTCTGTATGTATCGCTTGTCATTTCGCTGGATGGATTTCTAACACGTGTTTTCAGTGTTCGGTGATTCCGGAAATGCTTCTCCAGAGTTCTGCATCGTATAAGCTTGTGCCTCGGGCCTTTAACCTTAAGCCCAGTCGGACTCGGCTTGGAACTCGAGATGACTTAATAACATCATGGACATGGACTTAGCTTTACTTCTTTTACTTGATCACGGACTTGATGCCCTACGCTTGATTTTTCGATTGATTCTGCTAAAGCAGAGACGAATTTCTTTTCCTTCTACAAACATAGAATTAGGTTGCTTCAGTACACGCTATGTGGACTCCTAGTTACTAGCATTGCGCTTGGTTCGCAAATCATTTCAGTGCACGACTAATCCTCACGATCGTTTGACTTTATCAATAGCAAAGCAATCTGACGTGGACCACAAAAGGTCATAAATATAAGGTATGGGCAACATAGATACCAGCCAAGTATGTTAGCGTTGGGGATTTAGTTCTTCTTTGTTTTCATAACCGTCTGAGCGCGGCGCAGTGAGCCAGCAATGTGTCCGTATGAATCCCACATCAGCCAGACTGGAATGACTACCCAGCTGAGACGAAGCATCAGAATTGACAATGATAAAACCCTATGCTTAGACTCACATGATGTTCATAAACTGTCGCGATCAAAATCAGGTGAGACACTTATAGTCATAGTACGAGACGGGGAATGCTCACGAAAAGATAAACCCAGAGATAGAGCGGGTTAGAAGTATCCAAACTTGGGCTTCCCGTCAACCATTCCGGACAGAACGTCATCCATCTGGAAAGAGGGTCACTAACTTCAAGGTTACTTGCAACGAAATACATACCCGCCATACAGCTCAGCGGTGCTCAGGATGATGATCCAATAGTGACGCGCAGGGTCGTCCTTAACGATTTGCCTTATAATGTAGCAGCACATAGGTGCCGCACCTAAGACCGTCAAAATCTCCAGGGAGACGACAGTGGGATCAGAAACACCCCATCGTGCATCTGCACGGGTATACTCCTTCCCTATATAAGCAATTATCTAGTTTAAGGATTGAGGACCAGCATGAAGCTTAGATCACTCACACATTTCAGCAAATGGCCCCACGCTGGAGTTTACGGTCCTGCCAAAGGTCGATAGGTATAGGAATGATCCCTCAAAAGAGAGGTGAATCAATGCATCAAATGCCTGCCGATGTTGTCAAAATAAAGCCTGATGTGCAAGTAGACTGACGAACCAGCCAGATGAAAGTAAACGAGTCCTGCCAGCGCGCGTTCTTCGGCAGTAAAATCTTTGCGCCAGTGGTGGCAACGAAGGCCATGGCAGCCACCCCAGCTAGAGAATACGCTGAGGTTGCGGTGAATATCTCCGGGCCATTGGACGTCATGGTGTAGAGTGTGATTTTGTAAGGGAGCGTAACGGTCGACTTCTCCCACGTTTCCTTTCCACTGTACTTTTATTGAAGCAGCTAGTAAGTAGCAGACACGATCGTCGCTCAAGTTTCTGATTGCGCCTAGTGACACGTCATGCTAATTATAAATCTCGGTAGAACTCTCAAAAGACACCCAATATACGACCGTCACGATGGTGTCCTACTCTCTTTCTGAAAACGCGTACCTTAAGA
The DNA here is from genome assembly GCF_016647785.1 of Suillus fuscotomentosus. Lineage (NCBI taxonomy): Eukaryota > Fungi > Basidiomycota > Agaricomycetes > Boletales > Suillaceae > Suillus > Suillus fuscotomentosus. The sequence continues at coordinate 596,467 of NW_024539516.1, read as the reverse complement.
TCTTCTTTCACGCGGCGAAACATCCTCACCTACCAGTGAACGGTGTTCTACTTGGTAGACGAGCCTCAGACGTGGTAGTGATAGAGGATGTCATCCCACTGCTCCATCACTGGACAAGCCTCAGTCCTATGATGGAAATCGGACTTGATTTGGTACGTCACAGTCATTCTATGTCAACGCAACGTTCGTCATGATACTGACAGACAGTAACGCTTCTAGGCAAAAGGATATGCTGAAGCACAAGAGATGGCTCTAGTGGGGTACTATCAAGCAAGCGAGAGGCTAGATGACACCGCTCTTGCGCCTGTCGGCGAGCGGGTTGCGCAGAAAATTCGTGACCAGTTTAACGATGCAGTAGCATTTGTTGTGAGTAGATGGATACGCCACTACAACTAGGAAACTATTCACTTAATTCCTGTTTCAAGATTGACGGCGACAAGTTGGGAACAGGAGATCCAGCTTTACTCGTATGTTTAAGCCATTAGCATGGACTCGTAACTGTCTAACACGTAATAGCCATATCTACCACAGCCTTCTACGTCATTCTGGCGGCCATGCATAGCGCCAAGTCCCGCATTCACAACAGGATCAATTTTTTTGCTAGACAAAGCTGATTCACCCATGCGCGCAATTAGCCTTGTTCGCGACCATAATCTTCACGAGAAATTCGGAGACTTCGATGACCATCTAGAGGATGTAACGATAGATTGGTTGCGGAACAGCGCTTGTAGAGCAGGGAGCTCTGAAACGTGAACGGAACTCTCCGTGGACCATTTCATGTAGCATTTAATTATACACTGGCACGTGGCTAATTCCCGCAAGGGATGGGCTTATCATGATCTTCAGAACAGTACATCAGAATAGTCACAAACATCATCATTGTTGACTACCATGACGATTGCGACTGCTTTCAAAGGTACTCTGGTTCATTGCCCTACATTGGGGCAACTCGAAGTTCTTGAAGATCATATTTTACGTGAGGATTTCATCTTCCATCGTACGATCGTCGAGACATACTACTAATCCATCTGCGCGTGCCTTAGTTGTGGATCACCAAGGTTTCATAAGTTATGTAGGACCTGCTGGCTCCGAAGCATCTAAGGAATTTCTAGCAAGAATCAACACACCCATCACAACCATACCATCAGGAAGCTTTTTACTTCCGACATTCTGCGATCTGCATCTCCATGCGCCCCAGTTCCTGTTCCAGGGAACTGGTCTCCATCTTCCTCTGATGCAGTGGCTGGATGAGTATGCGTTCAAGTCTGAAGAAAGCTTGGACAACCGACCAGAGTTGGCAAAGGCAGTTTATGTACGTCTCGCAGAGCGCCTAAGAGACGCCGGAACTGGCGCGGTTCTGTTGTTTGGGACAATCAACACCACAGCGAAGTAAGCGCAAAGCTCAACAGGAACACCATATCGCAAACGGACGTGCTAACTGGAAAGAATCACAGTCTAATCCTTGCAGAAGCCATGCAAACCATCGGTATACGAGCGCTCGTAGGGAAGCTGTCAATGGATATCTCGTCCCGGCCGTCCTACGTGGAGTCTTCCGCTCTATCTTCAATACACTCTGCCGAGGAATTCATCGACGGCTGTCGTGACTTGGTTTCATCTTATGAACCGCACAGACGTCTCGTTGAACCTGTGATTACACCACGGTTTGTACCAACGTGCTCGGATGAGCTTTTACGAGGGCTCGGAAAACTCGCTTGTGACAAAGGAGTTCGAATCCAAAGTCACTTGGCGGAGGCCCACGAAGTAGTGCAGTGGGTTTTGAGCGAACGCCACAAAGACGATATCGATGTTTTTGATAACGTGAGTGATCATCGTGTTGAATGAATACCGAGTTGATAACGTTCAAATCCTAGTTCGATTTACTCACGGAGAAAACTGTCCAAGCCCACTGTACATTCTTGGATACAGACATGCTGTCACGTATGGCTGGCAGCTGTTCCGCAGTGGCACACTGTCCTCTTTCGAACTCGTATTTTTCGGAAAAGCCATTCCCGCTCCGTGAAGCGTTGGACCTTGGCGTACCCGTCGGTCTTGGCACAGATATCGCCGGTGGATATAGCATAGATATCATGAACAGCATGCGGCAGGCTGTGGCTATTTCCAGGATCAGAGACGGTACAAGAAAACTGAGCGGTGATGGACGGTCTCTCGCAATCGATTGGAAAGATGCGTTGTATTTAGCTACGAGGGGAGGGGCCACTGCACTCGGTCTTTCATGCGGAGTCTTCCAAGCTGATGCTCCTTTTGACGCTCAATGCAGTGAGTTGAATAACAACTACAAGAAATAATACCTAAATGAATGATGTTGCAGTTGAACTGTACAAAGAAAGCGACAAGGGAGTAGGTGCGCTCGATTTCTTTGAGCCACAGTCAGGTATCACATTGGGTGTACTGGAGAAGTGGTGGTGCATTGGAGACGAACGGAATAGGCGTGGCATTTGGATACAGGGGCAGAGGTTGGATGTGAAAAATGGTCCAGAGCGCGCGTAGCTCCTCCCTATACAGGTATGGACATCCTGAGCTTGTTGGTTGTAAACTGATGCCATCGTTTTTTTCCACTCAGATTCAACAAATTCAGTTTTCCATGTGTTGCAAATGATGTACGTCGATCCTTCTCTCAGAGTGAATATTCAGTTCGTCCAGTACTGAGTGTTCTGAAATACGGCTCTTCCCTGTGTGAACGTTCTTTGAAATGCAAGTCCCTCTACCGTCATGAGTGTTGACTACTTGAAACAAGAGTAGTTTGGCGTTCCACGGAGACGTGCAACGTGACTCGAGAATCAAGACTAATCTATGATCTTCTGTATGTGGACCATGTGTCACCTAAATTGTCGGTCGTCCTTTCTTAACGTGTCTTTTCACCACACTCATGCTCTGACATGGATGTATCTACTGACCCTGGTTCTTAGGAATAAAGCGGGCACAATAATTAGGGTTTTCAGGGCCGGCACCGCCGCGGGAGTATGTCACTATGAAAAATGCAATTAATCTCGACCACAGGAACGACTGTCAAAAGAATTGAACTAAACTGCCGACGGCGCACGTCCAATGATTGTGTAATCCAGGTTCCCAGCTCACTGCGCTTTGAAGGCTTCGGCCATTTTGTGACAGGGCGCGGCGATGCTAATCGTATTGTGTTACGCGGTGAACCGAGATGAAGCAAACCCTTCCATTAACTCAGACGTCTAGTGACCACCACGTTTGAGACAGATACGGGGTTGATACCATCTTGTCAACTATGTAATACTCAGCCCACTGCGTCCCTTGCAACATCTCGAGCTCGTTCGCCAGTACCTTGCCGCTAGCATCTCATGATTGAAAGAGAAAATAACTAGTACCTGACGTCAAAAGTCTGACAACCAGATAGGAGAGTGATTGATCGGTCGTTCTATGGGGAAGTACATACACAGTATGTACTAATACAGTACTAGCATTCTGACGAATTTAAGGAAACGCAACAAGCAATGTACAGAAAAGATGGTGCAACTGTAGCTGGGGTAGAAGGGTGACACATGAGTTCCAAATATGAGAGAGACAAGCGCTGTGGCCAGGGTATGATAAGGTACTTGGTAATACATAGAAGAAAATGCTGTGCGGACTCATGAGCGAACGGTTCCACAACAAAAAACGGGCATCAAGCTCACCTGTCAGATTATCTTGACAGCCACCACAAAGTCGATCGTTTCATAAGTTCGTGATTAATCGTCGTAGACGTTAGCAAACGCGTCGATATCTCCCACGCAAGAGATGTGGTCATTGCCCAGATGACGCTTGAGCGCGTCCCGCCTGCTGAACTCCTTCCCGCATCCTCCAATCATCTGTTTGCCGTTGTGAATGTAGGGAGTCGCGTCGTGCGGAATGTTGTACATTGCAGCCGACTCAGTGGGTATACCACAGCAAACCCACTGTGCAGGTCTCTCGAAACGCGTATGCGTGCGGACATGTCGTTTAAGGTCGGGAGTACGATGATTGCGCTGAACCCACTTGCAATAAGGACACGCCCAAGGGTTAGATTTGTTTGCAAAGCTAGGAGTACTGCCAGGGATAGCTTGCGCGTTTCGTGGAAGGGGGGAAGGGCGATGTCGTTTTGCGGGAGGCGATACGTATTGGGTCGTGGTATAGGTGGGGACATGGGAAGACACGCTGGAATGACGCGTGGAGCGACGACGCTTTTTCAAATTACGTGAAGATGATGGAATATATTCATCATCCGTCTCGTCAGCGTCACTCTGCCCGTCAGCATCCTCCTCCAACTCGTGGGGTGCAACAAAATCGTTACGCTTGAGGAAGGAACGAGTAGAGCGCGTCATAAATGGCAGGGAGTTGTCTACTGTAGAGAATGCGGGTTGAGGAATAAAGGAAGATAGGGGAGTGGGTTCCATGGTAAGCGCGTTCTGGGACTCTGCGTCGCACTCAAAGTTGAGTGGAGGGTTGCAGTTGAGTTCGACGGGAGGGATATAAGGAAGATCCGCGATTGGATGGAGATTGTGGTCCAGACTATGAACGAGCATAAGATGAATGGCTAGTCATGACATAGACCCAAAACATACAAGTCTGAAGGGTTGTATTGAATAGGGTCATAACACTGAAAGAGAATCCCATCTGGATTATCAATGAGTTCGATCCCCGAGTCCGAATCAGAGTCGGAGTCGGATTCGCCTCCGGGTTGATCATTAGAGTCCAGGGAAGTTGTTGAGTTTTGAGGTGAATTTGAAGATGATGCTGAAGATGAACCAGATGAGATAACCGAAGGTGGACTTGGGACAGAAGGAACGAAAATTTCTTCAGTGTCGAACTCGGCGGTAACTTCGGCAAGCCAAGCCATATGATCCTCCCCGTCTTGAGCACGAAGTTTATCGTAGAGAGTCGCCATAGACTGACGACGATAGATGATAGTGGATGTCATGGCAAAGTAGAGTTGTGTGCAAGGATTGGGGTACGTAGATTTGCACTGGATGTTGACTTGAACGCGTTATATAGATTTCTTTCTTTCATGTCTCAGCTTCGGCTTACCGAACCTCGTTTTGTTCTTTCAAGTAACTCCGACGTTCAACCCTCGATGTTTGTCACATCGAGGCTGCCTCGCTCCAGGGATTGCCCGAATATAGGCCCCTAGTGCCCACCCCTTGGTTCTCGGAACAGAACAAAAGGGTCCTCAAAATTGATGCTCGGCTAGATCAAGATAAGATGATTCAACCATGGTGAGAATGTGACGGTTCGAAGTGGTACGCCCTGGTTGCCACGTGGATTCCTCACAATCGTTGTTGGGAGTAAAACAAAGGGTACAGCCCTTACTCGGGAAGTTGAATAGATACTATGCACACTCACGCAGATCGCAAGTGTACTTGATCGTCGATATCTCTTGCAATAGGATGTAGTACAGTTAACTTGCAGGCGGGACCCCTGTATCCTGCACAGCAAGTGAACAATGATCAGAAAACGTCAAAACCTATTCGGGCTTGACTTCTGAACTCGTGCACTGCAACGTGGGGTCGAGAAAGCGAAACTTCCAGTATGCCTCGTGGGAAATTGTTTGGACCAACAAAGGACAGCTCTAGCCTTAAGACTTTACCCGAGAGGGTCATCGGTAGCCGCTGACAGCAGTTTGAACGCGATTTGAACAAAGGTGGTCAAATAATTCAGAATATGCGTGTAATGAAGAATAGATCTGGGGCGAAATTACGCTGGAGTACGGTACGGAACTACCGATCTCTCCGCGAGCGAATGCGCTTTCCGAATTGAACAGCAGGACCTCGACTAATAGCAATAATTATCAGACAAAGGACAGGTCTTGTTGAAATTAAAGCTGTACGTACCCCCGTATTTTCTTCTTGGGTCTCTCCTCGTGGGCAAACCCTTCTATCTGCTTATTCTGCCTAAACTTTTCCATGCACCAAAGAATATACCTGTGTTTGTGTATGATGATGCACTGGTAAGGAACAATATAGGCGAAGAGTTACGGACCTCCGGTCTTGGATGCTCAGCCCGGCATTCTTCATATCCCATCCTGAGGTGCGCCAGAACGCGTCCCAGCTATCTATGGATATTTTGGTCTCTGAAGAACGACCGATGGCTTTAAGAAAGTCTTGCGGCGTAGATATCTTGCCTGGCCCTAAGCTGGTAAGTATAACGAGTAAAAACAGGCGTTTGATAATTAGACCTCTTGGACTTGGAATGTCGGCCCTGCGGGGAACGTCACATCTCACTGTTGTAACAGTTCTTCTCTGAGCATTTTGAATAGAAGGGAGAACAGGGCGAGACAATGGAACCTTGGACAACGAAATCCTAAACATCTCGGAGTTCGAGGAAGCACTGAGACGGCTGAAGAAATGAAAACAGTTATCCCGAGGTGATCCTAAAAAGGAATGTTTTCATGAACGTGACGGCGACCGATGTCACGCTACATAAGGTGTTAACCGACGTCGACCACAATAACTTAACGACAAAAGAAAACAACGGAGCTTTAATATTTTCTGTTCCTATGTTCTGAACTTCTGACACTGCAATTCGGACTAGAAGCGTTAAACATCGCATTCCCAATCATATGGTATCCCATTTCAAAATTTGCTCAAGTGCTGTACAGCCTGTACATCGAGTCGTGGACCTCAGGATAATGCTCGGACGCATTGTGACTTTTCATATCAGCTTAAAATACTGGGGCGTGGTACATATTCACATTACAAGCACTAATCAACATCTGGAACTATGGCTTTCTCCTGCGGCTGCTTCTCGAAATATGCAGCATTGCTCAATAGAAAATTGTATTGCGTGCCATCACCCTGAATGAAACCAGGTCTCAGTAATCTGACACAATAGAGCGCTGATGTGACTCACGATAAATGAGGTGGGGAAGCCGGCATCGAAAGGAATAATGCTCTCCAAATACTTCACGTGCTCGGGTGTTAGCGAAATAGCCAGAGACTCCACGTTGGCCTCCAGCTGCTCCACTTTTCGCCCACCAATAATCGGAAACACATAGGGCGTCTTCTGCATAAGATATGCAATGGCCACAGCTGTGATGTGTTCAGCACCGACTTCTTTTGCGACCTTCTCCAATGCTGAGCTCATCGCCCTCTCCGTCTCGTTGCGTTCCCAACTGGGACTCGTGAGCATGCGACCTTTCTCTCCTGTCTGTCGGCGGCGCTCCTCTTCCTCGTCGGTTCGGATTTTTCCACCGGCAAGGACATTCCAAGGGGCGAGCGCAAGACCTATACAGGAGTGACCGTAAGTGGAGGTACCAGATAGCGAGCAACAAGGTTGATCTACCTTCGGAGCGGGCCATTGGTATGATATCTCGTTCAAAGTCCCGAAGCATGACGTTCCAAGCACCTTGGTAGATCACAAACGGTGATTTTCCACGATCCCGAGCATACTGGTTCGCTTTGGACACGACCCAAGCAGGAGAATCTGAGATGCCCTGCCAGCGATACACGTTAACAAATGTTCGTGTCAGCATAGAAATAGGGACACTCACGAGATACAACACTTTCCCTTGTTGCACCAGCACATGCAGACCGTTCATGACCTCTTCGACGGAAGTATCCCAGTCCCACCAGTGCACGTACAGAATGTCGATATATGAAGTCCTCAGCTTCTTCAAACTGGCCTCAACGCTGAGGTGCATTGACTTGACGTTGTTGCCGGTATATGATGCCTTTTGCCGAATGGCGTCGTTGCCGCGCTGGTAATTGGTCGTGTACTTCGATAAATATGCATCAGCATCGAACTATATTCATAAAATCCCAAAGTTACTTTTGTAGCTATCACGAGCTGGTCACGGATTCCCCGCTCCTCTGCCCACTCTCCGATGATCTCTTCAGAGCTTTGATCCTGACTGAGAGGTTGTGAAGTGTGTCAGCGACGACGACGAATTCAAGATGACTGCAACACGATACCCACTAGTTATTAGCAGTGTCGATGAAGTTTCCCCCAGCATCGTAGAAGGCGTCGAGGAGCTTGAATGAGGATGTCTTGTCCATACTACCCATCCCAAATTTCTCCCACTTGTCTCCGATGCTCATGGCACCGAGCTGTAAGGGTGAGACATGAACACCCGCATGAGGGGATAATACGCGATATCGCGCTAGCCTAGATGATGGCTTTGGCACGGGTGCCCAGAACGAGGTCATTTCCTTAGACATGATTATAGAGTTGAGTGGGTTGGAGTTGTTGAAATGCAGTTTGTGTGAAGGTTGGCAGCATTTTATACATGTTGTTCACCTTGACACCTCGTCAGCACCATCGTGTGATCACTATGATGCCAGAGAAACGCGTCAGTTGTCTGAGTAAGTTATACCGTACAAACAGGAAGTCAGCCTACATATACCGGCAGGCTGGAGATTCAAATTTCAGAGTGAGTTAATATTATAAAGACGCACACGGTTATCCCCGGGACCGGAATCGAGTCATGCTCCACTCACGCGTTTGTCATGAACATGTGTAATACAGGCTGATAGTACGCGTCGCAGTACTTAAAAGGTACAAAGAGGTCAGACCAAACGTGTCACGCTTCTGATCCGAGTGATTGATGAAGAGATGTCGTAGTTATACTAAAGCATCAACCAAAGAACACTGTGTCGAGAGTAGAGTCGTCGGACACGCCGGAGTGAAAGGTACGAGCGCATCCGTCATGCGGACGTTTGTGACATCGGCCGAGTACAATGTCTTAAAGTCATTTAGTTTTTCTTTCCTCGTTCTTCCGATTCTCCCGCATGATAAAATAGCGCGTCGTTTGCAGAAACATCTCAGTGCTTGTCCCCAAGACTGAGATGTAAGTTACTTAACGTTTTCGTACCGTTTACCAAGCTCACAAGTACCAATAGCATTTGTCCTATCTAGGTACATATCTAATATACCAGAGTGCTTGTCCCCAAGACTGAGATCATTTGTCCTATCTAGTCGTTGCTCTCTTGTCCCGCTCGCACCAAAAGTCTACACACTGGACACCACTGGATGAGAGTATTGTCTCATCGGTACATCCATCAGTAAACCAATGAGTCCTTGGTATTGTACCCGTGCGAATTGTAGAGGGGTAGAACTCTGCCGCTGCTAAATATTTTCATGTATACCATAAGAAATCTGATTTGCCGCTATATAGCCCGGAGATCTAGAGTAAGATGAGCAGTGCACAACAAGGTTATGATGTTCCTCCATTGCAGCTGACCAGGGTGATAAGCCTACTTACGCCAAATATTTTGGCCATTGTCATTTTGCCTTACTTCCGCTTTACACTACAACTTCATCCACGACATTCTCGTGGGAAGTACCTTTGGCACTTGTCAACTAATCTAGAATAGCACTAGATTTTGTAACAATGTCCTGACTTGTGGCCGTGAAGATTAACAAGGGATGACAGCGCACACCTCTCAACCTGTTTTGTGACTCTCCTTTTCCGCCGTCTATACATTGGATCAAACTACTATTTAACATCTTCCCATAGGAAGAGCCTTTTGCGTTTGTCAACTAATCTAGAATAGCACTACAATTCCTAACAAAATTGCGACCTGTCACCATCGCAGTATGTATTGTACTCCCGGCAGTGTTGATTGTTATTTTCCTCCATTATCAAGTGTTGATCTAGCGAGTCAGCGGCATCATGATGCACTTGAGACAATATGATGATTGGTTAGTTACACTCAGGCCACGATATACATTCGACTCGAAGTTGCGACTCGATATGGGCAATGTCGGTCAATAGACTTAGACATTCAAGTACTGCTAGTAAGGCTGAGCTACAGGCTGAATGAGTCAGAAAGATAGGCCGTCACGGTCTTCCTCATACTCATACTCATACTCATTCCCGTTCTCGTTCTCGTCTTCACTGTCTTCCATCTCTCCGTCATTCTCCTGTGCATCCATGTCTTCGTCTTCTTCTTCGCTGTCATAGCCTTCTTCCTCCCCTCCATCATTGCCCTCGGGTTGAATTTCACTCTCCAAGTCGTCATCATCATTATCCTCCTCTGATTCCAGGGTATCTGCGAGCTCCACTTCGGCACAGTCTCTTGTGATCTCCCGTAGGACGGTAGGATGTCCAATTCCATAGTGCGTGTATCACATGAACATGTCTCGGTCGACGAATCTGAGTGGTCATCAACAGTTGAGTAAGGACAACGAGATGAATTATTACACTTACATGCCAACATAGTATCCCTCCCAGTCTTCCAATTCACCAAATTGACGTCCGAAGGACTTTCCATAGCGAAGGGATGTAGTTCCGCGATTAGAAGAAAAAGCTGGAATCAAATGGGCACTTCGGATGACTTGACTGGGGTCAAGAAACCCAAATGTGTCGCGGTCAGACTCTTCGACGAAAGCGATCTTCGGAAGTCGAGCACAGCTCATCCCTGACGGGTGGTTGGTCAATGGCGCCAACCATCTGACATAAAGAAGCTCAATTTGACGCCTTTTGATCGGACCTTCGCTATTGAGCCACACATCCATGTGGTAGATGCCCAGAACGCGGGCATACCAGTATGGATGTCGGGGCCTTGTTTCCCCAGATAAAACCATAACATCGGGGTGTGTCCGAATATTGACGGTATCATACTCTCGCCGAAGATCATAAGTCATGTAATGAACCTATCAATTAAAGTATTACAATGCTAGCAAAACTTGAGATCTGTGTGACATACCTGCATCGTTTGGACGGAGTATAGCCTATTGTCTGAGATGATAACTGAATTACGTTCATTGTCGGAGAAGGTATGGTCACAATAGGTGACGTCTAAGTTTCGAAGTCGGTATAGTACGTGGTCTTTGAGTTTCGGTATGAACACCTGTATAATATCGTGAGTTAGGAGAACAGTGAGGAAAGTAACACATACTGCTACAGCTGGATCATTGTCATGATCTCGAAGAAAATGAAATATATCTATGGGATTGTTGCGGCTTAGCGTCGGTATATAGTGATGATCCTTCATGTTGATCCCTGCAGGCAAGTTGACTGGTTGCTGTTCCAAAGCACATGGACTACATTCTGCTTCTGCCACTCGCTGAAGGATTCGTCGATGGCGCTCGTGCTTAGCGAGTTCAGCTGGGGTATCTAATTTATTGGTCAAGGGATAGAATGCTTTCAGTGCTCGATGCGCTAACTCTCCCTGGACAGACATTAAAATGAGATGGGACGTTGTGTCAGACTCGGAGATGCACATACAATTTGTGATGTAAAGGAGTCGATCGTTCCAAAGAGCCGGATCGATCACAGATAATCCCCCATGGCGTGAAATTTGTAAGTGTTCAAATTAAATTTTTTGACCTTTCTGCCGCCACTTCCAGCACCCGCGTTGTCGGAACTTGAGCCTTCGTGCGCAGCCTTGCATTTGCGCGCAGCCCTTTCTTTCGGTAGCTCCACGGTAGAGAAAGCAGCACATGTGAAATCCCGGAACTTATGCAACTGACGGGACAGCCTCTGGAATGTCCTCTTGAGTACTTACAGAGTCGCGTCAGAATGCATCCTTAGTTTGGCGAGAGCGTGCCATTGAGCAAATCTGTATAAAAGTAATTGTACAATAGCATCGTGCTCTGCTGGAAAAAGCCCCTCGAAGACCGGCATTGCACACTGAGATAGAATGTCACTAACACACAACATCGACTGAGCCACCAATACGTACCTGCAGAATGTCCTCAAAGTCCCGTGCTGCGAGGCGTTTCATTTCCGAGGTGTTATCCGAAAATTTCCTGATGACACCATTACCATACGACGGGATGTGGCAAAATCTGTGTTGAAGGCAATTATTTTCAATTCAGTAAAGAGAATAGTGTGACAAACCTATAGTCAAGACTTGCAACTAGGCGATCACCGCCGGGGAGCGCGTAAAGTAGACGGATGAGGTGCGTAAACAGCGCCTTCCATGTACCTAACTCGCATTCATGCATAAAATCGACCACAAGCATGCGGAAAGCGTCGAATCCGAGTGGTGCAAGCCTTTCTACAAATGTGTTCTAGTTTCAAAGTAGGTACTGATCATAAGGGGAATGATTTGCAAGGCACTCACTACAGTCGGCACCCACGAGCCTCCTCCAACAGTCGCCTGCACCTTAGACCCATTCACAGTATTTCCTCCATAGATGAATCCGCGGGCCTGAATTATCCTTTCCAAACAGTAGGTCCTGAGGGTAGTGACGTGATCTTGCATGTCTTTCCACAAACCAAGGAAATCGAACGAGACTTTCGGCATGAGACAGCACGGACATGGGCAAGCACCCATATCCTTGATTGTCGCTATAAGAACCCTAAGATATTGATCAGTACTTCAACGAAAACGAGACGAAAATGTGTACTTTTCCGGATAATCAGCCGAGTAAGTAAATATGCGCGGAAATACCCTTCTAAATATTCCATCTGGACACCGGAGCACGATTCCATGACGGTATGCATGAAGGAATTCCGCATCTAACAGATGTTTCCAACACGCATGGAATAGATCTCGCCGACAATGCGCATGAAGGGCTGCCATGCTGCTTTTTGATATATGTGGCAAGCTGCTGAAGACATCCTTTATATTATCCGGAAGCTAAAAAATCTACTGTGAGAGAGATATACAGTACGGAAGGCAGATGACCTACAGAAGGTAAAAATCCCACAAGATGGCATGCGCCAGATTTGGGTGCCGAGTGTGCATACTTAGTTAAATTTCCGAAATACAGATAAAGAGGCCAAGCCTTGGCCGTTCCGAAGGTGGCTAAATGAGTTGCGTCCGAAAAAAACATCAGTCCAGCGATAACGTGTTCGAGTGAGCAGCCAGGTTCTTTCGGCTGTTTATACAGGTCTTCCTGAGCTTCTAACCAGGAGTCGGAGGTATATAGCTCATCAAATACACGTTCTTGATGACCGTCCAGCGGATCCTTCCATAGACGCTTGAAGGGGAAAAGATGGAACATGCTGGCTTGAATGTCAGCGAACACGGAACGGATCACTGATATAAGCGGCCAGTAGTGAAATCCCGAAATGTTTAATGATCTGGCCTGGTCGTCTTTTGATTTGGAAGGTATGTCAAGCGCGACGTCCTTCTCTAACCAGTCATCTGGAAAAATAACAGGCCCCTTTTTTCCATTATTATCCAATGCATGCAGACTTCTCTTTACCGAAAATCCATCCAGGTCCTTGGGGTTGAAGTCTCTCGCTTGAATAACATCTTTAACAAGACACGTGATTTCGGCCTCGTATTTTTGATGACTGCCGGAATTCATCCATGTCATCAGACGATAGACTGTCATATTGGAAAAAGGATGAGGTGGTACAGAGACTCTAGAAGATGAATCGGGCCCTTGAATATCTGTGCCAATAGTCATTGGACAGGAATCAGCTAGCAAGGTAGATGGGACGTAATTATCGGGTTCGAATGAGGGGCGCCCAGGATATTGTCGACAAAGTCCGATAACGTTGAATGCTGTTTGAAGAGAATCACGCAGCATCAATAAGACTCGTAGAATTCTGCGGGGCGGCGAATTGTGAGTTTCGGTCACACGAGACGGATAATCCCCAGGGGAATCTGAAAGGTTGATATCTTCATCGGCAGGCAGAATATCGACAAAATTTCTCGGGGCTGGCCTAGACGTGCGTTGAGAAGGATGTTGACCAGAGTCCGCTGATGATCCACGAGTGAAGCAACCGTTAGTATGTCATAGGTCCAGGATTCTGCGTGAATGCACACCTAGATCATTCTGGCCATGCTCAGGCACCGCAGTGATATCACAAGCATCTTCCGTTGACATTGCAACATCGAAAATATCCAATTCCTAGAATACAGAAGTTGAGACACAGTGGTATGAGGGGTGCTGTCACTAGCCTTTGAGTTGATACCGGACTCAACTTGGGGTGATGTGCAGAATGTCCTGGGTCCGCATCTAGCTATAGGTTTCGAGCGATTCGTCATTGTAAATACGATTGGTCGTAGCTGCGGGTTATCATAATAATCAGCCGATTTCAAGTTATGAGAATTGAGTCCGACTCAAGGGTTGAACCCAGACTCGGATTCAGTGGAGTGATCATGGCTTCGAGACGTATGGGAGTAGTAGCTGTAGTGAGCCTTTGCAATACTTTGATTGACTCATTTGCCCGGTCCCTCCTTTTCTGCGAGGCTAACACGCTGGCCTTCTGGTAATTTTTGCATGTAGAACGATGTCTACTAAGTCCGCGAAAGTCTGTGTCCTTCTCCCAAGAGCAACGTGAGGCACCGCATGACACCGTGACCATTGAGAGAATAAAGATAATGAACAGAACCCAAGGCGATCGAGATAGACGCATTCCACCACAACCGTGACCGTGCCAGTGATGGAACTATGATGAAGACGGACTCCGAGTCAAACACCCATAGGCAGGTACTAAGTTGTCACCAATGAAAAAAAAAACTATAGTTTGATTTGAAGTCGGACATTGACTTGGATATTTCCAAGTCGAGCATTGCCCGCGCCAGTTCTCCACAACACTGAGACATGTCACAATCAGTGTCTCGCATTAAAATTTTCGTCGATTCATCCATGTGGAAGAGCTCGCGACAGACACCGTAAACAAATGAAGGAAAGAAGACTAATAAGAGCTTCCAAAAATGATACAGCTACAATATCTGAAGGGTCCTGACGTGTCCATCATACGTCGGACTTGTGCAATGATATCATCATCAGATGCTATCCTCATGTATTCTTCGCCATACTGCCCCAGTAGGAGTGCGCTGAATGGCTGTCCAAGAGGAATAATCAATCGCATTGCACTTACTGCTGCTCTGTCAGCTCCTCTTCGAGGATCACATCTGGGTCCTGACCAGCGACCTCAGGTAAAAGGGAAGCACGAGCTGCAAATGAACTTGTCAGTCACTGTCGCAGAATGAAACTATGGTTTTCAGTACAGTACCGGTACCAAGAATTGAATAGCCGAAGAAAACTGCAGGAAAAAAAATTGAGTTGCTAGCACACATTGATCAATTAACGACGTACTCCAAAGCACAGCAGGTACACCAATCTCGTCTGTGAGGGAGTTGAACACGAGAGGTCTAGATCATTATCAGCGATGACAAATTGCCAGCCATCTTCGCCAATTTCATCTGTTGAACGTAATGTGACGCTGTACATCGTCAACACACAAGCCTCGCTGGCAAGAGCAGAAACCGAACATACCCTCGCTTAATGGTCCCAAACCGGTGCCAATACTTTCAAGACCATATCAGGAGCACTCCTTCATGGAGCAAGTAGAAGTTGGATGCACCGCTCTGTCAAGACCAACACCATGTAAATGAATATCTCCCATGACCATTCGGATATCATCTCTAGTCTCGCCCAAGAATGTAAGCCCAAGCTGTATGCGCACAACGCCTGCAAACCATAACTCAGACTTATCCTCCAGCATTCGAATTTGATTGCAACTCACCTTTAGCACCATCAGCGCCGACCATCCACTTGGTATCGAAAGTCTCCAATATGCCGTTCTTTGCTAGAACAGTCATGACACCTTCACCAGACTGCTCGAACGAATGCAGTTCTGTGCCCATCTCGACAGAGCACGAAAATTTCTCTAGGTGACGTCGCAGAATCACATCTAGGAGTTGCTGACCTATCAGCTTTGGAACGTGCTACAATAGGAGCAAATCATCAGCATGACTGCTCGAGAGATGGTTCTGTATAGTACGCACGAATGGTATCGTAGGGGTAGGTTCCACATGCCAGGTCACCAAAGATTCTGTCGCAAATTCCATTGTCCCGTGCTTGTAGGAACGGATTGTGAGGACGGGTTTAGTTGACTTCTGGGACATTCAGGAAGTTGAAGAGTTTGAAGGAGCGTGGCTGGATTATGTATTAAATGAGACTATAGGAAATTAGAGAAGTATTGGCATGACACACCCAGATTCCAGGACCACGCTGTCCGATTCGAGGGTTAGGGTCTTTGTCAATGATACGAACTGGTATACCGTTGTAGAGAATCATGCCTCTCATGGCGTGATATGGCAGTTTCCACTAGGGAGTATACAGCACCAACTCGCAGCACCACTCTGTGTACTGTCCACAGCAATTCCTATATGAGGCGCAGCTTTCCCGCGCAACGCGCGCCATGCGCGCATAACTTCCCGCGCTTCGCGATGTATACGCGCGTGCGCTTTCCCGCGCTTGCGCGCCCTTTAGCGCCAGCCATCCAGATGCATCCATCCACTGTCCACCATGTTCTCTAGTGCGTATATTTCTATTTCTCTCATTGCATATTATTCCATCTTTATTTTTATCATGGACTCTCACATATATATATTTTTACATACCTACTCGGTAGCGCTTCGGCTCCGCATGACTGCGCTTAGGCGCGCTATATAAGCGCCAGCAGTACATACTATTACTTTACTGAACTTTCACCTCTCACTTTACCTAGTACTTACTACCTAGAAAGTCGCAATAGAACTCTATTCCTTTACATCTCGCACTCTTCTCTTATATTGCATTATATTATCACTTAAGCTTAGTCTCTCTACCATTTCTGCACGCGCGCGCGTTCCCGCGCCTTCGTACCTTGCGCGCACCTGCGCTTTCTCGCGCTTCGCTTCGGCGCGTACCTCTAGATCTTTGCTGCACTTGCTTCCCCTTAAGGGTCGAACGCGCTTGCCACCTCAAGCATAGCAGACTAGGCAACACTCGACCTACGTCATTTTTAGATACAGTTAGGAGCATCTCATTGTTCCTAGCAGTATTGTTGTTTCTACAACTGGAGCCCACCGCGAGGGGAGCAGTCAGCAAGATCTACTTTTGTGCATCTTCGCACTTCACGCTATTTGACACATAAAGGTCAATCTCTTTGCATATTCAAAAGCTAACCAATTTTTAGTTACACATTTTCGCACCTTGTGCGCGCGCTTTCCCACGCCTCTGTGCCTCACACGCGCACCTGTGATACGCCTCACGCGCGCCTGCGCTTTTTCACGCTGCAATGCCTTATAGAATGCCCATCCGCGGCACAGCAAACGCGCCCAAGTTCGATGGCACTACAGACAACCTTGCCGAGTTTATTGACACCTATGAGCAGCTCGCTGATGATGCAGGACTCCAAGGACTCAACCGCATCAAAGGTATTATTCGCTACCTTGAGCACGATGATCGAGAACTATGGGGAGGCATGCCTGAAGCGGCAGTAGATGATTATGATGCATTCATGGCAGAAGTGAAGGTAATGTATCCTGGATGGGACAGTAAAAGGCGCTACGCACTCGCAGACTTGCGCGCCATTGCGCGCGAATACGCTAACAAACCAATGCCCTCTTGCACAGAACTAAGCAGTTACCTGCGCGCATTCAAGAAGATTATGCAGCCACTTATGGATGAAGACCGCATTTGAAAGGCTGAATGCGGCCACCTATTCATGGAAGGAATCCCTAGCGACGCTCAGGCGCAAATTCACTTGTGCCTTATGATCAAGTTCCCAGACCACCATCCATACGACCCATACCCATTCATGGACGTCTTTGCAGCTGCACAGTTCCTACTATCTGGGCGCGCTTTTCCCGCGCCAGTTAGCGCACCCATGGTAGCGCCAAGCATGCCAGTTAGTGCACCAGTGGCTAAGTACAAAGATTGCTATCAAGCAAGTTGCGCAACGCAGGATACGACCATTAGTGCTAATGCGACAGCTGAACTCTTCTATCACGCATCCTCAGAAGTTGTACTTGACACAAGGCCACCAGTTCCTATTCTTGCGCCTTTCCCGCGCCTTCGCGCTCATCACGCGCACCTCAACCATCAACTGCGCCAGCATGCAAAGCTATACCTGAATGCATCACTTTAGATCATGAACTCGAGCGCACGCTTGCAAAGCGCAACCAGAAGCGCACTGCAGGCGCCTCTTCACCATCATCCTCATCAGCACCATCTCCTTCACAATCCGCATCATCATCATCATCATTTGCATTATCAGAAGTCAGGGATGACTCTAAACATCTATTGCACACTAATGCGCCATCGCTCGAATCGCACGCGCCTATCACTATCAAATCGCACGCGCCTACCGCTATCAAATCACCAGAAGTCAGGGATGACTCTAAACATCTATTGCACACCAATGCGCCATCACTTGAAACACACGCGCCTATCGCATCACTTAAGGAAGAAGTCTTGCCAAACGCACCATCACTATTGCCGCTTGCATCATCAGAGGTCAGGGATGACCCTAAACATCAATTGCGCCTTAGCGCGCCTATAGAGGAGCCTCCTATCGCATCAGAGGCTCAAGTCGCACCTTGCATCAACCAGAGTTTGTCTCTGGAAATTCCAGATGTCACTCACGATCACGCGCACATCGCACTTTTTGCTTCCAGTGACTATCGCATGCCGGTAAAGCATCCGTGCATCACGCTGCCCAACCACCAAGCAGAACATGTCTCAGGCGACCCTGGCGCGACTCAGGCGCACCATATTTCACCTGAGGACGCACAATGCGCGCGCCTAGAGGTATTGTATATTTACCCTCGTCTCATTTCGCGTTTTCTGTCTCTTTCATGTTTAAAGCTCTTAAGGAGCTATATGACGCTTCCAAACACTTTAGGTTCATCTTCGCACCACCCCTTGTTCACGCGCCATGATTACGCGCATCGTGCAATACGCACGCACATTCCCGCGCCTTGCGCATTCATTATTCAAGCAGAGTCTTCGCACTATCGCGTTTCTATCACTTCTCCCCTTTTAAATTGCATTTCTTTCATTCAACACAAGGTATATTACAATCAGTCATCCAGGCGCGACTTAGGCGCGCGCCTTACACATACATACGCGCCTAACCCCCCTATCATCATCTTTAACTTCGCAATTTCCACATTTATTCGCATTCTTCGCGCTTTGCTTACCATGTCAATTTCATTCCTGCACGCCTTGATGCGCACTATTCTCCTTCACCTATGCGCCTACTGCGCCTTGATATACCACCCTTACAGCCCATTCATGCAACATTTGCGCCTAAGTTCACGCTATACATGTCTCTCGCTAATCCATTTGCAGAGAAATGGCCGTTCCTCGCGTGTTCGGCCAATATAATCAAATTCGCGCGACATCACACCAAGGCGCGCACATCGCGCGCATCCTATCAGCTTGTAGGGCGCCTCTACACCCCTTGCAGCGCCTCCCATTGGCGCGCCTTCAACCTGCAGCGCGTTGTGCAGGAATTCATTCTGCCAGTCACAAGCCCCCCCAAGTGCGCCAGCCTTGCACATTCCAACCCTACCTTGGGTAACGTGTTAGCTCGCAAGAGACGCGAAGCGCGCTAGTCACACGCACTCGCACGTGCTCAAGGAGGAGGATCACGCGCTTCAGCGGCGCACCAAAGAGAAAGATATACCATCGCTGTTCATAGGATATCATTCGTTTTACCCTGGGTTTCGTCCAGCGCTCTTTCATTCTCATTTTTTCTCATTATAACACCGTCCAAAGGACTAATAACACACTGATATATATGCATATAGGAAGCACCTAGAAGAACATAGAAGAAAAACAACAAAACAACCTTAGATTGTGCCCGCCTAGCTCAATAGTATATTTTCTCTTCGCACGCATGACGCGGCACCATGCCCTTTTTACCTTAGAACACGCACATAGGCGCGCAATATTCCTGCGCCCATGCGCCTCATGCGCGCGCGTGCGCGCTTCCCACGCCTCGCTCATAGGAAGGTGTAGATGTCGACAGCCGCACGAAGAAGACAAGTCGGATAGGACATCCGCAAAGTTTACCATTTTTTCCTTCGCATTTTCACATATAGTTTTACTCACACTGTTCAAACCTTACCACCTAATATTTAGCGCGCCTAGCAGGACTTGGTTTGGACTTGGATTGGATCGCTCTTGGACTGCACCACTTCGCATCATACGCACAATACAACACACACGACACACACACGCTTTCTCGCGCCTTGTGCGCGCGCGCTTTCACGCACTTCACGCTGTACATGCGCGTCTCGCTCATGCTTCGTGTGCCACATCCATATCACCCTTGCATCATCACCCCACACCCATGGCGCACTATTCACACCAGAGTCACCCTTGCAATCCACCATGCTATGCTTCATTCCTGCGCCTTCAGTGAATATGCGCGCGCACATTCTCGCACCTCACGCGCGCCATGTGCGCAACTTCCCACGCCTTCGCACCTTAAGTGCACCTGCGCCTTCCCGTGCATCGCACATCGCACAATAATTCCAGCACTCGCACATTCATCGCCCAACAACCCAAGCATCATACATGCATCGCACTTGCATACTATCACGCAAGATCCTCACCACACGCGCGCTGAGTGGGGACACTCAGAATTTAAAGTCCCTGGGAGATGTAGAGAATCATGCCTCTCATGGCGTGATATGGCAGTTTCCACTAAGGGAGTATACAGCACCAACTCGCAGCACCACTCTGTGTACTGTCCACAGCAATTCCTATATGAGGCGCAGCTTTCCCGCGCAACGCGCGCCATGCGCGCACCATTCCCACACTTCGCGATGTATATGCGCGCACGCATTCCCACGCTTGCACGCCCTATAGCGCCAGCCATCCAGATGCATCCATCCACTGTCCACCAAGCTCCCTAGTGCGTATATTTCCATTTCCTTTATTAGCATAGTGTTCCACCTTTATTTTTATCATGGACTCTCACCCATATATATCCTTACATACCTACTCGGTAGCGCTTCGGCTCCGCATGACCGCGCTTAGGCGCGCTATATAAGCGCCAGCAGTACATACTATTACTGACTTACTTTTCACCTTAACTTACTTTTCCTACCAGTCACTTACTACTTAGCAGAGTATAGTAGAAATCTATTTGTCTACACTTTGCATCTCTCTTCTCTTATATTGCATTATATTATCACTTAAGCTTAGTCTCTCTACCATTTCCGCACGCGCGCGCACGCTTTCCCGTGCTTCGCGCTAATACGCGCGCGCGTTCCTGCGCCTTCGTACCTTGCGCGCACCTGCGCTTTCTCGCGCTTCGCTTCAGTGCATACCACTAGATCTTCGCTCCACTTGCTTCCCCTTGTTACAAGTAACATCGGCTACATGGCCCCCCTATCATTTTTCCCCTTCGTCCTCGCCCTCGTATGCCTCTGGCTCGTACTTCTCTACCGACTATCCGTTGACCGGATCCTCGGGACCGTTCCCGTCCCTCATTCCCCTCCTATCGCACCAACATGCGCACGTGCCTTCGGGCTATGACTCGTTTTGACTCGTGCCACCAATGTGGCTTTCCTTATCTTGTCTTATCTTTCCTCTGACTCATGCGTGCTGCGCATTGTATCATTTACCGTTGGCTCGTTCCAACATTTCTCGGTCTCATTCCGCATTCGACCTCACATCACTAATCAGGCTCTGCTACCAGCGTACCTATACCCTTTCCGTTTCCCCTTTGCCCTTACCTACAGTACGGTAGCCTTGCCCTTAACCCTTTCCACTTAGTATAAGTAGTCGGTCACTCTGTACTAGATTCCCTAACTTGAATCTACTCAATCTTCCCTCGAACATACTTCCCTCTGAAGCCCCCTCAGCTTCAGTCTCTAGTATCTTTTCTTAGGTGCTCATCGCGCCTAAGTCTACCTCGATCGACTACCTCATCGTTCGGACAAGACTGTCCTTACTTTGAGAACGTCAGTGACTTTGAAGACATCCGTCTTAGAAGTCACGTGACACACGCGTCTCTGATATCTGCCGACTCGATGTCGCCAGTCTCAGTCGCTACACTGGACCCTTCCGGTTACGTCATGAACGTTAGCAGACGACGCCCCTCTTAGGGCTCCGCATAACAGATCTATTTGAGTGCGTAACACCCCTTTAGGGTCGAACACGCTTGTCATCTCAAGCATAGCAGACTAGGCAACGCACGACCTTCAACATTTTTAGATACAGTTAGGAGCATCTTTTGTTTCTCTCTGTATTGTTGTTTCTATACCGTTCTGGAGGAGCGTTAACGCTACTACCAGACCTGCTGGCCCAGTGCCTACCTAAGAAAGAGGAACTAAGCTGAGGGGCAACCATCCATTAATATGCGGTTCACTTACGACTAGTACGGGAGGATGAGTAGAATTCACTGTAGAGTTCAGAGGTTTTTGGGCGAGGACAATAACCAACGCCAGGAACATCCCCTTTGAGTAGAGGACCGAATGGTGATGCAGTGAAGGGATAATTGTAACACTTGCCACCGTTGGAGTGGTAAGCCACGGAGAAAGGGTTTAAACCTGGAAGTCGGAAAGGTTGGTAGGGTTTGGTGGCCAGTCCAATGGCAACTGTAGTAGTTTCGGGAAGATCAAACATCTTGATTTCCCAATAGTAGACCTCGTTCAATTTGGGTAGGGGTAAATTTGACTGCACGCGCGAGGCGGATGCAGGATCGGGAAGGAAAGCGATTTCCATGTGAGCATGAACCAAAGGTGAATTAATAGTTTCGTAGTCTGGCTCAAAGGACCATGCTGAGACACCCTTCTCCTGGATAGAAAGGAATTGAGATAATGTGATAACGTCGAACATTTTCAGAAACACTCTCGAGCCAGCGAGACTCCACGCCTTCAAAGCCTCCTTCCCTGTCTATAAGCTCCTCTCGACTCATGTCGGTAGGTCCATCACTGTCTCACAAGACGATACTGCGTCGTCTTCGAATGAATGATATAAAAAATACTAGAAAGATGAGGAGAATGAAAAGTAAAGTGGAAAGCACGATAAGCAAAGGCAATCATCATATGAAGAGAAGAGCATCTGGTGCAGGCTGTGAATTGAAGTTATCTCAGGCTTGAGGTCTGAAAGCTACCCAGGGAGTTGTCGACGATGTGGCTGATGTTGACGACGACCTGTACTTTTAGCAGTGGGCGCTGAAGTATGGGAGACTCTCTGCAGACTTTGGTAGATTGACAGTAACAGTTTGAAACACGTGGGTTATTTTGTGCGGAGCAAGGTCATGCGGCTGCAGTCACCTAACATAAACATTATAGTGACAATATCGAAGACTCAGAGTACTCATCCGAGGTTCACTGACTTGAACTACTAGTACATCATCGTTCATACAGTCACGGTTCTGCCTGTAGTACATGCTCAAGAAACACTGGTACTTGACATCCTGGTCAATACCACGGTAACGGTGCTTAGTAGTTAACGTTAACTACTAGTAGTAGTCCAAATCTCCTTCATAGTACCAGCTGGGGAAAGTCGCGTTATACGTATCATGTCGGAATACTAGTGACAGTAGCACTACAAATTGATCATTGTTGATATTGATATTATTAAAGTGCGCTGTGTGCAACGCAATCAGTATTTGTAAAAGATATGACAAATCACCCTACCTTCGACTCAGATGGCCCGAGGTCACGGTACTGGTATTTTCCATCTTCGACTCTGCAAGTATGCTGTCCATGCACACTTTCAAGCGATCTTCAGCATCTTCCGAGTCATCGTCCTCCAGAGGCAACTTCTGCTCAGCACATATCTCCTCCAGATAATCAAGTTGCAAGTCTGCAACTTGATAGGCAGCGAAATCATGACTGTACATAGTCACAGTGAAGTCTGCGTCATCTTCAAGCTGCTGCAAGGAACGTTTGACTAAGACCCTTTCGAAATAGGAAGCCTCTATCATGCTTTCAGCATATTGTTTAGCATAATTCTTGAAAATGGCTTGAAGAAGTACTGCATGTTTCTCGGCTGATTCGAGCTCCCAAGCTGCGGCGAGAGCCCGTAAACGCTTGCTTTCGACGTCAGCTTGCTTTGCGATGACAGCTGTATAGACAGTGTCATCAGGCATAGCCTTCATGCTTTCTTTGAAGATCTCTTTGCCCTGGTACAATGCTTGTCAATGTGACATGACCTGTGACTAGTAGATAATGCTTGAATACCTGATGAACATCTACCAGGCTAAGATCAACCTCGTTGCGCTTCAGAAGATTCTTCGTCATGAAACGGTGTTCCAGAGCAGTAGGGACATGCCCTCCTAGTTGATAGGGCCTGAATTTGAGGCTAGTGCGCTTTGCATAAGACGACATATGGCGTGTTACGGGGGGAGGCCCTTTGGAAGTGATTGGGTGGCACAGCGTTGGCCACCACTACAAGATTCTTCAAATGATGATTGATTGGGGTTTATGGGGCCCATTATCCGACTATGATCATTGTCATAGTAAGGGCACTTGGTGACATGAGGAGTGTCATCATGATCCTGGATAGATCGCTTGGCGAAAATATCAGCAGGCACCCCCAACACTTTCTCGAAATGAACGGGACTAGAGACTCCAACTGGAGGAGGTGCAGAAATAACAGGGGAGGAGGACATGTTAGTGTGCTTGTCATGGTCTCGGAGGGGCCTCTAGCTTGACTTCCGGACTCAGAAGATATCAACTGGTGTCATTGGTGTGTGAGAGTCGGAGTTTCAACGACCGTAAGCTGGCAGCCCAACCTAACTATGTCAGCACCACTGCCTGGATCATAAGTTCACACAGAGAAAATGTTAGTGACATATTGGGTATCAACAAAACTTCCCAGTACGGTATCACTGTACCATATCTTTGTGTTTCAGATGCCGCGGAAATCAAATTGCTTTCATAGTAATATCAGCCACCGATTTCCAGTTAACATGTTCAACGTTGTATACTAGTAGGTAATGTTAGATTTGGCCAGGGATCACGCTGTAGAAACAACAATACTGCTAGGAACAAATGATGCTCCTGACAGTATCTATAAATGTTGAAAGGTCGCACGTTGCCTAGTCTGCGTTACTTGAGGAGACAAGTGCGTTTGACCCTAAAGGGGAAGTGAGTACAGCAAAGATCTAGAGGTATGTGCGGAAACGCGAAGCGCAAGAAAGCGCAGGTGCACGCAAGGTACGAAGGCGTGGGAACGCGCGCGCGTATTAGCGCAAAGCACGGGAAAGGCGCGAAATAAGAGAGACTAAACTTAAGTGATGATATGATACAAGATAAGAGAAGAGATGTGATGTGCTAATGAATAGGTTTCTACTGCGACTTTCTAGGTATTAAGTAGGTAAGTAAAGATGGGTGAAAAAGTAAGTCGAAAAGTAAGTAATAGTATGTACTGCTGGCGCTTATATAGCGCACCTAAGCGCGGTCATGCGGAGCCGAAGCGCTACCGAGTAGGTATGTAAGGATATATATGGGTGAGAGTCCATGATAAAAATAAAGGTGGAACACTATGCTAATAAAGGAAATGGAAATATACGCACTAGGGAGCTTGGTGGACAGTGGATGGATGCATCTGGATGGCTGGCGCTATAGGGCGCGCAAGCGTGGGAACGCGCGCGCGCGTTGCGCGGGAAAGCTGCGCCTCATATAGGAATTGCTGTGGACAGTACACAGAGTGGTGCTGCGAGTTGGTGCTGTATACTCCCTTAGTGAAAACTGCCATATCACGCCATGAGAGGCATGAGTCTCTACAATGCTAGCAATTAAAAGTAGGTATAAGATCATACTACTTGTAGAAATAGTAGACAGTAAATGTGACACACTATTCGAGAGCTTGGATATTTTCCTTATCAGTGTCATCAGCTCATGCCTTCTGTTTGCCTTTA
The DNA here is from genome assembly GCF_016647785.1 of Suillus fuscotomentosus. NCBI lineage: Eukaryota > Fungi > Basidiomycota > Agaricomycetes > Boletales > Suillaceae > Suillus > Suillus fuscotomentosus. The sequence goes on along the minus strand of NW_024539516.1, from coordinate 570,954 downwards.
GCCTTCCTCCATGCTCTCGCACGTTCCTCCTTCATGTGAGCTTCACAAACACGAGTATGAAATGTGACCGCAGCACCCTCCGACATACCAACCTTCTCCACATAAAATCGGCTACCAAAATGCGCTGCAGTCGGCAGATACAATATGCTGCGCTCCTTCAGCATATCTCCATACCGAGGGAAGTCCATAGCAGGGTAGCGAGAATGGATGGTTGTGATGACGTCGTCAATGTCTTTTGGCGGTTCTTCATCGTCACTTTCTTCATCACTCTCCATGTAGAGTGCAAATGTCCTTTTAAGTGGTTGCGGAGCGGCCATAGGGCCCTGACTTTCAAGTTGCTGTACAGAATGCGCATCATTAGAAGCCCACGTGTTGTTGATGGCAGATGAGAGGTGAACATGATTATGGATAATGGGTGATATGAGCTCGGTTGGGATACGTTGAAGCGATGACGCAGTTCTTGCCTGACATGTCTTGCGAATGTCATCGAAATAAGGCGTGTTGGGTAGAGTAGCACAGGTGCTATCCGGATCTCGAGTGTCATACTAAATGATTCAGATGAATGTATAGTAGGCTTAGAGGCGTATAAACGTGCACATACCAGATGTTTAGCCCACTCCTGGAGGTCTTGGGTACATATCGGATAGTGTGGAGCGTCTGGCTGTGACACATCTACCCAACAAAATGTGTTCTCTGAACCTCCGAGCTGATGCTCAGCGCAACATAATCTTCTCTTCACATTCTCGAGTTCCTTCACGTATAGAAGGGATGGATCGGACACAATACCTGCCTGTGATTTGATTTGTTTTCCTTTTGGTACCGACATCTACCGCAAGAAGTTATTGAGCTGTCGTGTCACGATTGAGTCAAAAAAGAACTTACAGTGTTGACGATTTCAATCACAACCTTCTTCTTTTTCCGTCCAGACACCTGCTCCGCCCTCACAGCCTTGAAAGTGCTAGTGATGTCCTGGGAAGTCAAAAGGCGATGTGGTGGGTCCATGCGGCGGGCTGTAGACAGACGCCAACCCAAGTGCTCGTATTTCTTCGAAAGATTCATTGCGGCCCTCGTGGAGTCGAGTATATCTAGTGGATGGTCTGACTCGGCATAAAAGTTGTCTACATACATTGTAGATTTGTCCTTGTCCATAGTATTCAAAGGAATGCGAAACTCGACTAGTGAGACGTGAGTATCTCGCATAAGTTACTCAAGACGATCATCAAAATTACCTTTCTCGAAAGCTTGAGGCTGCTCGGGTCTTTCTTCTGTATAGCTAGCCTGAGCTTCTGACGAATAGCACAACTGAACGGCACGGATGCAGTTGACCTCTTCGCCAGTGACTTCGGGCAGTTCTTTATGGGCACCAAGAAGATATGCTGTAGTTTGAAGACGGGTGCATCGGCGAGTCGATGGGATGGAATCTATGATATTATTGATATTGCGCGAAAGAATCTCCTGATTATCACGATCATGAGTTCTAGTATAACAGGCGGGGCTCTGAGTGTCGCTGTGCATCACGAACCAATGATACAATTAGACTTACTTTGCTCTTAGCTACCCAGTCTTTATATCATTTCAGTCTGGCTGTCATGATGCAACTCACCGAACGAAGAGTGATTGCCTAATAAGACTTAGTAGTAGTAATCCATCATGGCAATGACTATGCCGTCACAGGGTTGTACGGTACTGTGCCAGCCGGGAGTCTGGCTCGGCGAGTCCTCGACTTTGCTGAGCAGGCGACTCTGAGTGACCGGTTCAAGTTTTGTGGGGTATGACATGATGCTACCGCGCTGTAGAAACAACAATACTGCTAGGAACAAAAGGTGCTCCTAACTGTATCTAAAAAAGTTGTAAGGTTGCGCGTTGCCTAGTGTGCTATACTTGAAAGGACAAGTGCGTTCAACCCTAAAGGGGAAGCAGGTGCAGCGAAGATCTCGAGGTATGCGCCGAAGCGAAGCGCGAGAAAGCGCAGGTGCACGCAAGGTACGAAGGTGCAGGAACGCGCGCGCGTGCGGAAATGGTAGAGAGACTAAGCTTAAGTGATAATATAATGCAATATAAGAGAAGAGTGCGAGATGTAAAGGAATAGAGTTATATTGCGACTTTCTAGGTAGTAAGTACTAGGTAAAGTGAGAGGTGAAAGTTCAGTGGAAAACTCCTGTGTCGGCGCTTATATAGCGCGCCTAAGCGCGGTCATGCGGAGCCGAAGCGCTACCGAGTAGGTATGTAAAGATATATATAAGTAAGGGTCCATTATAAAAATAGAGGTGGAATGATATGCTAATAAAAGAAATGGACATATACGCACTAGAGGGTTTGGTGGACAGTGGATGGATGCTTCTGGATGGCTGGCGCTATAGGGAGCTCAAGCGCGGGAATGCACGCGCGCGTATACATCGCGAAGCGCGGGAATGGTGCGCGCATAGCACGCGTTGCGCGGGAAAGTTGCGCCTCGTATAGGGATAGCTGCGGGTAGCGCACGGAGTGACACTACAAGTTCATGCTATGTACTCCTTGGTGGGAACTGCCATATCACGCCATGAGAGGCATGAGTCTCTACAGCGCGTTAATGCCTGAGTCAGTGGCAAAAATGTAAAAGATGATGGATCCCGACTTACTACTCATACTAGTACTGGTCAGTTGAATACCTTGAAACATTAGTACGTCACAGTTCAGCGTGGGCCATTACCCTTTGCCCAACTAGCGCCAAGTCACTTTGGGAAGTTCTTGACATTCTATATAAGGTAAACCAAGTCTTTCCCGACTTGTAGAGGGTTCTCTTGTTAGTGGTTACATAAGTAATGCGGTGACTTTCGGCTTCATGCCAAACCTTAACAAGTTTAAATGCTATACTTAGTATCCACGGCTTTGACTCGGAACAGCTGTTGGAGGTGGATATTTAGACTCGATATCACCCCGCTACTTTGAGCGTATTAATTAATCACTGATTCTAGTTCTGATATACATGTTGGTCTGAATATCTAATAGAATGGTAGAAGTTGTAGGTGGCAAACTCATAAATCCTTCAGTGAATATAAAACAGAAAATGACTATCATACATCACTCCTTGCCAGGTAGATTGAGGTCATTAAATATGTATTGTCCACACGGTGGACATTGTCGTCTTGTCCAGGATCGTGCTAAAGCCACCCCCTTTGGCTCGCAGTGCAGCCAATGCTTCGATCAACCATACTATAACAGTTATCACGGCTGGTCATGACTGTCAACGCGGAAGGCATGCAGCACCTATACTAGCATGATGCCCGTCAATAACTTGTGTGGGGGTGGTTTTTTTACCATTGGCCGGCCTGCAAGGCATAGTGAGACTGGCAGAACCAGCAAGAGTGCTACTAGCTTACTTTCTGCCTACAATGGCGAAAACGTAGAGCGTAAGGGCTCCATTTGAAAGGAAGGCCACACAAGCCAAGATAGTTATGATATTGACAACGGCATTGTCGGACCCGAAGCAGGCGATAAAGATAGCTGCACCAAATGAAACATCATACTTATAAGTAGATCTAAACACGCCTAGCGCCTCAGTTACCCACAAACAAAAAGCAAGTGGCACTGACAGACAGATTGAGGGGTATGCTAGCCATAGCAGCAGCGCGATGACTTGGTATCGTGGCATGTGCTGTGCTGTGTGTCAAATGGTGAGCCAGCTTAAACAAACTCACTCACCTTGAGGGTTTCCATGTCTTTGTGAGCGGTACTAGTTTCATAGATAACAAGCACAGCAGAATGATTGGAGAGTTATAAGCTATCAAATGCGGCACAGGAGGCGGTGACGACAGGAATAAAGTAGTAGTTGCGAGCACGAGCCCGGCCTGAAGTCTGGTCATTGAACGCTAGCCGTGAAGTCAGATTATATGACCAGACCCTTCAGTCACTTCTACTGTAGAACACTGTCATAGGACATGTACATTGGCCTGCAAAACCTGGACTACCGGACACCGGCTGGTCCATGTAAATCCAAGCTCGGCCGATGCTGTAGAACTCTAGCAGGCCGATGCCTCACATAAAAAAATATCAGAGGTGTAGGAAGGGGCCGGCCGGCCAGGTTGATGTTAGCAGAATGGGCCAGCCCTGATGTGCAGTGTGTATAAGGGGGCCGGCCGACCAATGTCTGCCAAATGATGCATTAGGCCTGCCTACCTCTGCATTATGTGAAAGAGGGCCAGCCGGCCAGGTTGATGTTAGCAGAATGGGCCAGCCCTGATGTGCAGTGTGTAGGAGGGGGCCGGCTGACATACCTCTCCCAAATGGTGCATTAGGCCTGCCTGCCTGTGCAATATGTGAAAGGGGGCCGGCCGGCTGCAAATTGAATTTCAGCTGAATGGGCCAGCCCTGATGTGCAGTGTGTAAGAGGGGGCCGGCCGACATACCTCTCCCAAATGGTGCATTCAGCCTACCTATCTCTGCAATATGTGAAAGGGGGACAGCCAGCTGCAGATTGAATTTCACCTTTGTGAGCCACATGGGCCAACCTGTATATGCAGTATGAAGAAGGGGGCTAGCTAGCATACTGCTTCTATGATGGCCTGCCTGCCTCTGAGGTAGGTAGAAAGTGCACTCAACCTCACTTCAAAGCTGCAGTTGATGTAGCATTTGAGTAAGCTGTCCAGAAAAAATTGCAGCTTTCTGGTGCCATTTTGGTTTATCCGAGTTTGTGGCTGGCCACTTTATACAGAGTCTGCAACAGGAGGCTGGCCCATGTGACCAGCTATCCACCTCATACACACTGCACAGCCTGTCCAGCAGACTGGGGTATAATCATAGCCAGAATAGCTGGCCCAGCATATTAGGCTGCAATATAAGCAACACAACTATTGCAATGTTGGAAAAATCAAACTGTGGTTGATGTGGCATTCAAGTAAGCAGTCCAGAAAGATTCAAAGTGAGGAACATTGAGGCTTAAAAGTAGCCACAATCATGCACAAAACAAGTTTGGTGCATGTCACTGTCCAGCAAGCTGGAGTATAGGTGAAAGTCAGGTTGGCCAGACTGGTATTACATACTGCACAGCTCGTCTGGCCAGCTTGGGTATAGAAAACAGCCAGGCTGGCCGACCCAGTATTACAGGGTGCAACAACAGGCTGGCCCAGCCAGACTTGGCTAGGGTATTGGTGAAAGCCATGTGGGCCGGCCCGGTATTACACACTGCACAGCTTGTCCGGCCTGCTAGGGTATAGGACACAACCAGGCCGGCCAGCCTAGTATTACAGGATGCAACAACAGGCTGGCCCATGCTGGAATCTCACAACCAGTCTCCTTTGGTAGAGTAAGTCTGATTATCTACTGTTTAAGCCTCACTCATTTCAGATGCTCACCTTCTATATCTATAAGTGAGAGAAAGTGAATCGTTTCTGTTGCACAACAGAAACAATTCACTTTCTCTCACTTATAGAGATAGAAAACAACAGGCTGGTTGAGCCTGTGTAGTTCACCTTCTATATCTATAAGTGAGAGAAAGTGGATCATTTCTGTTGCTTGTAAATCATTTTCATGGCAATGATGTGCTAGCAACAGAAACGATCCACTTTCTCTCACTTATAGATATAGAAGGTAAGCATCTGAAATCAGTATCATGAAAATGATGTACTCACTACAGAAACCATTCATTTTCTGTCACTCATAGACATAGAAGGTGTTGCACCCTGTAATACTGGGCTGGCCGGCCTGGCTGTGTTCTATACCCAAGCTGGCCGGACAGGTTGTGTAGTATGTAATACTGGGCTGGCCAACTTGGCTTGTCACCTATACCACAGCCAAGTCTGATAAGATTAGCAAAGTCTGGCTGGGCCAGCCTGTTGTTACACCCTGTAACACTGGGTCGGCCGGCCTGGCTGTGTCCTATACCATAGCTGGCCTGACATATTGTACAGTATGTAATACTGGTCCGGCCAGCCTGGTTGCCACCTACACCCCAGCTTGCTGGACTGTGTTATGTACCAGACTTGTTTTGTGCATGGTCATGGCTACTTTTAAGCTGGACTGCTTACATGAATGCTACATCAATCACAGCTTGATCATGCCAACATTGCAATAGTTTTGTTGCTTATATTGCAGCCTGATGTGCTAAGCCAGCATTCCTCAGTTGGCCGGATAGTCTGTGCAGTCTGTATGAGGTGGACGGCCGGTCATATAGTGCCATATTCTATATGGGCCAGCCTGCTGTTGCAGCCTGCACCTCTGGGCCGGCTGGCTTAGCTGGCACTTATACCTGAGCCAGCTGGACGGGATGTGCAGTATGTATACAGTGGCCAGCCATCCATCCCACATCGGCCAGCCTGCTGTTGCAGCCTGTAATATAAGGCTGGCTGCACACCATCATAGGCTGGCCTACTATTACAATATTTGGGCGAGGACACCTAACCTCATCTGGTATGTTTAGAAGTCAAGTAATTACATTATGAAGCCATCTTTAATATCAACTTGTCATGCTCCATTTTCCTTGAAAACTCTTCATGCCCTCAGCTGCAAACTCAGCCCACATGGAAGCCTGCTTTTCAGCATATGCCCTATGCCCATTCTTGATGCTTTCATCTGCCCTTGCTCTCCACTCCGACTCCTGCTTCTGAAACCACCATACTGTCCAACACATTTCATGCTGTACCAACTTCAGCTCTTCACTCCAACGGTCATATCGTGCTTTTGCTTTCAACCAATTGACTCAATAAACTAGGAATGGGGAACATAAGCTCAGTACCTTCATAAAAATCAGATAAGATTAAAACTCACATTCATTCATCCACTCGCTCTTCTGGCTGTCCTCTGCACTGTTGATTCTCCAAAACCAAGCTAGCCTATCAGAACCCTGACCATGCCTATTTTCCTCAGTGACTTCTTTGCTTACTGTAAGGTCCTCAGCCTTTAGGGCTTGATAAGATGACATTGTATCAGAATCAGCCCCTAATCGTTGCATTGCTGCCCTTGATCTGCGATATTCTCGAGCATGTTTGTTGATGGCCAAGGTGATTTTTCGAAGTTCCTTTGTTGATCTAGTACCCTGATAATGGATTGATTTGTTGGAGTGTAATTTCTCTCGAAACACCACAGATCTGTCACCAAGAGCTTGACGAAGCTTTTCCAGGCAGTCATTTGCTTGACCCTTTCGAAGCTCCAGTTCTTCTTGATGTAATGGCATGACAACATCATTCATGATCGGATCAGATGTCCCCCACGATGGCATCCAAAGTTCAGCAACCTCTGCAGGTGAGTCAGCATCATCTCCGATGTCCAAAATACTGTCTTCCCCCAGCTCTTCAATTCCTGGAAAATTAGATCCATCAGCCTCCTCCAGGCACAGTTCAGGGTCATCTTGGTGCAATCCTGCTCCCCCTTCCAATTCCATCCCATTTGTCATAACCAATGCAGTCTCGTGGAACTTATTAATGCGAGACAAGAGTTTCTGCCTTTTTTCTTCCATCAGAGTTCTCTGAGAAGCAGTTGGATCCTCTGGCAGTTGTCTTATAGAAGAACGTAGGCCATCTCTAATAACCCAATTTGAGTCAATCACACCTCAAATATTGAACACCTTACTGAGCATTTTCTATGTTGATACCCTCGATCAACCATGCAACAGCCCCAGTCCTACCATTGGTGGACACTTCGTTTTCAGTCAACCTTAGCCTTATTTCAGCCATAGTTGGAGCTTTTGATGATTCATAATCAGGTCCAATCAAAGTTGAATTTTACCAAACCTACCTTTATCCATTGTAAGCTGATAGATGTCGAGAAGCTCACCTCGGTGAAGAGCTGCTAGTTCAGCTTCCTTCTTCCATTTCTGGATATTGGCCCGATCAAGAGACTTCATTGATTCTTCATACGGACCCTGAGTGTCTTTAATGCCCTGTATGGCTTGATGATACTTTTTAAGTAATAATTTGACTTTTGAAGTGTTCCATTAGTCAAAGTTGACATCTTGGAAATAAAGGGGACTTGCCAATTCTGACAAGCTTCTTCCAATTAGAATCCCTCATATGGTCGTCTAAGACTTCCTGTCTGTGAGAGAGAGTCATGGACCTTGCAGTTGGGGAAATCTTGTTAAACGGGGCCCAGAGGGTCTCCAAGATTTCCCCATCAATATGACCAGCTCCTGTAATAAAATTAAGGCTGAATCTGGGAAAGCACAGTAGCTTATGAGCGCTTAGATGAAACTTGCCGACCGCTGGCAATATTTTGATTGATTGAGGAAGAGACAGGTGATAGCTTTGATTCACCCGTTCATGGAAGTGGATACTCCACTGGCATGCAACATCATAGATTATGAGTGCACTGCCAATATCTTCTGATGGATATTTCAATGCGTTGCAGATGGAATAGTCCATGTTCATTTGCCTGACTACATAGTCAGCCCAATGTCGTAGTACAACAATGCAACCAACATACCTCTCTCCCTTTTGGAAGTCAACTACTGCATGGGGAACAAAACATCCATGCCTAGAACATGCAGTTGCCCCAACTCCTGTAGCTCTTAGGTTGCTTCTCTGGACATTGGCTGCATTCACAGCACGGTGATTGCTGCTGTTACGCACTCAAATAGATCTGTTATGCGGAGCCCTAAGAGGGGCGTCGTCCGCTAACGTTCATGACGTAACCGGAAGGGTCCGGTGTAGCGACTGAGACTGGCGACATCGAGTCGGCAGATATCAGAGACGCGCATGTCACGTGACTTCTAAGACGGATGTCTTCAAAGTCACTGACGTTCTCAAAGTAAGGACAGTCTTGTCCGAACGATGAGGTAGTCGATCGAGGTAGACTTAGGTGCGATGAGCACCTAAGAAAAGATACTAGAGACTAAAGCTGAGGGGGCTTCAGAGGGAAGTATGTTCGAGGGAAGATTGAGTAGATTCAAGTTAGGGAATCTAGTACAGAGTGACCGACTACTTATACTAAGTGGAAAGGGTTAAGGGCAAGGCTACCGTACTGTAGGTAAGGGCAAAGGGGAAACGGAAAGGGTATAGGTACGCTGGTAGCAGAGCCTGATTAGTGATGTGAGGTCGAATGCGGAATGAGACCGAGAAATGTTGGAACGAGCCAACGGTAAATGATACAATGCGCAGCACGCATGAGTCAGAGGAAAGATAAGACAAGATAAGGAAAGCCACATTGGTGGCACGAGTCAAAACGAGTCATAGCCCGAAGGCACGTGCGCATGTTGGTGCGATAGGAGGGGAATGAGGGACGGGAACGGTCCCGAGGATCCGGTCAACGGATAGTCGGTAGAGAAGTACGAGCCAGAGGCATACGAGGGCGAGGACGAAGGGGAAAATGATAGGGGGGCCATGTAGCCGATGTTACTTGTAACAGCTGCAAGATGATTTCTGAAATTATATTAGACATCATTTCTAATGAAACATGTCATGAAATATGACAACTCGCCTCTTTCTCTTCCACAGATTCTATTATGTGAGTTTCATAAGGTCCTTCTGTTACCATGTATCCCTTTCCGTCTGCTAGTGAAACATCATCTTCTGGAGTCTTCATCTTCATATGCTGAGCTGTAAAATTTCCATCGACAACATATCTTTGCATGACCAACCAACTGCCGACCACAAAAATTAGCTCAGTGGGCAGTTGTTGATGAACCAACTTACCTGTCATAGGTATCCTTCCAAGAAGAAGGTAAGTTGATGCCAGGCTGGGGACATGCTGGACAATAAAGAGCTAAATCCCCTGGACCAGGAGATCTGTCCGACTCATGTGCAAAGCCAAACCTTATTCTATTGACCAAATCCCTCCATATACGAGACACCCGCATAAGTTCATGGTAGCGATCCTTTTTATCATGTAAGCATGGGGTACAATGATGAAGAAATTGCTCACAGGTATTGTATGAGGGAAAGCATTGTTGGTAAAACAACGTAGCTTTTGATAGAAACTCATAGCTGAGGTCTTGCACTCCAAAGCGTCTATGAGGAAGTTATCTAGCACATTGAAGGTAAAAGCAGATTGAGGCTGAGTGATGCTGGCAGGAAATAACTTTGCTTTTAGCAGATGTAGATGTCTGTCCTTCTCAGCTCCAGGACACTGACACCAGGATACACAGTGTGAGTAAACTCCAGTGGAGTGCACAATGACCAGGTTAGACAATCCCAACTGTGTTTCATAAATAGTATCCCCCTCCACGTGTGCAAACACATCTTCCATGGCTCCAAGATCTGACCAGGGTGACAGGTTTGACTGCTGCAACGCATTGGGGCAAGGATGTCCCCCATGACCAAGATCCATTATATACCCATGGTCCCGTAGGGTAGTAGACTCGTAGAACTTGCCATTCCAAAGCTGAAGGTTGTGGAAGGGGTTGTGCTGGTGGGCTTTGACAGCACATGAGGAACACCAGCTGTGCTCTCCTGAGCAGGACAGACAACGAATAAAGCCCTCCTCCCATCCGCAATCCTCACATTTCCCATTGTTGATCAGCTGTTCCAACTCCAACAACACTGAAAGATATTCATTGCACCAAGGCAAGTATTCCCTGAGGAAATCATTTTGGGTCTGTAATGTTGGCTAGTTTTCAAGAATAATTATTTCCACAGAACTCACTTTTGTCTTTCGTTGGATACTATTTAAGCCTCCTGTCCCAAAATCATCATATATCTCTCTGTCATAATTGACCAGTAAATGATCTTCAATATTCTGGTGGTGTTTTTGTTTCACCGGTGAGGTTGGCTCCACCTCACTGTCATAGTCTTCATAGACAGTATCCGCTTCTTTCCATGAAACATTTCCCCTCCGAGTTTTAGATGAGATGTATGTATATTTATAAGCACCTCTTTTTCTCTTTGTTGGCTGGGCATCATCAGAAGATGTTGCTACTCTGGCCCTATTTTTCCGTCTTGGTGTGATTTTTGAGGTCATTGAAATTATGGGTTTGTTCAAAGGTAACAGAGGTCAGAGCACCACATGAATTTTGGCACAGCTACATAATGATTCCACCAAAAAAATAATTATGGGAATTTCCCAATACTATCTCCTACTCCTTATTCTCTTCCGACTCTTCCCCCCTACTAACTCTAAAAAGAAACTCTGCATCGGAAATGATGGCCTTGGCACCCCAACTCTGTCATGCACAGCATCCTTCATGAAATGGGCAATTACAACCCGTTCTCCATTAAGCCAGGAACCAACAGAATGTTCTAGCACCCGCCCTGCAATATAGACCATTGCTCCAGGGGAATAATCTAGTTCTGCATGGAGGTCTGCCAAGGCCAAAGTGGCATGATGATTTCTTCCTAGACTGACCAGGAGATCAAAAAGGGATGGGGATCCACCAGCATCTCTGTGGCTAAAGGTAACACGGTTAGCAATAATTTCAAGCCCTGAAAAGATTGAGGGCCAAGAGTCCACTGGAGCAGGGTTCTTTGGGTTCTTTTTTGATCCATGACAGACTTCTTTGATGGCCTGAGAAAATGCAGAGTTGCCAGCTTGAAAAAGATCCGGAGCCACAACTCCAGTAATGGCATTCCATAGAACTTCTGATGTTGTCAAGGCAGCTAACCATCGTTGGACCTTCTCTGATTTGTAAAACTCTGAGGTCACCAATGGATCCACTCGTCGCTAAGAATAGAGTTAAGCCTAGACCCAATATATATAACAAGTGAAAATACAATACCTCCCGTCTTTGCATGAAATATGCAGGAGCTACTGTAATTCTACCAGCCCCAAATTCCCCTCCTTCAGCTGGAACCATATATCCATCATCTCTCCAACATTTGTTGACATCTTTAGGATCAACAGTTTTGAGAAGGGATTCTCTCAAGCCACCAGTGATGTGATTGAGATGCTCCTAATTAATTAATCAGCCCTGAAGGAAAATCCCCAACCAGAAACATACTATGCGAGAAGCTGTCAAAATATCAGGGAGATGAACTACCAAAATTTTTCCGTGCCTGTCCACAATGGTTGCTGGAACTGAAATTTTGCCGAGCACAGCCTCAGGGAAGAACTTCTTCAGTCTCTCCGGTTCAGCAGTTGCTGACCCATCCCTGTTGGGTTGTGACAAATTGACCTTGTCAGCATATCGGTCTACATCCCAATTGACATTGACTGTAATTCTCCATTAAATTTCATGTGCAACCCTAAATATTAACCTACTCACTAGGGTTGACCATGGCATGTGCAATGGTCAGGGCGGCCCGGTCAATTTCATACTCGGAAATTGAGGTATAATCAAAGTTCAAGGTATCACCGGGTGATGCCAAGCATTGCTGTAGCTGTACTGCTATTCTCATCCTTGATTCCCTCGGTCATTAATAGCTGGCTGCAATGAATACAGAACCACAGTTACCTAGCTTTATGCAGCAATTCTGTTTGAACTTGGCCATCTTTTAGAACCCCTAGTTCAGATGAATTGCCCATTATCTCTCTGGTCCTCCTGTCAAGACTTGCCAAAACCTCAGTTGTCTGCCTTTTGACTTGGTTCATGAGTGAAAAAAAGTGAACCAAAGTTCTCGCGCTCCGGACTCATGTTGACTGAACTTAGTTGTGATGTAATTAGAACACATTATGTAATAGCCTAATACACTCTAATTAAATTTTAAATTGGACCACATATAGCTAGTCTCCTCTAGTAGAGTAAGTGTGAGGCTCGAACAATAGACAATCAAACTTGCTCTACTAGAGGAGACAGTAGACAATTAAACTTACTTTAATTGTGGTGTTGTGAGCGAGGCTGACTTGATTAACTAGGCTGGCTCTACTTCACTAAGAACACCATGGGGGCAGCCACCCTGTGCCATGAAAATGAAACGATTCACTTTCTTTCACTTATAGATATATCATTGACCTCAACAGTCATGAAAATGATGTGCTCGCAACAGAAACAATTCACTTTCTTTCACTCATAGATATAGAAGGTGAACTACATAGGCTCAACCAGCCTGTTTTTTTCTATATCTATAAGAGAGAGAAAGTGGATCGTTTCTGTTGCTTGTATATCATTTCCATGAAAATGATGTGCTCGCAACAGAAACAATTCACTTTCTTTCACTCATAGATATAGAAGGTGGTGAACTACATAGGCTGGACCAGCCTGTTGTTTTCTATAAGCAAGAGAAAGTGGATCGTTTCTGTTGTGAGTACATGGCAATGATGTACTCGCAACAGAAACGATTCACTTTCTTTCACTCATAGATATAGAAGGTGGTGAACTACATAGGCTGGACCAGCCTATTGTTTTCTATATCTATAAGTGAGAGAAAGTGGATCGTTTCTGTTGTGAGTACATGGCAATGATGTACTCGCAACAGAAACGATTCACTTTCTTTCGCTATTAGATATAGAAGGTGAGCATCTGAAATGAGTGAGGCTCAAACAATATATAATCAAACTTACTCTACTGGAGAAGACTGGTTGTTAGACTGTGGTGTTCTCAGTGAGGCTGATGTGATCAGCTAGGCTGGCTCAACCTCACTGATGACACCATGGGCGCAGCTGCCCTGTCCCTTCACAAAAATGATGTGCTCGCAACAAACAGATTGTATTCTTTCCAAACTTACTTTAATTGAGGTGCAGTCAGTGAGGCGCATGTCACCTTGCATTACTCTCACGATCACGTGACTTAATTTTTGGGCAAAAAGTTATGAGTCACATGTCCAGAATATGCCCATACAAGGGTGATACATTTAGTCTATGTTCTACACCAAGCAAAGTACAAGTTGGAGTCGAAAAAACTAAGATAGAAAAAACTAAGGTAAATGATGCAAGACAGGGATGGAGGGGCCCTCTCCATCCTAGCCTTGCACCCTACAGTAAATGAAGCAAAGTAAAAAAGTAAACTAATAATGAGCCAACTGTAATGATAGTTAGTATGATGTTGAATATTAAAGTGACGCTTACCGAATTAAACATGTCAAAAAAAAATGGGAGGCGCATCAAGTGCAGACCAAAAACTATGGCAAAGATCAGTATCATCTTGAATCTTGAAAAGACACTTACCTCATCAAAACCGCTACCAGACAATGTGTGAGATAAAGCTGGAAAAAACACTGTTAGCACAAATCAGACTTGAAAACAAAACAAAAAACAAGCCCGAAAATTCAGTGGATCTGATAAAGCTAGAGAGCAGGTTAGTAAATTAGATTTTAACAGGAGAGACAGATATATGAAGGCGCCAGTCCCTGGGGACATGGATGGCCAAAAAATATCCCCCAGAGCCCAAAGTTAGAGGCGCCAGTCCCTGGGAACATGGATGGCCAAAAAATTATCCCCCAGAGCCCAAAGTGAGAGGCGCCAGTCCCTGGGGACATGGATGGCCACAAAAATATCCCCCAGAGCCCAAAGTGAGAGGCGCCAATCCCTGGGGACATGGATGGCCAAAGTGGGAGGCGCCAGTCCCTGGGGACATGGATGGCCAAGAATATATCTAAAAAAACTAAAGAAAAGTGAGCCGCTGGCAGAATGAGAAGACTCACCTTTAAGGCGCGCTATCAAATTTGATAGCGCGCCAGTTATTAACAAGAACTGTAAATAAATATGAAAAAAATCAGTATTGTCAAGCGGATGTACAAAGAACTTACTTGTTATTATGGGCTTGATGACTGCAGCGCTGCCTTTGACTACTTGCAGCTGCAGTCTGCAAGTAGCCAAAGGTCAGATGCAAGGAAGGTATGGTAGAGTAAAGGAGGATGAGTAGCGTTGCAATACATGGTTAAAGGTTGAAAGAAACGAACCGTGGGAGAAATGGAAATGGTTGATGTACCGTTTGTTGATTTGTTCTTGTTTGCCGGAATATCACGTGCACAATTGTGGTTGGTTTTTGCGCACAATTGTCTTTTGTGGACGTGTCTCTATTGTCAACGTGTCTCCTTCGTCACTTGTAAGTTTTATTTCTTTTGTTTGTGACTATGTAACATACTGACTACTATTTCAGGCCAATGTTTGCTCAACGCGCATGTTTTGTGGACGCGTCTCTATTGTCAACGCGTCTTCGTCACTTGTAAGTTTTATTTCTTTTGTTTGTGACTATGTGACCATACTGACTACTATTTCAGCCAACGTTTGCTCAATGCGCGCGTTTTGTGGACGCGTGTTTATTGTAAACGCGTCTCTTTTGCTACTGGTGAGTTTTTGTTGTTATTCTGTGGCACAGTGGCAAACTAACTACAATTTTAGTTCAATCTTTCGTCAACACACGTTTTGTGGACGCGCGTCTCTTGTCAACGCGTCTCTTTCGTTTCTGGTGAGTTTTTGTTCTTTTTCTGTGGCGCTGTCGCATACTAACTACAAATTTAGTTCTATCTTTCGTCAACACGTGTTTTGTGGACGCGCGTCTCTTGTCAACATGAAACTTTGGTAGATGCACTTTGTGGATTTTGAATATAGTGAAAATTGTCAACATAAATTTCACATGACCGTGTTTGTCACATGACCATGTTTGTCACATGACCTTGTTTGTAATGTTGAGTTTTTCAACAATGAAGTCTGGTCCAACAGTACATCTGCAAATTTGTACCGGCCTGCATCCCTGTGATTCTTATTTGTCAGATATAATGGCCAGCTGGACTCTTGTTTTTAGCAATGTGTTGAATGAACACAAAGATTCCTTTGTAGCAGCTAAAGGAAATTCTGGCATCAGGGCTCGCATCCTCAAGACAATCAAAGATGCTATAGGCAGCAGTGAAGCAGCCAAAGACCCTTGTGTCATGCTTCCTGAGAAAAATCTGCGCAAGGTGAGCTTTTATAATTGTGTTCTATACTAATCTAATCAATACAGGCTGTTCGTGCCTATTATTTGGACTTCCTGGAAGATGATGAGGATCGCAAGGCAGAGGAAGAGATTATTGAGGGAGGAACTAAGGACACATCTGCTCCAGATGCTGTTACTGTAGAGATGGTGAGACAGAGGGAAGATGATAAGCCTGAGGATGCTGGGAAGTACAAGACAGAATTCTCTGGTTTTGATGTCGTCCAAAAATTATTTAAGGATGAATTTGCAGAATATGACAAGCAGCACAGAGATACCTCCAACCCAAAGTCTATGGGTCAGAGGACAAGATTGGCCCGCATGTGGCACCAGGCCATGTCCCCTGAGGTGAAGAAGGAGCTTGAGCGAGTTGCAGGAAAATGGAACCAGGAAGGACCTCCTGCAGATACCAAGGACAGGTATTTTTTTCCCAAGATTCTATTGGCATACATGCTATATAACTCAACAATACATCAATAGATACCGTACCCATAACCAGAAAAAAATGATGGAGGACTTTATGGACATGGTCCGGAGAACCATGGGATTGCATGTCGTCATCCTTACAGCCCATGACCGAGGTGAGGGAAAAGCTCCTGGAACTACTGTGTAAGTGTTTTTGATGCTTCATATTGTTAATCATGACTAACTTGTTTCTAAAGCTGGGAGACTTCGCCACAAAAGGCCAAAAAACCTTTTACTCAGGCGACCAAAGACAATCGGAAATGGGCAGAACATGCTCAAGATCGTCTTGCCAACTGGCTTCTCGAAGGAGAATATGGTAAATGTCTCTTTTAACTTTTTAATTTAATATGGTAGCTAAAAGTCTGTCAGCCGATGGAGAGGTTAGTGATGGAGAGGATGACAATGAAAATAATCTCCCAGATCTCACTGTTGAGGTCGATGATGATGGTTATCCTTGCCTACCCACAGGCTTTGTATGTCTTAAGCTGAAGCACAGACAACAGCTTATTTGGGCTGTCTTTCAAAAGGCCTATGGTGAGTTGATTTGTCTTATGTGATTGTATCATTTACTCACTTTTCCCAGCTGTTATTACCAACAATCCTAGGGCTCTGGTGCCCTGGGGTGAGATGTCGACCGATCCCACTCACTACCTTGATTCAGGATGCATTCCTGAGAATGTTGTC
This sequence comes from Suillus fuscotomentosus, assembly GCF_016647785.1. Classification (NCBI taxonomy): domain Eukaryota; kingdom Fungi; phylum Basidiomycota; class Agaricomycetes; order Boletales; family Suillaceae; genus Suillus; species Suillus fuscotomentosus. The sequence goes on along the minus strand of NW_024539516.1, from coordinate 554,117 downwards.
ATCAGGGATCCTTCCCACCTGCAAAAGGACACGATCACTGCAATCTACTCCCACTGGAAAGACCGTGCTAGTCATGACATGCCGATTGTACGTTTTGTTGGATATAGGCAAGCTGATTTCTATGATGCTCGCACTAAGAAAGGAGCTGCAAAGGGCAAGTCAAGGGCGAAGCCTGCCTATGTTGAAGTCTCTTCAGATGAGGAAGGACTCTTGAACAAGGTCACCAATGGTAAAAGCTCTTCAGATGAAGATGACGTCGAGGTGGAGACTCTGACCATTCCTGAGTCCAGCCCAAAATACCATCTTGCTAGGGACATGGTCCCTTACCTCAAGTCTCTCTCTACTGTCCCTTCATATCATCGTCTTCTTACTGCGGTTCAGAAGCTTCCGGTATGTCAGATCTCTTAACCTCATGATTTTACATTGATTTTGTCTTTTTTAAAGCAAAGAACAGATTCAAAGTCAAGGAAACAGCATCTTCCTGTCTGGGCTTCTTGGACATGGTCTCAGGCATATCTGCCTCAAGACATCCATGAGGATATGAAAATTGCCTCAGTCGCCCTGGAGCATTTGAGTAGCTACCAGTTCGATTCTCGTGGATGGGGCATGGTTGTGGCCCTGGGACTTGGACTCCTACTTCGTGAGTGTCGTCGTGCTCAGGAGTATGAAGCCGACGAAGCTGGAGATGATGTACCTGACTACTTGGGTAACTCGATCTTGGGCATCCAGATGGGCGACCAGATTGAGGAAAAGGTTGTAGAGATAGGGGCAGCAGTAGAAGCCATGCTGAAAGATGAGAGCCTGGGGTTGTCTGTTGTGAGGAAAGACATTGAGAAGAGGCGTTCAGAGGAGAAAAGGAAGTTGAAGGAGAAAAGGAGAGTCGAGGAGGAGAAGAGGGCTGAGGAGGAGAAGAGGGCTAAGGAGGAGAAGAGGGCTGAGGAGGAGAAGAGGGCTGAGGAGGAGAAGAGGGTCGAGGAAGAAGAAAGATTGGCTAAGAAAGCAAGCAAGGTGGACAAGAGGGTGAGGAAATCCAATGCTAAAGGGAAGGGTAAGAGGCCTGCTGCAGATGTGGAGGAACCAACCAAGAAAAAGGTGAAAGCTTCCCCTCCTGATCCACCTCGTCGTTCTGCCAGAGACAAAGCACCTCCAAAGAAGTACAATGTCTGAAATATTTGATATATCATTCCATACATCTTGTATCACAATGGCTTAGAGTTGATTCAATGTTTTGTATATCTGTGCTTGAGACTTAAAGAAATATTCAATATGGCACTGGCCATACATGTTTGAATATAGGTTATTACTCATGCAGCTGGCCCATTTGCACAGACTGCACAACCAGGCCGGCCCTCATTGGTATGGGTCACTATAGGTGCGGCCAGCCCCCTTTTCACACTGTAGAAGCAGGCCGGCCCACAGGAGTATAGGCCATTACCAATGCAGCTGGCCCATTTGCACAGACTGCACCACCAGGCCGGCCCTCATTGGTATGGGTCACTATAGGTGCGGCCAGCCCCCTTTTCACACTGTAGAAGCAGGCCGGCCCACAGGAGTATAGGCCATTACCAATGCAGCTAGCCCATTTGCACAGACTGCACAACCAGGCCGGCCCTCATTGGTATGGGTCACTATAGGTGTGGCCAGCCCCCTTTTCACATTGTAGAAGCAGGCCGGCCCACAGGAGTATTGGTCATAACCTATGCAACTGGCCCATTTGCACAGAACGAAATACAGGGCCAGCCGGTATTGACCTTTGGGGCAGCTGTTCCCCTTCACATATGCCAGGGGCAGACTGCCAGAATGTTGGGTTCTTCACAATTCACTGTACACTATCAATGGCTATAACTTGATGTAGATTATGCATGACCTGGCCTTCATAGTGTACAGTGAATTTTGAATAGCCCAAGATTGATGCCCTAGCCACTGTATATATTTTAGAATATTCACAGATTCACCATCACAGTGATATGCAGGGTGAGGATGGCTCATCACCTCTACATGCATGTGTTACAGTTTTGTGGGTCACAACTGTACTACTAGTGTATTGCACAGATTTTGTAGGTTTTATATTATTTTTTTCATTAGCCTTTATCATCAGTATTCAAGTTGGATCAAAGGTGATAACCTCATCCCAATCCTTTGATCTAACTTGAATACTGATGATGTTTGGATAGTTTAGTTACTGATCCAAAATTGTTTACACTGCACTGTATTTTAGATATTACCATTTTTTTATACTGGAGGATGGAGGTCTTCAAGTGCCTTCAAAACCATACTAATCCAAGAGCTACCATTAGCCCCTACAGTGTTTGGCCTATCTGTCATTTATACTAGAGACACTGGCCTGTCCAGGTACTGCAGGTATGTAGAGACACCGGCCTGTCCAGGTCCTGCAGATACATCATGTATACTAGAGACACCGGCCTGTCCAGGTCCTGCAGATACATCATGTATACTAGAAACACCGGCCTGTCCAGGTACTACAGGTATGTAGAGACACTGGCCTGTCCAGGTCCTGCAGATACATCATGTATACTAGAAACACCGGCCTGTCCAGGTACTGCAGGTATGTAGAGACACCGGCCTGTCCAGGTCCTGCAGATACATCATGTATACTAGAAACACTGGCCTGTCCAGGTACTACAGGTATGTAGAGACACTGGCCTGTCCAGGTCCTGCAGATATATCATTTTTACTAGAGTCATTGGCCTGTCCATATTTCACATAGTCGGCCGATACTGGATATACGTACACTGGCCGGTGTCCGGTAGGCCAGGTTTTGCAGGCCAATGTACACATCCTATGACAGGGTTTTACAGTGTCATATGACTGAAAGGTGTGATATGACATACAGTGACGTTTGTGTTCTGGAATCGATTGACCATAATTGAGACATGTTCCTTCCAGTCTTTGTTCTTTGTATCTTTCCAATGGTCGAGAGACTCCCGAGAGACTGCAATAATGCACAAGATTTTGAATGCCAACTTAAGGATAGGATTATTGGGAGCTCGACCGTATCCACACAGATGGAGAACTGTGCTCGGTAGACAGGATAGGCTCGAGGCTCTAGCGCGGAAAGATGCGACGTGGTAAAATGCAAGAAAATCTGAAAATGCACGAAATTATCCAAAAGTTAAGTTTATGCTGTGCTACGTGCTGTAAACTAAACATGAGATAATTGTGTTGTCTCGTCAGTCAAAGTTCCGGAGCCATTAATATGATTAAAGTCGGAAAAGGTGAATTCATCACTTCCTAGAAAAGCTAGAGGGACACAATACCCAGTATGTAAATTGATATGATACTGCTTGTACGTAGATTGATCATCGGGTGCGTATAACCGGGCCAGTGAGCACAGAACCGTTACTAAATAATAGTGCTGTAAGTGCGGCCAGCTGCGATGGGCTCATGGCCTCCAGCATCCGCATATAGTGTTCGAGATGAGTATGGTTAGTTTCAGGTATAAACACGCTTGCAATGTGTCTCCCCATGCGGGGTTCTTCTAGTGCCCACCGGCAGAAAGTAGCCATTATTGCGAAAAACGGCTTGACATTGAGATTATCCCCGATATACCAGTGATATTGGTGTTCACTGTCATGTAACAAGTATGACATTGTCACAAGGATCACAGGGTTTGCAAAGGCAACGTTGACGACGACTCCCTCGACCTAAAAAAATGCAACTCGAAGTATGAGTGAATCATGATCAAGGGTAGTACTGTGGCACGTACAGATATTTGGCTATACAAAAACAGGTCATTCTCTACAAGACGTTGGACTCGTATCGCGTGCTCAGCGATATGCGAAATGTTCAATGACACGCTGTAGTCAAACCAGAGGTCATACTTGTGGTATACAAATGACCTCACCACCAACTTCACGTCGTCGAGTATCTCTACGAAGACGGGCTCGAGCTTCAAGAGCCGATATTTTTCGCCATTATCTAGTTTGCTTAATGCCCATTGTTGAAGCGATTCTGCTCCCAATCAGTTCCATACCGGTGATTACTTGAAATTTCGGAAATCTTACCATCAGTCTGGGATTTGGTCAAGACGTCCCACGAAGACTTCACCATTCGACGTAAAGAATCGGGCGAGGGTAGTAACGTTTGGCGAAAGGCATCCACTTTGACCATTTCTTTACACTGGCACAAAAACCCTGGAATGCCGAATGGAATGAGCCTCAATTCCGTCGTTGGCGTGCTTGAGCTCGTGGTTGTAGAGCTTTTGGTTTTGACGAGTTTGGTGCTCGGGTGTGACGAACAAGATGCCCCCCTGGATTCCTGGGGGCGGCAGAGGTGGGAGGAAGCGATGACCAAGTGTTGAGTGACATCATCAGTATGATTAGATGGATGGGTGAGGGTCACAGTGGGTATGCTGGGTGCAGCCGATGTTGGCCCAGAGTTGACAAGAAAAGACAGGTTGAATGCCACCGCGTCACTTGCTACCAGACCTGCAGCTGGGATGTGGGGAAACGGATTGGATACCACCCCGTCACTCACTACCAGACCTGCAGCTGAGATGTGGAGAGGCTGCTGCCACGTATCTAAAAAGCCTATTGTGGTTGGATCGGAAAAGTGTTTGGGTTTTGGATGGAAGAGCTGGTCCCGCCAGTGCAGCGGGTGTACAGAAGGCAAAGGATAGTGGATTGAATTCATGATGGCGGCGGCGGCCAGCTTGTCCTGATTAGGGTGCTGATGCAATCGATGGTGTGACTGATAGCCACCCAGTATGGCAGGGTAGTCATCATCCTGGCATTGCTGCAAGCCCCGTAATGATGATTGATCAGGATAGTTTGCGGCCTCGCTGGAAGGACCTGCTGGTGCCTGCAGTGTGGTCACATCGTTATAATAGTCAAGATGAGGCTGAGACGGGTCAGGCTGTGAGACGAGTCAGGCTGAGGAGACTGTGGCGACCGACATTGAGAACTAACCGTATGATAGTCGTGTTGATAGTCATCGTAGTTAGAGAAATTGAATGGATGAGAATCGGGAGGGGGTTGTTCAGTCGTATGTTGCTCAGGCTGATAATCGCCCTGCAATTGAGGCTGATCGCCCCAACCTGATAACATGGTTGGTAGCGAGTAACAGTGAAAGTAAATTACTCACCTGCAAACTTAAGTAAAGAGGGTGCGCACGTGAAGCCTGGATTGGATCGATCACAAACTACATAATGTACATAATGTACATGGTCTTGAATCGTTATGGTAAAGAAACTGCTATATATATATGCATGTATAGAATTTTCAACACTCAGCTGACAAAGCTAAACACGAACCTGGGACCGGATATCTATGCATGTATATAATTTCCAATGCTCAGCTGACAAAGCTAAAGACGAACCTGGGACCGGACTGGGTCCCAGGTTCGTGTTTAGCTTTGTCAGCTGAGCATTGAAAATTATATACATGCATAGATATCCGGTCCCAGGTTCATGTTTAGCTTTGTCAGCTGAGCGTTGATCATCAATTGGCGCTCAACACGGATTTACATCGTCAAGATTATTATAATCTAATTTAATTTTGAAACCGAGAGGAGTGTTATGATGGATGACTGGGCCAGCCTGAGTAGTAAGTCCTTATTTCATCTCATCACATCTCCAATGTTTCTGAGTCCATGGGTCGAATCAGTCGCAGACTCGCAGGCACCTGCCTTTCTTCCCCGTCTACGAGACCGCTCCGGCTGCAACCAATGGCAACTGGCTCAAAGGTAAACGTTGACCGTGGCACACCCATGGCCTGGAGATCGAGTCATGCAAGGAAGAACTTGAAGGTGCATACTACTAGTTGTCGCGTCATACTCATTCCGTGTGCTACTATATTCAAAAACTCGATGCTTCCGACCTCTCTCAAGCTCACCATCCTCAGCCCCACCGGTCGTGTCTGAACAATGGTCGCAGGCGGTGGTGCATCCGTCGTCTACAGTGATCTCATCGCAGCCGCAGCAGCTGCCAGTGGTTTCGCATTCAAACTCGCCAACTAGTGACTACGGTGAATACTCTGGTGCCCCAAGAAAGGGTCAGACTCTCTTTTGATGATGATCCATACTACGTACGTATCTCATCACTTCAATCACATCTAGCTAATCTAGTACATCTAGTCTACCTGCTCACGTGCCCGCCTTCAAGTTCTAGCAAGATCCTCAGTGAATTTCACCAACGTAGTTGCCACCTTCAAAGGTATCATCTACATGTCACGTTCTACAAAACTGAGCTCATTGCACGCACCGGCAAAGTCAAGATCTACTGGTACGTCCGTCCCAACATCATCTCTCATTGATCCTGATATTAACCCTGAAGGGCTTCCGACAAGACCCAATATGATTACTTCACTGGGTGCGAACAACATTTTCTGGACTACTACCAAGCAAGGCAAGAGTCTCACTGCCTATTTGAGACCAATTCATTCAACCTCTTCGCTTTATATTAGGTCATCGACAACACTAAGTTATATCAGAACTTGGTCGTAACTGGACCACTCAAAAAGGTCAAGACACCGCCTGTCATTTCACGTGTTTCTAGATCGGCAGGAAGCACACTTTCTGGGCTACCGTATAAGGCAAGAACTCAACTGCTTATTTCAGACGAAACCATTCAAGCTTACATTAGGTCATTCGGCGTAGACGGGTATAAAAAACCTCACAGAAGCTTTCAATGCTCAACCTTCTCATCCTCCCAATTCTTTCTACTTCATCTCTGGTATGTCGATGCCTGAGAGTAACTGCGCTGGCAACCTTCCTGCTCCTACTACAGTGGTATCTCTTTGCATCTCAACGTCTCCTCAAGCTAGGGCGAAGAGGAAAATTGCTGCCCTTGTGGAAGAGGTCGAAAATTTGAAGCAGGAGAAAGCGATAAACAAAGGTGTGTGCGTTCTCGACATCTCAAAGCAGTTTTAACGTTCCCGATTGTAGAAAAACAACCTACTATGTTTCCCAGGGATGAGAACTTCATAGGATGGTTGTTCTTTACTGCCCATTAGAAGATCTGGTTGCCAAGAATGACCGGCATTGCGAAGACTCAGACGGCGACCACACAATCGAGTAAGCATTCATGTTCATGGTACCATGTTTATCTTAACGATGAACAGACAAAACCGCCTTCAGCGCGGCTACATTGAACTCAGTAAGACATTGCCATGGTTTTATGAAAAGCTTGCAAGTCTTGATTTCGAAGAGTCAGAGGATATGCTCAAACAGGTTTCTCACAGCATCTTTGTCACACTTCTGTGCTAATTGGCAATGTAGCTCAAGCGAGGAGCTGATTCAGCTCGTGGTGACGACACGGGAACTCTCAAAGAGCTCGTGGCCTCATGGGTTAACATTGAGTGTCGTCCACCTTCGTTTCTAAGAGCAGACGATAAGCACCATCGAGGTTTCGTGAATGATGCGTGCGGTAAGCTACTCTGCCCAGCGGAATGGTGCTGGGAGGATCCAGTGTAAGTGATAATCCTCGTCACTTAGATGTTACTGATAATGTTATTCAGCGTCAGGGCCGGAATTTGTGACCATACCACTGCTTTTATCGTTTCTGAAAATTCATGGCCTATGTTCATGTATGAAAATTATGAAGCCGATGCGAAGAATCTGGAGCGTGGTCTCTTCAAGTCCAAGCTATTAGTCATGGTCAGCGGCCTGATTTTTTAACTGAATTTTAGTTCATCGCATTGCAGGGCTTCAAAGCCATTTTCACATCTCCCTCCTCGGCCAATGAAGTTGATGGCGATGGCGATGGCATTGATATCATTGAGAATCACCAACGTGCCCGGAGACAATCAGATCACGCTAAAGTGAAAACATGCGTTGCCTCCATCATAGGTATGAGGAAGGTAACTCCTCACGCGATCGCATATGCAGCTTGCCAGGTGAGTATCAATGCTTCTCTCTTACCATGAAGTTGAAATCGAATTATCCAGATCCGATTCGCGCTGTCCAACATCACTTCCTGGCGCACTGTTGATGGCGACTTCGGCTATCAACTTTTTTGGAACAACATTGTAGACTTCTTCGAGGATCCTCCAGGTCCAGCTGCGCTAGCGAGGGTGAACAAGCTTCTCGAATGGTGGACCAGGTAAGTCATCGACCTCATCAGTGACTCGCCTGGATTGCTAACCTCCTGTGTAGAAAAGTGTTCGGACGAAATCATCATCAGGACTTAACACCAGATGTTATTCTTCACATGTCTGTCAACAGTCTCGCTTCCCAGAGACAGCAAATGGAGGACGCCACATTCGACTCCAACTAGTTACTTGACGTTTTGCTTGCTCATCCCACTATACACCTTTAGTATGATTAACATATCCTCTTTGTCCCGCTGCATTATTTCAGTCCTACAATACACCCTTGATTATCAATGTCATCATGATTTTAACACCTTCTGATTTATATGTGCGATAAACTCTATTTTCGGATATATGGTATAGTGTGTGATATGAGACGAAGCACGAAGCACGACACACTGATACACTATGGCAATTTTAACATGCGTGATCAGAATTTGCCAGTTGTGAGACTAGGATTGTCCTGTAGTGATGGCACAATATAATTATTTGTCCTAACAACATTGAATTATTTATGAAAAGGTCAATGCTCTGAGATCCGAAAATGACTGCCTAAAGTCCTAACAACTCTGCTGCTTCTTAGACTGTTAATTTAGAATGCTGATGGTCCATTCAACGAAGCGTTATCGATAGCACACGGTAAAATAATCCCGAGCTGAGATGCCTGATTGCACAATGCCGACTTTCGTTATTCTCAAATCCCTGGGCAGGGCTATCTTCTCTGGCTGATAGAAAATTATCGTTTCCATTCATGATAATAGTCTGGTCTCTGTTGCGACAACTAAGTACCACTGCAGCAAAACCTACAATTGGTTATTTTCGGAATAAAACCAGCTAACGCTCAAAAACCATAGTCAGGCTACTCTGAGGTACTAGTGAGGTAGCTCAGTAGTTCATCAGATCTTCGGAAGTCTTGAGCTTGGCACGCCGAAAGGAGTGTCATTGTGAAGGCGCAAAATATTGCGCGAATTACAATTTAGCACTGCCACTGCGCATGCTTGTAGCGCTACATCAAAGTTCGAATCATCGACAGCCATGGTCGCAACCGAAAATTCTGTGCACTGAAGCAACATTGTAAACTTTTGATTTTGTCTGAAGGTATGATTTGATGCAATATTATGTTCCGGAAAGTTTCCACTAGGCAATTATAGATTTTTAGCGACAGACTAGGAAGTCTAATCATTGAGAAATAATATATACTCTGACATACCCTGGAGAATGGTATGTACGTTCTGTATAATGTATTGTTCTGTGTGACGGTCTACAAACATGCATTTCATTTGCGCGACTCTGCTACTTCTATTTCGTTGCAACTCGGCGTCCATCGTGCAGTGAGACCTACTCTAACACAACTTAGGACACCGTCTGTACTCCATACAATATACCACTCAAAGCAACACTCATCCAACATTTAGTCCGTACAGACAAACTATCCATTGAGAAGTACTGTCTACTGTGACTCACATTTTTTATCTGAGCAAGTTATCCACGGATTCGGTAGTTATCCGCAGCGAGTAAAAATATAGTGTGCGAAGACCAAAAGGCACCCATCCTCTTCACGGGTGAGCATCACCCAAATATCTTTCACTTCCGCACACTGCAACCTCCTTCCTTGCCCTTGTAAGACTAGGTCCATATTAAAATGCATGAACCTGCGTTCGAGCGTTGTTTCTTAGACCCATCCAAGCAAAAAGGTCCTTGAGGCAAACAGGGCTACCAGGCCCGTGCGCTTGCAAATTGGTCATACCTCGACAATGCCAAACATTCCCATGTGAAAGCGGTCGGCAAATTTACACTGATTGTTGCGATGCTCAACAATATATTACTTTAAATACCATTCTAATTTGTTCACCAGTTCACTGATGCTCTATCTACTGCAATTAAAAAACTGGGCCATCCCTCAGGAAAAGTTGACCTTCTTCTTTCTTCACCCATCGAGTAACTGCGTTCGCAGCGTTGATTACCGCAGCGTTGGGTAACCGCGGCGATAAAACCACATACAGTTCGAATGGTTGCGTTATCTGAAGCCACAAGATCAGTCTATGTGCTGCACTGCAGTCTGCTTGGTGTCAAAACGGCGACGCGGTTATATCGGAAAACGAGACGCATAGATTTCTGTAACACGGGAGGAGAAGGCTTTCTCAAAATAAAACAGGTGTAAGGATTGACAACGAAGAAGGTAGTAGAGGGAAAGGAAATGTTTGTGCTTTGGGGCGCAAGCCCTACTAAGGGCTTTTCCGGCCCGAAGCAAGAGTCCGAACTGGGCATCGAGGTGAGCTGTGATCCCAAGAAGTAGGAGGGTAGCGACGCGTTACAACTTACTTGGGTATATCTAGTATCCCCAGCTGAGAGGCAAAGTAGCGTATTTTCCCGGAGTCGACAGCTCTGGCCAGCGCGTCGAGGGATCCATCATCATTTAATTTATGGGGTCAATGTCAGCGACATGAATGCGCTTAAGGTAAATAGTCTAGCACAACTGTTCTGAACTTCTGATACTGCAATTCAGATTAGAAGAGTTAAACATCGCATTCCCAATCATATGACATCCCAGTTCAAATTTTGCTCAAGTGCTGTACAGCCTGTACACCGAGTCTTCGGGCTCAGAATAATGCACGGACGCATTGTGACTTTTCTTATCAGCTTATAATACTGGGGCGTGGTACATGTGCACATTACAAGCACTGCCATACTATTCGACATCTGGAACTATGGCTTTCTCCTGCGGCTGCTTCTCGATATATGCAGCATTGCTCATTAGCAAACTGTTTTGCGTGCCATCACCCTGAATGGAATCAGGTTTCAGTAATCTGACACAATAGAGCGCTGATGTGACTCACGATAAATGAGGTGGGGAAGCCGGCATCGAAAGGAATAATGCTCTCCAAATACTTCACGTGCTCGGGTGTTAGCGAAATAGCCAGAGACTCCAAGTTGGCCTCCAGCTGCTCCACTTTTCGCCCACCAATAAGCGGGAACACATAGGGCGTCTTCTGCATGAGATATGCAATGGCCACAGCTGTGATGTGTTCAGCACCGACTTCTTTTGCGACCTTCTCTAATGCTGCGCTCATCGCCCTCTCCGTCTCGTTGCGTTCCCAACCGGGACTCGTGAGCATGCGACCTTTCTCTCCTGTCTGTCGGCGGCGCTCCTCTTCCTCGTCGGTTCGGATTTTTCCACCGGCAAGGACATTCCAAGGGGCGAGCGCAAGACCTATACAGGAGTGACCGTAAGTGGAGGTACCAGATAGCGAGCAACAAGGTTGATCTACCTTCGGAGCGGGCCATTGGTATGATATCTCGTTCAAAGTCCCGAAGCATGACGTTCCAAGCACCTTGGTAGATCACAAACGGTGATTTTCCATGATCCCGAGCATACTGGTTCGCTTTGGACACGACCCAAGCAGGAGAGTCTGAGATGCCCTGCCAGCGATACACGTTAACAAATGTTCGTGTCAGCATAGAAATGGAGACACTCACGAGATACAACACTTTCCCTTGTTGCACCAGCACATGCAGACCGTTCATGACCTCTTCGACGGAAGTATCCCAGTCCCACCAGTGCACGTACAGAATGTCGATATATGAAGTCCTCAGCTTCTTCAAACTGGCCTCAACGCTGAGGTGCATTGACTTGACGTTGTTGCCGGTATACGATGCCTTCTGGCGAATGGCGTCGTTGCCGCGCTGGTAATTGGTCGTGTACTTCAATGAATATGCATCAGCATGGAACTATATTCATAAAATCCCAAAGTTACTTTTGTAGCTATCACGAGCTGGTCACGGATTCCCCGCTCCTCTGCCCACTCTCCGATGATCTCTTCGGAGCTTTGATCCTGACTGAGAGGGTTGTGAAGTGTGTCAGCGACGACGACGAATTTAAGATGACTGCAACACGATACCCACTAGTTATTAGCAGTGTCGATGAAGTTTCCCCCAGCATCGTAGAAGGCGTCGAGGAGCTTGAATGAGGATGTCTTGTCCATACTACCCATCCCAAATTTCTCCCACTTGTCTCCGATGCTCATGGCACCGAGCTGTAAGGGTGAGACATGAACGCCAGCATGAGGGGATAATACGCGATATCGCGCTAGCCTAGATGATGGCTTTGGTACGGGTGCCCATAAGCTGGTCATAGACATGATTGTAGAGTCGAGTGAGGTTGGTGTTGTTAACTGCAGTTTGTGTGAAGGTTGGTAGCATTCTTTTATACATGTTTTTCACCTTGACACCTCGTCAGCACCATTGTGTGATCACTGTGGTGCCAGAGAGACGCGTCAGTTGTCTGAGAAAGTTGTGCCGCACAATTGAACTGTAAGTCAGCCTACGTATACCGGCAGGCTAGAGATTCGGAGTGAGCTAATATTTTCAAGACGCACACGGTTATCACGGGGCCGGAACCGTGTCACTCACACATCTGCTAGTTTGTCATGTGTAAAACGGGCTGATAGTACGCGTCGCACTACTTAAAATGCACAAAGACATGAGAATAAAGGTGTCATGTTTCTGATGGGTCAGATTGATGCAGAGATCTCGTAGTTATACTAAGCAAACATTAACCGAAGAACACCCGACGCCAATGAATGAGGGTATTGTCTCGTCAGTACGCCCATTAAAAAACCGGGGCATCCCTCAGGAAAAGTTGACCTTCCTCTTTCTTCACCCACCGAGTAACTGCGTTTGCAGCATTGATCACCGCAGCCTTGGGTAACCGTGGCGATAAAACCACGTACAGTTCGAACGGTTGCGTTATCTGAAGCCACAAGATTAGACCAAGCGGTGTTGAGCAGCCAAACACTTACCCAACCCATGACTATTTCCTTTTCCGTACGAAGGTATTGTAGCTTGAGGTTTCCTGTTTGCCCAGATTTTGCGTGTATGGCGTCATGTACGATCTGGTACAATGTGACAATCCTATTTTCTGTGGTTGAGCATGCGAATGAAGAGTTCTAGGACCGATTACCTTCTCCTCGCATCGAGGGTATCATAAGGCTCCTCAAAAGCCGGTAAGGTAATTTGAACATGCGGCCTCGACTTATAAACAAAGTGACGCAATCCAGGTATCCCCAGCTGAGAGGCAAAGTACCGTGTTTTCCCGGAGTCGACAGCTCTGGCCAGCGTGTCGAGGGATCCATCGTCATTTAATTTCTGGGGTCAATGTCAGCGACATGAATGAGCTTAAGGTAAATAGTCTAGCACACCTGAGTGACGATATCGCACCATGCTCGCACAGTCTCGAACTCTGATCCTCCGCTGATGCACACAAGTCCAATGCCAGAATCTTCTATGAGCCTGGTTGTGTGCCGTGAAGTGGCACCACGACTGTTTTCGGCAACATGACTGGCGCCAGTGATATCTGCACTTTCATTGTTCTCGAGTGTTGTCCTCTGATAATATTTATAGTCTGTGTCAGGGCGATGCAAAAAAGTGATATATGCGTTGACAAAACCAGCGGGGTTGAACTTCGGTAGACAAACTGGAATCCATGACGCAGATGCAGGCGAGTTGACAATAGACGGAGAATAAACGGTATTGACCAGAATGTGTATATCTGCAACAAGTATATATGAAGTCGCACGTCAGAATAGAGAGAGGGTACGTGCCAGCAGGGTGTATTGAATGCTTTTTAGGTCGCACCAATGTTATGACCTGACCCCGTGCGACTAAAATGATGTAGAGGGTATCCTGGAACCAAATTTCCATTAACACTTCGATCCTTCACGTGCAGCAGAAGGTTTGACCTTCATCTTTGAGGTCGGTACCAGTGCTTCAGCAACACGCGCTCGCAAGTTCTGATCCAACTGTAGACAATTCAAGGAAGAAGTCGCCATTGCAAGGTCGAGTTCCATTCGACCTAACAACGAAAACAAAAATGGTTCCGAACCTATTTTTTGGGCAAGATCAAAAAACTTCAAGGAACAATGAAGGTGAATTATCGTACCGTCTAATAACCTACGTAAGTCAAAGTTCGTGCGACGCTCGAAGATGCGTCTCAATTGGGATGCCGTGACGATGCTCAGTATTTGTAGATGTAGATACTCGAGGTGTGAGCGAGTCTTTCTTGTCCAAATTAATCGACCCACGAATAAATATCCAAAACACGAGGCCACCACTCACGACAGACTCTGGCTCACCCCACGATGATGCGCAAACATAATACAGGGGGGACCGAAGCAGGAAGGTTATCCGCAATCTTCCGGCATTTATACAGCGTAGCTTATCGCCATCGTCGAGGAAGACTGACAAAAGCGCTTGAACTATGCCCATGATAGAGGATAAATTCTCAACGTCCTGCCCATCAGGGCGACTAACCAGTGATTATCATCATTGGACCTCACTGAGTGCATCAATAGCCTCACCTAGTGAATACAGGTTTTCCAGCGTCGGTAAGTACAAAGTACTCTCGAGGTCTATATTCTTCAAGAGCTACATCGAATTTGAGACACGTGAACATACGAAGACGAGTCTGAAATGACCGGTCTGAATGAAGATCTGCGGAGATCCCAGTTCTGTATTTGTGACCACTGCGTCTGGGTGCACGCTCGGCACGAGTGATCAGACTTGAAGTCTGCCCCAGACTGGCCGTATCTTCCACATTCACGACTATATATCATGACATTACTCACTTGTGTCAGGAGACACGGAACTGATTTCTAGAAATTCATCATTTTTTCGCTTTGCGTCTACAACACTCTCAGAAGTGCCAGTATGCACTGATCAAGATGAAAATACCTGATTTCTCCCTCTGAACACTCAAAGTTCGCCGCAGATGGTCCCGCAGGTTCTTCCTGGATCCTTCGTCAGCTACATCATCTATTTGACCGACTGCAGTGGTATCTTCGCTGTGAGTAGTGTCCAGCTCTGGGTCTACCTCGTGGACAAGAATGCTGTCATTCAAATCAAGATTCATTACCGATGATGCTGAACTTTCAAGACCTGGCGTGCCAGGCGTGGTCACGGATAGGTTGCCTGTGCTGAAACGGTGATCTTTGAGATTGGAAAGTGACGGAGGGGACTGTAGTACTGGTGGGATCACCAAATAATGAGCAGGAGATAATGGGGTTGTTTGAGAACATGGTGAGGTCATGGTGGTCCACACCGCACAGGCAAAACGGGATCACTGGAAACCCCGATATATATATTTCCCACGATCCGGTTCCGTCTATTGCCGTTAGTTTCTAGACTCGTAACCAGTCTGGACTACGTCTTTGATATTGGGTGACTATCCATAGGGTAAATAATGCGGAATAGATTATAACGGACTTGAAAACATATTTGCAAAAGATAATCTGAATAGAATACTAAACCGTAACACATATGGAATAAACTAATCTGTGTTTTCTTGGTCAGAACTCCGATGGAAGATGTACTGCTACAGTATGCTCTGGTAAACGACACAGAAGAGATGGCACTTCTCGATGACGAAGAAGACGCCACAATGTTAGCAGCCACACTTGTTGCCGGCGCTGAGCTTGCTTGACTTGATCACATCAATACACGGAACCCTAGACAACTTTACCTTTGTTGCACTCAGCTACTTCCTGATCCACATTGCAATACTCCATGGCAACTACTGTATGAAAGCCAGAATGATTGTGCCTTTATTACCACCATGGGCATTGATGCCCCGACTTTTCCCTTCATTCTGACTTCTGGCTTTGCCAGTCAATGGTATGAGAAGCCCGTCACACGTCCTGACATCAATTTGCACGGCATCCCTCACTTGAATTGGCGTTCACTTAATGCTGGTGGGGTACTGGGCCTCATACTTCACTATCTCAACTCCACCATGCAGGAGACTAGTGATGTGCATGGCCTGGCTTCAGGCCGTGGGCCAGGCCAGGCCAGGCCACAATAAGCCAGGCCAAGCCAGGCCAAAGGTCATGGCCTTAGGATGTTGAAAAGCCAAAGCTGGCGGCCCAGGCCACGGCTTTGGTACTTAGTAAGTGTAGTTAGTAACCTCACATCTATTTTTGTTTCTCCGAAGTTTCTGTTGCTACCTGCAAGTCTGCGACTCATTTTTATATCACGCCATGTCAGACAATGGTGAGTTGCCAATTCCACATCATCATAACTTACCTTTGTGTCATAGGTGCATTTATTGTTATCTGAGTTGGCCTGCTTCACGCTCCCTATGCTACTCGAACTCGAGCACATTACTCGATGTCTTCCTTCCTTCCTGCTTGTCTCATCTCATCCATCTCCTCTCCCTCATTCTCCTCACTCTCATCCATCATCCACATTCGTCTGAGCCATGTCAGCAGTTGCTGACATGCACTGGGTGTTTGCGCATGGCATCTGTGATCTCTTCCATTCTGCTTTGTTTGGGCCTGGCCATAATGAACCACTGTCCCATTGGCCTTGAAGTGGTGCACCAGGAGTCTGGAAAAACCCAAACGGCCAAGTAGGCAAATAGCACATCTCCTATACGACGAGGTCAGTCATTTCACAAACAAGTAACTTGACTTTGTTACCTCAAAACCACAGGCCAGTCAGCACTTCACCCACACGCTCCAGTCCAACCAGGAGATTAACTGTGTCACATCCTCCTTCCATTCGCCCATGAGAGTATGTATGTGATCAACTTCAGGGCACTGTTCTGGTCAACTTCTAAATTCATTCCAGAAGCCCACATCTTTGTGATGATGTGACATATTTCATGTGCAGTGTCCCATGCCACCTGCAGGAGCAAACATTCAGAGGGTGTCAATGATGTTCCACGATATGCTATGGAGGCCATGTGCGATACAGCACATTCCCAAATGTTGTAGTTCACTGAGTCATTTACATCACTAATTTTTACAACTTGCATGTCAGGCATAGCTCATACTCACTTTGTCAGAATCACAAATTCCCTACTTGAGCCATGGCTCAGGCCAGAGCCGGGCCAAAGCCAGCCGTCATTTGCGGCTTTGGCCTGGCTTTGATTTTTTGCAGGCCAGAGCTGTCTGAAGCCAGGCCAAAGCCATGGCTTTTGGGCCAAGCCAGGCCAGAACATCACTACGAGATTAGCCTCCAACAGATATTCGCATTGGTTCCCACCACTGTTTCCTGCTATCTCACATCTGGACTGCCCATACTCTTACAAACTCTCTGTTCTATGACTGATGCCTGAATTCAATGGCCACGGGACCCAATTTTGAACGGTGTAGTGTGCTCGTGATTGCACATCACCCATGACTGCAAGGTGCCTTCGGAAGCATCGACGGGCTCAAATTGCCTGTGCAAACTTCTGAGGATGATGAGATTGAAAACACTACCTACAATGGGTGGCTTTCTGAGCACTTCATAAGTTCTGTCATAACATTTTCAGCTGAAGGTATGTTTTCTCGTCTTCTGCCATAGTTTGTACTTAATTTTATATTCACAAAGGCATTGTGATTGTGGCAAGGACCAATGCGCCTGGTAGCTGGCATGATTCTCGCCTTGCATCCCGCATCTATACTCAACTTCAACTCCACATGCCTCCTGACTATTACATTGTTGCAGATAACGCCTTCCCTCGTGGAACATCCTCCATTAATGGGCACATTCGTGCACCTCTGAAACATGGCCAGGTTTTATGTGGCTCAGTTGCTGAGATAGCAGAACAAATGGCATTCAACTGCGAACTACTTTCTTACTGTCAAACAGCAGAATGGGGTATGCATGCCATTCAAGGCACCTTTGGAAGGTTATGTCTACCACTCAATATTGCTAACGAATAAGCTTGCAGCAATCTCAGATATGGACTGTGTACATGAAGCTTTGGCAGGCTACACAGGATGATATGGATGTGTGGCGAGACTTTGAGAACATGCTATTTTTGGACCAGAGGAAGAAGGATCAAGTTTCATGCTTCCATGTCACCTTGGAATACCAGTAGATACAATTGTCTAGCACTGCTGCATGTTGCCTGTCTCGTACATAGAATAGAACAGTGATCTAGTACTGCTGCATGTTCCCCGTCTCATTTTGAGTATTGAAAATTGATCTGTCTTCAGCATCCTCTCAGGAACACTTTTTTGAGTTAGCAGATGCAATGTTTTGGTTGACCTTACCTTTGCCCCTTGGGCCTTTGACCTGGTGACGAGAGCCTGCTGTTTTGGCTGCTAGAGTGTGGCCATGGGCCTCTGCGATAGTGACAGTGTCAGTCAAGTCAAGATTGGGAGAGTCGGGTAGTGGGAGGAGCATAGAATAAATCATTTGGTTAGTTGGCACCTGGCAGAGAGGTACATGGGAACTGGATGGTTGTAAGGGTGGCGCAGGGTCCAAATTGGACTGGAACTTGGCTGGAGTGAGTGCATAGGTGCTAGGAGGCTGTATATGACACAGTTAGTCAAGCAAAAATACATAGTATGGTGCCATTGATGTACCTTATAACTAAAACCCAGTTGGGGCTCCCCATATTTGAGGCCAAAGGCATGTGAAGTGATAGACTATAGTAGTAATGAGCATCTGAAAGCGTAGATGAGAAAAATGAAACTTACCTTGCAAATTCCGGGGTGAGGAACCCAAGCGCCATCTTCGTTGCGTGCATAGGCATTTCCGGTGTCATTGTAGCATAATTCTGGGTAGGATGGGCTACTACCAGGGGGAATCATAGATTGTGGAGGGGGAATGTCAGACATTGTAATTGTAGTAATGTTTGAATTGAGATAAAGCTTACCTTGTGGTCCCTAAGCTTTTATAAGTCCCCAAAGTCCCAAAATTTTTGGTCGTCAGATGCACAGGCATGTCTTGAAGTTGATGGATAGCAAAGTTCACCCTGTGGTTAATAGCTTGCAACAATTTGGTTTTCCCTGTTCCGCCTTGGCCGTAGATTTGCATCAGCAATTGAGAAGGCTGTCATCCACACAAAACTTCATCTAAATCAGAGCTTTCACCCTAATGACCTCCTGAAGATCAGCATAACACTCACCCAAATACTTGTAGACAATGTGAAAAGCTAAGCTCTGTTTTTCATTGAGATAATCAGGAATAACTGAATGAGGTGGTGATGATGCCTGAATCCTCATAACAGATGAATCATTGTGTCCAGGAAATTGCCAGCACACTGAAGAAGTGCGACACCATCTTCATCTGCTCAAACATCCATAGCAGAAATATCCTGTGCATCAGGTTCATTATGGATAATGTTATCCCACTGAAGATAATCAGCCCATTGTTGATCTGTGACAACATTGGCTAATTCATTGATCACCAGGTTTTCTTCAGCATTTCGCTCAAAGAAGCGATACTCCTCTGCAATGTTCATAGCCACATCAGCATATACCCTTTCTCGAGAACCAAATGTGCCATTAGCAGCACGCATGATGTCTTCATCTGTGATTGATTCCTCAGTAATGGAATTGATGTTACCTTCTTCTTCATCAGTCAGAAAATCTTCATCAAATCGTGGTCAATCCGCCAAAGCGTGTGGGATGCTTGGTGATGTGGTTTCGTGTTCTTTAGCCTTGTCAGAGCACTCATGGAAATACTGGAGATTATTGACAATATTGTGAATGGAGAATGATGTAGAGGTCATGAAAGTCTCGTAAGCATGGACAAAACTTTCGTCAGCCTCTTTTAACTGCATAATATTCCTCCAAGGTTTAAGAAGGGCGGGAATCAAAGCACAATAGAAAGAATGACTTGCAGGATCATCGGCATGAGGAAACCATGGACCTGGAATGTGTGGAATGGTTTCGTGATTGTCTTGGCGAAGAGTGTGAACATGTCCTGCATGACTGATCTCTTCCTTATAAGAGAGATGGATACTTGTGTCGCTCCTCTTTGGTACAAGATCAGAGTTTGATGAGTGCGTACGAAGATCATAAGTGTTCAAGAAATATTTGAGATAATTAAAACCTTCTAGTTCAGTAGAACAGTCGATGTATTCATGAATTTGATCTTGCAGTCGTATCGAGCCTTCATGTATTTCTAGAACAGCATATTCAATCTAGACAGTGTTGAATCAAATTGGTATAACTTCATGATGAACATCCTGACGTCACTTGCCTGTGGTGAACGATCACTGACATCAACAGTTCCACCTTCAGGAGTATGCTGTATGACATGTGATCTAGTATCAGGTAGAGTGTATGTTTTAATAACATATTGAAAAAGAAATTGATAACTCACCAGCCCTCGCACAATTGCAGATAAGTCTTCTTGAGAAGTGAAGTGACAGAACTCCAATGTATAGTCTCAAAGTGATGAGACACATATCGATCACCCCATCCAACAAGATAAGATACAACTTCTGGAGCACTGAACTCCTGCTCTCGACTGAGAGAATTCACGCAGCGTTGAATAAGACGACAGTTGAGTAGCTGGACATCTGAATTATGGGCCTCATTCTGCTTATGATAAGCAATCATTTTAGCCAGTAACACAGAGGCATTGGCAGAATGTTGTTGATGTTTGGCAGCATACATCAATATATACCAACTGATATGCTTTGTGTCCCCACCATTTGTGATGAGCTTACAGTTGTGATTAGCGCGATGTAAAGAGTTGATTCCTGGTGGGCTATACAAAAGGTGTTACCTTAAGACTCAAAAGTGCGAGTGAGATGTTTGTCCCAAAGAGACTGCCTGTAGGATTATCTCTTGATATAAAATGCAAGGGATATCTTATTAAGATTGAAGGTGAGAGAAGGAAAGAATACCTCAAGTACGTTCAGAGTTCCAAAGAATCGTCTGAAGTGTCCGATGAGTTGTCCAAAATGTCCGGTATAGGTCCGACATTGAGAAACGAAGGTCTGAGGTTGCGCGAAGCTTCCGGTGAGCTTCTGGCAAAACAGCAAGGTTTCTGGTAGGGAATACGGTGTTTGTTGAAGTATAGAACTTTGTGTAGTATGATTAGCGAAGTCCATTGAAAGACTTAAGGATTTCAATAGCAAAATGGCAGCAGTGAGGCCAAACAATCATTCCGAAATGAACAAAGATTGATTGCGAAGTACTAAAATCTGGAAGTGACTCCTACTAACTATGACTTGAAGCAAGGGTAGTGAAGTGAAGTGCAAGTAACTAGCAAGCCAGAATATATCCTACAACATGAAAGTCCAGAATCTGTGTAGGTGAAAACTGTAGCGAGATAAGACATCCAAAATGTAATAAGACTCAAGGTGAGCCGCTACAAAGATATACATGTAATAATGCACGAGGAGCATATCTATACATATTAGCAAGGATTTTCGATGTATGTGCCCCTAGACATAATCAATAACAGATAACCAAGTGAAAAATGCACCAGCGATGTCAAATGGACAAGGATAGGACATGGTATGGAGCATCAGAAAAGCTAGAAAGGCCTCGGAAATGGGTGGACGACCTTCGGACAACTCGAACAAGCATGCGGAACATTTGGATAATAGGAAGTGTGTCGAGGAATGTAATACATGATTTTGACAAGATATGTGCCCAACACCAACCCAAGTGTTACAGCGAATGGCCAGCAAAAGCCATTGGTTCCAGTTATTCATGAACGGATACAGTCACCGAGGTCCCCATTCACCATTGATATTGACCTAGGATTCTTCAGCAACAGGGAAAGGTGCTCGATGTTTGCAAAACAACCAACCTCACCAGGACTTGAGACAACCTGGGCCGCATTTGTGAATTTGAACTGCACGAACCAATTGCTTTTCCACTCGTTGCTGGTGTGATGAAAATGAAGGCAACCGAGGATCAGGTGGGCGAGAATATGATACAGCTCTTTCACATGGCATAATGGTTAATGTTTGCTCTGTTATGTCATTGTGATTGGCTCAAATATTGGAAGCGATGTATTCAGCTACTCGGATTCGAAATGTGTCTGATTGAAGTAGCTCTTTCATTTTGGCACACAATGGAGCACCTGTTTGAAGTGAAGTCAAAAGATAGTGCAGCAGTGACAAAAATATAAAGACCTTGCAACCAAACAATAAGATGTAAATGAAGGGTGCCTCGACCTTGAGCTTCAACGGTCCATATGTAGCTTTCTATGGTCCCAAAGATGCCATTCTTGCGACCAATATGACCATTGCTTGCTATTGAGATGCCTAACATTTCTTCAAGAACAACGTGAATTGTATAGTGGAAGAATTGTGCTGCTGCATATGGATCAACCACAATATTGATAGCACAATGCGCCACTGAATGTGTCAACGTATCCAGATCATGGACTGACAGATAACAGCATGATCAGCACCTGCATATTGTAAATAATGAAATGGTCTACAAAAGAGACAGAGAGAATGAAGAAACAATCAAGATGTGGAGATGTTTGAATTGGCAGAATACATCATATGAGGCTGCGAGCTCAGAAGTCCTGCTGAGTGGCAAGGACAAAGTTGGGTCCAGCTAATGTCTAGCTGCTATGTCTAAACAGACGTGTTCGACCCTAAAGGGATTTGCTACTAGAGAGATGATGGATATGCGTG
Organism: Suillus fuscotomentosus; assembly: GCF_016647785.1. Lineage (NCBI taxonomy): Eukaryota > Fungi > Basidiomycota > Agaricomycetes > Boletales > Suillaceae > Suillus > Suillus fuscotomentosus. The sequence continues at coordinate 531,686 of NW_024539516.1, read as the reverse complement.
AACCCGAGAGTGTGCTAAGCACGGGAAAATAGCAGACAAGGTATGCGCGAGGTATAGCAATGTATCTGAGGTTATCCGAGACGTGGGAACACGCAGCCAAAGGTGCGGAAAGCACAGGAAAGAGCGGACAAGGTATAGGGAGGTTAAGGAACAAGGTTTCAAGGGAACAAGGGCAAAGGTATATTGCGAGGTAAGGGATCCTAGGTATAGAGAGGTATAAGGGACCTAATAGGGGCTAAAAAGCGCGCACTACTAGGGACAACTTCGAAGGTAAACCTATAGGGTGAGGTATATAGTACAAGGGAAGTGTACAGTCCGAGAGAAGTGTAGTAAAGTAGTCCTAAATAATAGGCAACTTATAGTGTCTAGAATCCCACTCAGAGTAGGAAGGGATAGGAAATATAGTAAATATGTAAGGACATGTAATAAGGCTGCAACACATTTCACAAGCCTTGAGGTAAGGAAATTCATATACCAATGGGGTTTGGACCGACTATGGATGGATGAGGAACCTTCCTAATGTGTTTCCGAGGTATCCGAAGCACGGGAATGCACGTCCAATGCGGCCGATGTGCGGGAAAGTGTGGATAAGCGGATGTGCAAAGTGTGGGAAAGCGGGTTCGGTTTCGGACAAAGGTTACTTGCAAGACAAAGGTGGACAATGATACTGAAACTGATAGTGTCCTATACTCCTTGACAATATATATGAAAACACCCTGTTTCCTGCCCAGCGCGGGTCCGAGTGTCACAATGGTCAGTTTGATCAAGGCATTATCAAGATACTGCACGTTGCATTGGTCTATTTGCCTTGACGGCATTTTTTGTCCTGGGATGAAAAATTGCATAACCCGTTTCCCACGAATTAAAAAATCTCCAGAGCAAGGTCATAAGTTCACACAGCAAACCCCTAGTTTCACAATCTACCAACCTCAGCTGACATGGCTTGGCTCAATTTCAAATCATGTGACTGGCAGGGCACTCAGAGTGCATATGTCCCAATTCCTCACGAATGACTGAAATGTGGTTTAATCATGATATCATACAGTCCTATATGGCTTTTCGTTGGCATACCTCGTTGCTCCTGACACTTTACCCAACTGAGACCATGAGAATAGCCGCATTACTCAAAGAGTGTCTTGGTGCTGTTCTGTGACATGAAACTGCCTTGCCAGATGTTGTGCTTTAAGACAGACCAGCAGAGTTGAATCAAGTCTTCTGTCAGGGTGCACGCAGAGCCCAAAAACAGATTCACACTTGGAGGGAGAAAGTCTGGGGGTGCAGAAACATCATATGTTGCAAGCTGAGCCAATCTGCTGTCGTCTTTGATAGCAGAAGCCAAGTTGACAAGCATAGAACAGTTTCGAGTGAGAGTGTGTAAATATTTGAAAGTGCATGTGCAACACTTGCAAGCTTGACCATTGTAACAACTCAGGCTGTGATATTGATCGACTACAAATCAACTATGACATACTACTGGCTCTGTTTGTAGGGTGAACAGCCAGCCAGACAGACAGACAGACCAGACATTTGAGAAACCAGGTGCCCTCATTTGGTCAAACCCTGGACCAAACATCACTGAACATGTTCGGGAGGTCCGGTTTGCATTTGAACTAGGTTTGACTAAGCTTGCAAATGATGGGCCAGAGCTCCACCATGCCATTCCCAACACCACAAATGCCATGCACAAATGCCCAGTGCATGTCTGCAACTGCTGACATGGCTCAGACAAGTGCAGACAACAGATGAGAGTAGGAAGAGGGAAGAAGATGAGGAGATCTCACGAAGGGTAACCTGGAAGTGATCATAAACATCTAAGTCATCATCATCTGCATCATTCAGCATGCCGAGGCCAAAACCACCTGTTGCCACGGGTCAGAGTCAGAAAGTTGCACATAGCAGTAGCAGCAGAAATAATATGCCTACAGAGTCCTTTGGTGTTGGGAGGAGAGACTGCTCGAGTACAAGTGTGATTGCATTTAATGAGGTGGGTCTAGTAAGTGATGCAACAGAGGGTGCAACAGAGGATGCGAGAGGTCTGACAGGGTTCAACAGAGGGTGTGTGACAGGGTGTGACAGAGGTACAAGAGGGTGTGACAGAGGATGCATCAGAGGATGTGATGGATGTATGAGAGGGGTGTGAGGTGATGCACAGGATACTAATTAGTGTACTAAGAACTTGGGAATGATATGATCGTGTACTTAAAACAAAACTATTGAGACATACCTGCAAAACTACTGAGCTGACCCAAGAAAAGCAGTATGTTGAATAGTACTTGTATTAGTGGAGGAAGTAGCATCTGGAAGGATTGGCAGCATTGGAGATCATTTATAGGTTGCTGTTTCTATGGATGCTGATAACAGTGTGGGCTATGAAGTTGAACGGCTTTGCACAGGACTGTGCCTGACTGCACTTGGAGCTGAGGTAGTACAATAGTGATGTTATGGTCATGAAGGATGAAGCTAAAGACAAAGAACATATCAGCCCCCCATCCAGAGTTGAGTCCACATGGGTGACATACCTACATAGTGTTGAGACGAAACTATCATAGGGCTAATAGGAAGCAGCGAAATTGAGGTAGTGTAGGGTGCTGATAGATGATGATCATGGTGGGGTTTGAATATGTCTGAACCAGTTCTGGGTAGCTCCAAACCCCAAGCTGGACTCAAGGTTCGGTCCAGGGGCCATGCTGGACCTGTGACCGGACCTTGAGTCTGGTTCAGAAAGGTTCAGGTTCAAACTAAGGTTCAGAACTGGACTGTGGCAGCACTAGCTTTAACTCTTATTCACCCATTTGATTTAGGACTTGCACTGCTATTTCTTTGTTTTCGTGAAGGGGGAAAACTTGTCTGTTGGCAAGTATCTCAATCATGCAGTTGTGCTTGTTTGAACAGGGCAAGAGTAGGATAAAATCTATCCATGATCTGAATGAACATTAATCAGCTGTCCTTCTAAGGTATATGCCTTGTGTTAAGACCATGCACAAAGGGTAGGACTGATTCTGAGGGGCTTGGCTTCAGCTTGTGTGCTGTGCCTCTTATCCAAGTATGTGCCCTTAATTTCAGATTGGTGTCCAAAGAAAGTCCGAAGGTGTGGGAAACTTTGGAAGGACTTTCTGGACGGGTGCAAATAACTTCCGGATGAGTGTGGGAAAGTTCCGGAGGAACTTCCGGAAATTACAATGAGGTTTTGTCCTAATACAGATATGTGTAATGGCTACTCAGGACAAGTCCTGAGTAGAAGCAAACAGAAGGCTGCAAAGACAAAGTCCAAAGCAGAATAGGTCTGGAGGACCACGGGAAAGATCCAGATGAACTTCCGGAAACTATGGAGGATCAGATGAGCAGATGAGCAGAGTATTGGATAAGTAGAGCTCCAGCCTAGGGAGAAACTCCCTAGGCCTGAGATGGATAGCAACTAAGTTGGAAGACTAGAACTGATATGAGGACTTAGAGTGAGATCTAGTGTGAGGACTAATATGATATTCAGACTGAGGAACTACAGGACATATACAAGAGTTTATATACTAAGTAACTATCAGAAGGATCAATAAGCAAAGGTCCCAGGCTATGTATGAAGCATAAGCAAAGTTATCAAATGCGAGTCGGAAATGAAGCATAGGTTAACAGATCAGTAAGCATACTGGTAGTAAGTATAACTGAGGTACCAGGAACAAGGAATACCAGATAGGCTGTATTAACATTATATGCACAGGAAATGAATTAAGTAGCTTATCATATATCAGATCAGATCAGATATGGTCCGGATGAGATGCGTGGATGTATGGGATATGACATGAGGGCAATAGGACAAAGGATGAATGAAGCAGGCTAGTTGTGGAGGTATGGAGGTCTGATGTATGGAGGTAAAGGGATGTGGATGTGGATGTGCAGATGTGGATGTGCAGAGGTGCAGGGATCTGGATGGGTAGAGGACTGGAGACATGGATAAGGTGTCCAAAGGTCTGGATGAGGCGTGGGAATATTGTCGGACGTAGGTCCAGAATATGAGATATGACACCTTGCAAAAGCAATAGACATCACATGATGCAGTAGCATGAAACCATATGTAGGTAGCTGGAAATTAGTGTTTTGAGTAATGAGGATGACTTGTTGATATATATCAAAATTAACTGGAGGACATTAGGAATCTGCAGGGGTAGGGGTACACAGGCTTGTCTGATGGATTACTGAAAACAACCAGCCTATCAATATCATCAATGACAGGAAACTGTGCAATCTATTGACAGCTGGCTGACCAAATATTACACTTCCTTTCAACCAAACCATCTCTCATAACATTAACACATCTTTTGAAAAGTGCTGGGTGTGCATTGCAAAGTTACTCCAGGTATGTTCACTATGTAGTTCTAATTATATCGAGTTTGTCGCAGACCGTTTGTTAGTGTTACTAGGCACTGATGAGGTGTACAATACCACAAACCCATTTGACTTCATGGACATGATCTCACTACAGGGGAAGACCAACTTCCTTGAACAGCATGTGTTGGATTACTTGAAGGCAAACATCAACCACATGAACACTAAGACCAATCAGGTGGCAAGTAAGTACTACATTTATGGTGCTATGACCTTGTCTAACAATCTTTTATCTAATAATTCAACAGATCCAGCACCATAGTGCCTTGTCAACTGCGCCCTTCAGTGTGCTGAAAGTGTTCATCAAGTGCTCCCACCAGGGAGTTATATGTTGAGATGCATCATTTCAAGTTATTTATAATAATCAATGATGGAGATGGAACACTAGTCAGTGAGTAGTCTATGATTTGTGCACCTGGCTGTAGTGAAAATGACAGGCTGTTATGCACTCAAATAGATCTGTTATGCAGAGCCCTGAGAGGGGTGTCATCTGCTAATGTTTGTGATGTAACCAGAAGGATCCGATATAGCGAGTGAGATTGATGACGTCTAGTTGGCACCGATCACAGACACATGATGTCACATGACTACTAAGACAGATGTCTTCAAAGTCACCAGGCTCAAGGTAAGGACAGTCTTGTCCGAATAATAAGTGTAGATTGATGTAACACTTGGGTTGGTGTTGGGCACATATCTTGTCAAAATCATGTATTACATTCCTCGACACACTTCCTATTGTCCAAATGTTCCGCACGCTTGTTCGAGTTGTCCGAAGGTCGTCCACCCATTTCCGAGGCCTTTCTAGCTTTTCCGATGCTCCATACCATGTTCCTATCCTTGTCCATTTGACATCGCTGGTGCATTTTTCACTTGGTTATCTGTTATTGATTATGTCTAGGGGCACATACATCGAAAATCCTTGCTAATATGTATAGATATGCTCCTCGTGCATTATTACATGTATATCTTTGTAGCGGCTCACCTTGAGTCTTATTACATTTTGGATGTCTTATCTTGCTACAGTTTTCACCTACACAGATTCTGGACTTTCATGTTGTAGGATATATTCTGGCTTGCTAGTTACTTGCACTTCACTTCACTACCCTTGCTTCAAGTCATAGTTAGTAGGAGTCACTTCCAGATTTTAGTACTTCGCAATCAATCTTTGTTCATTTCGGAATGATTGTTTGGCCTCACTGCTGCCATTTTGCTATTGAAATCCTTAAGTCTTTCAATGGACTTCGCTAATCATACTACACAAAGTTCTATACTTCAACAAACACCGTATTCCCTACCAGAAACCTTGCTGTTTTGCCAGAAGCTCACCGGAAGCTTCGTGCAACCTCAGACCTTCGTTTCTCAATGTCGGACCTATACCGGACATTTTGGACAACTCATCGGACACTTCAGACGATTCTTTGGAACTCTGAACGTACTTGAGGTATTCTTTCCTCATCTCACTCGCACTTTTGAGTCTTAAGGTAACACCTTTTGTATATCCAACCAGGAATCAACTCTTTACATCGAGTAGACTTAGATGCCAAGAGCACCTAAGAAAGTCATACTAGAGACAAAAGCTGAGAGGCTCTTGAAGGAAGTAGTTTCAAGGGAAGATTGAGTAGATTCAAGTTAGAGAATCTAGTACAAGATGACCAACTACTTATACTAGGTGGAAAGAGTTAAGGGCTGGGTTACCATACTGTAGGTAAGGATAGAGGGGAAATGCCAAGGGTATAGGTATGCTGGTAACACAGCCTAGATTAGTGGCAGTTGCCAGTGGGTGGTTGAATGTGGAATGAGACTGAGAAACATTGAAACAAACTAATAGTAATAATACAATGTGTAGCAGGCATGAGTTAAAGTGATAGAAAAGGAAAGCCACATTGGTGGCACAAGTCAAGACAAATCATAGCCTGAAGGCATGTGCGCATGTTGGTGTGAGAGGAGGGAAACAAGGGATGGGAATGGTCCTGAGGATCTAATCAACAGATAGTTGGTAAAGGAGGGCAAGTCGATAGCAGGTGAGGGCAAGAATGAAGGGAAAATGATAGGGGGGCCATGTGACTGACATTACTTGTAACACAGGCTGTTGAATGTACTGATTTGTGTTGACATCAGTGGTTGGTGAAGCGAGACTGATGGTGGCTCATTGAAAGTAGCCAGAATGGAATCCTTGTCAACTGTGTCATATAGTGGCATTGTGATGGTGCATGTGGTGGCAGTGTGTCTGGTGGCTGGTTTTATTGGCATTGTGACATTGTGAATAGTAAGAAGTTGCAGAGATCATGGTGTGGCCACATATTACAGTGACCTATCTCCGTATAATATGAGGGAACAGACATGCATAATATCCTGTATGATACAGGCCAGCGGACCATGGGCCCATGATAAAAATATCCTCAACTATGACGGATGGGCCGGGAGGCAAATTATTCCCGATGGAGGCGGGTGGGCCCATGCAGGGAATATATAGAGTAGATGAGTGGGCTGATGTACATGAATATTAGGTAGACGGGTATGCCAAGGTAGTTGGATATTATGCAGATGGGTGTATTAAGGTAGATGTGTATGAGATAGATTGGTAGGTACTTGTTATCACATTCACAGGTGGGCCCAGACACATATTAATTAGACAGGTGGGCTGAGGGTGTTGTATGGGATGTTGTATTAGACAGGTGGGCTGAGGGTGGTATAAAATATAGATGGGTGGGCCCATGTGTATCATACATAATTGTAGACATGATGGAGCTGAGGTAGTTGTACATCAACCAAATCAGAGGAGGTAATAAATCAAAGTTACCAAGTTCCTGGAGCACCAGGTGATCTCCTGACATGGCCTTTGATGGTGCACAGATTGTCTTGCAAAATTTGGAATCCGGGGTGCGAAGCTTGTGTTGTCCTATGAGAAGCCAAATTCCAATTACCAACCTTTGGGTCAACCGTACTCAGAGGAGGTAATAAATCAAAGTTACTGAGTTCCCGGAGCAGCAGGTAATCTCCTGACATGGCCTTTGATGGTGCACAGGTTGTCTTGCAGAATTTGGAATCCAGGGTGTGAAGCTTGTGTTGCCCTATGAGATGCCAAGTTCCGACCACCCAAATTTGTGGTCAACCGTACCAACTTCTGAGTTCTGGGACCTGGGAGTCGACAATGAATATCTATGTATCTGATAACCAGCACACTTCCAATCAGGTAGTATTTCATTGAGCAATGGATCATCCAAGGGGTCCCTTATCAGACTCGATAGTCAATATAGGCAAATGATAATGAAAATATGAAAGTTGTTATCATGCTATTTTTCAAACTCAAGACCCTGAAACCCATTGTTCAACATGTCCATTTTTCACCCACTGCACAAATCACCGAGTTTCGAGTGCTGGAACCCAAAACTCAAAACCCAGTGTGCAACACGTAGATTGTTCATTTACATTACACAGATCATTGAGTTCCGAGTGCTGAGTGCTGAAACACAAAGCCCAAAACCCAAAAATATGTATGGAACATGGCCATTTCTTACTCATTGCACATATCACTGAGTTTCAAGTGCCAAAATCCAAAACTTGAAACCCAGTGTGCATCATGTCCATTGTTCAATTATATTACACAAGTCATTGAGTTCCGAGAGCTGAAATCCAAACCCTGAACCCCGAAAATGTGTACACAACATGTCCATTTTTCACTCACTGCACAAATCACTGAATTTCGAGTGCCAAAGCATGAAACTGGAAACCCAGTGTGCAACATGTTGATTTTTCATTTATATCACACAAATCATTGAGTTCCAAGTGCCAAGGGCCAAGACCCGAAGCCCAAGACCCAAAAATATGTATGCAACATTTCCATTTTTCACTTGTTGCACAAATCACTGAGTTTCAAGTGCCGAAACCCAAAACTCAAAACCAGGTGTGCAACATGTTCATTGTTCATTTACATTACACAGATCATTGAGTTCCAAGTGTCAAGTGCCGGAACCCGGCATGCAACATGTTGATTTTTCATTTACATTACACAAATCATTGAGTTCCGAGTGCCGAGGGCCAAAACCCGAACCCCGAAAATATGTGTGCAACATGTCCATTTTTTACTTGTTGCACAAATCACCAAGTTTTGAGTGCTGAAACCTGAAACTCAAAACCCGGCATGCAACATGTCCATTTTTCATTTATATTACACAAATCATCAAGTTCTGAGTGCCAAGACCTGAGACCTGAACCCTGAGACCCGAAAATATGTACGCAACATTTCCATTTTTCACTTGTTGCACAAATCACTGAGTTTCAAGTGCCAAAACCCAAAACTCAAAACCAGGTGTGCAACATGTCCATTGTTCAATTATATTACACAAGTCATCGAGTTCCGAGGGCCGAGGGCCGAAACCCGAACCCTGAACCCCGAAAATATGTGCACAACATGTCCATTTTTCACTCACTGCACAAATCACTGAGTTTTGAGTGCTGAAACCCAAAACTTGAAACCTGGCATGCAACATGTTGATTTTTCATTTACATTACACAAATCATCAAGTTCCGAGTGCCGAGGCCTGAGGCCTGAGGCCTGAAACCCAAAATCATGTACACAACATGTCCATTTTTCACTCATTGCACAAATCACCAAGTGTCAAGTGTCAAAACCTGAAACCTGGTACTTCAAATGGACATGAATTGTATTTGTATGTATTATCCATTGGTGTAGGGCTCAAATAACTTGGGAATTGTATTTGTCAGTACTCAGTACTTGGTACTTGGTACTTGGTACTCGGTGATTGGTGATTGGTGGTCAGTGGTCAGTACTTGAGACTCAGTAGTCAATATAGGCAAATGATAATGAAAAATGACAGTTGTAGTCCACGTCAAGGTGAGTGTCTTGATAGTCTTTCCTTGTCATTCAGCAAAACATCAGCAATAATGAAAAAATGAAAGTTGTTATTATGCTTAACTTCCTTACCGAAGGTTGTAGTCCAAGTCCAGGTGAGTGTAGTGGTAGTCTTTTCTTGTCAATTGGTTATCTTGTTACTCATTACGCAGTACTCGGTACATGGTAATTGGTACTCAGTATTTGGTTTTGATACTTGGTATCTGGGAATCAGTAGTCAGCTTAATGAAGGTTGTAGTCCGAGTCTAGGTGAGTTTATTTGTAGTCTTTTCTTGTCCATTGGTTACCATGTGACCAAGATATAAGCTAAAGAAATCCAAAACATCAATAATGACAAATGAAATACATGTTTGCAGTAAGTGAGTCTAAAGATAAAAGAATGAATATTAATAGCGAGACTTGCACGTTATGTTGAGATATCCAACATAACAAGCCTGTGATGTGATTAGAGACCTGGAATAACACCCATATACATCCATTATAATAGCTTAAAAGCTTAGAAAGATTCATGAAGGATTGATGTAATGATAGGCAAAATGACATATGTATGTGTGGAGAGTGACAATAGACATCTTTTATACAAAGTCACATTTATATATGATTCAGGCCGAAAATATCATTACAAATATGTAGGATAGATCACAAACTACCCAAGGAACCCATACTGCCTACTGCCCTGAGGGTAGGGGGTGGGTAGAAGGGATATAGTGAAAATATGAGTTGACCCAGGCTCCTTCCCAGCCCCACGGTTCGAGTGTGGAGGGGCGATATCTGATGGCATTGTCGGTACTGTTTCATAAGTCACATGATACAAGAAAAATTCAAACCCAGCACAACCTTATTCCCCCTCACACTCTCACCGGGGGCTGGAAGATAACATTTGTAAACAAAGGTCAGCCACAGTGACGGTGACCGTGAAACTTCGAAAATATGAGTTTGCACCTAGCGTAGGGTTACAAAATTTTGAATATGATACAGTTGCTGGTAAGATGTAACGAATGCGGCCCAATTCTCGGTATTCTGGACGGAACTCGCCCCATTCCGTGATACAGTGGGCTTCATCAATGATGATACCTACAAGGTAAGAAGCGAACAATGGGTCCTTCAGAAGCTTTTCAAAATCGCCATTTGGTTTCATGATTTGTTCAGGACTGACTGGAACAGCGCGGTACTTTAAGGCTTTAATTGCCTAATATCATGTGAGTGGTAACATTTCGTAGCATTTCAAAGTAATACGGACCGAGAAGTTTGCAGTGCTAGCAGTTTCTGCATTGATAGCAATGGCCCGGATGCCGGCCTTCGCAAGAGATAATGCATTTTGTTTTCCCAGTAGGTTCAGTGGAGTGACGACGAGCTGGATGCTATTGATGCGAAACAGCAACGGAATCCAGAAGCCAAGAATCTTACCCATCCCTGTGCCTGCAATGCATAGGACATCCTGGTCGCCTTTGAGGAGAGCATGTGCTACTTTCAGCTGCCACAGACAAGGGCGGACACCGAATTTCTCCTGGGTCTTTAGATAGATTTCAGATAATGCAGGAGTCTCACGCAGATTAGGAGCTGTCATCTGTATAACAACGGGTGTAACAATAGCCAGGGATAAAAAATACATATCATATTCGAAATTTTGTAACCCTACGCTAGGTGCAAACTCATATTTTCGAAGTTTCACGGTCACCGTCACTGTGGCTGACCTTTGTTTACAAATGTTATCTTCCAGCCCCCGGTGAGAGTGTGAGGGGGAATAAGGTTGTGCTGGGTTTGAATTTTTCTTGTATCATGTGACTTATGAAACAGTACCGACAATGCCATCAGATATCGCCCCTCCACACTCGAACCGTGGGGCTGGGAAGGAGCCTGGAGTTGACCCAGCATTAAAGTCCTACCACTGCTCAACTAACCATTTTCGATGCTTTGGGTCTTTGAAGTTTCCCACACTCAATTTCTTACCCATTTCACTTCCTCAGTACTCAATTCTTGGTTGATTTGTCTGTAAATTTATGTCTATGATACTTAAGATATTTGAAATGTACCCCAGGTTTCTGATTATGAAGATTCAATATTTTGAAGGCATGGGCCCCTTATCAGGCGAAATGGCAAGTATACACACTAGCTCATAAACTCCAGCCTATTGTGAGCTGATCTTGGTCATAAGAAGCAAGAATATAAGCTATGCTCATTATATATTAAAAGATTGGATCATGGATGCAAGGGCAAGATACTGAAAATTGTGAAAAAATGTCAAACGTGCAATTGTCTATGCTTTGTTCTTGGAGAAGGATCCTGTGTGTTCTGGGCTGGCTATATGATATATCTACTCTGAATATGCTCAGGAATAGACTCCCTACAGTCCTTGAGGTCCAGTCCTACAGGGAAAAAACTCCAGCAGGTGAACCACCAGAAGAGGGGGAGGTACACTATACAATAAAGGATTACCCTATGGTCCTGAGCTCCTGATACATTGTTTCTATTGTTGAATAGATGATTGAGATATAATTTCAAAGTCTATTCACCTAGAAATGAACACATAGGAGCATATTTTGTATTTTATGTATATATGCAATATCCATTTAAGCACCAAGTCTCAACTACTGATTACCAAGTCCCGACACTTGATAGTTGATAGTCAGTATTCGAGCTCCGAGTGCCAATATTGCCTACCAATATCTCGGTCAAATGACAACCAAACCAAGACCCAAGTTCCAAACCTGACTACCGAATACCAAGTATCAGTACTCGGGACTCGGGACTATTGGCTGGAGTACCCAACTATCGATTCCCAGGTACCAAGAATCAGAATCAAGTACCAAGTACCTGACTACTGATTCTCGGGTACCAAGCATCAGAACCGAGTACTGAGTACCCAACTACTGATTCTCAGGTATCAGGTATCAGAACCAAATACTGAGTACTGATTCTCTTATACCAAGTACCGAGTAACGAGATAACCAATTGACAAGAAAAAACTACCAATACACTCACCTTGGCTCGGACTACAACTTTTGTTCAGGAACTTAAACATAATAATAACTTTCATTTTTCATTATCGCCAATGTTTCAGATCTCTTTAGCTTATATCTCGGTCAAATGATAACTGATGGACAAGAAAAGACTACCAATACACTCCCCTAAACTCGGACTACAACCTTCGGTAAGGAAGTTAAGTGTAATAACAACTTTCATTTTTCATCATTTGCCTATATATATTTTTGTTGTCTCACATCCTGAGTTCTGAGTTCCGGGACCCCTGAACCCCGAAACCCGGCAGTCCACAATTTTGGGGTTCAGGGGTTGGTAAAATGTGTATGGATATATGGAAGGTTGATTTAAACATTTTTGAAAGATGTTGCATATCAAATGTCAAGTCCCGAGTTTTGATTTCTGGGTTTTGGGAGTGCCAAGTCCCAAAGCCCGGAGTCCCGAAACCTGGAGTTCCGAAACCTGGAATTCAAAACCCGGGACTTGACATTTGATGAGACATCTTTCAAAAATGTTTAAATCAACCTTTCATATATTCATACACATTTTACCAACCCCCAAACCCCAAAATTGTGGACTGCTGGGTTTCAGGTTTTGGGGTTTTGGGGTCCCAGAACTCAGAACTTGGTATGTGAGACAACAAAAATATATTTCAAACATGGATAAGTCAATGTGTTTGTCAATCAACTTGATTGTAAATCAAATTTTATTGATCTTCCCAAATTTCCCAAGTTCCGAGTTCCAGGACCCCTGAACCCCGAAACCCGGCAGTCCACAATTTTGGGGTTCAGGGGTTGGTAAAATGTGTATGGATATATGAAAGGTTGATTTAAACATTTTTGAAAGATGTCTCATCAAATGTCAAGTCCTGAGTTTTGATTTCCGGGTTTCGGAACTCTGGGTTTCAGGACTCGGCACTCCCGAAACATGGAGGGCTTTAGATTCAGTGGTTGATGGTAGGTATATGCACTCATAGTGTACATGTATCCTACATCTTTGATTTGCTGGTGGCTACATCAGCTGTATGTCTTGATGAAATGTATCTAGGCTCACCCATATATGTACCCATCTATGTACAATTCCCCCATGTCAGCCCACCCGTCTATGTAATACATCCTATGTTGGCCCACCCATCTATATAATACATCCGACATCGGCCCACCCGTCTATATAATTATACCCCACCTCGGCCCACCTGTCTATGTAATAAATATTTTATCGCACCCTCAGCCCACCCGTCTATTTGATATCCCTTTTGTCAGCCCACTCGTATATGTAATACTTTCCATGTTGGCTCACCTGTATATATAATACACCCCACGTCAGCCCACCCATCTATGTAATATTTCCCTACCTCAGCCCACCCATATATGTAGTACACCCCTGTTGGCCCGCCCATCTATATAACAATATTTGCCTTACATCTCTCTTCAGCCCAGCTGTCTATAATATCCTACTCTACATATCACCCAGATGGACCCACTCATCTCCATGAATGATCACATTCCCCCGGCCCATCCCTCAACATCAAGGATATATATATCATTGGCATATATGGGCCCACCCGTCTCCATTGGAAATAATATGTGTCCCAGCCCATCCGTCATCATCGAGAATATACACAACATGGGCCCATAATCCACTGGCCTGTCTCATATGGGATATTATGTAGGTCGGGTGGCCCGTATAATACGGAATTTGTCACTGAAGGGGCTCGTGTGGCTGTAGGTTGTGAGGACTTGTAGTGTTTTTTTTGTGCCAAAGCTAAAATAATGTTCAGTCATATTCAATATTCGAGAAGCATGTACTTTGCTGCACAATACATCTTGTTGCACAATAAACCTGAGTTGCCTCTTGGTCTCATGTTAAGACTCCAAATGTAGCATGGACATTCATGCTACTCATTGTTCCTTGACTGAACTTCATGCCCTTCATGATTCCAGCTAACAGATTCAAGTGTACACTTTCATGGTGTAGGACTTAGAGTCCTTGTGGCCTCATAGAGGTCTATTTTCTGTTGACATGCTAATCATTACCCAAATCAATTCCTATCATATCCGACTTAATATGCACCAAACCCAAAAATATTGGACATTGCATCGGGTTTCGCATTGGCCTACCAGATATTGTGTGCACTTGTCCTACCTATGTCCAGTCTCATTGTACTAGCCCAACTAGGTGCGTAGTTACTTGTTTTCTCATCCCTAACATTGTCAACCGCATCATTTCATATATTCCCATAGTTCACAGTACATCATGTCTTATTACATAGGACATTGGATCTGAAATATTATGCTAGTACTTTTGTCTATAGGGTTCCAGATTCTATGTATCTACATAAATATTGGACTCCCCATAGCATCATTATCATTCAAGTAAGGAGAGTTGTTCTTTGATGCTTAGGGGTCAAACCCGATATTTTGGAGTTCTTAGTTGACATTGCGAATATCATCGTTCCTTCACTGTCTGTATTTATCATTGTTATTATTGCACATATCACTCACTTTCCTGATGCTCACTATCACGTCACTATTACTTTCTGAATACAAACCTGATAACCCAATAATCCGAAAACATTGGACCCAATGCTTTTGCATCAGACATTGTTTCCCATGCTCAGATTATTGACCCCACATCACTCACTGACCCCCAAAACTGCAGACCCCTGGGTCGAACACACTTGTCTCACCAAGTATAGCAGACCAGGCAGTGCAAGACCAAAAAATAAAGATATCAGTTTGGAGCTATCTTTGTATAGCCCCACTCTGTGTTATATACCTACACTGGTTTATATTGTGAGTCTTGGTTATAGCCACAGCTAATATCATGGTGCTTCAGTGCCGACCTGGCCACTAACTAGCTACTTTTAGGGCTGCACACTGTCACCATAATAGACAGTTTGTACAGCAACTGTCAACGAAAATACCTGGTAAGTACTTACTCCATGTCCCAGGTGTCTGTACTTAGTTCTCTTCTTTGTAGGATCTGCTATTGCTGTTGAACAAGTTTTCTCGGGCGGTCATAACACAGTTTCACTGCAGCGCGCAAGTCTCAAGCCTAAGACTATCAGGATATTGATGCTTGTGAAGGTGAGGCTTCATTTGGGTTGTTTGTAGTTGATTTTTGCATTCTATATATACTATACACCACCATATATGTTCATATAATACCCCGTACCATAACATCTACTTTGTCTGCCACCAATGTCGTGTACAGTGTATGGGTTAGCCATATATCATATGGATACTACATGTATACGGCCATCTACCATATACAGTACAGTGTGCAGCCCTAGCTACTTTAGGCTATACAAAAAATACAACAAAATTAATGTGCAGCTTGGCCAGACTGATACTGGTCTGTCTTTTGAAGCCATCAATGGAGATGAGAAGATGAAGAATATCCTTGGTTTGTACTTTCTTTCCTGATGCCAGTGCACACTCTAAAGATGCTCTAGACTAGCTCTTGGTGGCATTTCTATGGTAGGTTGATCTCCACAGGTGGTGGAGAACCAATCCCACATACAACACTTCATTTTTGATGGCTGATCCAGGCCAGGATTTTTCAGCTGAGGCTGCAGGTCTCTTTTGGAAAGGCAAGGGTAAAGAGGATATATCTCTACCTATGGATGACAAAGACCATGTGAATGATAGAGATTGTGCAGATGTTGAGAATAATAAAGGAGGGGATTCTGGCCAAATTGTAGATGAAGAAATAAATCAGAGTGAGCATAATGATTTTTCTATGGACGATACTGGCATCCCCTTCACATATCATAACAATCCAGACTGGGACTGGCCTGACTGGGACAATCAAAATGATTTATCTGGTCCTTCACCACTGCAGTTTCCTCAGCTGCAGGCATCATCATCCAACTCCTTGGTCATTGTGCAGCCTTTCTCAAATTTTCAATTACCAGTATCTAATAACTAACGCACATTCATATCTCCCCTCAACATCAAAATACAATACAGCGAGGCCCTACTATTTCTCTCAATTCTCTAGAACCAGATGATGGTGGGCAAAAATTTCCCTTGCCATGCACCATTTCCTCAACACTAAGACCACCATCCATCAAGATACATAGATAGAGCCCTTGTCAGATGACTCTGATGCAGCCACAAGCTGGATGATGAAAACCCTAACAATGCATTCATGCAAAGCCAGTGGCATTCATCATCTTGGACATGCATCATTTGATCAGGACTCTGATCCTTCATCAACTACCTCTAGCAGATCTGTCTCTTGCAAGCCTGGGTGATACAGTATCCGACCTTAATGCAAAGCTAAATGAAGCATCAGGCACCCTTATTAAGCACATCTAGGAATTGTCTGTGGCCAAAGCTGAACACAAACACTTGAAGATAGAGTCTTAACTGGCTGGTATGGAGCTTAAGGGTCATCTAAATTGAGACAAGCATGAACATATGCTCCAGACTACTACTGCAGCTCAGAACCATGATTGTGCTATGACAGATGAACATTGGAAACCAAGCCCAAGCAAGTGAAGTTAGAGCATTTGGCTTTAGAGAGGAAGATGTCTCATCAAGGTAACTGACAGTCTTGCATCATTCAGCATTTTTCATCCCTGCTATGCAATTTCTCACAAATTCATACTGTATTCTAGGCCTGCTTTTTTCATTGTAGCCAATGATGTATACATGTATTTGAATTGAGCCTCACTTTTGTTGCATCACTCATTCATATCTGCATAATAAGTGGCTCATCAGTGTATCACAAAAATTTTGCCCCTCTGAACCAATGAAGCTCTTGTCTCCAGTACCATCCTTACCATCCTTAACATTCTCACTACCTTCTTCCTTACCACCATCTTCATGTCTACCCCACTGTCTCACTTCATGAGCAAAGTGCTCAAATGAGTCATTGACAGTGAGTTTTTCCTTGATTTTGATGATCAAGTTATGGATAATTAAACAGCATCTCATCCACATATTTGCTTTATCTAGGTCTCGCTGTGTCTGGATTTGGATCTGCAGTTCACAAAAGGACTGGAAGTGTCTCTTCAGTGAACCATAGCTATGTTTAGAGCAAACATGGACCTGGAAATGTTGGAGTTAGTTGATGTGGCAAGAATGGTTCATTCTACCTTTAACAAATGATAATTAAACATTTTTTGATCATGGGTCAACCTGCCAGCTGCTGGTCGCTTGAAGGGTACAATACACCACAGATGAGAGCTATAGGCTGTGTCAGCCCAAATCCTTTCATTTCTGCCCCAAAAGGTCTGAGGATAGTGCAAAATTTGGGCCTTTAAAAACACATTAGAGTTGTATATGCTACTGAGAACACCAATGATGTAGTCGATAATGTGCAAGTTGTGTGGCATGATTACAACCTTTGGAAGATGTGAGTTTTTTTTTTCATTATAATTCATGACATACCTGAGCTGATAGCAAGTAATTTAATTTTTGGTTATAAAAACTCTCTCTATGCCATCCAGGCTTTTGAAACAGGTTAATTGGTGTGCTGTCAACATAGAGAAACCCATCCCTCCACTCCTGACATGTTTGCTCTTCAACCTACATGTTTGCTCTCTCCCTCTCAATTTGATCATCCTCATAAAGTGGGTCAAAATGAATCACAACATCATAATACTGAAGAAGTGTGATCATTACATGCTGCTGACAATTGTAAACTGTCTCTGTAATGACCTATGCTATTTAGGAATATTGCAAGTAGCACAGGAACAGGTAACTGTGGGTTATTTGAGTTGTTGTAGCAAACTGGGTAACTAAGGATTGTATTAATAAGGTGCTCAAAAACAGGAGGATCTACACGAAGTTTATGGCAAAACTTATAAGGATAATCCAGTCATTCCTCGAGCAGATGGAGCTGTGGCACACAGCTCAATTTCAGATGTATGAAGAGAATATGACTCTTCTTGACTTCATTGTGCAAGGCTTTAATCATGTTACTAAATTCCATAAAACTATACAACATCATCAGTATCTCAGTTGTAGAGGACACCAATATTAAGAAAAGCGACTCAGTGAGGGAGGAGCCAGATGATATGGACGACATATCTACATCTGAGTCTCCAGACTCAGATGAAGAACCTGAACTACTATCATCCCACTCATCAAGTCCTTTGATAACAGTCTTGGCTAGTTCAAGGTATCAAGCTAACTGTAGGTCTAGTTATTTGGTACATAGCACTTGCAGGATGTGTTCATGGGCTGAAGTGTGAGGCATCATTCATTGTTATTGATCTTATTGTGATTATACTTTGTATTATGTTATCTAGTTTGATCAATTCCAGTGGAGATTTAATACAGCTTGAAGCCTTCACATTTTAGATATATTTTTTGCTTTTATATCTTAACTTTGAGACCCATTATTGTTTTGTTCAAAACAAACTCAAAATTTTCATAATTATTTGTTGCAGCCCACTCAAATATCAGTATTATTGACAAGGAGTACAGGGTATTTACTACTCCAGTTGTAAACACTGTCTCAATGGATGTGAGGAATTCTGATAGTTGGCAAGCAGATTCACTACCCTCAAATGATGTGAGTCCATGTTTTGTCGCAAATACAAGTACCTACATCATTACACAGCTGCATTTATTTCAAGAGATAGCTGATGGCAGTGTTGCTTTCTCTTCAGATGATAGCATTCTACTTCTCCCACTTCCACCAGTGTTCAACTCCTACAATCAAGAAAATTGAATATCATTGTTGAAGGAGATTGAGACATGGCTGGTATTTGAAGTGGATTCAGAGTCACCACTGTGGACTTAGGGATATGATGCCTTTTGGCTAGCATTTATTGGTGCATATCTGTACTTCCTGAGAGGCAGATGGCTAATGTGAGATTCTCAAGTGCCATTGCAGGATACATTCATTGAAACATGGTTAGATCAGTTAAGTGACACTAAGGCAAGTTGGATTGGAGTATGAGGCACCAATGAAGTACTTGATCATGTTTGGACTAAGTTCTGCATGCATGCAGCCCTTTTCTATCCTAGTTCCCTCATTTCTTCTGGCTGCCTTTAGAACAATCAAGCTTGTGGTTCACATGTTTCAGTATGTTAAGATGTCCTATATTACAAAACTTGTCATTTCCTTAGTGTCTATTGTTATATTAGGTGTACCAATTTTATGTGCTTATTATTACCATGAACCACTGGAAGGTCTTATGTTTCTATTAAATTGTATAGGTTGAAAACCTACTAAAGAATGCATGTTCTTTTTATTAGAATATATCATGACATTGAGTTATATGCTTTTCTCAGATATTTATGCTAATGGTGTTAAGAATGTGCTTAAGGGTTGAATCTAAAGGGCTTGGCTTCAGCTCGTTAGCTCATGCGCTATGCCCCTTACCTGAGTATGTGCCCCTAACTTCCAAAGGCTATCAAATGATGTCCAAAGGTTGTCAGACGATGTCCGGAGTCCGATGTCTGATGCATGGGAATTCCAGCGGATATTTGGGAACAAGTGATAAGACTAATCTGGATGATGTCCAAACTAGAAAGAAAACAGCAAAGGACTACCAGAGGTAGAGGCGGAGGTGTCAAATCTATAGGAGTTGATCCTAAGACTAGCAGAGGATGATGAGAGGAGAAACTCAAGTCAGACAGAGGAGGGAATGAGCAGAGTCTAAGATAATATTTAAACTAAAGAACTACATAGAATCTACAGAGTTTATATACTACTGAGGACTTAATGGAGAATAAGTCAGTGCAGTCTGAAGCTATGTGAGGCTATGGACGGAACATATAGAAATGTCTAACATTAGTCTATTGGAAAATAGTAAATGAAGACAGAAATGAGAACATAGTAAAATAAAGGTGGAAATAAAATGAGGTATAAAAAATGAGTATAGTCTAACTTGAGAAGGAATGTACAAAGGGAAAAGGCACAGAAGATACATAGATGCAGGTCAGATGCAGATGTAAGATAGAAGTTAGCCAGATCCAGAAATTTGGAAATAGTTTGTGTGATAGGTCCAGGTCCGGAACACAGGATATGACAAATGGTCTTAAAGTATTTATTGAAGTCATGATTTATTTGACTTAGACTATGTAAGTTCAAAATCTGTAACATAATATTTTTTGTTCAATTGAAATACTGAATAAGTTTCTTAGAAGCTAATTACAAGTGCTCTTAGTTAAGTAGATATCACAACAGAATCAAAATCAGCCTAAGAAACAGTGGCCTGCTAAATGATATATGTTTTTCTATCAGAACACACCTTATCATTGAATTATACATGCTTTTCCCAAATATTTATACTAATAGTCTTAGTCAAGTATTTATTAAAGTATGGCATATATAGCTGTGCCACTATCACTCTATAAACTGCCTGATAAAGATTATTCCAAGCTAGACTCACTGTTTTCTGATCCCAAGTTTATCTTTTATCTATCATTATGTATAGACAATGACTTCAGCAGAAGTGATGCAGAAGATTATTGGTCTATGCACTATGAAAATCAGCTTAAATAAATAAAGGTGATGTTATAGTTAATATTGCTGACATCAGTCCCTGCTCTGCTACCACACATTTTCCTTGATCCTGACTTGCCAACACATGATACTGCCATCTATCTGCCCTCATAGAACTAGCATAGATCTAGAGCAGCCTGGAATGCTGCCTATGACATCACCTTAGGTCTAGAAAGCCTCCTAATCATATTTAGAGACCATTAGACCTAGAGTACCTCATGCCGCCTCATGATGCTCTTCCCTAGACCTAGACTGGTGCATGCTATGACATCCCTATACAGAGCAGACACATATCATTGCATTTCCTTACTTTGATATAGTTGGTTTTCCATCAGAACTCCTTTCAGTGTGACCTTCAGTTCCACTGTCTTGACCACACTTCTAAGGCAAGCCAACACTAACTTAGCTATACATCTATTAGCCCTATAGCTTGGCAAGCTGCCATACTTACTAAGCTTGTCAGAGGATATCTTAGGCTCTATCTAAGCTAGAACTCATCCTTCTGTCTATGTGAGACTGCTAGATGATTAGCCATTTGGCTAGAGAAGGCTTGACCTATCTAAGTTGTAACAGGTGATATATATAGGAACTTCTAGCTCCAGAAGCTTCTTATATATAATCTATAAGCACCAGCATAGAATGTGCTTCAAGATATATCATACTATACCTCACTTATCCATAGCCTATATGACAGTCTGTTTTTTCTCAAAACTAGCATTTGCACTATTCTAAAAAATCTTCATATAACTTTCACACCATATGAGTTTACATGCTATACCCATTATATACTAATTTCTCCCTTCTTATTATACTGCCATATCATATGCCACATGATCGCTTAAAATCATTCTACCTGAAAGAAACCCATAGTTCACTTCCTTAGCAGCCACTATATCATAGCAGAAATGAATCCTTATGAACCTGTTGGTGATCTTACTAAACTTATTCTTAGACTGAAGGCACAGGAGGCAGTCAAATGTCCTACTAAAGACTGTTTGGGATGATATACTACTTCAATAAGGATCATTCTAATATAGAAGCCTAGTATTTCAAATACCTAACAAAATACTATGTTACATATCCATATTACTATATTATTGATCAGAATAATAATCTAAGTCATTAAGTGATTCTCTTACACCCACAATAGATACCTAGTATGTCCTCTACAGGTCTATCCAACACATTCTCTGCAGGTCTATCTGACCTATCTTCTATAGGTCCATTCATTCTATCATTTACCAGTTCAATATTACAGGCTGTCTATCATCAGAGTACTATAGCTGTACTCTTAGCTAATTCTCTCATTAGGCTAGACTGGCTTCAATATATATTGAAATTTGACTAGCTCAGTCACTCACCCCTTTGTCAACTTGTCCAAGTATGTTTACCAGCTGGAGTTAATATCATGCTGCCAGGAGATCAAAAGCATATGAAGATTTTACTAATTTTTAGAAAACTTTTTATATGGTACTTGATTGATGTTCAGCATTATTAGTGTATGACAAATAATGAAGTTGTGCAGGTTTTATTATATGAGTATACTAGACTGCCATGGCTGGTGGTACAATTAGAACCAACTCTGAATGATAGAACTTGGGCTTACTTTAACTCTCTTACTCATGTATTCTCATATAGGGCCTATACAACTCTGGCAATACAGTGTCTTTCAATGATGATATGATATACATATATAGCCTATACTAGTATATTAATTAATTAATATATACCTTTATAATATAATTTCTCATTTGAATTTGAATTTGACTAGATAAAGGTAAGATTTTGTTATTTATCATTCCATCTACTAGAGGGGAAGTGGCCCACAGCTACCATGCTGTATGATTATGTTATTGGAAAAAAGAACACAATTATAGAATCCTAATTTAGCTAATTCACAACTTTGTTGTACTTCTAATATGATACAAAATTACAGGTATTAAGGTCATAACCTGTCCTTTAGATATATCACTCTACTTAAGACTATCTAGTGGACAATAACCACTTTTGATTAGGAAATATCATTACAGTGAGATATACTATGCTTCAACACAGTTGGTTTACAATTATGCTCTAGAGTTATATCAAGGCCTCTAGTAAGACTGTTTTTCCCCTTAAAGCCTTAACTATTTTAAGCAAACATCTTCTGATATCACCCTTCCATAAAAAAATGTTATGCCTGCTATAATATTCTCTCCTGATAGTAATGTCACAATGAGTTTAGATGTAATATGAGATAAAGTGGGAGAGAATATAGTAGAAGATGGGATGGACAGAAAAGAACAAGAGAATAAGGAGGAGATTAAAGAGAATAAGGAAAAAGAGTATACAATACAGAACATACAGTTTTAGGAGAGTCTTCTAGTATTAGCAAGCCATGATCTGAATGACAGCCATATGTAAAAACTTATTTCAGATGGTTTCTTTGCTGCAGAGAGTGCAGAACAGCACTTCAATAAAGATATATCAGTTTCAGAGTAAATTTTTTCTAAACTTTTGAACATCTATTTGGACCCTAATACTATGGTTTATTCTACTCCTAGTTTACTATCAGAAAATAGAGTATTTGTCCACCCTTCTGACAACACTAACTTGGGTTTTATGGCACTATATACCTATTTTAAAACTATATGGGCAAAGGTTGCACTAGCAGCAGGAGCCAAGCATATCAAATATGGTTTTATTTTTTCTGACCATAACCAGATAGTAAATATTCTAGATACCTATAATATCTTTCATCCTGTCAAATTCTCTCAGCTAGGATCACTTACTAGGATGCTAATTTACAAAATTTCCACCACTATTTAAGCTATTTTTCCTAATATGCGTCAGTTGCTATATTAAGACTTTTCCTAGCATAAACTTGCCAATGATCTTGGCTACCAGGAATCTATTTTTACCAATCAGCTGATAAGCTCTGGCTATAACTCATAATCAAGACTGCAAATGATTAGTTAGTTAATCCTGTTAGTCTTCACAATCTAGTTCTCAATAGAAAGAGATCAGTCAATGAGAAAGTAGTCAAGAACCTGCTGAAAAGAGCAGGATATGCTATGTCTTCTCAATATATTCTTTTAGCTGTTATCAGTGTTCTATTTCCAGGTCAAATTGCTGTACTATGACTAAAACTCAAATATTAGAGCTAAGCAAAATTTATTTATGGTTTGATGTATTCTGATACTAGCAAATCCAATTGCAAAGCAGCATAAAGAGACCATAAATGAGTGTCTACAGGTACTTCCTAGTTCTCTAGCAACATTACTACTTTTTTATCTGAGGATCTACAGCTAGTCTTCTATAATATCCTTTGGTTGGTTCAAGGAGTAATATATAAGCATAAAACCTATATATTTGTCTTTGCCTTCCCAAAACACATAGTGATATTTTTTGGAGCAGGGCTAATATCAATGCATCACTACAGAAGCATATACACATTTTCCTAATCTATTATCAGGTTTCTTGCTTCATAATGTTACAACAGAGACACTCCAAAAGTTTTTCCTATTGCTGACAGAGCTCCACCAACTTCCTGATTCTCTCCTTAACCAACATGCACAGCACCATCAGCAAACTGGTAATAGTCATTATAGACAAGACTTTGATTTTTCATAGTTTCTTCTCATAGTAGAATTCAAAGCTGACCTTGAAAAATCCCTGAAAACATCAACAAATATGCAAACTTTTTGGAACCCCAGTAGCAGGCATCAGAATTTGAAATCCAAACTTCATGCTACACACAAATGATGCCTCCAATATGCCCATCCACTATAAGACATTCAGCACACCTCTAACAGCTTTCTCAAATATCTGCTGGTTGAAATATGAGCCAAATGCAACCACCACCACCTTCACAATCTTCACATGGCAGAGGGAGGGGGAGGGGTACCACTACTGTGACTTGTGGCAGGGAACAAGGAGGAGGAGATACTGACCATTCGGACCACCCCCTCCCCAATATCAACATGCAATAAAAGCAGCTTAAAGGTAGCCATACTCTCTACAACTACAACATCATCTTTCACTTTACCTTATGTCTCTGCAGATTCATGCAGATCTTTTTTGTGTGTCCTCCTCCCCTCAGCACTTATTTAGTCCCTCCAGCATTCACTACCTACAGCTGATTTCATTCTCATATGGACTCCCTTTTTTAGGAATGCTAACATTTGAAATACAATGTATATCTACTATGAGTTGCTTTTTTTTGGATAATTCTAATGAGAAACCCTGACATCAACAGGAACATTGAGTAGAAACCTCTGCTTACCTAATGAAGACCGCTGTTTCTCTCCACTATGTGCACTGGTACTCAATGTTTAATATTTAATTTTACTAGGTGCTGCTGCCTTTCCATACTATATAATACTCATGTTGCCATTCAAAGTCTAAGCCTCATGTGTGATCAAGACTCAACCAACAAGTAACCAACAGAACACACTTAATTCTAATCAAGTTCAACACACACTTCAAGTTTCAGCAGCAGCTCATCTACTACTGTCATCCATTACTAATCCAATCACAATTTTGCCATGTGTAACTTCCCATCAACAAAGCCCACATTTTCGAGGGACTCTCTGAGTTGTGCTTAGAGCCTCATGTTTGACTCATAGTGATCAGACCTGTCAAGTTCCAAGAGTTTCGAGCTGTTAAACAATAGCTAATGTTCTCATAGTGTTTTCTATTCTATTAGGTACATATACTAAATATACTGAGTTCTGTCCCAAGTACTAAGATCATTTTCTATTCTATTAGCTCTCTCCATGTCATCTGCTCGCCTCTGATCTCTAGAACATTCCCTGTCTACAGTGACTGTACTAGTAAGTGTATAATTGTAGGTTTGTGATTAAAGAAATGCAGCCACTACTATGTGTGAGCACTGAGAACATACTGAAAATTAAGTACCAGACAAACAAACTTACAGTGGCTCAAAAAAGTGTCTCAATGTTTCTGATTTTTCATGTAATTGCTTTATTATGAGCCAGGGTGTGGGAATATGACTATGCTGTAGGGAAGTGTCATAATGCTATACTTCTCAGCCTCATTTATGCTCCCTGTAGCGTGGGAATCTGATGTCATCATGTGCAGATATGGCTATTTGAATTTGGTGACTCAGTGAGACACTTTTTTGACTTTCAGTTTGATCAACACAATCTCTATAATTATGATACTTTATGTGACCTCCTGTTGCTCTAATCACTTCTGCCACTCCTCTAGCCATGCTATCTATCAATTTTGAATATTTCTTCTTAGTACTCCTTTCTCACTCTGCTGCAACTCTGTCCTACAGCTGAAATAGCCCCTATGATGAATTTTGATAGGCTGCAAGCAATTTCTTAGATATTTTTCAGTAATATTCAATAGGGCTAATGTATGGGGACTGTGCTAGACATGATAGAACATTGATATTATGGTCTTTGAGCTGCTAGTGACTAACTTGGACATATACTTAGGATCATTATTTTATTGCAACATGGTATCTTCCTCATTAATATATGATTTCTGTATGCTTCTTAGCAGACTCTCATCTAAAATAGAGATGTACCACTCTGTATTAGTTCTTCACTTCACTTCACACAGAGAATATACACTCTATTACATCTCATATAGCTCTATACCTCTATGTTTGTTACTCCACACTTGAGAGTTTACACAATTTTTTTTCTTTTAGTGGTTCACCTGTCATTTTATGGATGTATTCCCAGCCATCTGACTTCATTATATTTATCTTGGTCTTATCTCATAATATAATTCTCTTCCAGTCCTCTTTCAGTCCAGTACTGGTCTTTAAAGCTGAAGTTTACTTCCTATTTCTATAGGCTAGGGATAGGAGAATCCTCTTCTGATTGATTGTAACTTTAATATTTGTTGCCTTGCAAGTATTGTTGATGGTTTGAGTGGAAGGAGTGCTGGAGATGATGAATTGATGAATTAGGTGGCCTGAGTAGTATTAGCAGCCTGCCCAGTTAGAATATGGTAAATGTGAGATCTTCATTCATGTCAAGTAAGATTTCAAGTCAGTCACTAGCAGCTCAAAGACCATAATATCAATGTTCTATCATGTCTAGCACAGTCCCCATACATTAGCCCTATTGAATATTACTGAAAAATATCTAAGAAATTGCTTGCAGCCTATCAAAATTCATCATAGGGGCTATTTCAGCTGTAGGACAGAGTTGCAGCAGAGTGAGAAAGGAGTACTAAGAAGAAATATTCAAAATTGATAGATAGCATGGCTAGAGGAGTGGCAGAAGTGATTAGAGCAACAGGAGGTCACATAAAGTATCATAATTATAGAGATTATGTTGATCAAACTGAAAGTCAAAAAGTGTCTCACTGAGTCACCAAATTCAAATAGCCATATCTGCACATGATGACATCAGATTCCCACGCTACAGGGAGCATAAATGAGGCTGAGAAGTATAGCATTATGACACTTCCCTACAGCATAGTCATATTCCCACACCCTGGCTCATAATAAAGCAATTACATGAAAAATCAGAAACATTGAGACACTTTTTTGAGCCACTGTAGTCAATACACAAGCCTTATTTCTGAATTATGCAGCAATTCCTAGTTCTAATGCTACCCACCAGATAAATGATGCTCTCAAACTGATCTACTCACACTGCAGCCCTTTTTAGCAGTACAGCACTGGTTGAGTGTGGCGGACCAGCCATGGGCTCCAGCCATCAGAAATCCTGCTACAGTATTGAAAGTCAGAAGGGTGTCTGCTGACTAAGCAAGTACCCCAGGTAAGGGGGTTTCTCATTAGAATTATCCCTTTTTTTACTTTATGTATGACTTTCCCCTATGAACATACACTTTGCAAAATCACAAGTGTTCGAATCTCCGACTTCGGCGCTGAGCATGTTTTGAGCGAGTTGAAACCAACTTTAGCCAAGAGTTCAAAGCATGTTACAGCTGTTTTCAAAAATATGCGGAATCACAAAAGTTGAAACTTGCGCATCGGAAATGCCCGGCCAGGACCCCGCAAGCACTTGAGGCACTACAGCGTGCTGTCAGCGCTTCAGCGCTCACCATCATAGTCAGTATGCCACCACGCACTGTTTCAGCAGACTTAAAAGCTCAGATTCCTATTCTACGTCGACATGGGCATTCTGTCAAGCATATATGCCATCTGCTTGGGGTTAAGAAGACTCTCGTATACAAAGTCTTACAACTTTTTCCCTTAGTTTCACAGTACCGCTGCAGCAATCAAGGCCGGTGTCGCAGCCTCACTGTCAACGACATCGCATTCATTACAACCATCCTTCGTCATCGTCCTACCATCTATCTTGATGAGCTGCAACAGGAACTGTGCTCTCGCCGTGGTGTGTTTGTGTCTATACCAATGCTTTTTCGCACATTTCGTCGGCTGCATGTCAATCGCAAGTGTATTTCGGCATATGCTCTTGAAAGGAACGAGGAACTACGTGCTATGTTCATGAATAGTATTGCTGAGATAGCGCCTGACCCAGAAATGTTGATGTTCAGAGATGAGGCTGCAAAAGATGAAAGAACAATCATTCGACGCCATGGGAGATCAAAAATTGGAACAAGGTACGTCAAACTTTGCTTCTATTGGTATGTAATGACCATTTTGTCCAAGGTGTGTCCAAAGGAAATGTTTCGTGCAAGGCAAACGCTACTCGATCCTGCCAATCCTGACTCTTGATGGGATCATTGCCTATGACATTATCGAAGGACCAGTCACGAGTGAGCGCTTCGTCTGATTCCTGCGTGAACATGTGGTAAGTCTCATGAACGTGATATAGATTTGAAGTTGACTGATTGTTCACTATAGCTGCCTTTGACTAATCCATACCCTGGGCCACGCAGTGTACTAGTCTTAGACAATTGTCGCATTCACCATAGTGATGAAGTTCGTCGTCTCGTCGAGGAAGAAGCCTTGTGCAAGCTTGTATTTTTGCCTCCATACTCACCTGACTATAACCCTATTGAACAAGCCTTTTCGTCTATCAAGGCTTATCTACGACGCCATTTCGAGGACAAGTCTTTGACAAGCATAGTACGAGCATGCCAAGGCATCACACCTGACAAGGCAGAAGGATATTTCCGTGCTTCAGGATACATTGCATAGCTGTTCCACTGTGTTGTAGTTCTAAATAAAAGGATCTTCTGCATCTTCGCGCTCACCCTCAGACTCAGAAGTGTACCCTGGAGGGAAGATAACCCAACTCTGCCTGTTTTCGCAGAAGTAATAAAGACCATAGTCAAGTTCTGGTTGCTTGTCTGACTGCTCATCAGGTTGTGTGACGATGACGAGTTGAGATATAACTACACACCAGGTGCACGTTCATCACGTTTCATACAACTTCCACTGATGTATGCTCGTCCCCCATCATGGTATCTCCTCTCATACTGGAATTTCTTCAATTCAGGAACATTTGATTCAGAGGTATCACTGCGTTGCCGTTTTGCTGTATTCTTTGCAAGAGGGCCATTCCACCACGTAATACTGCCTTTTTTCAGCCGAATAATATCACCTGCACTGAGACCAACTCGAACGAGATCCTGGTCAGCCATTTCTGCAAGTATATCTGGCCCTGCACCAATACCACATAGCGAAGATTTGTATGTTGTAGCAAATACAACACCAAGGTGGTCCTCAGCATGTTTCAAAAAACGAGTGAGCATCGAAGGTGTCAGTGCAGGAGGTGATATGATTCCAGGTACAGGGAGTGAGGTTGGAGCTCGAGCTGGGTGTGGTGTCAAAGGGGTAGTTGTCTCACGAGTGAGGTCTTGCACAGTTCACAAAAGGAGCATAGATGTGAGTGAATTGATGTCAGTTGTGTTGATTGATGTGGATGCAGGTGTCGAAGTGGCAAGAGTGGATCGGCGCATCGGATGCAAAGCAGGCTCGCGTTTTGCAGGGTCGAAAGATGGGATATTGGGTGGCACAGTGGTGGTAGCTTCCCCATCATACTTGATAGTTCATACTTGATAAGCATACAATGCAAAGATGTAGACACATACCATTGCACGAGCACAGTCCTTTATCATTGCTGGTGTACATGGGATCTCCATCCCACTTTGGTGGACATATGTGACAGAGTTATCATAACTGTTACCCCATTTCTTGATGATAAGCCTGCGATAACGAGCAATTTCACGATCAAGTTCAGTAGTACAGTCTACAGCTACAATCTCATCATCTGATGCTCTGCTATCTTGGCTTGCCATATCACCTGCAGTCTGTTCTTGTCAGCCACAACAATTACACAACCAATTCTCGTCACCACATACCTCATTTTGAGCAGTAGAGACAGGGAGTTTCTCAACATTTTTCATGTCAACAAAGACTTTCACCTTTTGAGGCTCTTCAGAGATGAGCTTCTTTGCCATCTCCGCATAATCTTCTTTGTTGTCAACATCCATGGCTTCGATGCGGCTATAAAAAACCACTGAGATAAGATCAAGCCTCATGGATGACACGAAGATCACTTACCCACGAGAATTGCCAACAAGGTACTTGAAACCATACTTTTTCCTCTCAGTAACCCTGTATTGTGACTTGTCATGTTTTGCGAGGATGATAGTCAGAAATTCGAGGTAGTTGGGCTCAGAGATTTGAAATACAAGTTCCTTGACTTTTGTAGACTTGACTTCCTTGGACTTTGCTTTGCCATTAGTTTCAGTAGTAGTCTTTGTTTATGTATCAAGATGGACAATGAATGTAGCCTTAAATTGAGGTATCTCAACAGAGGGTGATGGCGACGACATTGTCTTTCAGCGAAGCACTCTGAATTGGTGCTGGATTGGTCACTCAAGTGCTTATGGGGTCCTGGCCGGGCATTTCCGACGCACGAGTTTCAACTTTTGCGATTCCGCATATTTTTGAAAATAGCTGTAAGCGAGTTTTCGAAACCTACCAAAACCTATTTTGAGTACCACTATTTTGTTTGAGTGTAAGTATAGGCTAAGCAATACATTGCATTACTTAGCAATACGTAGTGCGATAATGTCATTAATAATGCGGAATGGCACAACTAGCTATAGAACTGCCGTAGCTTTACGACTCGAACACGATGTTAGCTCCGACCTAGATGGACAGTCATAATCAATACGCAGACCAGAGAATACGATGAAGGGCGTACCTTGTGAGTTGGGCCAGTGGGGCTGATTTCGTTCAAGCGTTGAGTGTCCAGGGCAAGACCGAAGGAAGCCTTAACACCAGGACGGAGGGCCTGTGTGTAGCCTGCCAATGTCGTCAGAGCACGCTCAATCATTAGACCTGCAGTGGCTTACCAAGGGCGAGAACACCGGAGTTGTTGATCTTTGCCTTGACGAAAGCAGCCGAATCAAGGTACCTATACGTAATAGGTTCAGCGAATTTCCAACCAACCATGCTAACACCATGTGGTCCTAAACTTACGCCTTAGTGCCCACCTCAAGAGCAACGCCTGAAGTCGTTGCCTTGGTGTCGTAAACAGCCTTAGCACCAGCCTCGACATCAGCGCTAACACGGTGGTAGTAGCTCGCAGTGAAAGTTTTGAGGTTGTTGAGACCGTGAACAGTCACAGCGTATTCGGGAGCGTTATAACCGATGGCAGCGGCATACCGAGTAATCTTACCCTCGGTGACGTTGTACGCAGTCTCAGCGCCAAACAAGAAGCCGTCGCGACCGAAGACAGTGTCAGTGGTGAAGGTGGGGCCCTAGCATTTCCTTGACATTAGACGGAGAACAACGGAATTCAACGTCGCCGAACCTTGAACACGTCGAATGCGCCACGGGTGTGGACGCCAGACTGTTTGTAGATCACGTTAAGCAAGGCTGATTTTTGGCCCTTGTCGGGCGTCAATGACGTAGCGATATCAAGCTTGAGGCCTTTGGCAAGGTAGTTTTCGAGCTCGAGCTGAGATTTGAGAGCGTTAGAAGTGGTCCACGTCTCGGTGAAAACCAGGCCATTCTTCTTGTCGGTGTACTTGGCCTCGATGTCCCCGGCAATGGCGCCAGATTTCGAGTCCCTGTTCCCACCAACTTTGAACGCGACATTGGATGGCGTTTTGGTCTTGACCTCCAGAGATGTGCCATGGAAAGGATAGTCCTTCCCCAACAAGTCGTTAGAGGACTTTCCGAGGTCCTGTATTCAAATACTTTAAGTTCCAAGATACCGCGGGCAGTCGCGACATGCATCATACCTTCCATGAGGGGGGAACTGGTTGAGGGAGAGACATGATGTAGACGTGAACTGAAGGAAAAGGGAGAAGGCGGAACGAACTGGCTTTTCTGGGCGGAACTAGCCGTGAGAAGTCCAGCGGCTTCTGAATCGGCTGTAAGCCGAAGTTGCAGCTATAAGCCTATAACCTAGTAATATTTAGCGTTCGTCATGTCCTCTGACTCTGGAGAGGGAACGCAAGTTGCATCAAGTCAACCTTCTGAATCTCGCAGACCCGTCTACAGGGTTGAATCAACTGGTAACTTTTGGCATGATGCGCGGGAAGCTTTCAAGGTGCGCCTTCGCCAGGTATTAACCTTTATGCAACTGAACACTTTGCGAAGCTAGCGCATATCAATAGCTGATGATTTTCAACGTCTTGGAGAGATGCCATGTGCTCGGAACAGTCTTATGAGTGGTATCGCCAGTGGTGTTGGAGTAGGAGTCATCCGTATAATGAGTGCTGGTGCGTTGTCCACTAGTTTATACTGACTGTTATCGACGTCATTCGTCCAGGGTTTCTCGTCGGATCACACTGGGCAGTAGGGACTTTTATGGTTGTTTCCTTGGGCACGTGGTATGTTCTCTGAGTAAATTCGCACCAAATATTCCCACTGATTGACTTGCAAAGGACTGTCTGCCAGAGAAATATTGAAGCAGAGCGACGTAAGCTCCAAAAGGTTGTTGAAGAGATGCCAAATCGCTTCATCAAGCAGAAAGACAAAACGATAGACGAAAGCGGTGGAAGCTGAGAAGCATAATAAAGGGAAGCACTAACCCTTTTGGAACAGAATTCCTCGACACAGGACCCTAGCTAATTCTACCAATGATCTCTCTCCAGTTTTCCACCAACTCTGGATCGTCCTTAAATATCTGATTGGTGGTGGGTTCTGATTGAAATCAACGATGCAACGTTACCTTGTACGACTGCCCGAATTGGACGAACCCCCCTTGAAGGACGTACACAGTGTGATTTGTATCATGCAAAGCGTTGCGAGTTTCTTCGTAAATCTGTTCTGTTCTCAATTTTTATGACGCGATCGCTTGGAGGAATGAACGTACTCTGGCTGCCTTTGGCCCACTGTCCAAGAGGCGATGAATAAGTATTGGGAAGATCAGGTGGACTATCCATACCGCTCCTGACTCAATGCACAATGGAAGATCGTAATTGGTACATCCTTCGTCTGCTCGATAAGGTCATCGAGCTCCAACAAGAATCTTTGAGATGGGTGATTCCGGGAGCCTTTGATATTTCCTCCCTTCCAATCATCGTCTCTAACGTCTACGATAAGGTAATCTATGTTACTGTCAGGTCAACGATGACCCTGATCTTGTAGTTGGAACCAGCGACACCTTTGTCTGGGACTTTGCCGCTCTTGATAAGCTTAACAAGCTCCTGCAAAGATCAATTTCATTCGTCAGAAGTCACCCCCGGATAGTGGCAAGAACCCAGTGCCCTTACACTTCCTATTATACCTTGCACCATCGTACACCGGGAATCTGGCGTAAGAGTAAGGAATAAAATTGGAAGTTGGATAAGGCTGATCTTGTCTTGAAGCCAAGTCTAAACAATGCAAAAACAATGTAAGCCAAACATATTATACGCACGTGTGTACGCCTATGCCACTTGACAGGTAAGTGTGGGTATTGATACGCTAAAGACATCATTGGTTCTCCTACTACTACAAGTCTGTATCAATCTTGATCACCATCTATGAGGGTATATGATGAAGGTAGCAAAAATAGATACTAACAGTACAACAGATTTTAATAGTTTTTCTTCATACCCAAGATGTCCAATACATACTGCTTAAATACACAACAGGATGAAGATCATGCAGCTTACGACTTGCGTTTTGCCTTCCCCTTCTTCTTGTTCATGCTAGTGGACCCCGTGAGACTACGGGTAGGAGATGGAGTACCAGGTGTTTGTCCCTTCGCCACGATACGCTGTTCATGATATTTTTCGTCATAAAATCGGGTAGACTTCCGGCGCTCAATCTTCCTCGCATCCCTCCTTGAACCTATGGGACTCGTGGACCGCCTCCGCCTTCTGCCGCTTCTCTAGTGCACCACCATCATGGTCCACGAGTGTACTTCCATCGTCTGGCCGTCCATCGTCATGTACATTATCGTCCAGCTTAAAAGAGTGCGATGCTTCAGACGTCCCTTGTGGCCCCCAAGGATGCGCAAAACCCAGGGGGTACACACCCCACGGGCCTGTCGATGGCGGAGGCATTCGAGGTGAGCCATATGTCGACATTGTGGCGGACAAAGCATATGATAGTTGGTGCATCGCCTGGTAGAGAAGGAGTTGTGGTGGTTGAGTGGGATCGATGGAGGGGGTGGCAAAAGGGTAAACTTGAGTTTGCGGTGATGATTGAGTGGGAGCGATGGAGGGGGTGGCAAAAGGGTAAACTTGAGTCCGCGGTGATGGTTGAGTGGGATCAATGGAGGGGATGGAGAAAGGGTAGACTTGAGTCTGCGGTGATGGTTGGGTGGGATCAATGGAGGGGGTGGCAAAGGGGTAGACTTGAGTCTGCGGCGTACGAGACGCGAAACGGGTGCTTGCTGTAGTCGAAGGTGTATCAGGTACTGCGAAGTAGACCGTTGGTAAGCAATTGTGCAGACTATGAAGGTAGCTACATTACCTAGAGTGCTTTCAGATGATGTATAACGGTGTGAAGATGGGGAAGATCCTCGTAGAGAAAATGATGGTGAAGAGTTTCGCTTTCGCTTTCCAGCTTGCGGGGGTCGCTCGAGGAGCGCAGCAAACTCCTCATCAGAATCAGCGAACTCTAAGACTTTTTGCTCACCTTCCGCAGAATCCTGTTCAGACTCATTGCGGGGGATGTGATACACAGCACTAGCCTCGTCGTGCTGCCATATGCTATTAAGTTCATCTTCAGACTCGTCTTCTATGGTTTCTGGATCAACGGTCTCCGGCTGCTCTTCAGCTTCCTCCGACTCGTGTAAAGCCTCGCGTAGCGCAGCTAGTTCTTCCGCAGACAAGTCATCGTCACCGTCCTCATCCCCCAACAGCTCTCTCCGTCTCTTTTCAACCTCCAAAAAGTCATTGAGATCGTCAGCATCTGTTGTTGCTGAAGAGAGGTGGCACGGCACGAAGCAACTCAGAAGTTGATGCCATAGTACCGTCGGGCGCGCGCCGAACGGGTAGAGTGTCCAATTCATCGACGTCATCATCCTGGTCCTGCTCGCCGGGCTCCTGCTCCTGCTCTTGCTCTTGATCTGGGTCATCTTGACTATCATCGGAAGCAAAATGACCAAAATCATAGTCCTTTCCGTTCTTTAGTACTCCTCTGTCACTGATTATGGTGCCGCTGTAGAGGTCGACAATATCATCTTCGTCGAGACGTTTGTTGTAGCGTTCGGCGAGCTGAGCCCAAACATTAAGAACACGATGAGTAGATTTGGATAAACGAGGTCGTTTTGTAGGTCGGCTATCTGGAGGGGCAACAGAAGGGGAGGCATGAGGTGCCATGACAAGCTTAAGGCCTTTGGGTTATCTTGTTTACCAAGTCCAACAAACAGTCGTGACCTGATTGACACTCCGCTAATAGTAATTATGGTGGTGGCTTTGTTGAATTGTTCCACATCGAATTATACATAGATCAAGCACTATTATCATTCATGGAAGATGGCAAGGCTACATGTTACCGTGACATTCCAACGTCAACACGACCCGACAGATTCAGACTTGACAGTACTTGCATGTGGCTCCTCATCAGCGACTACACAGACTCTGCTGGCATCCGATTGCCTGACCAGTATGCTCTATTATTTTATTGATCTGGTGCTGTATTTGATCCACAGACAAAGTAACTTTAATGGAACTTAATATCCCGCAAAACTGGCTGAAGACGATCATATCTGTCAGATCCCGTGAATGGCTTGCCACTTTTGCGCCTCGATGATAATGTTTCAATGTCTTTATAGCCTATTCTAAGCTCTCAAAACAACCTCACTGCTCCCAACCCAGCCAGTATGTCGACCACGCAGAAGGGCCTGGAATGCCTTATGGTATGGTATTATCTGTCGTTCGTTTATGGGAACAATGCAGTACTGTGTGTAGAGCGTTTACTCGCGCGAATGATTAAAGTCACCTGAGTCTTCAACATAGGTACTAGCGAGTGGCAAAATTGGGTTCTTGGAGAGGAAGAAGTCATCATCCACATCAAAGCTTCGTGAGTACTGTTGTAACATAACTTCAATGCCAAAGCATGTCTTTACCGTCGATATTAAAGTTATGACGTGGGCATCAATACCTTTGACACCGCAGACGTGAGATGAGACCCCTCTTCGCCTCAGGCATTTACTAATCTATAGGATTAGACATATTCCAATGGACTTTCTGATGTCATACTCGGAAATGCGATCAAAAAGCTCAGCTTACCTCGGGACGAGATCGTAGTCACGACAAAGGTCAGATCTCTGACGTATTGGTGGTTCGCAGGTCTTGAAAGATAATCTTTCAGGTCTATAGAGTCGTCGGACGTACCCTGAGTGAAAAGCTCTCCAAACCAGGTGTACGTCTTGATGAATTAGGCTACGTTAATCAAAGGGGTTTGAGTCGCAAGGTGAGGATGTTGGCTCCTGTGGATTTATTGCACTATCTGATCCGACACAAATAGCATATTTTCGCATCCATCAAGGGCGTTTGCAACTTGATTATGTTGATGCTGTCGTGTTTGTCCCGACCCGGTGTTCGATTAAAGATCGTTCTGACAACCATTCTGTCATGTTTCTGATCTTGATGCAGCTCCAGTCCAGGTAATGCAAAGTGACACCATATCTTTGGCGTGAGCGAGTCAAAATCTAACTGCATGGATCTGTTTAGACTACGCGATCACAAACCATCTACACTTTTCATTTCTATGCAGAACCACCACAATTTGGTTTATCGCGAAGAGGAACGAGAGATATTTTTGGCCTAGGCTACTGCGTTGAATGCATACAATATCACTGTAACGCAATGCATGCGCTGTCCCCTTTTGACTGACAATGCTGTCTTTTCTTCGTTGGATCTACATCAAACCGAGTTGATATGGGCTCTGCTGCCTTGGCTACATGGTGAAGACAGCGAACGGCTTTTGCATTTCAGGATTCTACCATCAGCTGCCGAAGTCATCTTGAATCTCTTTAACCCAGACGAGACACGTCAGCAGCAGGAATGATCTACAATTGCAATGCTGTGGAGTTCAGATGTATTGCGTGATTCTAAATTCGTGTGCTGACAGTAACTACAATGTTAGGGGAGTTCAAAGTTCAGACGCCCAACACCGCCCAACCTCGTGACCCCACAAAGCTCTCTCTATTCCCTAGAGTCGGGGGTCGATTGTTTCACACTATGCAAAGACGTCCTGGAGCCAAGTCTCATAGTCATACTCAGGTTCTCCCACCTCATTGTTTGTCGACGGTATCACCTGACTCAAGTAGTCGACTGCACTTAAGGGTAACTGAGCCAGGCGCAAATCGAGTTCAGTCACAAAAGGCTGCAGAAAGGAATCTCATCAGCGCACAAGTCACCAAATGAAAGTCACGCACTTTGCCACCCGCGATTCCACGGAATGATTCGCGCAGTTGCTCTGGTGACGTTTGATCCTCCGTTATGTCGACCTTTTACAAGTCATCTGTAAGAATGCCATTGATATCGAAGGAGAATCAGCTCACCAAGAGATTGATGAAGGCTTCAAAAGTGACCGCGCCATAGTCTTGTAACAGCTGGTCGTAAATATAAGTCATGTCTTCATCCTAATCGTTCAATGGCTTGATGAGCAGCGTAGCTACGCAGTGTATGATGCACTCACTGAGTACACAAGACCCTGGCTAGCGAGAGCTGCGCTCGTCTCTGTCAAGCTCAACGTGTTGGTCTCATCGCGGTCGAAATACCGGAATGTGCTCTCAAATTGCTCCAGTTGTGCAGGTGTTAGGTTAGTCATGTTTCGGGAGACAATCTGCCCTGCATTTAGTCGAGTAGGATGTGCTGAAAGAGATGCTGACCTGATTGTCAATAAAAGATATCTTCTTCGTAAGGCTTTGCGCCACAAGTCCTAGTTCGAACTCAAGGTCTTGACATGTGAACACTGTGTAGTCGTTCTCTTCTACGTTTGCTTCGACGCAGTCTTGCTCTGCCTTTGCCACGCGCGTCAGGGTTTCAGATAACGTCGGCAGGCGGGTTTGAATTTCTTTAACCTGGTCTTGCTGGGTCTATATCATCATACGTAAGCTTTTGTCTATGTGTAAGTTGGATACAGACCTCTAGCGGCCCCGCGACACCCGAGAGTTCCAATGATATGGTGTGTAGACGTTGCGAGAAATCATTAGCTAGATCCGCAAATTCTTTCCGCAACGACTCTTTAATCCTGAGCTACTCATTGAACATCAATAACGAGCGATGGAAAACGTATGACTGACTGTCGTATCTGTGCATTGATTAACCGTGACCTTTTCGCTTCAGATTGAAGCAGGTCATTCCAAGCATCGTCGAGGTCCTAGAACTCGATGTATATAATCAGGCACAAAATTAATACACTGCATCTCGAATACCCACCGAAAGCGCGAGACCGAGAGGAGGAATGTATTCTCTCAACCCGTAAGTCCGAAGCTTCGTTTGTATGTTGCCAAGGAGTGTAGTGACATCCTGTCGCTCTATGACCCATGTACGTTTGGTTGTGTGTTTGTAAGTTGTAAAAGTAGCAGATTGTTCTTTCGCATCCGTATATGAGCCGGTGAAACGGCTAGTTGACCATGTTTTTTGGACCTCAGAAAGTGCATGTAGGAGCTATTGGAATCGAAGAAGGCGTGAGCTATGAGAAGTAAGCGATGTAATTAGACGCACAGCGCGAGCTCGACGCTCGTAGTCGTTTTTGCTCATCCAAACGGATTGCATCAGCTCAGCAAATTTTTCGACACGTCTGGAAACAGTTTCGGCTTGATCTAGCCAGGCAATTAGTTGTACATGATGTGACAGCAATTTTAATTTCTAACGTACCCATCGTTGAGAAGGCGTGGAAATAGCTTGCAATGTAGGTCATGACACTGCGTTCGTCTGGACGCATCGAATCACACAGGTCCTCTACCTCAAGGAGTTGCTGCATAGGCAAAGTGAGCACCTCCGTAAGTATTGCCTAATGTGAGCTTACTGGAACATCAAGATGGTCTGCAGCCACTTGGAATGCCAGGCGAGTGTTACCGTGTCGATCGGACTGAACAACGCAGTTAGGTATGATATTTACGGATGCATCTACTGCTACATGCCTTGTCAAGTTTGTCGTAATCCAGGAGCTCGGGGCGATGACAATGAATTAATGCACAGCTGAACGAGTAAGAGTAAGGCAGAGGCAGATTGCAGTCAGGGAGTGTACTAACAGTGCCAGCCCATCCGACCAACTTATGGAGAAGTCTTGTACATCAACTTCTTTGTAAGGCGCAGTTTTGCGTTGAGCCCAAAGCAGCAAGCCTTCCTTCGCCGAAAGGCCTTCCTCACTGAAATGGTCACATTCAATGAAGCATCTTCTTGTATGAGTTGCCTTACCTGATGTCTGCGATGGTAAAACGCAAAACCAAGGTCCAAATCATACCCAGGATCAGTTTCAAGTTGCCGTCGATAATGTCTAGAGTCCAACGGTTTGGTTGAGCTCCTTCAGACCGAACTGTGCAACGTGCCTTCAGGGCCAATATTTGTTAACTTGATACCGCGTTGTCGTATGAATTCCAGTGCTTTGTTGACATTCTCTGCCTTCTGGACGCGCATCCGGGGGTTCTTATTGTATCTTCCGAGGGATGTATCACCTGTACAACACGCGAGCTATCCACACCATATAGAATGAAAATGACATACAACCTTACCCATTATTTCCTATGCAAGACAAGCCATAAATCATGAATGCTCGAGCTAGAAGACAATTGTCCCTCTTACCATGAGCTGGATTAAGCGCACACCATCCGAAAGGTCTTGGACGAGCG
This sequence comes from Suillus fuscotomentosus, assembly GCF_016647785.1. Lineage (NCBI taxonomy): Eukaryota > Fungi > Basidiomycota > Agaricomycetes > Boletales > Suillaceae > Suillus > Suillus fuscotomentosus. The sequence goes on along the minus strand of NW_024539516.1, from coordinate 491,822 downwards.
AGTGCATGGGTGGATAACCATTTGCTTCAAGTTTGGTATTAAGCCTAGATAGCAACATGAGTTATTCCATCAACAGCAGTGCACTGTCAGGTAGCTCACCACTTGCAGAAGGTTCTTTCTTGAGTTGAATCCATTGCAGTTGACACTGGACAGCTAATTCACTGTGTATTGGTGAGTAGCACTTGAAATTTAAGAGATCGCGTTGCCAGCTGATTTGCTCAACGTGAAGGCGTACTCCTAGAGATGCTTAGTGGAGAACAACAGCCTGGGTAGACCAAAGTAGTAGTATGATGATACTATCGACTCGGGCGTTCGCTTATATATATGGAAACATACTTCAAGACGCGATCTCAATGATTTGTCATTGAACGCGTCGAGTCTCAACGTTGCATAATTCCATCCAAGTACTATCCTTCTTTTCTGGCACCTTCTGTTGTCCGCTATGGCGACGACGCAGTTCGATAAAATTTATTATGGCCTCTCATCTGAAGTTGGGAGTAAGGAGACTTCCCCTTGATCTCACATCCTGTATTGATGGTGCCTCCCAGAATTTCGTGTTGCAGCAAGTGGAATGGCCTGGAAGGGCGAAGAGAATGATACAGTAACTGCCATACCATCGGCAGAAGTCAAATGGGCGCAATGGTGTCGCGTTGCAAGGAACTTTCAGCTGCGAATAGGCTTGAAGGACAGACGGCGAGAAACTTTTGATGGCTTCTTGCGGGAGGTTGGTGCAGGATTTCAGCAATGAACTGCTATTAAGGAGTCTTGCAGGATCACGACAAGCTCGCAGGGCTACTCAAACAGCACTTTGGGGTGACCTTAGAAGTCAGAGATGTCACATTCAAAGGCTGGAATTGGGGTGTAACGGACATCCAAGGTGCGGCATGCTTTAAGTCTTTTTTATTTAATCTCAAACATCTATTCCAGGGCAAGATCTAGCATTTCTCGTGTCAAACAAGACAGCTTTTGAACTCCCTCTGAGCCAAGTAGCAAACTCCAACATCGCTGGTCGCACTGAAGTTTCGCTAGAATTTGCCCCATCAACACCGTCTGGAAAGAAGCCTTCTCGCAGCGCACCAGATGAGATGGTAGAGATTCGTTTCTATGTCCCTGGTACGCAAGCTCGCGCCCGAGGGTCGGACGCTGGCTCGCAGAAATCCGATGACGAGGAAGGAGAGGGAGAGGGAGAGGAAATGAGCGCAGCACAGGCATTCCATGACGCCATCAAAGACAAAGCAGACATTGGTCAAGTTTCTGGGGACTTGGTCCTGAGTTTCGAAGAAGTTCTCGTCTTGACCCCTCGTGGACGATACGACGTCGACATGTTCCTTGACTTCCTGCGTCTTCGTGGCAAGACGTACGACTACAAAATTTTATATTCCAGCATTGCTCGATTATTTCTCCTACCCAAAGATGATCAACACGTACTCTTCATTGTAAGTCATATGTACTTCATTTTGACCTTTGACTAAAATCATTACAGCTGGGATTGAGCACGCCCATTCGGCAAGGACAGACGAGATATTCTTATCTTGTTATGCAATTTGCCCGGGAAGAGGAGACTACAGCGGAGCTCAATATGTCGGAGTAAGCCAATCATCGATATTCACAACATGATCATGCCTCATATGCAAATCAGGGAAGACATCGAGAAGTACGACAGACTGAAAAAGAACTATGAAGACCCCACTTTTGAGGTTGTCTCGGGTGTTTTCCGTGCTCTATCCAAGAAAAAGATCATCAGCCTAGGGTCATTCAAAAGGTGAGCAAGTCATCTTGCGCTTAGAGTATGGCTGACTCCTGTCTTAGTCGCGATGGTCACCCAGGCATCAAAGCGAATCTCAAGGCCGTGCAAGGCGACTTGTTCATGCTGGAGAAATACATCTTCTTCGTTTCCAAACAGCCAACTCTCATCGAAATATCTGACATTCATCAATGTGTCTTCTCTCGAGTTGGTGCAAGCATGGGTGCCACTGCAGCCCGCACATTCGATCTGAAGATTGTGACCAAGAGCGGCCCAGAGTACACATTCACGTCGATCAACAAAGAGGAACACGAGCCGGTCGAGGCTTACCTCAAGGAAAAGAAAGTGAAGTTGAAGAATGAGATGGTGCCCGATGTCGACATGCTGGCTGCTGTAGGTGACTCCTCTGATGAAGAAATGCAGAGTGTTGCGAGTAGTGGGGACGAAATGCCCAAGCCAAGGTTGGGTGGTGATGATGAGGATAGCGAAGAAGGTGCGGATTTCTCTCTATGTCATGTGATAGCTCTCATTCTTGTGTTGTAGATGAAGACTTCCAGGCCTCGTCCACAGACGAAGGTTCACCGAGTGAAAGCGACTCAGATTCTGACGGCGGTGTTACTGCCTCTGATGCTAGCGGAGATCGCGAGCTGGCGAATGCCGCGAAAGGAAAGAAGAAATTGACCAAGAAGAAGGCGAAGGGCAAGGCAGCTGGCAGTGATGCAGGGGATGACGAAGACAAACCAACAAAGAAGAAAGCGAAGGCCAAAACGGCCGGTAGCGATGCTGGCGGTGATGAAAATAAACCCAAGAAGAAGGTCAAGGCCAAGGCAGCTGGTAGTGACGCAGGCGATGAAGATAAACCCAAGAAAACAGCGTCCAAACCTAAGCCCAAGCCTAAAGCCAAGAAACAGGACGATGATGCCATGGATGTTGACCAGGACGAGGAGCCGAAACCCAAGCCGAAACCAAAACCGAAACCGAAACCCAAAGCTTCTGGTCCTAAGGAAGGTGAGGAGGATGAACCCGCCAAGAAGAAACCCAAGGTATCTTCGGATTGAAACACTCGTGTACTTTTACTTGCTCCTTATTACTCTTCTCCTTGCTAATCATCATGACTTCAAAATTTGTTTTGAATACGACTACAGAAGTATGTAGTTACAGCTTGCAATATACAATATGCAATGACACAGATAATAGAATAGATGCGTGGGTATATTCAGTACACATAAAAGCACATCATGACATGACATCTCCTCTGTGTTTGGCCAGGAGAGAGCCAGGCTCGAATGTGACGGCGGTAGCTGATGCGCTGAATGGAGCTGAGACACTAACGAGAGGTTGACTAGGGCGCGTAGAGATGGACTGTTTTCTGGTTTGAGACCGAGATAGGTTGTTAGAGATCGAGGTAGATTCCCCTGGTTTTGCGAATAGGACATGTCGTTCCTGGAAAAGAACATAGGACTAGAACTGCAGTGAACAACAGGTTTGAGGAATCGGGTACGAAGGCTTACTCGCGCTACAAGAATGGCTTCCATCCATCTCTCGCCGTCCTTTTGGTTGCATGACAAAATATGAACATAGTCCGACACATTCTCAAATAGTGAGATGTTGTCAGTAGATTTGATGGCAAAAACAAACGGTTTAGGAGACTTGCGTTTTCTGGTGATATAGTACGCGTCGAAATTGGAGAGTGAGCACAGGAAAGTTTCATCCTTTCCCTGCAACAAACTTTGAGTCGGGTTTGAGAGACCAAAGAGGATAGCGTACCGTGTCGCGCTTGGCCAACCACAAGCTGTGCTCTCGCAACTCCATCCAACGTTTGCTCCACTTGCCCTTCTTGCTCTCATATTCGATATATCCGCGGTTGGTGGGTGAGCTTGTGGGTATGTTCTATGCTACCAGTTCAATGGGTTTCGGGTGATAACAAACGAGAAACTTACGGAGCGGCTCAGGAAGGGAGCCAGGTAGGTGCGTTTGACCACAAAGGCATTCAAAAGTTTGTCTTTGTTCCAAGAAGCAGTGACATTTGATAGTAGCTCGTAACTTCGGATGGGGCGTTCTGCGATTGCGTGAGTCGTTTGATGTTCACAGAAGATGTAAGATCTGCCTACCCATGCCAAAGTCATTCGCAAGCTCGAACAGCATCCAGACTGCCGTATCATCCAACGATCCTTGATTTGCAATCAAAGCAACGACATCACCAGCATTGGTGTTGGGGGTGATCTCCACCGTGTTGAATCTTTGCATATCTCCGATAAAGACTCGTTGCTGGGTGACCTGTACTTTTGGCACAGGGATAGGCTGAGACCGTGAATGTATTGGCTCGACGAGAGGGCGTTGAAGAACACGCTGCTCGACATCCTGATCTACGGAAACGCGAGGGACTGTTGGTGTCGGTCTTCTAATATCCTCGCTTGGACGGGCAGACCTCAATAGCGGGTCTGACGCATTGCGAATCTCAAAACCATCTCTGGATGGACGGGTGACGGACTTGCCCCGGTGCACAGGCGGGTCTTCTGGTCTGCGCGAGGTAGCCGTCGGTCTACGTCCGAGGCGTTGCGATAAGGATGACTCTAGGTGTGGCTGAGCTGTATCCACCGTTCGCCCCTCTGGACGATGGAAAGATCGTGTAGATCTCAATTGCCGATCTTGTGGAAGTTTGTCGGTGGTATAAGCTGGAACATGTTGGAGGAACGCTATTTCGTCCACAGCCTGCGGACCGTGAATCCGTGGACCAGAACCAGAAATAGGTATCCTTGTGGATAGTGATGCAGAAGCAATACCATTATAGGAAGGCGGCGCGGTCGACGGAGCTGTTGCCACTTGAAGGTTTGCTAATTTCATCGCCAAATCATCGATGGGGAAAGGCTCAAGGGGAGCTGGTTTGCCGCGAATCCTCTCGCCTCTTGATGGAGCAAGCGAGGGCGTGACGGATGCAGAACGTTGTCGACCATGTATGACAGTAGGAGGAAGGGCAGGAACAGGAGGTCGTTCGGACGGCATTACTGCGCGAGTGCCCTTCGCACGCTGCATCTTCCGTTGGTGGCGCTCATCACGCAATTGCCTTCGAATAGACTTTTGGGCGGTGAGTGCCGTGGGCATGCTTTGAGCGAGTGGTACATCGTCATCAGAACATGAAACCATCCTTGAGTGGATGGAACGTGTGCGGGATGGCGGCCGAGAGGAGTGCCCATCCACGCTATAGTAAACGGTACCGTTGTCTCCCTCATCTGAAGAAGAACTGTAATCCGAGTCACTCCATACTGGTGAACGTGTGCTTGGTCTACGCCCTCCGTCCCCATCATCCCCACCACCCTCGTAACCGTACCCTCCAGAACCATGGTTTCCGGAATGACCCCCCTCCTCTCTTCCTCCGTATTTACGGCCCCGTCTGTCCTCATCACGGTCTCGCCCTGGAGGCGGGCCTCGTTGTTCAGGTGTGCTATCACCGTCATGTGGAGCATCTTCAAGTCTTGGTAAGGGATGTGACTTCTTCTTGTTCTGGGGCAGGTCGTGCAGGATGCCAGGCATAGCGTGAAAAGACCGTGTGTCCGAAGATGTTTCAGGAGAGTAAAAAGAGGTGTATGGTGTGGGTGTAACTTCTGGGTAAGGGGTTGTAGATGTGACCTTCGAAGGTAAGTCCCACTCTGACTCCGAATGATCAGAGTGCACTTGTGTGTAGTAGTCAAAATCAGAGTGATAACTGAGAGGATGATCTTCATCTATGCCATCGACCTCGTGGGCGAAAGACATTTCCGAACCCTGAGCGTGGCTAACACGAATACTATTTTGGTCAGTCGCAGATGTGGACCACGGTAAAGATGATGTGGATGAGGAACGTGAGAGTGAAGATGAAGAAGCCTGAGGCTCTGACCCCGTAAATGAAAGCGACGGAAGGGAATCAATATCGGCATCATCAAGATGAACTGAGGCTGGTCTTCCATTGGTGGAATGAAAGCTACTCTCGGAGTCACCCGGATCTGTAACAATTTTCTCTGATGTTGATGAACACGCCGGTGAGGCGATACCTTCTAAACTGAGAGTGAAGTCCTGTCTGGTATCCAAAGGCTCTGGCGTTTGCGGGACAGTAGCTGCACGCTGCCGCTTGGAGGGCTCCGTGAGTGGTTCCGCAGAAGAAGCAGATGCGGCACCCAGATGGGGAGTGGGTTCCATATTCCATGGTTCATGTGGTAATCGAGCGCCAGGGGTTCCCTTACGAGGCTGATGGTAATCATTAATGCGAGCGTCATCAACACTACAAAACACGTACTTTGCGTGGGATACCAATATTCATTTGAGCTAGTGTCTTCAAAGAGGGTAATGACGGTCGGGAAGCGAATGCCGGTTTAGTGTGAGCGGGACGGACTTGACCGTGACTGGATGACTTCGGACGTTTAGGATTATGATGTTGACGGTATGCTTGCGATGGAAGTAGTACAGTAGATGATCTCGGAGGATGCAATGCAACAGAAGGGTTGGGATATGCACTCGGACATTCTGAAGATGCAATCGCGGAAGAGGACGAGTGCAAGTTGGCAAAGGGGTCCTCATCCAGTAAGGGAGACGACGTAGCAGGGATAGGGATGTTTGAATCCTCCCCGGAAGCGGTATTATGGGTGGGCGTGGCTGCTGAGAGGGAGCGAGCTCGAGACGCGCTACTTGAGGGAGAAGTGGACGTTTGGAAAAATGGTGGAGTAAGTAGCGACTGTAGTGAAGGTCGTTTCGCAGGAAACTTGACGTGAAGCAAGCTGATCTTGTTCGATGGCGAAGATATTTTGGGCTCAGACGAGAGCAGGTCCAAAGAGTCTTCTGTCATCGAGGCAGACAAATCCAGAGAGAAGGGAAAGGGTTCGTTGATCTGAGGGAACAAATGCAGATGAGCACTTTCCTATGCCCATGCCACGGAGGAACTATAGTATGATAAAGACGCGAAACTGTCACCTTCCATGACAGCGCTGGTTGCTAGCAGAAGCACGTGATCAGGTCGCACTAGCGGGGCAATCATATTATAGTTCAGCACATGCATCATGGAGCTGCGCCGCATGTGATAAATGCCCTCAAAGACCGCCCATAGCCGCAGCACTAAAGCAATAATAGGAAATTCTTGGTGCAAAAGAACTGCACATACCTGAAACGGAGACTCATCTGGCGCAGAGCATGGCGTATCATTTGCCCTGTTACCACATTGACACTTTATCGCCCAGCTACTAGTAAAACAAGTTTCAGCAGCTGTGGGCGCTAAGTGCGGCAGGTCGTCCCTAACCGCAGCAATATGCGTCTCGTTTTGGTAGCCTGTGAAAGTGTTCTGGAAAATGGTGACGGTGGGAAAGGTGGATAAGAGCATGCTTTGTCCTCGGATCACAAATAAATGAGCTAGGCTGCCTAAGCGTGATCTGAGGTGTTTAGTGCCTTTGCCGCTTGGAGATATTACAAGAAGATACGAGTTGTACAACAGAACAATAGTAGTAAGAGAAGGTAGGAGAGTTGGAGTGAGTCGACAACAAGCCCCGACAATAGCTAGTCTTTGAACCAAAGTCAGTATTATGTAAGGCGCTCCCTGATCATTGACGCAGCTTAACTTTTAGCGTTTTTTTTTGACGCCTGCTTCGGACTTCAACGGTTCTACATATGCCTCAAGAGCTACCTGGATTATACTGGGATGAAGAAAAACAACGTTACTTTCCCCTAGCTTCGTCACGGAGGCCTCAGGCTGTAGGCCCCAGTACCTTACATCCACCAACCACTGGCAAGCCGCAATCTTTGGCAGCACCTCAGGCTACAGGGGAATCCCACAACTTAAAAAGGCATCGAAATCGTTCTCTCTTGCGAGCAAGGGAAGATGCCAGGTTCAGCTTCCGCACTGCTCATAAAAACAAGTTGATGCAGTACGTCCCTCTTTCTGGTATAGGTCTCGGGCTCATCAATACCTAAAATGACTACTGCTCGCGAATTCCATCATTGTGGCGCACAGCCAGATATCATGCTTCCAAGTAGCGCAGACGTCCCATGTTGCATCATCGTCCATTCTATCACTTACACGCTGCGCTATCACCGCCTTCCAGGTACGACCATCATCATCAACCTTGTTTGCAGTCATATTCATAATGGCTGGATTCGTGGTAAGGCCGTATCCTACAATAACAATGTCCACAGTTTCGCAGGGGATACTGGAGGATGGTTTTACTCGTCAGTCATTGGTAGAGACGAGCCAGTCACGGGGTATCACACCTCGCATGGCTGGCGCCCAGAGTTCAGTCTCTCCTCAGAGGCAAGTACCTAGCTGTTCAACACGAAAAACACATCACACACCTGATCTGTCAGATCTCTTCCATATGTATATCTGGTTCCCGCTGCATGTCAGTATGACCTTACCTACGATTCGTTCATCTACTTATCTGTGTGATCTAGTGCAACCTCGTTTGGTCCAGAGAGCAAAATATTGCACTTCCCCCTTGATTTGGACTCAGAAGAGTAACAAATTTCGCCATTACTTCCTTCACGGTATCTTATTTCGTTCGCGTGGTACAGCATCCGTGTGGCTCGTGTAAATAACCGGTCTGTTCGTGACATATGGACAGCTGATTTTCAAGGTTCCCGTTTGGTGCTGGGTATGTTCAACGTATGCATATTGTCTTCCGATGCTCACAGAATATCAGGCACAAATGATCAAGCTGTAGTCATCGACGACGCTGCTGATCGAGCGACTGTTCGTTTTATGAAAACGGGTAGTGACGTATTTGCTGTTGCCCAAGACGATGTACGTTTCAGGGTTTCACAGTACCCGCGTTACTCTAATGGTTTCCACAGAATATTATTTATACAGGGTCTCGTGCTGGCATTGTCCAACGTTTTGATAGCCGTATAGCTAGCACCAAGGGTGATCGCATTTTAAGTGACCCACGTACGACCCAGCATAATTCAGTGACCAATCTCAAGATTTTTTACGATTGGCAACTTCTCACAAGTAACATAGACGGAAGCGTGAGTTCACGAAACATAGGACCTGTAATAAATTTGCTGAATCTGACATCAGCTGGCTATGTTTGACCTCCGCTTCCCTGGTAACCGAACACCTGTAATCTCGTTTACAGGCAATATCAATACCTACACCACAAAGACTGTAAGACCACGCGTTAGTCGCAATCCTCCGCGTTTATAACATTACACAGCCTATTGCCGTCGATCCTCATGAACAATTCCTCTTTGCAGCCGGTCAAGACCGCCGCATTCGCCTATGGTCGCTCCGCACAGGAGGTGCACCGCTTGTTTCGCCTGCTAGTGTGTTTCAGAAACCATTCGAAGATCCGATCCGTGCACTCCAAGTTGTTGAGGAACAAGAAGGCGTTTTGGGCTTGTGGGCCACATCGGGTGCAGCACTCTACAAATATAACCTAGGTCAAAGGATGGAAGAAGAGTCTGAGGCGATGCAGTGCTGATTACAGACGCCAGTCCATTTTTTGCTACAATCGTGCACTGTCTTTACGCGTGGTGTTCCGAAGAAGGGCCAGGTAAGAAAGCTCATTGTGAACGGACTAGTTGATTACTAAGATACCGCAGTTTGTTACAGTACAGAGGAAAGGCGAATGTACCTAGTGGATCACTTCTGGCTGAGTACGAGGACTTCCTACGGAACCTGCCCGAGGAACTCGAACAAATGGTCTCCTACAAACCCGCTCGGAAGAACCATTCATGCTGCAAAGACATAAAAAATTACAGAGATGGCTAAATGGTCACCGAGCGTACCTTGGGTGCAGCCTCAATGACCGGGAGATGGCGAGTCTTGTGCATCTTGCGTCTGCATGTTGTGCAATAGGGATGAGCTTGTGGAAAAAAATACGGGGGTCGTAATTGATGGATACAACTGCATGGTAGAAAAGGTGGAATCCAGAGACAGTGCAGTATCGGTACTCGAAGGATTGTGTGTCAAGGACGGCATGGCGATAGATGAAAACTCGGGCATTTTGGCAGCGTCGCCGATGGTGTCGGAAGATGCGGGAAGGAAGAACTTTGAAAAATCTGGGTATCGGTTGTGAAGCGGGTCCCTGGAGTATCGCCACGCTCTCGTATTCTGCTGTAATACCTTTTCCTTTCCCAAGGACGAGTAGGATGACCTTGAACTGGATCCGATTGCCAAGGCAGGTGTCGCGTCTGAGGTGTAGCCGACAGAACGGGGTTCGACCGAGTGTGGGAGACTGTATCCGGATGCTAGCCTCCACGTCGACTTAGCGCTGTCCGCTCTGCCGACCGAAGCGAGAAGTGATTCTGATGTTGGAGGAAGAATCGACATTTTCTGGGTCACGACAGGATGCGAAAGAGAGGGACCTTCCCTTGGCGCGTCAGAGCAGGTCGAGGTGTCGGGTTGAGGCGGATCCAGCTTGATTATATGCACTAGCGGTCCCTCAGGGCGCGTCTGAACCGGAGGACGAGGCACCCTGTTTTTTCTCATAAACCAGTTCCTGATCCACGCTTCATCCCTGTAATACTTATATGTTCTCCGGAAGGGTAAGTGGTATTGAAGTTGAACCTACAGGCCAGTCTCCATAGCCAGTTGATGTCTTTGAGAAGTTGACGGCCGAGCCTCCTCTGCGTGCATTTTCTTTAGGATGTCTAGTTGCCATTGTTTTGCGCGGACGATCGGTTTTTTACTCATGGCGTCGAGGCTGTACGGTTCGAACAAGAGAATGTAGACCAAGAACTTGAATGACAGTGAGAGTACTAAGAGACCAGACGCGAGCCACGTGACAAAGTGAATTACATATTATTCCCACGGCTATTGTGGGATTAATTCCGCTTGGTACCTACTCGGATTGCGAGCAATCAGGTTGAGAAGATAATTGTATTCTGTCAGGTAATCCTCCAGGACAAGCTTGTCCTTCTTCCACTCTTTTGTCCTTCATGCCACAGGCCATTTCGTCTAGTCGTCGGTCAAGCTTGGACTCTCTAGCAGGCTCAGCATCAGCATCGCCAAGGTCGTCGGCCTCGCCATATTCACCAACTGAGAGTATATCCGTCCTTGATTCAACTTCAGCGCTTGTGCTCCTTCCCAGTCAAGATGAAGAGGATTCTTTTGAGTTCAGCAGCGATGAAGAACATGAAGAACATGACCCTCAGCTGGAGATTGCGAAGCTCGCCATACCTCCTCTTCCGGCTGCCACAGTCTTTTTGTACCTTCTAGCGCCATACTTCAGGCTTGGTGCCATGCTCGTGCCAAACGGTATTACCTCGCTGAAGTTCGGTCTTGTAAATCTCTTTGTTGCTGCAGCGTTATCAGTTTTCTCTCGCAACCTATGGTTCCTTCTGGCAAGGTACCTACGGAAGACTACCGCGGAGGATATTTTTATTGAGGTGATAGCGAAAGGTATTAGTACGGCCAAGCGCAGACGACGTGAAAAGATTCGACGACTACTTTTTTGCGTCACTGGGTCGTTGAGAATCTTGATGACATCTATGTATTTACGCGGTCAGTCGTACCATAGCTACTTTGCCGTCTTCACTGTCTGACTTTAGCATCAAATAAAAGCATCTGTGGACTCCGTTTATCCACTTCTACTTGAGGCTCTTCCTGTGCAAACTCGACTTGTCGCCACTTTAGCATTGGGCCTGCTCATATTTGTTGTATCTTTCCCCAAATCTCTAGCGGCGAAGCAAGTGATCTGTACCACATGGCTATCAGTGTTCTTGTATACCGCATGGTTAGTCGCTGCGCTGTATAGCCACATGACTGGCACCACGATGCCAAGCCCCATTCTGGCGCAACATGGCGTGCTCTGGAATGGCACCAGTAAGTATATGGTAATACTTCTTTGTTCGCCGTCAATTATTAACTATATGCCGTAGCGTCTATCGCGTTTTCGTTCGTAACTTCGCTAACAGTTCCCCTATCCGCTTCTTTGGTCGGGCGACCTTCTCCTCCATCAAACAAGACGGGCGGATGGACATATTTCCAGATGCTGAGCATCTTATCGACAGTCATAGCGACCCTCCTTATATTGCCATCAATTTTGACAGCCTCCTCGCCCAATATCCCAGTATGATTTTTCGTTTTTTTAATTTACTGCTGCTAACGTCAAGATAAGGGAGCACTTAGCAGCGATACACGTAATACTGCAGTTCACCTTCTTGGGGCATCTTCTCTCTTATTGTCCATCCCTTCCGTGCTGGTCTCTATACCTCCTCTACCAATTCCGCTAGCCATCCGGAGATTTTGTAAATTGGACCTCGGCAAGGCCATTATCATATCCGTTGTTGTATTGCTCAGCTTAGCCCCTCCATCAATGGCGGCATTCCTTAATGATCTCACTATATTTTTGGCTCTTTGTGGAAGCTATTTCCTTCCAGGTACGCGTGTTCAGCGGGCTCTCTCTCGGCGCGGTTATTCTTACATCTCTTCCTTTATAGCATGGGCGCACATTACGATCCATTATTTCAGGCGGCCTATATCCATTGTGATCCCTCATTCGGTCCCGAGCACACCACAAACTATGCATCCACCATCTCCGCTACACAGTGCAGACGCCCTTCTGCAGCGCAAAGAGAGGCTGTTGCAGCGAAGGCGGCTCGGAAGACGAGTGTTATGGGATGTTGGCGTTTGGTTGTTATTGATGCCCATCAGTGTATTTGGGATGGTTTGGGCGGGTGGCCGACTAATTGGAAAATGGTAGGTTCCGCAGCAGTGTACGATCCCGCAGAATAGCCTTCGCGTGTTTCCAGAATCGAGCGTTACCCCAAATATTTACGGATGTCAAACTACTGGACATTCCGTGTTCCCCGCACCTGACCGGACAACTATGTAGTGCTTATTTAGAATAGATCATATGCTGCGTGGACTTGTGTTCATTCGATGGTTCAGTTTGTATTTAGAATTGAATTACAGCCGCACAATCAGACCAATATCTATCATTACACATGTCCCTATTATCATTGGGGCAATGGAGATCAGACATGGTGGGCGACCTTTGCCGAAGCCGAAGCAAACACGTTTTTGTCAAAGATCATGTGTTGTCAATGTTTCATCCGAGCACCCTCGATCCCCATAGGGAGCTTTTCTCTCTGTCCTGGGTTCCGAAGATAGCGATCAATGGCTTGGGTGTTACTAGCGTCAAGTAAAATCAGCAAGGACCTACGCCAGTCCAGATGGACTTACGGTTTATTTATAATGCTCTCGCCGCCTTCGAAAATTAATGCATCATAAACGAATGCACCACATAACATCCCAGTGACTGGACCAAGCACAATGCACCATAACCAATATTGATTGCGGTAGGTGAACACTGATGATAGGTTCAAGCCATCGTCCAATCTACATCAGCGATATCTCCGACTTACCTGCAGTTCCGTAGCCCGCGGCCGCCGTGAAGAATCTTGGCCCCAAATCTCGAGCAGGATTCAGGGAATAGCTCGTGTTCATGCCGAGAGAAGTCCCAATGCCGAGTATCACAATGAACAGGGCAAGAGGGACGAGACCCTGTGGGGGCGGTCCATTTCTCTTGTCAGTGATGCAGAGTACAGCAATGATTAATATTGCAGAGCCCAAAAACTATCTCATAAATAAATCAGTATTCCTACGGAAAAATGGAAAGGGCCATTCTAACCTCGGAAAAGAAGCATGAGACAGGGGTCAGGAAGCTTGCCTGAGGAATTATCAGCAAAGGGTGGTGTGAATAACCACCTAGTTCGCACGGCATATGTAGCAAGAAGATCTCCCGAACCACTGATAGTTCGGATGCCAGGCCCGCCTTCTACTATGTCTATAGCATGGAAGTTGTTGGCATAGACAACACCAGCACCACAAAATGCGCCCAGTAGCTGAGCGAAGATGTAGTATGGCACCTTTTTCCAAGGAAACCCCCGGAAAACTGCCAGAGTAAACGTGATCTGCGGGATTACTGCTCAGAAAATGATACGCTAAGAGCAAAAGTCTAACTTACCGCAGGGTTTAAGTGCCCCCCAGATATACCTCCTGCGATCCACATCCCAAGTGCCACGCCTAAAGGTATTGTCAAAGACATATTTTGTGAGTGTGAGGAGCGAGATCAACATATCAACCCACCTGCAGCCCAGCCGAAGTTGAGCGAAAGGAAATCCTATATAGAACTTCGACTTGAATGGTAGATGTCGAATATTTGTATCATCCACTTACCCCTCTTGGGACCGCTTCAACATTCGGGTTTATGGATAGAAACACTTGACAGTTGACACCGGTACCGAAGATCACGAAGATCATTGTACCTAGAAACTCGGCCGCTGGTTCACGGATAGCATACCTGGAAAGTGTAATGAGAAAGCTCGTACATAGATAACGGAGAAATATTCTTCACCTGAACCTCGACCACCTGTTAGGAAATACCGTGCTAACCGAGGAAGCGTATCTTTGCTCGTCATAAGAGCCAACGTTCTCTATGTGTACTTCTTCTGGCTTCTCAATGATTGCCGACATGATTCGCAAGGGATACGGTTCGGGGAGCTAGCAGGGAGAGGAGAGGCGCCTGAGGAATCATATTTATACGTCGAAATGGTTTAGTCACGTATGTAGCCTCAGTGGTGGGTTGAACTCCAATGAGACAGCAAAGAGCACAAGAACACAAGATTGCAAACATCACATGGTTTGCGGATGGATCAAGCTGGTCTCCCGCAGCTATGCCTACATGGTTTTTCCTAAGGTGGAAGCACAGTGGAGCCGGCTGACTTAAGCAATAGGTCTTGATGATGGCGATGATGATCCAGGGAGGCAGCCACATGTGAGGTTCTCGTGATTTCGGCTCAGAGAAGAGATCCGAGTCATAAAGGCCTGGTTCTCGACGTAAGCATGCCCGTGATGAGAAATTCTACTAACAGATAGTCGGACTCATTGTAATTGATGTACCACACGGGGACTGGGTCGTATACAGGATCACCACCCAAAATACGGTTTAGGTTGCTGAAAGTTGTTCGTTCAGAAATGGAACCATGATATATATTATCGAGGTCATGGGCCATATCTCTGTACCTTAAGATAATGGGCAGGAGCTACAGTCCTTCTAGAAAGCAGTAGGTCCAGTGATCAGACGAACAAGTCGAGCTCTGCTAGACTGCTACGTCAAATATCTAATCCATCGAACTCCTTAACTGGTTACGAGTATAAACCACTTATTTACGGAGTGCTTGCCTTCTTTAGAGGACAGCCGACTTAGCAGCACACCGAATACTGCCGCAGCACAATCCTAGATAAGTTCTTTGATGGTAGCGTGACTCGTGTTTTCTTCAGGACGCGTTCGAAATAAAGAGTTGCAAATGGAGGGTTCCGAGTCCGCGTCGGCAGTAGTGTTGTGGGCAGAGGTAGTTTTGCCAGCGTGATAAATATGATAGCAACTATTTCAAGCTTACATAAGTCCCACCTTGTTCGCATCACATGATGTTACGACCATCGACGAAGAAGACGAACTTCATGTGGCCCTTTCGTCACTCACCGGCGCGGTCTACATCAGTTCTTGAAGTCGTGGTTCTAGAAGTATATGCGAAGAAAGGCCAGGTGAAAATGACCAGCGCTACCACAAAACAAACCTTTCTACATCATGCAACATTGTTAGAAACGCCGTGCTGGACGCTTGTGCCGAGGGTAAACCACCTTTTAGTACGTCGCGAACTTCTTGTACTGAGGAACGACAGCGACAAAAACCCCTTGATCACGAACAGCATAACTTTCCGGCGCTTTCCAATGCCAACGACGATTCATCAAAGGCACCACCTAAACCTCAATCAACTTGATCTACAACTCAGGTTGTTCATTGCCCATCTCTTTGCCTGTCCAGAATACCTGCCATCTACGCTCATCTAACTCCCAAGTCCAGTTTCATTAGTGCATGCGCCCTCCACAGCACCAAATACCATCCGTCCATGACTTTTGCTGCCTTCTCCCTTCTCCAACGATGAAGGTGCGCTTTTGGCGCCCATGTCCTCGTATGACCGTCACCATCGTCTTTTTCCGCCCAAGCCTGCCTTCCCTCTGCTAAACCTATCTCGTTATCACCGAGTTATTTAACATGATGTCTCCGGCATCGATTGCATCTCCCCCAGGTATGGAGGACTGTACTGCTCGAATCTTATCGGTATCATTATCGCCCGGCATTCCAAAATACGAGCCTGCGCCGGTATCACCGGTATCAAACATCATCTTCGCACTCGGACTCGCGAATGGCAACAGTAACTTAGACATATTGTTCGCTTCGGGAACCTCCGTTGAAGTTTGACGAGCTTTGGAACACAGAGATATGTGTCCCTCATTTTGGCTTGGAAACAATTCGTTCCTTGTCCTGTGTGGCCTTCTCTAGTTCGTATGATCAACTTTTCTTGTAGGTCTTCCGTTTTACGGTTTATTACACTTGGCAGCTGTGTGCAAAAATCTTGACAGTAGCGCATGACACATGTGTACATTAGGATGTACAACTGCATGACGATGTGTTGAATCAACCTGCACCAGAGAAGGCACTCGTGTGAAGAGTTTAGGGCAAGCGGGGTCCTCCAGCTCAATGCTCGGAGGACCCGCAATCAATTTTTAGTACTAGGAGTGACAGCTCGTTGGAAAACGGAAGGTACGTATAGTAACTAGGACGAAATAGTAATGTACAAGCCACCAAACAATCGGTGACTGAGCTCCCCACCGAATGACTGGTGACTGAAGGCCAAAACGACTGGTGACTGAAAGCGAGTCAAATTTGACTCGAAAAGAGTCGAGTTTTGGACCAAACGGCTAAAGGGCTATTTTTCTTTTTTTTTTTTTTTAATAATAGTGCCAACGCACTGATCACAACCCGATAGTGCCGCAAAACGACCACACTGAGAGACTTGATATCCGAAACCGAAAGATAGAGCTGCAAAACGAGAATAAGAAGCCGCAAAACGAGAATAAGAAGCCCCGAAACGAGAATAAGAAGCCGCAAAACGAGGAAATGAAACAGACATTTGAAGTTGGACAAATAGCAACTATGAGCTGTCAAACCTAGTGAGTTACGGATTTTGAGAACCGTGTATAAGCAGATGAAGCAGATAAGGGTGCTTTCGAATGTATTTCTGGAACTCGTCCGAAGACCAGCGTCCCGCTGCCTGAATCAGCGCAGGCGCGACACCAGTCGCAGCCAGGGCAGTTGCTCCCCCGGCTCGCATCGAATGTCCAGCAATAGTTGGCGGGAAGAAACGCCGAAGATATCGCATGAACCATGCGCGTGTAGGAATGGTGCCGTTCGCAGTCAACCAGAGGTGGGGATGGTGTTGAAAGCGAGTGTCACGAGCATGGACATACCGTTGTAAAACATCTAGAGGGTTCACTCTAGACTCCGCCTCAGCTAACACTAAAATCTCGCATCCTACTCCCAAAGTATTTGTTTTGTGGTGAGGTAGAGTGTACCTTGCTGAGGTTGGCGACGATACGAGAGAGTGTCGCAGCGCCATTTTACGAAAGGATTGATGTTTCTTTGCATTCGGCCAGCAGAGCTCTGCTAACCGCTGCAAGGTTTTGAAACCTGTCACCAGCAAGGCAACGAATAAGATGTCGTTGAAGTCCGTCGACGAAGCGAACGTGTCCACCACAACAGCAAGATCATCCAGAGTCAGTGGTTCTTTACGTCGAACAGGCTTAGATAAGCGACGTTTACAACCTTTAAGAGTGCGAGTAACGAGCAAGGACGTGCGCACGTCACGAACTTGCGGAAAGTGTGTTTGAAGTCGATTCACGATACCCGAAAGATACGAGTCCACGGATCGTGGCTCAATATGATGTGATAACCACACCACGAAGAAGGACAGAGTGTCCGCGGTAGGTTCAACGTCCCTGTTATGAAGTCGACAAAAGTTCAGATATGAGTTTAGGTGTGAGTCGTAAGCTGAAGCTGTAGTGGTCTCGATAGCGCAACCAAGGGCCAAGGAACGCTCTAATTGTAGGCGTTCGAGAGTCCAAGCTTCCCGTACGGGTTGCTTGGACCGAGTGGTACTTGGGATCATTTTTCTTTCACCCCCAGCGCATCCCGAGGGGGTTCGAAGTCGAATATCTGTGCTGATGGCACCAGATCTTTCACGAGTTCATTTGTGAAATCGTGACAACGCGTCAGCGATGACGTTTTGTTGCCCCGGAATATGTTCCACTCGAAGGTCAACGTTATAGGTGATTAAGATATCCACAGCCGAAAGTAACAGTGAGTTATAGATAGGTCTTGCTCGAAGTGAGTCGAACATTGACACAGTGTTGCTGTTGTCGGTGTAAATGAGTAATTTTGCGGGAGTGTCGTCCATATTTGTGACCGTGTGAATAGCGGAACAAACGGCCAAAGCCTCGAAGAAGAAAATGGTGTCGTGAGGAGCATCTCCAGGTAAGGGTGATTGGCATGCGAAGTTTTCGTCTGGAAACCAGAGTCCTAATCCTGCGGCTGACGCGTCAGTGTAGACAACTACAACGTCATCTCTTGACGCGTCGAAGTCTAAACACCGGAATAGGTGTAGGCCATCCAAACTGTTCAACGTGGTCCGCGAGCCAATGTAACTCGTGTAGCAGTGCATTGTTGACGTGAATTTGAGCGAGGGCGTTAGTCTTTCCTCGAATTTTGTCGTAGAGCACCGACAAACCGGGCTTTAATAAAGGGAAGACATTGAAGCTCCATTCACACCAGCCAGCCAGACGCTGGAATTCGCGAAGCGACCAACGGTGATTCTTTCGTGCGAAACGACGTAGCTCTGTAACCAACTCAGCCTTCTTATGAACGGGTAAAGTAACTTGCATAGCATTTGGGTCGACTTCAAATCCGATCACTGTCAATGGTGCGCCAAATACTTGTTTGGGTCGTTCATGCGGTAGTTGAAGGTCATCCCAGAGTTGTAAAAGCCGAGTCTGTTTCGCGGGAAAGTAGCAGTCATATGGGGGATAATAGAGAACATGTCCTGCGACCTCGAAAGAGAAGGAGTCGTCCATGTAGGTCTTTAGAGCATCAATTAGAGCCCGGTGAATAGCAATCCACGCGACAAGTGACATAAAGGATATCCAGATCTTAGGAGAACCGCGACCACCGAAGTTATTGTTACGGTCAACATGACGTTGACCATGCACAGTCAAAATTTGTTTGACTTGCCATAGAGGGTGCATTGGTAACCGACGGAAGGCTTGTGAAACGTCAGATTTGAACATGATTAACTCAACGTTTGGATGCAGCTCTCGAAATCGGAGCAATGAGGCCCCCAGTGAATGTAGACCATCGAGCTTAGTACCCTTGATAGCGTCTCGATCAATCATAGAGTTCAAGGAGTACTCGCCCGCAGTGTGGTCCACAACTAACCGAAGTTTGTCGGTATTGGGTTTGGGAACAGTGTGCATTGGGACACTATACATCCCTGGATAAAGCTCTGTTCCGAAACTTTCAGACACCCGGCCCAAGCGGATTTCTTCCCGCATCTGGTCCTCAATGAATTGAAGTTGTATGTCGGTTTTGGAACACGTATGCGAAGAGTTGTCATTAATGGAGGGGTACGAATTATCAGAAGTGTCAGCCCAAGGCCAGAAGCCTTCGCGCAATGCGTAACAGACAGATTTAACAAAAGGCTGATTCAGATGATCTGTAAGGAGTTCCTCGAAATGGTTAACATTGATGGGCGTGACGATGCGAAACAGGTCCGGCCTTCGAGCAATGGTCTGAGCTGCATCACTGTTTTGGAGTTCATGTGAAGGTGGTTTTGGAACAGGTTCTGAATATTCAGTAGAACGTGCTGTGGGACTAAACGAAAGATCCATTGGAGACCAAATAAGGCCCCGTCTATGTCGCGGGCGCTTAATTGGACGTTCAGGTAGGTTTGGACTTAGACTCCTCGAAATGTCTCGCTTCCGTGTGACGTCGTGCACACAATCTCCCGTCTTGCTCGTGTGAACAGACGTGCGCGTAACGGCAGGTTTGAGCGCTGCGAGAGCATTCTCCTGAGTTCCATTTACGACAGGGCTCTCGCCGATTAAAGGAGGTCTTGTCTCGTGCCGAAGCACCGAGTTTTGACTGCTTGTCCTCGTCGTGATGCCTGCCGTCTGATAAGAAGTGGGACTCATATATGTCTGCAAAGGCCGAGAAGTCAGAGAGTTCAACTCTTCGAGAGTTTGCGGCCCTGTTCCTAACGGCTTTATCGAATCTAATGATTCTCTCATGCGCTCGCTCGACACTGCGGTCAAATTTGTCGTTAATGTATTCTCCATAGGCGGCGAGCTCATCCTCTCGATGAGGGAACGCGAACTTAATGGCCCTTGAGGTTCTATTCCACGCTGCGGACCATTGTGCAGAGGTAGTGATCTTCTTCGAAACTGCCTCTGTAGTGGTGGCGAACTTGATCTCAATGTCCCCAATGGTTTCGGTACATTTGTCAATGGTGCGCGAGGAGGAGATAATAGAGTGTACGGCGTCAAGATTAATGCATTTTCCTGCGACAATTTCTGCCCATCCAGCTTCATGGAATTCCGGGCAGCAGCGATGGTACATGAGTCTTCGCCGAACCTCTTTAGGGTCTTGCGACCAGTTGAGTAGGATTTCGTTGGTGCGTGTGAGATTGGCTGAAAGCTGCCCTCCTTTGAATGATTGCTCGGCTCGTCCGAGACAAGAGAGGTCAAGTTTGGACCGTTTTTTAATGGGTTCACCTTCGTCAGCACTGGACTCTCTCTCATGCCCATCCTCTCTAGGAGGGACAAAGTCCCTTTCTTCGGATTGTCGTGCAGGGTCATGTTCCCGAAACGCTCTGGTCCTTTCAAGGTCATTGGACGATTGTTCAAGCATGTCGAAGTACGGACCCGCGATAAAAGATTCGGCTTGGTCCGTAACTTCGTTAGAGGTGGCTGCGACAACCTTTGAAATAGTGATAAACGCTTCTTGCTTTGAGATAAGTGATTGTTTGAAGTCTTCAACGATGTTGAGGCACTTCTCAACCAAGTCTTGTTGCGGAACAGTCGCCCTTCCAGAGTTGGTTTGAGACGAAGTCCCCGCTTGTCCGGGTCCTGTAAGTGATGCTTGGGTGTTGGATGAAACATTTTGAGTGTTAGACATGGAGGTACGACCGAATTCGAAGTTTAGAACAAGAATTCAAGTAACTAGCTTAAAATTGTGGCGCAGAACGTGCGCAAGCAGAACGTGCTCAACGCTGATGACGGTTGAGACAAAAGGACTCAAGTCCGAAGTCTGCGTCACCAGCGTTTAGGAGACTCAGTCACAACCATATGTCACAATCAGTGACAGGTATGTGCGCAGAGCTGAGACTCGGCCAGAGCCGAGTGCGAGCGTTGATTCAATTCGTTTAAACCTATTAAAACCCAATGTATCTTCCCCTAGCTTATTATTATCATACCCTCACCATACCATGCCTTCCGTCTGCGATGAACTTTCCGACCCTGCGGCGGCTGTCGAAACTAAACTTGAACATTCCGACAGGCACGAACCCGGACAATGGAGCAGAGCCAAATTCACCAAAAGAACTTGCGAAGAGACGAGGTCATATTGTGCCATTCTCCTAATGAAATCTGTTCACTTATTCTCGTTTCTTTCGCGACCTTCTTCAGCTTTTTGCGGGAAAATTTTTGCGCGTGGAAGCTCCCGGTATAGTGAACAGAGATGAATCTGTTATCGCTGGCAGTGCATTGAGGAACCAGAGTCAGGACAATGGTTCACGAGTCGAAGCAGATGGTTCACTTTACCAAAGGTGAGTACTCAGGCCCAGGGACGACCAGGAGGACAGATCATCCGCTAAAATATCATTTCCGAGAAGTCAACACAGTCAAGTATCTGTTCGAGAGAGAATATGCTCTGTTCATGAAGCGTGACAACCAGTTCTAGTTTGACACCGTGACTGGTTTTTCGGAATGGCATAGTGCCGGTGAGCGCTCACGTTGTCCAGACTTCATTTTATTTCTTAATGCTATCCATGTCATGCGCTACTGTCAAGGTAAGCGCCTACAAGTATCAATATGTCGAGTCGAAGATATCAGATCAACGAGATTAAGTTAAGGAACACCATGACTGACTGTTCTGTCTTGCATAATGAACTTGTTATCTTGACCGCTAGTACTCCATCTGCCGACTCCCGGAGTCCTTGAACGACTGACAGTAACAACTCGTTCTACCACTCTTGAAATCCTTTTCACCAAATTTATACATGCCGTCGCGGTTGCTATCACAACAATATCACAGAACAGCTCTGATCTAGTGTCCTTGACTTGCTCAGCGCTCATCATGAGACAGCGTGAGGAAGATGACGAAGACGAAGGACCATCTGACCTGTTCAAGTCCATTAATATTTCCGCTCTTTTTCTTGTAGTACAGCCTGAGAACTCCCTCTGATGCATTGGTAGCAGATATAGCAGTTAAGTATGTTCTATTGTGTGTATCCTAGCTATTGATGATTGCGCAGGCCCACCATACAGGGAGGCTAGCCACAATATTTGGAATACCAAATTAGGATATGTTTTGGGCGGTAGTGCTCAGGAATTACCGCTTTCGGCAACTGGTCTCGGCCACTGAAAATTATTTATCGTTAGTGGAGTTACTTCGAGTGAGTATTTTCAAAGGTGCTACTTGTTAGCTACCGGAGCTGACAAGGTTTCCGAGGGCTACACTGCTGGTACCTTGTTTTCGCCATGGCTTGACAGCCGAACGATGGCGGTTGTCCATCTGTCGACTCCAATGATTAAGTGTCAAATCAGTGGTTCTTAAGTTGATGAAATACTTGGAAAAAATACACTATCCCGACATTTTTCTGATGGCTTGGCGAAAGTAGGAGATGGCAGGAGGGCCTTGGGTGAGGGTGTAAGTTGGAGGTTAGGTGTTATAGGCAGAGGAAGACTACAGGTCGGACATGGTGGTGGGTAGACGCGCGATGGCAAAGCGCATTACCTTGGACACGAGCAGAAAATTCCTTGCCGAGCGGTGCTGGAGGTCTTGATTTCTGCTGTAAGTGAGGTAACGCATGTATCTTGTTTTCGGGAGCATTTGGACCTCGGGTAACAGGGCGACATGCACGGGAGAAAATTTATTTGTTACCCGACTATGTTAGAAGACAACTTGAAGGTTTGCGACCTAGGATAACGTTATCTTCCTTCGTTTAACAGAGCGGAGACTAACTGGAACAAGTAGTCATCTCGGAAGGCCCGGATCTTTCGAGAGTATACAGATCAACGTCACAGGGGTTATTAATTTGGCTCGAAAAAAATGCCAGTCGTAGCCGAGTTGTCAGTCACAGTCTGGCAGAGACAGCTCTTTCCAGTACGTTTGACGGTGTTTTGTGTCAAGCGATGGGAACAAAAAGACCAAGTAATGACATTGTGCGAAACAACGAATGAACGAAAAGCCCTCGACTCAAAACTTGGGTGTCGCGTGCCTAAGCGCTTAAGTTTGGACTTCATTCTAGTACGTCTCGTCTACGTAAATTCCAACTTATCGGTGGTACGTTACTTAAAATACAAAAAAATGTGCAATGATGGGCATCATACGTAGAGGGTTATCAAAAACATGTCCGAGCTACCAGTGTCATTACGAGCGTTATCCAATCATCAATATCATCAAACTATTTCTGCAACCCCATTACGTTTGGTGCGAGCGCACGAGTGCAGGTGATGTCTTTCAGCCTCTTCGCTCCTACATATCAACAAGTTAGTATCGGCGTCATACAGAAACATTAAAACGCACGGCCTGTTCGTAACACTTTCTAAACCCCTGTAGAGCATAGTATCATAGAAGAACGCAGCTACAATCATGCCAAAAATTGGACCAAGGATAGGACACCAGAGCCAATACTGGTTCCTGAAGTTGAAGACTGCGCTACCGTACCCAACCATGGCGGTAAGGATACGGGGTCCCAGGTCACGGGCAGGATTAAGGGCTGCTCCAGTATCCATGCCAAGAGCCGAACTGATGCCAAGGATTACAAAAAATATTCCAACAGGAAGAACACCAGCAGGTAAAGGACCATTTTTTTTATCCGTGAACATGAAAATTCCGGTAAGGAGCATGGCAGACCCTATAAACTACATTGGGTTGTCAGTATGTGTTCAATTGAGGACCGCTAGTTACTCACTTCAGCGAAGAAGGCGGAGACTGAAGGAAGATAATCGGCCTAGATACACTTGAGCCGAAGGAAATCATATCAAAGGTCTAAACCTACCGCGTAGGTCCCAAAAAGATTACCAGATACCGCAATTGTGCGAATATCGGAGCCCCCTTCGACGATGTCGATCGCATTGAAGTAAGTAGCGTAGACTACACCTGCCCCACATAAGGCGCCCAGGACTTGCGCAAGGATGTAGATTGGAACTTTTTTCCAGGGGAAACCGCGGACAGTAGCAAATGCTATGGTGACCTTACTAGGAGTCAGCACAAATAGTCACATGCAAAAATATTCAGGGGCACCCACCGCAGGGTTCACATGACCACCTGAGTAGTTTGCAGAGATCCATACACCAAGGGACAGTCCTGACCAGCTTGTAAGGAAGACGTCGACATACAAAGATGAAGGTTCGCTCACCAATGGCCCAAGAGAGGTTGGATGTGACAGCATTCTGTGAACAAACACCAATAAGTTTCAGTCCATTCATCACTTTCGATGCCTTGAACTCACCCCCGCCGGGCTTGCAGATACACTTTTATTGGCAGAGAGATTTGCCTGGCAATTGCCACCACAGCCAAGTAAGCATAGAATGAAGGCACCCATGAACTCGGCTGCCGGTGCGGAGATGTGGTCCCTGCAACAGGTCCAGTCAGCTATTGTCAATGTTTTGCGGACAGGTAGGTACTACCTGATGCTTGACCATCGGTTGGGATACGGAGAACATTGATCACAGTCAGCGAAGTCAACGACTCCTAGGACGGTCATATCGTTGGGTCGAGTTGAATAAGAGTTGTTCGACGTCTCGGAATGACGAGGCTTTTCGATGATACCCGTCATCTTGTACTGAGAAAAAGGAAGGACAGAGTGCTAAAGCTCCTGTGGAACAGGGTCTGGCAAGCTGCCTATTTTATAGTTGCTTGTTGTTATCATCTATGATGAGTATACGTACATAGCCCAACCGGGACTCCGGATGTGAGCGTAATGGGTGTACCTACCTGCGGAAAGATTATACACACTTTATCCATGCATATTAGTTTTGCTTAATACATACTCGGACCTGTCAGCCAATCAGAACGTACAAATTAGTGTAAGGCAACGTAACGTACATCTTTTAATTCTCGGACTGGCACAACCGTGTGTGCTTTGCATCGACAAAACGGTCGGCAAAAAGCATTCATACCGCACTATACCATGCAGGGAGATGAACAAACAGGGTCTGCTATTATTATCACAACAGCGTGAACATCGTTCCGGGTCCTTCGCATCAACTGAACCAATTCGAAGTGGAAACAAATCGAGCCGGTCTAAGTTCGTCCACCAGTTTAAATCCCAATTTGATTTTCATCAAGAATCTCATGATGATCTCATCAATCTTCGAAAAGGCTCGAACGCACCGAGTCACGTTGCAACTTCTTCGAGAGTTCCTTATCGGTTAAAATAGGTTTGAATGGGATGGTCACGTACAAGGGGAAACGGGAGATTCCTGGACAGAAGCCTCCACTGCCATGGAGTTGTCGCTCTCAGCGTGTGGTCCGTGAATTGCGAATAGCATGATTTGGTGAAAGCAGAGAGAAGGCCACGCGTACCGCACTCTCCCAGAGGACCTCGATGAGAGATAGCGACTGATCCTGCATCGAAACCAACCAGGAAAGATTCCACAGCGCAAAAGGTAAAACATTCATATCGCATAAAATAGAGCCGGACTCGTGTATTCATTCATCGGCTTCAATCAATTCGAGTGAAACTCACGAATTCTACGGCAGTTACCCGGCGGTTACCG
Source organism: Suillus fuscotomentosus (assembly GCF_016647785.1). Classification (NCBI taxonomy): domain Eukaryota; kingdom Fungi; phylum Basidiomycota; class Agaricomycetes; order Boletales; family Suillaceae; genus Suillus; species Suillus fuscotomentosus. Next base: position 466,218 of record NW_024539516.1, on the reverse strand, counting down.
CACACAATTCAAATATTAGGTATTCAGACAAGGTAAAGCACGTAACACAAGACGTATCTTCCAAAAATTATTCATTCTGTCGAATCTGTAGTAGATCTGCAGTCAGCGGCTAGAAGTGGGATATCTGACAAAAACAATGGCGCGATCGTGGAGGCGCGTGACAGTGGGAAATGCTACAACGGCGCAAGTGTCTGACAGCGGAACGAACCGTTCATGCGTATAGAAGCCGCAGAGGCTTTGCACAACAGTCATTTGGCTTCATATTGGTCTTCCGAGCGCCGAGCGGTGATAGTGTGATTACGTGGGAGGTACCCTGCACTATCCTCGTCATACAGCGGGGACTACTCGGACAGAAACAAGGGGATAACTTGAGGCAATTACATACCCCGCTTGAATATCACCATAAGAACAACTGTTAACTCAAGACGCCAAAGAATTTAATGGCGCTTTCAGTGCGCGTATTACTTCGTATGGCATTATGGCAATCATCTAGAAGATGTAGAGTTAGCCACGCAAATATCCGACATTCCCGTCAATTACCTCTCGAGTTATTTCCTCTCCTCCAACCTCCCATCCGCTTTCGGCAATCGGTAAAACTACATTGTTCATATGTCGGATGCAAAGATCATCAATGCCCAATTTTTCACCAGTATACTTGCGCCATTGAATGAGGGTATTCAAAAACTTTGATGCGTGGCAAAGTAGACGCCGACGGGCGGCAATAGCATCTGGATCGAAAACGGGGCAGTTGAGTGCGACAAAGGGAGCTATCAGGGACTCCGATGCTGATACAGAGCGTTCGAAAACGGAAAACACCGATTTTAATATCATCTAGATAATTGTGTCAGAATAGCAACTCGTTCGTGGTGACCATGAGTATCTAGTCACCTGGAATTTGGGGTTGTCGTGTCCGATGGAAGCCTCCACTTGCTCTGCCAAGTTTATCATATTGCGGGTATCCAATGCCGAGTATGAGTCAAGCGCGCCTGCCTCGACTACCTTGCAGATGAGGGGCACGACTGCCGTGGAAATCATGGCGGAAACCAAGTCATCATTCGGGCCTGTATCCGACTCTGGATCATCATTATCTCCACAATACTCGTGTAGTGAAGCACACCACGAAAATTCATCCAAGGTGTGCGAATTCTGACACTTATGGTAAATTAGCGCCTCATGGCATAGACAAATCAACACACCTCGAAGGGGTTCCATCCAAGAAGTTCTAGCCGCACCCAGAACTCCCAAGCACCGACGAGTCCAAGCCCACCCCACGCACCAGTATAGCTATCACTAAAGCGTCTACGCCATCCACCAAACCACTTAGCCAACCCCAAACTCGGATCTCTGAACTCTGCTGCATGCACATCAGATAATAAACCATGTCCATCATTGGCTATTCTTTCCATAGCACTTTGATAATCTATGGCATCTGATGGGGGTAAAGAGGAGTCCGTTGAGTAGCCCTCCTCTCGGTCCAGTTGCGTTATGATGGCCCTGGTTGCACGTCCACGTTCACGATGAAGTCGACGGGCTATTCGCGCGGCCTGTCGCTCACGGCGTACAGTAACAGGGTTTGCTCGAGGTAGAACGCGTCCTAAATCATCCACTTCTTCAGATTGATCTGTGGCCACCAAAAGAGAACCGAAAATCAAAGATAGATCATCTTGGTTGTCCGCTTGGCGTCGCTGAGCAATCATTGCAGAGCGTTCTTTGAGTATTGAGACAAATTCATCCTCAAGCTTCTCCAGCTTCGGAAACTAAGCATCCGTGAAATTTTGCTTAATGTAAGATAGGGATGATACTAACCTTCTCATCGAGAAATGTGGCCACATTTTCGACCCATTCCTTGAATGCAGCGAACCACGACCTTTTTGCTTCAGCTTTGGCAATCATCTCGCGTAGCTCCGATTCACGGACATCCAATTGTTCTCGTTCATCGACAAATGATGCTGCTGCCTTCACATTTGTTGTGTGCGACGTAGTCATCGCGGTCAAAGACTGAGACAGGCGATCCATTGCCGGTCCAAGAGATGGTATCGTAGTCGATGTAGGAACTTATCAAAGGCTCCAGTTAGTCAACGACAATTCCAAAAGGACATATGTCTCACTTGCGGCAGGCTTGTAGACCTGTTTTGCGGGAGATACCTTATGAGAAGTTTGGAATGGGCCGCCTCTCCGCAACTGTTCCTTTTCCCACTCCATGGTCTCCTCGTCTTCCTCATCGCTGTTCTCACAATGTTAGTCAAATCCCTAGCAAAATGCTTATACATACGCATCTGCGATCATCTCTTGCATAGCATCCTTGCGCTTCGAAGCTTCAAGTTTTTTCGACTTCTTGCCAAGTGCAATGCGCTCTTGAGCGCTGGTATACTCCGCGTATTCTGTCCTTTGTCAGGTTGGTGCAAAAAAGCTGATAAATGACATACCGTCGTCTCCTTCTCCAAGCTCGTCCTCTTCACGCATCAATCGACTTTCTGGATGTGGACCCTGTGGTACGGTATCACGTTTCGTGACAGAAAGAGATATAAAATCATCTTCTGTACCATGAGTCCGCATACGTTCTCGTCTTTGTTTAGCTGATAGTATAGACGATTCCGAAGGAATCATTGTGTCAACATCATCTGCACGTCATTAGATAGTGAACATGGGGACCTAAGCAAGATCTTACCAGCTATCTCAGTGACCTCTATACTAGTTTCACCCGGGTCCATCGAAACGTCTGCATCATAACCTTCAGCGACTGTGGCACGTCGTGACGAAGGCGTGCTTGCTTTCAGTTGTGAGAGGTACGCCTGGTCATATACGGGTGCCCCATTAGAATGTGGAGTGATAGTAGCTTGGTCAAGCGAGACAGGCAACACATTCCTAATAGATCTCATGAGTAAACCAAACTCTACAGCAGTACAGATATGAACATACGCAGGATGAGCGCTCAGGGACAACTTTTGACTGAGACTCGATTTCTTCAATTGAAAGACTTCCCCATCTCCTGCCTGGCGCCTTAAGTGGTAAGCAAGAATTTGACAGTATATGAAGTGAAAACACGAACCTCCTCGTCACCACCGAAACTGAGCGTAGATTTAGGCTTAGTGCGTTTGGCTTTATTCTTGAGTCTAGACGCGAGAGCTATTGGCGACTCATCGACGGTCTCTCCATTCCCAGATGTTGTTTGTGATGTGTCTTCAGGTGACTTCTCCCTACCCCTTGGAGTCAGCTTTGACTTGGGTTTTTTGAACATTATTGACAAGGAGTTTGCGAATTGAATGGATGAGTGACCGCAGGGCAAGCCAGCAGAATCTTCCCACGCTATCTACTTTCACCATGTCTACTGCGCGTCCGCGTCCAAGGCCACGTCCAGTGGCAAAGCCCAAGGCTGCATCGTCGACAACAGTCGACCTCAATTCAACGCCATCTCCAGGGAAACCCTCCTCTTCTACGAGCACAACGCAAAATCCTGTTGCAGGGAGCAAGTTAGATGACGAAGATGCTATATTCTTGCGTAATCGCGGAAGAACCTCTCAATGCTGGAACAAGCTTCGAGCAATGACAAAGGGTGTGCCCGCTCCCATAGGTTATCACGTTGATCTCACCCTGAAATCCGATGCTCAGACACTCCATCCGACAAAGCTGACGAGGACGACCTCGATTGGGGTGAACAAACTGAACCGGAATCTACTCCGAGGCATCGCAAGAAGAAATCAAATAAACAGCATGAATTACCTCGATGGCAAACGGTGGACATAGTTACTCTGTGCGTGTGTCTCTCTAGTTCGTTGCTATATCTCGTGCTGTCAGAGTACCTCGGCATAGTACACGAATACCATCACGGTCGGCGGATCGGTTGTATTGATAGCTCCTCCGTAGCCTTTCTTCAGATAACGAAGAAGACGATTTTGAAATTACAGAGCACACACCAAGGATCTCATGTAACGATTCGCCCCCCCGAAAACGAAAAAGAGACCGTAGCCGCTCGAAATCTATTACGCCACCCCCGCAACTTCCCATACACCAACTCAATAATGCAAGGGCATTGGTCAGGTTGTGTTAAACCACATTGGGCAAGACTTGTATCACTCACGAAGATTAATATTACCAGACAAGCACTTGCTGTTGCACCACGTCGGGCCCCATCACCAATTGAAATTCCCGATGACCCAACGGACACTTCTGACTTGAATCCAGAGCTCGCAAAAATTGCCGAGGAAGTTCGTAGAAGGGCTGTAACAACCAAGAACACGCCAGAACAAGGCGGCGGCCCTGAGCTAGTTATCATCAAGGTTCGATGGCAACCTCATCCACTGAATACAGCTGGTGCAAAGGATGTTTGGAATTTTAAAATGAAAAGAGTGGGTGCCTTTAGCAACGAGTGCACCATTAATGGTATTAACTCTTTGTTAGCATGACACATTCCAGTACTTGTTTGAGGAGTTAGCAGACTTGGCCGCTGTTTTGGTTGACCATCTTGTCGTCAGTCATGATGGAAAGCGTTTGTTTGCTTCAGGCACACCTCACAGTCTTCGAATTTGGGCAGAAGGAGAACTCGGTGCGTTATTCTCGGTGCGCGGGGACGTGAAACTGAAAACCTTAATAGAAGCATGTGATCAAACAACTTGGGATCACGTACGCGCTCAACGCCATCAACAGGCTCCAAAGGCCGCTCAGTCATCAAAGAATTCACCGTCTCCGGAAAGAGAATCAGACTCGGAGTCGGAAGCCGAGTCCACTGGCGGTGACAAAATCAAACTTGTATTCAGGTCCGCGGCTACCGAGGAAAATGTTAATCTTACAGTCCGACCTACAACAACGTGTGGAGTCATTGTGAAAGCGTTTCTCAAGGCAGCCGGTCTATCCGATCAATACCCTCAAACAGCACAAGCAATGCCTCAGCTAATGGTTGACGGTGATAAGATGGCAGATGACATGGAAATCGGAGAGGCAGACCTAGATGATGGAGATCTGGTCGAGGTTGTTGGGCTGTGATTGCACTGATACCGGTTTGATTTTTTTTCGGTTAGTCGGGGACATTATCATCTTACTGTTGTACTCTCACGCTAGTAGGCCTGGGAGGAGGGTTTTGTCAAGTTACCATCTGTCAAACTGTCTACGAGAACGCTGTGCTTGCTTTCGCATCTACTCGACATCTCGGGTATTCGACCGATGCTTCAAATAATTTTGTCCTTCTCGTCGCATAATGCTGTCAAACTGCCCCGTTTGCCTGAACCAACCTCTAACCGCCTCAATTGATCCGTTCCTTAAATGCACTGCACGTGATATCCACGAGAGTCTCCTAAACTGCTCGACAGCTTTGAAGACTCTGTGCCTGTGGGATCTTCATGTTCACTTGCCGCAATGACTGCGACATTTTGTGCTCCGATTCTAACCACTACCGCCGCCTCGCCCGTCCTCAAGCTCTAAGTATTGCTGATTGCATTTTGTTGTTATTCAATCTGTTGCAGTAACTCACGACACGCCGCCATCTAGCACATCGTAAATGTAAGTTCGTTCAAACCCTAACCCGTCCTGCGGGGTCGGTATATATTTAAGGCTTGGGGATTTTTATGTAGTTCCAAATGTCAGAAACACAGGGTGTGTTGATTCACCCCGCTGAGTACTCAAAGAAATTCATAACAGACGATGACGGTAGAGCGGGGTGTCTGTGAATATGCACCTTCTCGACTGCGCACCATATGATACTGATCAAGTGGAAGTTGGACGTTTGCAAATAATGTATGTGGTATAGGTGTGGCTTAGCTTGACATTGTGTTCATTTTGGTGTGAAAATGGGAGTTGGGGAGTTGAAGTTTGAGCGGCATTGGAAACCCACTACTGTGTAGTAGTCACTAGAGCTCATAATTCGGAATGCTCGAATATTACTTATTTATAGCTTCTGAAGAGGAACTCAAATGTAGTTACGTGTGCCAGCCATCGTTCGCGTTCTTCACCAATATTCTGGCGTTATTGACAAATGATCGAATAAGCTCGTCAAACGCGTTGCGGTCAATTTCTGACGCATTTGGATCCCCACGTTTGGAAGCAGTTGAAAGCAGCAATGCTGAGCGAGCGATCTCCACCTCCAACTCATGAAAAATTTGAGGCTTCATGGAACAAATTTAGTATCGTAGTCACGAGAATTCAAAAAAACATCATACCGGTACCGGTGGATTAGATGTTGTATTGTTACTGGAATGGACTTGGGTCAGGTCGATGTTGAACTCCTCATGAGAGTAGCATATCCTATCTTTCCGTCGTATGTGAGTTGGAGATCCAACAGGATGGGGAACTATCGAGTAATCGTTATTATCGGCTACCTGATGGGATGCATACAAGCATACCTGGAACTTCGAGCGACACACTGACCCTCCAATCCGCCGCCCTCTTGGGACTAAATATGTTGAGGTTCCCAAGCCTTATTTTGCGTGTTATTTCAAGAACGGTGTTACTCTTCTCCTCGCGAGTAACGCGTATTTTTTCTCGATCCTCGGATAGATAGAAGGAATCGACCACTTTGACATGGGTATACTCCAGGGGAGACGTCGGGTGAGACGGTTGAGATGATATTCGTTTCAGATCGTTGAGCATGTTATTGAAGTGCCTGTGCTGATTCTGCCGTTCCAAATGATCGCGTGAGCTATAGTTGAAGGACTACATGAAACAGAGCTGACAAGAGACATATTGGATTCGAATCGAACGTCAACCTCATTCAAGTTCGGGATCAAGACTACCGATTGTCAGGCAAGGATCACGAACGACTTGGTGAACATACTTGTTTCCACAAGAACTGGCAATACCAGCCGCTGCCCACTTGTGCGGTCTCTCAGGACACCAAGCTTTGCTTCTACCTCGATTTTTGCATCTGGATAAACAGGTCTCGTCACGATCATATGGTGAACGAAATCAGCGATCTCTCGAATGAATTCATCGAGAGGCTCGACACCGAGAATTGATAATGACAATGGAGGCAAGCTAGTGTTCATGGTGGAAGGAACAGATGATTGATTGACTTTTGTGGCTTCGAAAGACTGGTCATCGTGGCGGGCTCGTTTCAGTGGCGGTGATTCTTTATCATCAGACTGAGAGTGACTGTCGTCCGACATGAGAGAAGTGAACAATGAAGCTGGTCGCTCAGGCAATTAAAACACATGTTGACTTTCTACCCTGAGGCCTGGGATGATTGAGATCAACCTGGGATGTAACTAAACCCTATAATTTCCGTGTCTAGGCAGCATTTAGTCCTAGTGACCATTAACGTGTATTCTTTAAATTTATCTCAGACCTGCAACGGCATTAATGACCATGGCCCAGCATTGCACTAATTATAAATGGGAAAAACATTCCCAGCAACAGGAGAAACGTTCGTGACGTTTTGATGATGGTTTCTTGAGTGGATGGAAGTGTGGTTTCTGAAGGCGACTTCACTACCGTCGCTACATAGAGAAAGGTACCTCCCTGTGGCGCATCAAGTCATCAGTACTAATTGACGGTAAGAAACTGATGGATCTTACGCTAAATAGTAAGGGCGTTCCAACTGACAGGTTATTTCCATCACCGGTGTGGGTGTACAATATGTAAGAGAGGATGGCGCTAACTGGCGTAGCGAGACTGAAAAGTAGCAAGTGTCTCTTGCATTCTGAAGGAGAAAGAGATGTTTCCAAGAGAGAGGATGTCAGAGCTAACGCTGTGGGTGCTGTTGTCCATGGTCAGCAGAATTAGTGAGTAATAGAAAGTCATCAGGCGTACCCTTATGTATTATGATAGCCAAGAAAACAACGAAAGATAGAGCACCCGATCGTGTCTCAAGAGACGACACGCCTAATGCGTATCCATCGACTAAAGCATGCACTGTAAGTCCTAATGACAGTGGGTATGCGCGTTGTAAGCTCGAGGAAGGTGCACGTCGCAACATTTGCCAAGTAGACGCGTGTGAACCGGGTAGTGTCATACCCTCCTCGCGCTCAAGCTCATCAAGCGCGATATCAAAGTGGACATCTTCTACTTCGTGGCGAATCTCCAGAGGTAGCGGTCGAGCATGTGGGGATATATACTCCTCCACGAGGAACATGAACGCAAACCCTAAAAGTACGCATAACGCGATATTGTGAGAATACGATTCTGGTTCAGGGTCGCCAGCAATCGTGCTTGCTACTCCTCTGTCAATACTTTGACTCAGAGGCAGGAACTGTGAAGGAAAAGATATCAAGACGCACTCGGGAATAATAACGCCAAGTGCAGCACCGATGAGTAATCCTGTGCTCAAGGTGGACAACTTCGCCGAGTGACTTTCTGCGAATTATAATGACGCTTAATCCAAGTGCAGTTGAAGTTCAGCGTAGTGCATACTAGTCATTGACAACGACAGCGGTACGAGGCCAGCCCCAAAAGACGCAGCTCCCATGACCAGGGACATAGATATGATGCGCAGAAAACCACTGGATGCCATTCCGCTCGTAAGATCAGAATTAGTACGATTGGTCTTTGCAAAGCAACCAGGATAGAGTGTGACCTTAACGTACCTGTACCGTACATTATGATACACTGTTCTAACAATTCGCGGAGTTTGAAACTTTGAATGTTCTCATCTCAACTTTGCTTCCGTGCGATATACATACAAGACACTTAAAAACGCTCTCAGGACACTTGCAAAGGATTTGTCAAACAAGGACAAGTGTGCAAATTATGGAGGACGGCGATTTTGTTTGAAGAGAGAAACTCATCTGCTATTGCTTCGAATAAGCCGGCCGACCATCCCCACTCGCGACGATCGGTTTCAGATAGACCAGCCAGTCACTGGCAGTGGCCTATCTGAATCCCCTACAGTCGCAAGGTTCGAATGCTAGCAAGATGTTGGACTTTGGGATATGTAACGAGGAATAGTCGACAGACCTGACAAATTTGTGCGTGTTTGCCGACTCGATAAACAGATCTGATTCATCTGAATGGTCTTGATCTAACCATCTTTGCATCCCAGAGTCATTTAGGCTAACCTTTAATTCATTCATTCATCTAGAATGTCTGGTTTAATTTACCGTTCAAATGAAAGCGTGTTCGGAGCGTCTGTTCTCTCAATCCCGAGTGTTGAGATCTATGCTATCATAACCCTATCACATATGTGGCGGAGGTTAACGTTCAGTTGCGCAATCTGCGACCATATACGCCATACGACCGTGATGTATGCATTAGTATCGAACCAGCCCAGCTTATACCGCGGACGAGTCAAGTAAACCGGCCGCTTCACTCTGGAAACATTTTGCAGTCTCATCGAACTTATGGTCTTAAATTAGCACTTGGACCCTACTGTCTACATTTTCTAAAAACAATTCGGTTTTTTATTGAGTTATTGACACTTCTTCTATGACTAACGTCAGAACCGAACCATGCCAGTCAACCAGCAGGACCTCTAATTAGTATATACATTGACGCTGACGCCTGAGGGTGAAAGTTCCGAGCCAAGGAAGATGGGTGTGCCTCGACAGACGGTCCCAGGGCCCGATGAATCCAATGATCTACTTCGCAAGCAACGTTGGCACAAACTCCTGCGATAAGAAGTCCCCCCGCACTCTAATGGAACTCGCAGAACCTACGAACCCGAAGCTTCGAAGGACATATATTTGTTTTTGTTTTTTTTACTAACAAACACGCGAACTTCTTGTTTCTATTGATCGAAGAGGGCAAATTGAGCTGGTTTGCCCGTCGGCGTATAGCCAGAGATTCCGGCGGTATTAGCCCCACTTCAGGGACTGTTAACCAATGCGTATTGTATGGCGGCACGAGCACCGGATGATCTATTGGAATGAGGTTCTTCATACATGAATTTGAATACTCAAGATTGCATTAACGGTCCGATGTTACGAACTTGCAATTTCGATATACAATCTGCTCTGGTCGGAAGATTTACAACATAGGGAGTTAATCTTACATTTGTTACCGCGGGCTGATATGGAAGAGAATCATACAAGTTCCGCGCTATCAAAGAACGAGAACAACTCAGGGATGTCACTTCGTGCGCTCATGAGACATTCCCGTTGGTCCAATACGAGAATGACAACGTTATGAACGGCTATTTGACATAATGGATAGAGGTTAACAGTGGAAATTTCAGGCAAGAATTATCCCTCACCAACTAGGGAGAACGACTTGGATAGTGTAGTGCATCAATCAGCTCAGGCTTTTAATGGCTGTCTCCAAGAACGGATCTCCGAATTCTATAAGTAACAGTATACGACAATAGTCAGATTGAATATCAGCAAACGTGCAATGATGGTTGACTGACCTTTTCTAAGTTGTTCTGCCATTAAAACATCAACAAGATCTTCCTTATCACGTCTGTTCCCGTGCTCGCTCTTCGCTCCCCAGGCATTATTCGCAGTTATTCCAATGTTACTTCCTCCTGCATTTTGATTTTGGCCTTCAGCCATTCTGCGGGAATTTCCCCCCATGCTCATTGCATCCTCTCGTCTCCTCGTCTTTGGATCTCTCCGTGAAGGACCATCGAAGGAAGAGCCACCAGGGAGGCGGCGCTTAGATCCAGGGCTAGGCATCACCGACGAGAGGTTTCCCAATATTTGAGTCGTAGCGGAATGGAGGAACGATGTATGAGGATCGCGGGCGCTCGGGCCACTTGCTACGAACTGAAAGTCATCAGGTGGGGGTGAATCGGATGAATCAGTTGAGATCGGAGAATCTGGATCAGGAGAGTTCATGGTGGACAGCGCTGGTCACGATGTAAGTCGCGTTCAGTCCTTGCTGCCACATGTCACGTGGTCCACTCAGGCTACCAACCTTCGGAGGTACTAGTTGCTGCTGTCCCAGACCTCACTACTACTTCTGAGTATTCTTGCTTTCAGGATCATGTCTGCTCTTCCTAAAGCGATGCGTACAATGCGCATAATTGCTTTGCCTCTTTCTCGCCCAAATATTCCACCTGATCATGGCCTGAAGCCACACGCAATTTTTAACCCCAACCGCATGCTTATTTTCTACCACTTTGACCTCTCTCAAGGCAACAGTTCTAAAATCCAAGATCAGTCTAGTATAAAGCGAGCGGTGAAATGGGCGTCCATAAAAGCTGCCGACCTTTGGGCTGGTTTTGGAAAGGCACCCGAAGGCAGTTGGAAGGCAGGTCTTTCTCCCTGAAATATTGCGTCCGGTCGTCATTTTTTTAATGTCTCGGTTATCTAGTTGCAAACTTATGAGTTTGGCGAACGCATCATCGATCGCATAGACTTCGAGGAGCTAGCCCTGAAAGGCGTTGACCCTTCTTTAGGGCCATCGATTACTCATGCAGATGCAACACAAAAAGCAAATGAGGTAAACTTTTCGGAGAAGCAACGTCCGACGGAGGCCTTGCGAGTAAGATGAATGACGCTTTATCCGAGCGTGTATTGACCTTGCCTGACAGATACCCCTCATTTATCCACCATCCATTTACGCTTCGCTACCACCCACGGGTGTGAATGAAGTATCGCATCCCTCGATTGTACACCTCCGCACGCTTCTAACCAGTCGGGAGCCCCGGCATCGCAGAGGATTTTGGATGTGGATGGCAATTGCACCACTTACGGCCCCCTTCATGATTGTCCGTGAGTCTTCCGGTCGCGACGCGTTATTGAGTAACGTGTTTTCGACATTTACTCACACCTCCGACCTTCTTTTGATTTATATGTGGTTATAGCCATCATACCCAACTTGCCATTCTTCTTCTGTGTATGGAGATCTTGGTCACATTACAGAGGTCAGTGCAGTCTTTTTTTGAGACGGGATGACCTTTCTTTTTGTTTCCTCTTATGGACAACTCTGACCACCCTATACAGCATATAGAACTTCGCAATACCTATCGTCCCTTTTAGATCAAGGGTTGATCACGCCAGAGCCAAGCGCGGCACTTGATCAACTCTACACTTCTTACGTCCCATCCTTATCGAACATTGAAAGTTTGCGCTCGCCGACGGCTCCCCCTCTCCGATCCGCGGCTTCATTGCCAGCAAACACTCCAAACATGAATAACGGCCACCCGTCTCATGATCCGACAGCTTCTTCATCACAGCCTGATGCATCTAACGTACACAAGACCTCCCAACGGCTATTACTTACTCGCAAAGCCATTCCGCAGATCTTGCAGCTTTTTGGTCTTCCACAATCGTCGGCAGCAGACATGTATCGCGCAGTAGAACAAGTGCGCGGACGTCTCGGAGGAACATCCGGCCGGTGATAGTTGATAATGAGCTACGTATTTGCTTCTGCTTAATATTGGGGTGACAAGTTTGATGGGCATTAAATCCCACGGTGAGCAATACGACGCGTACGGTTGGTTGTATTAACAAAGCTGTTTTAGCTTTACCACTCCTTTCACTAGTAGAAGTATTAGATCGTGAGTACGGATTTGCAAGGGGTACGGCACGGAACGTCTTTGAATAGACGTTCTCGATGGTTTTTCATTCTGATCTGACCACGTTAGAAAAGGCACTCTGTATTTGTAAGCCTGTTTGTTGTCCTCGAGGCGGCGTGTTTGACACGCTAGTGCTAAATGAGATATTTTCAAAATTAGCACTGATCTTGTATACTTAACTTATCCCATCAACTTCAGAACAACTCAATATCAATAACCCGGACAATTCGGCAATGGCAGGCGTCATTAAACGTCATCACATGCGAGCAGGATGACTCTTCGGCATCGGGGATTCATCTCAAATGCGGTTCCTGCTATTGGCTACTGTCATGGAGTGTTGGCCCGTGGAGATGCTGACTGTATTCCACTGTTAGCTTCGGTGCAAGCTCCCTCAATAGGGATCGAGCTTGATGCACAAACCACCATGAACTGGTCCAAGCTCGGACGAACCTTGCACCAACCCGGCCCCAAACCACACGGCCTCCTGTTTGTCGGTGCTTGACATCATCTCTCAGATCACATCTACGTCGGCTCGCGGCTTAATTGTGATATTGGTATGTGATCTTTCGCTACGGCCTTCAGAGAGTAATACTGACCACAATTCAAAGACACTCCCACTCAAGACCTGTACGGGGGTTGCGTTCAAAAAGCCTCGTGTCTATTGATATCTTTCGGTATCAAGGAACGGCCTGCCGATCACCACTACTGCCAATGAACGTTGAACTTTGGCCTTGTAGCAAGATACGTACAAGCACTGTAGAATCTGAAGGTCATGACGCTCAAGGTGCCACCGCTGATCAGAACAACAGACGCACTAACCAATATTGACATGCTTACCATACCACCGGGCTTAATAACAGGGTTCTCCACACTAGTGCATCGCAATCTATGCTGCACTTGTCGAATGAACCCATTCAGGCCATCCTATTCAATAGAATCCCGCAGACGGTTCGCAATTACTGCTTAAGGCCTGAGGCTTTGGCAGTTAAGTTATTAGGTTTCACGAATAGGCGTAAGTGCTAGTGATGGAGTCTTGGTTACCTCGTCATCCGACCAATGCTGCATAGATCTGACCGCAAATCAAACGGCGACGTCATCAATGTGTCTCCGTAACGTGCGGTATACGGGCCTAACCAAATATCAATTGGCAAATTGCAGATCGACGACACTGACGATGAGTTGTTCGTTAGTAGTTTGTGGCGTTTCCCAGCTATTGCCCCTAGCTTGATGTCTCTTGCTCCGTTGGAGGGCTTTCACCTGTTCTCTCCTTGGCGCACTGTGCCAGTGAATTTATGTAAACAATGTCAATGATGTCATCACTATCAAATCGTTGAGTCATGTACAAGTTACATAACATAACTGTACTTTTAGTGTAGTATTCAAAAGAGGGACATTACTTCTTGAAGGTACTATATAAGACAGATGTACTGCGTACTAGAATAAATACAAGCCAACCGACACTGGGGACTCGGAGCATCAAAGGACACGTCACTAGCCATGGCGAGCTAAGAGAGACAAGGTTCGTGGAGTGGTGAAGTAGGACTAAATCTGCGTCACGACGTACGTACTGCACCCGAAACCACGCATTGCCCTCGTTCTTCGGGTATGCTGTCAACTCGGAGCATCACAGAACACGTCACTAGGGCATCACAGGACACCAATGTTCCACTAGTTGCCCCAAAGTGCACAACAGTCTTGACCTTGCCTCGGCAAGTCCTAGCTAGCGTTCTGACATTAATAGTTCGGTTACAAACAGCCATCAATAGCCCCTATATAACAGGCAATGATTAATTATTCTACTAGGTAAATTTGGTTGTACCGCCGACCTTCTCACAAGTCCGCTTTCGCTCTGAAGTGTTAATCGTCAATTATCATTGAAGCTTGAAGCTTTGAAGACTGGTACTAATCAGATGTGAATTTTGATTCTGAGAAACACTGTCACAGCCTTGACCAGATTGGCCGGAAACAGTAGGTGACCGGACTCTCTCACCGTGACCTTACATTGCAACACTTGCCTATCATGTTCTTCATCTTTGGTGTGTTCAAGCGCGTTTATGCGGTAAGTCGGTTTCCAGTACAGATCATACTAGGACTAGCCGTACTATCTCACTGTTTTTATCGCAGGCTTTCATTAGTCCACCTCACCCACCCAACGTGGAAGATAAAGATGCTTCTCCTCCCCTCAAAATTGGTCTTCTAGGGGCGGCCGCAATTTCTCCTCATGCTCTTGTTCTGCCTGCGAAAAGCCATCCGGAGGTAGAGCTTTATGCTGTTGCAGCGCGAGACATCAGTCGTGCCGAGAATTTCGCGAAGAAGCATGGTTTCAAGAAGTGGTATGGAGGGAAAGATGGATACCAAGGTAAGCTAGACAACATGTTGATAGAGTGGCACCCTTTGTGTTTACTGCTGCATGACAGACCTTCTTGATGACCCCGCAGTAGACATGGTCTACAACCCCGTGCGTGCCAATTGAATGCCGTTGCGTGCGAAGTTTCTGTGACTAAGGGCCCGTTAGCTGCCTAATGGTTTACATTACGAATGGACAATGAAGGCTCTTGCTGCCGGAAAACATGTGCTCTTGGAGAAGCCCAGTGGTAATACCGCCGAAGAAACGAGGCGCATGTTTTCTCTCGCGGACCAGAAGGGGCTCGTTCTTCTTGAGGCATTCCACTATAGGTAAGTGTCTTTCTGATCGTAACAAAGCACTGTCTTGACGTATATCAGGTTTCACCCTGCTATTCAACGTGTCAGGGCCATCATTGACAATGGCGAACTGGGTGCTATCAAGGAGGTAAATGCAGCTCTTACGCTCCCGAAGGGTATGGCTGGCAACGATGATGATATCCGGATGAAATACGATCTTGGTGGCGGTGCGATGATGGATTGCGGATGTCAGCTTCCCCTTTCTCCTACGATGGGCCCTTCTAACATGATATTACAAGGTTATCCTTTAAGCTGTGTTCGTTATCTTGCATCAAGCAACCCTACTGCGGTGATGTCCGCAACCGCGGTACGGTACCCAAGAGATCCACGTATTGATACAGGCACCACTGCCAATCTCACTTTTGCTTCCTCGAAGCCTGACGAGGAGCCAGTGAGGTCCACTATCAGATGCGACTTCGCCGTCCCTCCCCGATGGGGCTTTATCCCTCACTGGCCAGAAATTTCCGTCCACGCAGTTTGTGAACGTGGCTCCATCGATGTGTTCAACTTCGTGATGCCAGTGATTTACCATTCTATCACTGTGAGACCTGACGGTGACGTTCCGAGGACCGAGAGAGCATACACGTTCGAGGGTGGTAAAGGAGAGGAGTGGTGGTCCACCTACAGGTACCAGCTGGAAGCTTTTGTAGACAAGGTTAAGGGCCGAACACCACAAACCTGGGTGAGCCCTGAGGACTCCATTGCAAATATGGAATGGATAGAGAAAATCTATGAAGAGGTGAGTGAGTGTCACATCTCGGCGATGGTTTGTCTAATTGGACATGCAGAGTGGACTTGGGTCTCGACCCCAATCTACATATGTCCTCCCAACTGCTTGATGTTAGATTGGCCATTGTCATGCATGTTTCAAAGCCCTCAGTGCAGTTGAGAAATATCAACATCAACTGTACAAGTATTTTGTTACACTGTACCACACGGACCACGATCTGTTACCGCATGTACTTAGTTGCAATGTGTGATAGCATAACAACTCAGTCAATCTCAGCATATAATTGCGACATTCAAGCTAAGAGCACAGGAGAAACCTGAATTCAACAGCTATAATGGTTTACAAATATCGTACACATCGACCGCGAAGACAGTGATAGATTTTGGAAGGAATACATCGGGGCCGATTGTCCCCAATGCAGTTGGTAGGCCAATGTTGGATCATTGCTATTTCGGGAGGCACAAAGTTGGCTTGCGTGTGATCAATCTCCAGCCAAGCGCTGTCGATCTAACCATACAGTAAACAGATAATGATAGCAATCACGAAGGCGTGATGATGGGAGGATCCGGATGGGACAAACAGCAAGTGGTTTGAGTTGTGAGAGTGACGGCAAGTGAAACGAGTACCCCGAAGACCATTGTACCGGACAAAGCATCATCAATATACTTATCTCCGCTGAATCTCCACTGCACTGGTGAACTCTTGGGACCATGTGCTTTTCAATGATGATAATCAAGCTTCCGGTATAATCGTGTGTCAACCTCCACCGTGGTGATCACACGGGTCTAAATCGAGCCCCACGCGCACTCGGGTAAAACCAATCATAAGGAGTGTTGTCCTTGGATTCCAGAAGATATGGTAACGGGGTCAGCGTTCAAACAACACTGCAACCAGTACCAACGGCCGTCGATAATTACGGACGGATCCTGGGGGGAGAACAGCTGTCAAGGTATGTACTACGCACCGTACCTCCAATGCACAGCAATACTAATCCCACTTGCTGCCGCATAATTGTAATTGATGTGTTTAGCCAGATGTATTGCGCACCAGCATCTGGCGTAAAATTTCTTCGCGCGCCGAAACCAATCAACTGTGAATAAAACGCTCCCATTGCTGTAAGAGGGCACAGTCACCGTTCCGATTACAAAACTTTCAAGCTCACCTCCACAATAAAATCAAAGTTGGTACACTAGCAACCGACTCTCGAGTTGCTAATTACCAGAGGTCATCGTTGAGTTGCATTAGTACCTTGCTGGAGCTCCCATCATCGAAACTACGGAGTCAGTGCAGAACACCCGGAGCCATGATAAGGTCGTGCGTCGGATATGCAAAGTCTGGGCAGAGGGTACTCAGTGCTGTTCACTGGTGTTCAAGATATGATTACCCAACGCTGCCGATCACTTGCGAATATAAGAGTTTTGGCCGGTCTAGGTACAAGTCTACGCGACCTAAGCAAGGATATTAATCCCGACTGGTGGTTGTGCATCGTGACTGTGAATTCCATCTCTGGCGTTTTCGAACTCTGGAGTCATACACAGCTATTACCTGAAGTCTGCACAAACTTGTACACGCTGCACAGACCGGCCATCGAATTGTTTGTTTAGGGTATGCTGGATTAGACTGCTGGGACAGATGGTCGGACTCGGACGCACAGTCGCTGTGAGCGCTAAAAACTGACTTGAATGCTTACTAAGCAAGTCATGTTCAATTTCTGTGTACTATGACTGCCGTCGTTGGTGGTCACCGGTCATGACGGTACCTATGACAAGAGACTCCAATGATTGATGTCAGTGAGTAGTACTACTTACCTGCTCTGAAAATTCTGAATGTGGAACAAGAATCTTGATCGCATGTATATGTACTTGACGGTGTAGCACGCTCGTGAATCAATCATGCACTATCATTGTTCATATGCGTTTCGATCAGCATCCATCGTTTCTGTGATAGGTGTGGCTAGATCTATGGCATTGCCCCTTCAAAGCTTCATGCTTCCTTATTCCTTCGGCGATGGGCCTAATCATGATTAGCGCTTAAAGAATTTAGTCAACGTGTTGCCCATGCGGCTTTGGTCAAGGGTATTCGGCTCATGCTAGAGGTCTCCTTTCTCCCACCTACTTCTTGCACCCCACTTCGCTCGCAGCAATCAACCATTCGTGATGAGTAACTCGGGAGACCATAGGCCAGATCCTCCTCCAGAAACCTGCGAAGCAACTGCTCGTGAAAGCTCAGTATGTAGTCTCAAAGGCTTACGCACTGTGGATTAGCGCTCATGAAATTCATCACTACTTCTGACACTTTCCTCGTCCAGAACCAACCCCGTAGTCAAGTCAAGCAGGCTGTGCGGAAATTTGCGAAAGGCGTCACCAAGAAACTTTCTGTAATTAGACCACTGGGTTTCCTGATTCTGAATATGGCTGACGTCGTGCAGAAACGCTTCAAGTGTTCCCGTAACCGTATTCCTGCGATCCAAAATGTCGAATTTCAAGATGCATTGTCGAATCAGAATATCAGGGTCAACCAAGGCACATCCGGAGAACCTGCTTCGAAGGTACTCGAATCACATCTATGGTTTTTGTCTCTAAATTTTGTTGGTCGCGCAGGTTCTCGACATCCCCTCTGGCGTAGAGGAAGGCATTGGTTCCAAATCAGTTGATGCTGAACTTCAGGGTGCCCACGAGGCTTCAGAACACATGAAAACACTCGGGGGACCTGCGCAGTCTGTGACATCCGCCGCCAACAATGCCCAAGCAGGTCTCACTGCTGCAGATGATTTCCAGACTAATTACCTCCAACCCCTGAAAAATTTTGACACTGTCATTGAAAAGATCGCAAATGTATGGGCTGCCCTCCTTAGCTGGTAGCGAACTAATCAGGTTATAGGTACATCCATATGCAAAGATGGCGTTGGGCATACTTTCTGCTGCAGCTAAAGTACGTTCTATGTTTCCCGGAGACTTGTCTCCCGCTCAGAAGTTATGGTTCCTTGCAGATTGTTCTTGCTCAAGCGGAACGCGACGAATCAGTGCATCGCCTTCTCCAGAAATTAAATGAAGTTTATGGCTTCGTTACCCAAGACGACAATCTTTCCAAGGTTGAATCGATGCATGATGTCATCGGAAAGATCGCTCAGCAGACTCTCGAGTGTGCCCGTTTCATCAGGGATTACTCGGAGACGAAGAGCTTCTGTGAGTCGTCGAACTGTTGCATTCGCACATGAATATGATGCTCACTATGTTAATAGGGAAGAGAGTTGGTAAAAACGTCGTCGCAGAAACGGATGATATCATCGCACGGTACAACAACGCCCTGGATGAACTTATGCAACAATTTCGGGATCAAGCTCATCGGGACGTAGCTATATTTGTCCAGTTTGCGGGTGAGGATTCATGTATGTTTCCCACCTTAGATCCACTGATACCCTTAAAGGTGAAACACTCGATCTTGGCGGCATGACTTATGCTGCGGGTGCGGGACTAGATACTGCGAAACAATGTCTGCCAGGTACTCGCATGGAGATTCTCTCCCAGATCACCGAGTGGATCAACAGCAGCGGCGATTCTGTTCCGCGTGTAATGTGGCTATCCGGCCCTGCAGGCAAGGGCAAATCAGCCATCGCGCACACGATTGCCAACTGGTTTGAGGAAACGGGAGGCCTTGGTTCATGTTTTTGTTTCGATCGGCATAGAGAAGCAGACCGTCGTCATGAAAAGATTTTCTCCACCATCGCGCGCGATCTTGCTGATCGTGATCCGGGAATGAAACGAGCGTTAGCGGACGTAGTCAAGAATGCACACTCACTCAAGAATACGACGGACATTATCCAGCAGTGGCGCAAGCTTCTCATGGAACCGCTAAAGAAGCTCTCTGCGTCAAGTGTGGGGCCCGTCTTGATAGTGATCGAAGCACTAGATGAGAGTGGTGGAGTGGAGACACGGCGTAACCTCCTCCGCATACTTGCCGGTAGACTTCAAGACAAAGGGCTTCCCCAAATCAATGAACTCCCTTCCAACTTTCGTATTCTCGTCACCTCTCGCCCCCTTCATGACATCGAAAAGGAGTTTGAAGGTGTTAATCATATTCTACCCTTGTCCATGGACAAGATTCCAGCAGAAGTAGCGGAGTCCGACATCCATGCTTTTGTATCTGACAAGCTAAAAGATCTGCCGCATTTTGGGCGCCAAGAGTTTGCAGACCTCGCTGCGAAAGCTGATGGACTTTTCGAGTGGGCACGTCTTGCATGCGAATACATTACGGAAGAGCTTCCCGGCTTATCCCCAACGGACTGTTTCAATGCTGTCGTGAATTGCAATCCTGGGGAGCGGAAAAACTTGTTGTATGATATGTATCGACTCATCTTAACAGAAATCATGCCAAAGGATAAGTACACAACGGCTCATTACGAGCAAACAGTAGCGAAGTTTCGTTCTGTGATGGGACAAATACTTGCCACAGCCGAACCCCTCCCTTTAGCTTCACTGAATGCTATGCGGCAGCATTTCCCGGAGGACCACGACCTTTACGAAGTAGATGTAGTGGTAAAGCGCATGGGATCCCTCCTCAGCGGCACTACCGACTCACATACCCCCGTCCGACCCCTTCATGCGACCTTTCAAGAATATCTCACGGACAAATCATCCAGCGGAGACTTCTTCGTCCAGAGAACGAAGGCGCAACAACGCAACCTTGCATTCGCGTCACTGCGAGTGATGATGGCCCGAAAAGATGGCCTTCGCTTCAACATCTGTGATTTGAAATCGTCGTACCTCCCTAATTCCCAGGATACAGAACTGCCTCAACGAGTCAAAACATTCATTCTCCCACTTCTCTCCTATTCCTGTCGATATTGGGCCACACATGTTCAAATAACAGACTTTGACGATAAACTAGCAAAGGAAATAAAATTACTCTTCGACAATGAGCGACTGATGTTCTGGATTGAATCACTCGGACTTCTCAATGCAATCAGCGGTGCCGTTACTGTGCTTGCACTCGTTGCCAAGTGGCTGAAGGTAAGCACATAATACCTACGAGGTAGTGTCGGATGAACAGCTCATAAACAAATACAGGGTCATTCTGGATACGAAGAACTGCGGTCCAGCATGATGGATGTACAAAGATTCATTCAAGTGTTTGGCGGCATGATTTTGCACAGCACGCCACATCTGTATGTATCAGCGCTCCCATTCTCGCCCGTCAACTCCATCATGGCTACCAAATTTATGAGAAGATTTCCGAATAACCTTCGTCTGGTATCTGGCCTTGATTTCAACTGGACAGTTGTTCAGGCCGTAATCAATGGGCACACTGGAATAGTTTCGTCAGTCTCGTTCTTGCCGGATGGTACTCGCATCGCGTCAAGTTCATCGGATAAGACTGTGCGGTTGTGGGATGCAGCGACGGGACAGCCATTGGGTGAGCCCTTGGAGGGGCACACTGGAGGAGTTTGGTCAGTCTCGTTCTCGCCGGATGGTACTCGCATCGCGTCTGGTTCGGAAGATGACACTGTGCGGCTGTGGGATGCAGGGACGGGACGGCCTTTGGGTGGGCCCTTGGAGGGACACACTGGCGCAGTTTCGTCAGTCTCGTTCTCGCCGGATGGTACTCGCATTGCGTCTGGTTCGTACGATAACACTGCGGCTGTGGGATGCACGGACAGGACGGCCATTGGGTGAGCCCTTGCAGGGGCACACTGGAGCAGTTTTGTCAGTCTCGTTCTCGTCGGATGGTACTCGCATCGCGTCAAGTTCATCGGATAAGACTGTGCGGCTGTGGGATGCAGGGACGGGACGGCCATTGGGTGGGCCCTTGGAGGGGCACACTGGAGGAGTTTGGTCAGTCTCGTTCTCGCTGGATGGTACTCGCATTGCGTCTGGTTCTGAAGATAAGACTGTGCGGCTGTGGGATGCAGGGACGGGACGGCTATTGGGTGGGTTCTTGGAGGGGCACACTGGAGGAGTTTGGTCAGTCTCGTTCTCGCCGGATGGTACTCGCATCGCATCTGGTTCGGAAGATAAGACTGTGCGGCTGTGGGATATAGTGACGGGACGGCCATCTCCCGGGTCAAGTGAGCCAGGTTCCTCCGCGTCTCCACTGCGCCAAAGCATCGCACCTTCCGCCCAAGAAAGCCGTATCATGTCAACCAACACTTGGAACGATCGCCTCATTTCCTTCTCATCCAGCCAGGAACACGCTCTGCCCAACCCCGCTGACTTGCTCGAACCTGCCTCTCATCATGATTCTAATTCAACCCCTTTCTTGCTGCAGGCTGATGGATGGGTGATGGGACCCAATCATCGGCTCCTTTTCTGGGTACCTCTCGCCTCCCGACATGCATTTTATACTCCTTGGATTTCATTGGTGATACCCAGAAGACATCCTGAGCTTGATTTGAGCCGCATGGCACATGGGACGCACTGGTCGAGTTGCCGAGATGCGTGAGTTCTTAGTCCTTACCATCCGTTTTCTCAGTTGCTAACATCAATCCTACTAGCTCCACCTGACGATAATTCTATTGTTGTGATACTGAGTGTACCATTTGATTTTTTGTCAATTTTATACCTAGCACCGAGCCTAAGTCCAATTGAACGATGTGCTGGAAAGCAGATGGCCGAAACTCCAGATGTCGTTCTTAATTCGTACCGAAAACTGATTTTATCAGGCATGTTTGCGCCCTCAGAAATTCATGCAGATGTTGAGAGGCGATGTTCCTGTTCTGAGATGTCATCACATAGCAGCCGCAATCTTTCGATCGAAGTGTCTGTCATCAAGTGGCTGCGACCTCGCAGGTACAGAGACACAAGGACGCGCTGATGGACGTCTGAAATCTGACGGGACCATTTGCAGTGAAGGGACTTGGGCACGCTGCACGCTGGCATCATGGCATACAGAAGATGCCTCTCCCATGGCTTCTTTGCACAGTCTGTCAGGCTGGCAAGACAATTCGCATTAGTGGGTTCCCGTTGGCTTGAACTTCGTTCTGATTATTCCTACGGGCCAGCTTTCACAGGCGAGTCTGCAAGGAGGTCAGAAACCAATCAACTCCCTAGAAAATGTGACAGAGTTTCCGTCATTCACGCCAGTACCTGTGCCTACATCTTTGACGAAGTCGAGACTGCACGGTTCATGTCAGAGAGTTCAGCTCGGAGGTCACAAGTTTGCAAGATTCATGTTCATTTATGTATGTCTGTGGTGGACGGACGTGTGAAACTTTTCCAGTCTCCTATGGAGAGCATACAAATTCACCATTATCATTCTTGGTATGAGAAGACGGCAGGTACTTCTCATTGGTCACGGTGCTACTTGTTACTGGAGGATAGGACTCGATATTCGAAATTGGCACCTTCCCGGATTATTCAAGAATGTAGGGTGAATTGTACCAAAAGCTGCTATCGGGTGTCATATCAGGATTGAGGACCTGAGCGTGTCGAGTCATCATTTGATCCAAACACCAGATCTTTGAAGAAAAATCGATGAATGTTGTGGAATCTACGGAGAGGGAGAAGAGGATCAGCAGTAGGAATAGGAGCACACAGGAAGCTGAACAATACGTCCAATGAAGTTCCTTGTAATTATTGGACGATATACGATTGTTGGTCACGGCGAAGGGTATCGAGACGAAGGCAGGCGCCGGTAACATTCATTGTCGTCTTTTTTCGAGCAGGTAAAGCAAATAGCACCAATGGTGCGTGTCGTATGCAGGCCCAGGCCTGGCGGTGAGTGAGTTGGTCAAAAATGTGAGAGATGATTTGATATGGGTGCCCATAGTCAAATTCAAAAACCAAACACATCATGTCCAATGCATAATTAATGTGACAGACCCATTGGATAAGAGACAAATTTTCTGTTCAAGAAATCTTGATCGCTCGCAGAATTGTGCTACCTGCGTCCACTGGTGGAATATGTGGAAAGTGAAATGTGCAACCAAGAAAGACCGAGAAACGAACGAGAGGTGCCTGCTTGGTGCTAGCGCTTAGATCTAAGATCTAGTTGCCGAAAATTGTGTGAGCACTGCCACCGAGCGCTGTCTCCTTCCACAGACCATCAAGATGGGGCGGAACGCAAAGCTGCACAAACGCATCGTGAGTCGTCGACGATCAATTTTCATTCCCGTCTTCTAGTAATAATGAAGTCTTCTTAGAAAAAGAAGACAACTGCATCATCTGCGTCACACCCTTCATCCGGCGCTGCTAATACACCGAATGCACCTGTAGTATCATCGCACGTACAAGCCGCAAGGAGACGCGCAGATCTCAAGTCAAAGTCAAAGTCAAAACCGTCATCAAGCAAGGTTACGGGAGAACGTGTTCTCGGAGGTGCGGACTATGTGACATTACTTATGGGCGGACGCAAGAAAGCTGCAAAGGAGGCTTTAAAGTTACCAAAAAGCTGATCAACAGTGTGTTTGCAACTATTTCATCCCGCAGTACACAGTTTTTAACCATTTTATAGACCTACACGAGGCTTTTGAGTCTACTATTGATTAAGCCTCGTGGAAATACCCAGTCATACATGTTAGGATCTCCGAACTATATCGTTTGCATGGCAGCTCTCTGTGCTCTCATGGGGTACCTCGGGAGATGAGCAGGTCCCATTGGGTCGCTGTAACATTTGTGGCCCATCGTGGGCGTCTCACCCAAGTGGATCTAGATGTCGTGGTGATAACCACCATTCCGTCCATCTGTATATATGAACTTCGATGCATCACACGCCCTGCTACTCTTCTTGCGGCCTTCTTGCTGAGTGTCTTGTACAACATCTTGATGGTCGCTGGCGAGTTTTTTATTGTCAAACCGTCTACCACACATCTTTTCGTGTTGGCATGCCTCCCGGAGGTAATGCGGACATCCGTGTGTAATATACTGCCTTCGCTTTCTCGCTTCTAGACCGGGAGTTCAGCTGTTTTTCTTTCTTGCACTGATACTTCATTTAGTCTCCATAGAGCGGAGGGAGCACATGCTTTTTTTTCAGCCACAAATTAATTCCTGCCTACCACTACTTGTCGTCACGGCAATCTTCTCCCAGAACGAACCACATGGATCCGAAATCATTCATTCATCCTGCCCTCGCACTGCGAGCATGTCTGGTTGATTCGGAGCAACGCTGGCTTCTATTGATTGACCGTCACCATCCTAATCACTGTCGAGGACAACAACCACAGGTACTATGGCTGATCTGTGGAAGGCGCATGCTCTAGTGCTATGGCATCCACTATGGTCTGATAGGTATTTGTGTAGCTCCTTTCTCCTAGACAGAGAAACGAGGAATAGAGAAAATGATAAGGGAGAGGAACGTGTTCGTGAGAGATCACCTGATGAAGGTGTCGAGATACGTTTCGGACTTGTAGAAACCCGAGATAACCACCAGGTTGTACACACGAAAAATCTCTATCTTGGCGGAGAGTAACAGCCTAAATGTATGGTGATGACCGCAACGCTGAATATTTGGGGTATTGAGCGCCGGAAGAAATAAGTGTCTGCCCTCGAGATGCATCTAAAGATATACAAACTTACTACGGGATGGCGCTTAACAGATCATTGATAGCGAAGTCGCGTAGAACGCAGACAGTCTGTTTCATGATTATGACGCTGTTCTCTGATCTGGTTGAGATGCTTGAGGTCGTGGTAGCAGAAACTCCCATCTGATCTAAAGGAAAAGAACACGAGCGATCGAACTGTCCTTCGCTCACAATAGTTAGCATTGCGAAGTCCGATGCACTACAAGAGCCCCATGATGAGGAAACAAATTATCTGAGTAAGTGGAAACATGAAAGAAACTCTACGAGTCATGTGGGGGAGATGCACAGTAAAGAACAAGCACAAGACGAGCTCACAATATGACGGGTGTGACTGCTCGGATGCTCCACCACGAGGTGTGGTGGACGGCGAGGTGGCGCTAGGCTGAGATTGCAACGACAAGGCTTGCTTGTAAGCCAGCTTTGCCATTGTTGCTGCGTTCTCTGGCCGTAGTGCAACTGGAACAAAATTATTAAACCACGACGACAGTGAAGGAGCACACACCTGTCAGTATTGTACCGTAGCAAGCCCGACAATACGAGGACTGCGAGTACAGATGGACTGTCTTCAGGATTTCGGTTGCTCTATCCATCGGTATTAGAGTGGGAGCGGCGGAAGGTATTGTGAATATCTATGGATGAGCGAACTCAAGCTTGGGACCAGTCTAAACTCCTCCCCTCAAACCAGTTCCGATATATCATCATATATAACGGGAAATTGCTATGAGATCAGTATAGTATGTTGAAACTGACTCGGCAGCATGGGTGAATTGCAGGAAATGCGGTTGGGGTGTGCATGTGCAATTCGGGGAGGAAACAATTCAGTCCGAGGCGGAATACTGCGAATACTTACCACGGGGTACCCAAGGATTAGATGCGGACAGGATGACTGGTGCACGAGATGTGCAGCACCAGGATTTGCATGTATCTAGCAACTGCCTGGGATTGAAATGGAGGCTTCACGGTATAGCATTGAAAGTAACCTGAAATTGAGGAGGTCGTGAAGATCAAATACATACACCCTCGGCGTGAACAATGAGATAACACAAATGACAGATGAACCAGAAGATGACAAGATGAGATAACTGTCCATATGTTGCAGTGTCAATGCACGGCAGAAAAAAGAACGAACGAGTCCATAATGGAAGGGGTCATAGCTACACGCTTGCTACGTCTGGCGCGGCGGTATGAGTACTATCAAGAGCAACAGGTGTCACGGCCTCCTAGGGGGCAGTAGGCTGAGTCTGTGATGGTGGCGCCTGGGGCTGGGCTTGGCCTTGCTGCTGCTGCTGCGTTGGTTGTGCATTTTCATTAGCGTGCTGAGGTGATGCGCAACAAAAAAGAAGAAGCGCGAGACGAGCCAATAATCGGACGGGTAGTGAATGCTTATATCTTGCACTTGGTGTAGTAGGATTAGTGCTTGGAGCAGGCTGTGACGTGGACGACCTCAGGGCTTGTGGTTGGGTTTCCTGCTGCTTTTTTTCTGGTGGCGGTGGCGGAGCAGTGAATATAACCTGGACAGAAATTATTAAATCACGATGATAGGAAATGCATGCGAAGAGATACATACCTCTCTGTCCTTTACTGCAGCCACTTCGACGACACGAGGACCACGAGACAATATGAACCGCCTTGGGCGTTGCTGGAGCTCAGTTAATCTATTGGTGTTGGAGTGAGAGCGACGGAAAGGCGACGAAAGGTGACCGAAGAGTACACTCGCACTCCCAAAAGAGGGTGCGACAGGGCGAGGACGGCGGGAAGATGAACGGTGATAGTTACCGTACGTTCCAGAGGACTGAGATCAAGAGGTCAGAACATGAACCGATTAAAAACGCTGATGACACACATTAGCGCCATGTGTCACGTCATTGAAAAAGTCTGGTGAAAGTTCATCATCCACGGCCTGTGTAGCACGTACATCCATTAATGGCTCTTGAGCTGCCACCTGCAAGGGAGATATAAGCGCAATTTTCACCGAATAATTATGAGCTTTACATCAGATAAAGATGGGAGGAGGTCTTCAAGGCCAGCTTCTTTGAGGATGACTTGAATATCCCATGTGTACGCGTTTGTGTTTTCGCAACCAGTAACTAGCAGCTTTCCATCAGTTGAAAGGGCTACACAGTCTACTTCATCTTCGTGCTGGAGGGGTAGACCGACAGGGAGGTTGGTGTCAAGATTCCACAGGCGTGCTGTCTTATCATCGGATGCACTTGCAAGGAAACGACCATTGACGGACAAGGAGATGGAGTAGACCCAGTATTGGTGACCGTCAAGGACTGCGGCCACCTGCCAGGTGGCTGTGTCGAATATCCTAATCGAGCCATATGAACCGGAGATAAGTCTCTTCCCGTCCAATGTCCATGCCAAGCTCAAAATTTGATAATCGTGTTTGAGCGTGTTAAGCAGGTCGCCTGTCTTGGCATCCCAGATTTTGACCGCATCCTCGTCAAGTCCGCCCGTTGCAATTTTCGTTGCATGGGGCGAGTATATCACCGCGTTCACCCACTGGTGCCCGGTTTTGATCATTAGGACAGTTTCGCCGCTCTCGACATCCCAGACTCTTGCCGTCCCGTCCCAGGACCCGCTCAGCACTCGTTTACCATCTCCACTCCAGCACAATGCATACACAAGATCGGCGTGTCCTAACCATTCGGCAATAACCTCCTTCGTCTCGACGTCCCATAACCTTACTTTCTTGTCATAGCATCCACTGGCAATTGTCTTGCCATCTGGAGACAATGCCATGGACCGCACTTTCGCCTTATCCTCTTCATCTCGCCAGTCCTCTCCTACCTGTGTGCCTCTCTCTAGGTCCCATAGTCGGAGTGAACGGTCCCCGGAACATGTGATGACCTGTCGTTTCGCATGCAGATGTACAACACCATTAACCCAATCGGTATGACTTTGCAATGTCTGACGTGGCGTGATCGCAGGCACCTCACTGGTGGAGGAAGACATAGTTGATTAGCGCTCGGTATGTTGATGGGAGGCGGGATCTTGGAATCAGGTCAGGTTATCTGGCAACAGCAGTAATTGCTGGTGAGTTTAGGAACCTGTCTTTTTCACCTTAATTCGGAGCACATAAGCCAATGCTAATAAAACAGCTCACTTACTACAGAATCCACTCACCCAGAACTCTAATTTTGGGACTGTCTATGGAGGAGGTGCTGCGTCGTTATTTGTGAAATTACAATATGCAAGAGATCTTTCGAAGTTGGTAGTAAGCATGCCATCAGTTGAAGAGCCGAGAATATTACTCACGAAAAGCACTGTCTTGACGAATCCAGCGCTCAGTCGCCACCGATCAGAGGGCGTTTGGTTGGGAGTTGAGGAAGTTGGGCACCTGTTCGTTCAAGCATCTTTTAAGTTGTGCCCCATGTGTCATCCTTGTGTTCGCTTCACAGCTTATTGCTGTGTAGATCTCGTCTGCAACCGGTGCTAAGTTCATCTTCCTATACGTCAGGGCTACATCGACGGTCGTGGCACACATTCGACAACTTGAAGGTGCTACACTCCCTCCCCGCTCTGCACGTCTTGTCTGGTCTATTTTTTTTTCAACTCGATGACATCAACTCTTCCAGCACGTTTGTAGGACATGGAACAGCACCTATATCATATCCAGGTGAACTTATTTGTTTACTGAAAAGGTCCCTGTTCACATTGATCAGTTGATAGGACGTATCATGGGTCTTACCACCCCTCTCAAACACAAATCCCCATCAGACATCTACATTCTACTCAAATTCGCGGATACTCGCATCGCGTCAAGTTCTAGGGATAAGACTGTGCGGCTGTGGAATGTAGGGACGGGAAAACTATTGGGTGAGCCCTTGGAAGGGCACACTGGAGCGGTTTTCTTAGTCTCAATTTCACCGGATGGTACTCGCATCGCGTCTGGTTCGGAGGATAAAACTGTGCGGCTGTGGGATGTAGGGACGGGACAGCTATTAGGTGAGCCCTTGGAGGGGCACACTGGAGCAGTCATATCAGTCGCGTTCTCACCAGATGGTACTCGCATCGCGTCTAGTTCATCCGATAACACTGCGACTGTGGGATGCGGTGATGGGGCAGCCATTGGGTGAGCCCTTGGAGAGGCACACTGGAGCAGTGATATCAGTTTCATTCTCACCGGATAGTACTCGCATCGCGTCTGGTTCAGAGGATAAGACGGATAAGACTGTGCGGCTGTGGGATACAGCGACGAGACAGCCATTGGGTGAGCCCTTGGAGGGGCACACCGGAGCAGTTGTGTCAGTCTCGTTCTCACCGGATGGTACTCGCATCACGTCTGGTTCGGAGGAGAAGACTGTGCGGCT
Source organism: Suillus fuscotomentosus (assembly GCF_016647785.1). Lineage (NCBI taxonomy): Eukaryota > Fungi > Basidiomycota > Agaricomycetes > Boletales > Suillaceae > Suillus > Suillus fuscotomentosus. The sequence continues at coordinate 436,573 of NW_024539516.1, read as the reverse complement.
GTGGAATGCAGTGAATGTGAAGCCATGCTCCGAGCCCATAGAACCAGAATCCTCCGCATTTTCGCTGCATCGAAGCGCCACACGTACCACCCAAGAAAGCCGTATCATGCAAACCAACACTTGGAACAATCGCTTCATCTCCTCATCCAGCCTGGAACACGCCTTGCCCAACCCCTCTGACCTGCTTGAACCTGCCTCTCACCATGATTCTAATTCAACCCCTTTCTTGCTGCAGGGTGATGGATGGGACACCCAGAGGATATCCGCAGCTTGATTTGAGCCGCATGGCGTATGGAACGCGCTGGTCGAGCTGCCGAGATGCGTGAGTTCCTAGTGTTCAACATCTGTCACCGCAGTTGCTAACATCACTCCTGCTAGCTCCATGTAGCGAAGATTTTACTGTTGCGATATCGAGTGTACCATTTGATTCTTTGATTCCTTGTCAGTTTATACCTAGCACTGAGCCTGAATTCACGGTCGTCCGACTAAACGATGTATCGAAAAGCTGACTGGGTGGAACTCGAATGTTGCCGCTGATTCGCAAGAGCACGTACCGACAATTCATTTCATCAGGTGCTTGCGCCCTCATAGCAGCCGCAGTCTGTCGATCGAATTGTATGTGGTGAAGGGCCTGCGGCCTTGCACATACAGGGACACAAGGATGTGCTGATCGACTCATTCTGGCTTTTCTTTTCGTATCGTTAGAAAGGCCTGCGTATTTTTCGGGAAAGGGCAGTGTCTGAGGGGGATTTCCACACTGCCTTCACCAATGTGGTTCCTGACACACAAAAATGGCTTTGCTATTAGCACCCCAAGCTCGCATTGATCAATCTACATAATTGAACAAGTCATCAATGCGCAAAACGGAAATCGAGTCTTCTGTTCCCAACATCCTTGGTCGTGCTCAGATAGTGGGCACGTTCCTATCATTTAACAAGTCTTTAGCGCCAGAGCCCTAGCTCTTTAGAAAGTTCACGATGAACTCACCTCTGTTGTCATCGCATCCCAAATCTTAGCTCGTTGTCGGTTGCGCCAGATGTAATATGCCTTCGTAGCTGGGTACAGAATAAATATGTTGACGCAGCAGATAATGATGAGGGTCCTGTTGCCGCGTTGATCTGCGCGCGGAGATGAGTGCGACGATTATGTTGCCTGGAAAAGAAAAAGAGGAGTGACATACATCTGGGAGCATCGCTGGCTACGTAGATCTGTGCGGATACGATTCCGCTGACTTGCACGAACCTAGCGGAAGATGAGTATGTCACCAGTCTGGAAATGGAGAATTACACACATGTTGTACAACGACGCGTTGACTGTTCGACTTGCCACTGCCCCGGCGTTACGAGAGCACCACCCCACCTGTAACAAGAGATGAGTATTTATTTCGCTCGAGGATTGTTTTTAGTACCTGGATTGGATGGGTATAACTGGTAACACGAGGATGTCAAGAATGGTCTTTAAGAATATTAATGCTGACAAGTTCGAACTTACGGATATGACAATAGACCAGTCGCCACAGTCTGAACAGTTGGGTAAACCGCGTATGATGCGCTGCGTAAAATGCGTCACTTACGAAAAATATCCAAGGGTTAGGGTTGCTAGGCAATGCATAGAGTGCAACAAGGAAAGGCAATGTCCAGAGGTCCATCATCATCGATACAATCGTACGTTCATTGACAGACTCTGAGATAAGCGTGATCCAAAACATGGTGATAATTCCGATAGCCAGAGAGGGTATCGTAAGGAGGTTGGTATCAAATGTATTGAATCTGGATTCCTGGTCTTCAGTGTGTCGAATGAAGGGATACTTGTAATACCTACCCAATGTTCGTAAGTAGTAAAGTGAGATACGTCGAGGGCGGACTGTTCGGGATGCCAAACATGAGGCCGCTACGTTTCATAAGTGCCTAACTCTTGCAAAGATCAAGGAGACAGCGTACAGGATGTAAATTGGCCAAAGATCATAATCACACACTGCTGTCCAGAGACGACGCAATGTAAGGCCCTCGCGGTTATGCATGTCACCCTGAGGGGGTGATTACAAAGTCTACCGAGACTGGGACATAATTAGTTACCTTGGTGGGATCATCACGAAGCACTCGGTTGACCATAATGATTTCTTCTCTTTCCGTGAACCAACCCTTTGGCCGGAACCATGCTTTAGTCTGCGTTGGAGATGGGGGCATGTTGAAAAAACAGAAAATTCCTATAAGCAGAGTGAGGATTCCCCTGTGGAAGGGTCGAGTTCGCGTGTCTTATGTCATTGAAAAGAAATGGACGCACTCGATTATGAATAGCCACCTTAGGTCAAGTCAGGTTTTTGCGAAATGAGCATTAAATTTCTACTGACCGCCATCCAGCAATGCCAGCCACACCATCCATGTGAAGCACGCCATAGGCTATAAAACTAGCGAGGATGGCGACGAAGTTCTCAGTCATCCAAAATAGGGCAAGGCGCATGGGTAGCTCCGTCTTCGTGTAAAAATCTGTCCGAAAAGTCAGTAAAATAACATGACGTAGAAGGTAATTGACATACAAGATAGATATAATATCAGGTCAGGGATAAAGCTGTGGAATATGAAAAAGGGTACCCGAGCGCGTGCAGGAGTTGAACTTACCCGCCTTGTAAGACGCTGAATCCACTAGTCAGTGAAAAGAAGGTTTGGGACAGTAATTACATGACATTACCCAAGAAGTGCTCGGCAAACAAGGAATGAGGTCCTACCAGTCAGCCAGAATTGTGACAGAGACACAAAACCTATGAGTTATCGATGAGAAACACTTTGATACAGTTGTTCTGTTACATACTCCAGAGACAGATTTGCGCTGGTATCCAGCGATCCGGTCCAATCTTGAATACGACCATAAGCCAGACGAAACAGTGTGCAGTAAATACACATACTCGCTTCGAGACAAGCTGTGACGGTAGTTCTGCGCATAAGAATGCCAACAAGAAGACAGTATTTCCGAGGTTGAAGTCTGGATGACTGAAAATCAGAATATTACTCGGATAGTAAACGAACAAACTTGCCGTCTGTAGTCAATTCAAGATCCTGTAAGAAATTGTCCGAGTTTGCCTGGCTGATATTGCTCCTGTCCAAGTTCAAGGCGGAAAATCCTATAGCTGCTGTAAGCATAATCCTCCAATCCAACTTGCGGACCAGGGCCTTTCCTCGCATTTAACATGAGCAACCTCGCTTTAAAACACGATAGGTATAAAAGCTGACCCTTTCCTCCCTGTACGTCCAACGAGCGGTTGGATCGAATCTGTGAAGATTCTCGTAGTCCTTATTGGGCCAATAGTATTGCGCAAGGCCAGGGTCATCAAAAACAGAGCGTCTGGTCGCGATTGCATCAGGGTCACGAGAGAACGTCTGCTTTCGACGAAAGATTGACTTTGTCCACGAGAACTGTTCCTCCGTCTCATCTACCAGGTCATGATCAGTGGGCAAAGAAGCACTTCTTTTTTCAATAGAAGACAGTAAAGAGACGGGCCTAATCAGGCTGTCCGTTGTCGGGGTGTGCTTCTCCGGGACACTCACAGAGGTCGTCATCGAAAGAAACGAGTGCGGAGGAAGAAACACCCCCGTGATCCCGTATAAAAGTACTCGAATAAGACAGGCACGACCGTCCCACTATTGGTATCTATCCCCAGGCAGAATTGTGCGATGATGTCAATAAATGGCGTAAGAAGCTGTTCTAACAATAGGCATTATCGTATGCGATTGACCTGCAAATTTTGTTTCACGATTTGGATGGAAGTGCAGCGCGGATTCAACGACCGGAGCGCTCGCCTAGTAAGTCAGTACTCGCAGAAACAGCAGGATGGTCGATTTGAGCACATTATACTCGCAAGAGAAAGCAGGTGCGCGTCAACAGAGGTGTGACTATTATAAAGATGTTATCATGCATATGGTACGCATCACAAAATGATCGAGGTGGGGAAAAACAATCTTGTACTTACCAGCCCATCATGCATCATGGGGCCACCTCTCCCACATGAGTACTGTAATTAGTAGTGATAGACGGGGCCCTCCGCACCTCTAGGCCCATCAGCAAAACCTTTCCATGCAAACTCACCTTCTGGGTAGTATATTATCAGTTGTTAGGTTGAAACTCTATCCCGACTCCAGGTCAAAGTATTCAGGCACCGCATCGCTTAAGATTCGGGTCACGTATAACGTTCTCCTTGTCCATCTTTTCGTTCGTGGTGCTTAATTCTTCGCCTGCAAATATTGTTGTCTTCACCTGCGATATCTCGCATTCCACTTTGCGTGTTGAGTTCTCCCTTGTTGATCTGATTCAGGAAGTGTGTCATCATCATAACGGCTAGCATTTACGTGTAGCTATTATTAGATCAAGTACTACTTTAACTTTACCTCAAGCTCCGTGGACCGTGTCACGGGTTCTTCACTCACTTGTTCCGGAACTACTGCCATCCGCGCGTCTCTAGAAATGCTGCGTTCATTGTCAGTCAAATATTCTCCCCTACTGACAAGGATTCGCCCAGGAGGTCGAGCACTCTCATCCCAACCTACCTCTTCATTAGGCTGTCTCCCCACGACGGACTCACCAGTCGTGTCGAAGCTTGGATTCTTCAATTCTGTAACTGGAGACGGTAGCAAGATACCAAGCTATAGAGTTCTCGATGGGTTTGGCATTCCGATAGAAGGTGCTGAAGTGCCCGAGGCATGTGTGCCTTCTTCCGTACCAGACAGACCAATTGACATTCAAGTTCATTCAGATCAGTGAACAGTTCGCGCGACGATTGTAGGTTGACTTCGCAGTAATTCAGTATCGGAGCTTACACAGCCTTGAATTAGATATGAGAATATGCAGTTGCTTCCGACGCTGGATAATATACTTTACAATGTCCAACGCCAGGGCAAGATATCCTTCTATGTACGTGCACAAACCAATGATGCATCTCGAATCTTCTCTGACAAATCTTTAGATGACTTCGGTAAGATAAATGACCACGCAGTACGAATTATAATTGCTGACCCTTATCAAGTATGGAGAAGAGGCTGCTGTGATTGGCTCTGCTGCTGCACTGGCTGATGATGACGAGTAAGTTTCCCTGAGAACCGTCATTTCGGTCGAATTAACAACAAACTACGTTTCCAGAGTGTTGGGTCGGATGAATTCATTCATTATTTATATCTTTGCTAACTCCAAGTGCAGCACAGTACCGTGAAGTTGGGGTGCTTCTATGGCGTGGCTTCACTCTTGACCGTGTCATGGCCCAGTGTTTTGGAACCCACGAAGATTCCGGCAAAGGTCGCCAGATGCCCGTAGTATGTTACCTTGCCTCGTTGTCCCTTCCTTACGCAGAATTCACTAACGCTCCGTTAGCATTTCGGCTCCACACAACATCATTTCCACCAGATATCATCTCCACTCGCAACTCAAATACCACAAGCTGCTGGGGTTGGTTATGCACTGAAACGCGACCCAGAGAGACGCTCCAAAAATGTGGCCTGCGTATTTTTTGGGGAAGGGGCAGCGTCCGAGGGGGACTTCCACGCTGGAATGCTCCTTGCTTCCACACTGCCTTCACCGACATTGTTTCTGGCACGCAACAACGGCTTCGCTATCAGTACCCCAAGCTCGCAACAATATTATGGCGATTCTCTGAGCGCAAGAGGTCCAGGTAACCTCATCACAAGTTGCGTGTTTGTATCACAGTGATTGAATTTTCTTCGCAGGTTATGGTATCGATACTGTTCGTGTAGATGGAAACGACGTGCTTGCAGTAATGAACGCTGTTAAGGAAGGACGGAGGCGGTGCTTAGAAGGTGGTCGGGCAGTCTTGGTCGAGATGATGACCTATAGGGTTGGCCATCACTCGACGTCAGACGACTCGTTTGCGTATAGGGGACGCCAGGAAGTCGAGGACAGAAAGAAGATTGACAACCCCATCACGCGTTTCCGCTTATTCATGGAATCCCGGGGATGGTGGGATAAGACAGAAGAGGAAGAGCTCAAGTCTCGTTTGAAACAGGATGTGCTCGCATCGTTCAAGCGCGCGGAGACTCTTAAGAAACCTGACCTGGCAGAGTTGTTCAGTGATGTATACGCAGAAGAGCCTTGGAATATAGTGAGCATAGCTGGATTCATCAGTGGCGCGTACTCATTTTGGTTACAGAGAGAACAACGAAAGGAGTTGGCGGGACTGCTCGAGAAATATGGACAAGTATGGGAGCCATGGCAGAATGACCTCAAGATCTTCAAGGACGAAGGGAAGAAGCTGGCGGATTGATGATTCCCTCGATACCCATTTCATAACCGTCGTTCGGTTGATCAACGCACTCTTCCAAGATGACTATTTTCGCAAACCCAGCATATGTGGAACTGTATTATAAATATTGCAATTTCAGTGCACAAAACTAGTGCAATTGTATTGAATGTGGCACGAATTTATCAGACGAATCTGGGCGATCTAGGCCCTCTGAGAAGGGGGCCGAGGAACGAGGCCTCTGCCCGCAAGGTGGGCAATAGATCTTAGTCTACGACTAGTAGTGTACTAGGCAGACCACCCCTGTGCACGCGTGCTGCGCTAGCAACGGGAGGGAAGGGTTAGTAAAGCGGAGGGCAGGGGTTTCGATCCTGCGAAAGATCTCATCAGGGGGCTTGAACGCTGCCCCGACCGCTAATTGTACTTCTAGTTCTACGTAGGACCTTTTCCTTTTAAGCTATTTCGACTGGAGTAAATGGTCTGTGCCCTTGCGATAAGGGCAGGCTGCGATAGCCGTTAAACGGACTCATGACCAGCCTTCAACAAACGAAGGTGTAACTATAAGGGGGATACATGTAATGGTAGAGTGCGATTCTTGCAGTCTAGACCCTTGGGCCCTGCGAACCAAACACATACGACTGGCCAATACTACTTTCGTTGACATGGCCAGATTTTATCGAGTCCATATAGGTAGCTACGTTTAGTCATAGAATACGCTATGTCCGTCAAGTCATATATGCTAGCCAAGGCTCGTGTATATAGCGATGCAAACTTTCGGTACATGTCTGAGGCGCAATAGCCCCTGTGACGCGCAGAACCAATTTCATGTCTCGAAACCTCGAAAACCGATACATAAAAGGTATGTACATTTCATCCAGGCATGCTTATTATGATAGGCTCTTGAACCTCACAACCCATGTCTCAGATGGCTCTCCCGCACGCGGAATGAGTCACCTCGCAAACGCCTCATCCTTGACGAACCCCCCAAACGCAACACGATACCCAAGTCAGTCTACACGGAGTATTAGAGGCTCTCGTCGCGCAGGTTGTGCATCTGCATCATATCCAGATTGGAGCCACAAAGCAGGTTTCATATTTAGCCGACGATCGCGCGCTCTGATGAGGCTCACTTGTTTGTCCTGCGCAGCGGCTCCCCACTCTGTATCTGATGGTGGACGTTGCAATGCAGCATGCAGCGGATTGGGGAAATGGAAACACGTTATACCCTGTTCTGCAGCACTGGGTTCAGGGCTGATGTTGAATATCCAGGGAAAGTCTTGGCTGATCAGTCGTATTCGGTTGTGCGGTGCTAGCGTGAGTACTCGCTCAGATCCCCATCCTGCATATGAAGATGATGGTGGAAAATAGAGAGAGGGTGGGTATCGCCAATCGTATACCAGTTGCGCGCATGGTGCTGCGAGGAGGTAGGCTGATGGAAGGCATCAAGATCAATGCAATCATGATTACAAGCTGGGTCTGGACCGCACCGATTTGTGTGTCCTTATCGATCAGTGGGATTAAATTATTTGTTCGTCGTACAGGGTCATCTAGGAAAGTACGCCATTCAACATCTTGGCAGTCGTAACTAAACGAACGGGGACGCTCACGTTTAATCGCTGCATTCTCTTTGTGGTGTCGAGCTGCAGTATGCGTCTCAAAAACACCTTGGAGAGATGGATTCTGGTGAGCGCCACCTTTATCGAGTCAGATTGTATGATAACCGGAATCAATGACAGGAACATACCGTTCCACGTGCACGAGTTTGAAACGTCATAGGATTGGTATTCAACTGGCCACATGATACCTACAGAAAAAATGGGTTTAGAGTAAAACGAAGGAGGGAGAAAATACCTTGCGCCCCAGAATTCGCGCGTGAGTGAGTGTCATGTTGAAGATGCATCGAGTAAGGTTCTGATAACGGTTGAGACAGATAGCCACATGTAGAACATGAATAGTTGCTTACGGGTATGAATGGTGTTACCGCCAACGGGACGACGGTTTGACGGGGTGTTGAGGTCAAATGTGACGTGCCGTTCGGCGGGTTTCTTGAACGAAGGCGCAGCGACATGAGGAAGCTGTATTGGAGGTTTGGGCCACCCATTGTAGCGAGTATTGTGCAAAGCTGGAGGGAAGGTGTTGGGATCAGGGATATCCCATCGAGGACGAGTTGAATAATACATGGGGGATGCGATGTTAGTGTGCGATGACTTTGGAAGCTGGAAGAGGCGGAATCGTGGTGAAGAGGAGATTATATACCATCAGATAATAGTATGGCGAAGCTGCAGCATCCAATCGAACCATGGCCTGCTGTACCCTGCCTGCCAGGTCGAGCACTGCCACACTGCCACCCAGCGTTTTCATTTCTGGTATGTCTTCGCCTTCTGTTCGCAGCCCTACCTCTTTCAGGTCAAAATCTCCTCAAACATGACCATCAACTCAGCTCGCCATTGACCTCCTACCTTCGCTGTATGTGCCAAAGTACTGCCAGCCAAGTGATTCTACGCCAATAGAATTCCAGTGAAAGAAGGTCTTTGGCTTCTCGATAATAATATCGATCCATACACAGGAGGATCTTTTCACCATGTATGACATTCCAGTGGACCAAATGTTATGGGCTGACCATCTGCGCCATAGTCCCCTCTCCTACTCTCCTTATTTTCAACCATAGTACCTCCACTCCCAATTATATGGGCTATATCTGATGCTGTGGGAGCATGGGCGCTTACTGGCTCCCCTTGTAGGCGCGGCATGCATTATTGCGGGAGGAAGCTGGAGTTGGGTCAGGGCGTCGTGGGGCGCAACGTAAGTCGACTTCTAATCCCTGACAGATGGTTCATAAACACAGCATCCCAGCCTCGCGCTACTAGACCTCACGCCTAACCCTGTCTTTGGTGGTACTTCTTCACTGAGATATTCGATCATTTCAGACCGTTCTTCCTCATGGTCTTTTCTGTGCGTTCTCATTTCGTCGTACACGCATGCCATCTAACTGCATAGTTAGGTTCACAGTGCTTCTGATTCATGAGTCCAAAGGGTCCTGTTTCACTCGTGTGCAGCCGTTATTTTTGTCGCATCTAGTTGGCAAGGCTCAACTTAGTACCCCATAGACAGACCAATAGATGGCAGACGGTCGTCCCTTCTGCAAAGCGCACATCAGATCCTGAAGTACTGCTCACTGATCAGTACAACATCTCCTTCATACTGTTCCACATGGGCGATGCAAGTCGCATCTCTCCTAATGCGAGGGATTGAAAGTCATAGCACGTCTCGCGGTGTGGCACAAGACTCCGCTTCGGTCTGTCAGCGCCACAGAACTTGATCGGTGAGGATACTCTCTCTTTCGATCAAGACAATAAAGTTCACTCGCGATGTCTATGATGCCGGTGTTAATACAAACATAGAATGCAGATGCTGAGGTCTTAACTTTAGGGTGAGCGTTGCCACTCCGAGCACCATCAAACATTTCGATCGACCATCCACAAACCCCTCTCACCCCAGATCCCCGCCCTCTTTAAATTCGGCCGTATTCCCAATCCTCCAGCAAGCAGTACATCTGCGTTTGAAGATCTGAAAGCCTGATCTCCCAGCTAATATTAAAACCTTGGTGTCGAAGATGCCTGAGACCCTCCCACACCCAGCTTTGGCAGTTCCATCTGGGGTCGTGACGCGCGATAGGAATGCTTGCCAGGTGTCGCTCCATCAGGGTTAGCTGATGCGCAGCTACTTTTCCAACGGCGAAGCTTCCGCGCCATGCATCTGGGTTTGGGTATGGTTGGTTGCGTCTGAAATCTATGGTGTAGGTATCCATGTTTCCTAGTATGTGGTATGTGTTCCCGATACCGGGAGCGGTTGGGATGTAAATCACCCAGTGAAGTGGGTAGGGCTGTAGGGGTTCTTTCTGCCCTTGCCAGAATTGGATGACTTCGACGTTATAGTAAATGACTGGTACAGGCATATTACAATATGGCTACGGGATTTGGTAAGTTGCAGTTGGAACGGCGCTGGATTGTGCTAACCAGGGTTGACTGAGCAAGGTCGGAGGTGTGTGGGGTTTAAGTTCGCCGATGGCCCAGATTTATACCCAAGCCCTGGTAATTTTGTTTGGCGAGTGGCTTTAAAGTGTGGGTGCAACATGTCAGGATGTGAATACGGTGTACGCTATGGGTGGACTACCAATTGCTGCTCCCGGCATACAATTAATAGCCCAATCAAATGAATTGTCGGTGTTGCTTCTTTTAAATGATTCCCGTTATCGCACAGCCTGCAGTGTTCTGGGCCTCTAAGATTAAAGAAGCGCATTGAACTTGGGAGGAACATCTGCAGGTCTTCATATTGTTACATCTCTCGTCGACGACAGGTCAGTTCACTCAGACCGCCGTTTGGTGTCGAGTTGCAGTGCTTGGACTACGTCACCAAATTGGGCGTAGCTATTTTGACGCTGCCGTATCTGCCGCAATCGTGGCAGGTCCAAAAATGCCCCGTCAATCGGATCTCATAAGTTACAAGCAACGTCAAATGCGCCACCCGAACGTACGGTTGTCCAGAGACTTGATGGAGAGGGGATGGCAAATAAGTTCATCGTTATGTTTGGTTCGAAGTGGGATCTATTGGGATATCATTTATAGGTTACCATTTCTATGGATGCTGTGGGCTACGAAGTTGAACGGCTTATAGCACAGGACTATGCCCAACTGCGCTCGGAGCCGGCGGCGTTGTGTTTCGTCAGCAGGGATTATTTGTAGAAGAACCGAAACCTGTGTCTGACTCGGAATAAGATTGTGAGCACTACTTGGACCTGAGTACCTGAATGGGCGGGAGTAAATGATAGAACACCATCGTGATGGTGCAAATATCGAGCGGAAGCCTATCCCTGACTTCCTAAGTCAGGTTCTGTAGTACTCAATTGGCCCTTTCTCTGCAAACGATCTTGCATCAGATTCCCACGATTCCGCTGTCGCTTGAGTTCTCACGGTTGGAGGGAACCAGTCAAACGTTCTATCCTGGCCAATCGCAATTTTTTCTGTGTCAATCAAAGACTTGCGCTATATAGCTTCAACAGAAAAACCGCGGGCTTACGAAAGCGGCGTTGAGTGGAGAGCAGATGATGAATACGAAACTCGGCATGGATGATTTGTTGGCGTTGTTCAGGCCTGGGGCGCACCATGATGACGACGATGAAGAATGATTGAATGTCCAAACGTGCTAGACATGTTGAGGTCTTGGTTTCGATTGTATGTGTTTATGCTGTTCTCACTGTTGTTTTGATCTACGTATCATTTCGTGCTTGCGTGCAATGCTGTTCTACATAATCAATCCACGTCCTCCACGTCTTTTCTCTTCCTGAACAGTTCGGCAGATTGTACGACGCGTACCTTAAATACTTTCAGCGAATTCATTTTTTGCTCATCGGCCGGACCATCGATTTCATCAAGTCCTACGATCCTTGGAACTGCAAGACTCTCGAATCAATCCTCATTGTTATCATCCTAGTACTACTTTTCGTCATCCATTTATGGTCCACCTCTCCTTCCTGCCTGCTCACAAAGGACTCAAAACGCGCCCGCTCGGCCCTTCAGGCTCTCCAAACTGTCATCGTTCCAAGCTGTTCTCTCTGGCCCGCGTGCTGCATCAAGCTCGTGAAACATACCTCCAATCATCGTACCGGATCTAGGATCGTTGTCCCTTTGGGCATGCTCATGCAAGACGTCTGCGATGGAATCATGGAGCTTCGCGATCCTCTATACGATCTCCAGGACCTGATAGACCAGGGTGTTCGTGCGTATGGCTGTTCGAGCACAGGTGGTGCATAGACAGGAGAGTCACGCAAATTGGTTTCACGGTACGAACGAAGACTGAAACGTCCAGAAAAAAGGCCAAGGAAAGTCCATGCGGTCGCACCTTGCGATCGACCAATCAATCCAGAACACATCCCGTAACTCAGCATAGATGGTTACACGTAGACGAGGCCATCCGAGTCAGATGCCAAATAAAGTCGATGTGATTCCTCCGTCGCGACTGCGGGGCTTGCAAGACCACGGTCAGGTCTATAGAAAGCAAACCGCGCACGGTCAGCGCGCCTTTTCAGGCCTGAGAAGCTAGGAAGGGATCACAGAGTAAGAAAAGGTCTCGTCACACACAGATATCTTATATACCTTTGCCAAATGCTCGATCCGCTCAGCGCGCAGCCTGGGCCTCAGTGATTCGCATCCGATAAACATGGCAGTAGTGTTAAAAAAGAAGCTCGAGAAGTTAACCACGGCGTCCGTTCCCACGAATGCCGTTTTTGTTTCAATGTATCCTACAACCTCAAGAACGTCCCTTCAACGGAACGGGATGCCCTTTCCATTTTGACCATCTGGGTTGTGAAGGGTTCTTTCCTCTTTGCGCACATGTCGTGGTCTCGTACGTGATCTCAGGATTCTCAGCGCTTGTCATGGTTTTCGTATCTGCAATGATATTGATGGTTACCAGGATGTTTTCCGGGAACATCCGAATATTGGCAATTTGCTGACCTGTTCATTCAGGACGTCCAGGATGTCCAGGGCAGGCGGACCCGGCACGGACAGTCGGACGACCTGACCTTTCGAGATTTCCGGTTTCTACCGCGGTTACTCCCGAACCACCGCTTTTTGAACGAGCGCCCACTCTTGGTTTACACTCAGCTTGCCTCTATTCCGTGCGTTATCAGTCGTCTGTGTGCCCCCCTGGAATGTGAGTTGAGCATGTCTTGTTTCTCATTTGCGAACTGAAGCTTTCGCAGGCCGTTTGTCACGAAGGCTCCATGCCGTGCGGCTCGGGTGGTCGACGAGCGCGACTGCCCACCGCCTTTGATCCCCCATGATATAAATGATTATCCTGTATACTATGATGCACTCTATTACCCGCAATATCACACCCATCACTTTGACACCCCCCAAAACTTTTGCTTGTGGCTGTTCAATTCGCTTACCTCTCACCACCATCAGTGCCGTGCTTGTTCTGTTGTGTTTCGCGGTTGTGTTGCGTTTGACGGCATCTCGATTGTCGTTGCGCATTCCTTAGCCTCCATATCCGTGTCTTTGCATCAGTTCGAGGCATCCGGATATCGCCACTGTGTGATACTGCACTGGTTATCTCGTGCTCGGAATGCGGCTGTTTCCACCCTTGTGTCAAAGTCAGATCAGTATCCAGCTTGGTTCAGTCAGAGTGAGCAGACTATTGCGAATCGCCTGTCGGGTCTCCTCGGGCCTGTGCTTGCCGATGCTGCCCGGTTGCTTCCCTCTGGTGGAAGGGGCCGGAAAAAGGCTGATCATGTTAATGTTATCGTAGGACACTTTGTTCAGGCTCGTGCTGTATTGATTGCTTTGCCTCGCTCAGCCATCGACGAAGCTCTCTCAGATGTTGTCCTTCCTTCTGGCTGCGACCGCCGATTGGTTCCTCTCCTGTCTGCACACTTTGCCCGCATGTATGGTGATCAAGTCGCTGAGGTGCTGCGGCGCCCCCCACCAGGCTGTTATGCATGCGACAACCTGGATTGTTCGCGTGTTCCATGGTCTGTCCTTTCCATTGAGTCTCTCACCCGTCGGCTGTGCACTCTGTCTGTCGACGTGCTATCGCAGTGCATCCGCTGTCTGCCTTTCGATGGTCGGCCTGTGTTAAACACCCGGTCACGTACTAAGACCAGTAATGGTCTGGCTTGCCACGTCCGTGAACGTGCAATGTATTTGCAGGCTGTGGATGCTGGTGTGCTGGGTGATATATGGCTTTCATACTTTCCTTTTCTTATTCCTAGTGATTTGCCGGGCGATCATTACATTTCAGCCATTCTTGAATGTGAGTATGGCGCTGATGTCATACAATGTCTGTCCCGTGAGCTCTTAACTAAAACTGAACAACGGAAGTTACAGCGACGTGAGGACAAACATTTGCGGGTCGTTGAGGATGAGCGTTTGGCACAGGAGTATCGTCGTGCATGGCCGGTTGTTGTCTCCCAAAAGACTGTCTACTCTTGTCTCAACAACTATTATCAAGCTTCGGAGTGGTCTGAGCCTCCTGTATGTGCTGTATGTGGTCGCTATCAACGGGATTCTGTGGTTGTGACCTTGACAGCGACTGATGCTCCGACTTTCCATCTCGAGACTCTGCGTGTTACAGACCGGTTCATCATCCAGAAGTGTGTGGTGCAGGGTCTGTCAACTGCATTCTCGTTCGAATGCCCGATTATTGATGGTCTCATGCTTGAACGTGCCGGCATTGTGGATTGCAGCAGCGACTGCGTGCACTTGTTTCTGTGTACTTCGTGTCGCGTGTCATTGTCGAAACCTGACAAGGTCCCTCGGTTTGCATTGGCTAATAACCTCTATCGAGGGCAACTTCCTCTGCATTTACAGGATATATCTTGGGTCGAGGAGAAGGTGTGTGCGATCTATTGTGTCACAGCTCATGTGACTCGCTTGTTTCAGTCCTCTGATCCTGCGCAGCCTAAGGTCTTCCATGGAAACACTTGCGCACATGACATGAACGTTGTATCCACGGCTTCGGTCCTTCCGCGCACGCCATCTGACGTGAATGGCCTCCTCAGCATTGTCTTCATTGGACCAGGTAAATTTGATGCCAAACAGCTTGGCACGGTCTTTCGTGTGCGTAAACATAAGATCTGGTCTTTTCTTCTGTGGCTCAAGCATCACAACCGTCTGTATGCAGCGATCCCTCTGGACTCAGCTATAATTTCCATGTACCCTGATGATGACATTCTGCCAGGGCTATCAGATCGTGTGATTGAGGACCACGACCTCGATGCCAGCACGGTTTTTGAGCAAGAGACGGCTGGATTTGATGCTCATCCTGCACAGTTGCTGCGTGAAGATCCGGATGTTGATGAAATTGATGGTGCACGGACTGAACAAGTAGTTATGCTGGAGAAGATGGGTGTTTCAGATCCCGAGAGTGACAAAATCAGCGGGCGTACATTCACTGCAGCTGCCCTCCGTAATTTGTTCTCGCGTTCCACCTCTCAGCCGGATCTTATTGTTCACAGAGGATCTCAAGCAATTACTGAATACCATAATCCAGATCTGCTGGTTGGTATGTATCCTACTCTGTTTCCCTGTGGCATCGGCGGCTTTGAAGATCCACAGAGGCCCACCGCTCTCTCATTTGAAGTGCAAGCACATTACTACTTAACCCTGGTTGACCGGTCGTTCCGTTACCATCATTCATACCTGTTCGTAGCCTTGAACATGATTCAACGCCGAGCTGCCCATTTGCAGACCTTCTTCACGGTACGTAAATCAAACTTTGATAATGTTGCCCGCAAACTCACACAGGTTTCTGCTCAAGTTTTAGATGACCTCGCATTCCGGTTGGAACGGGAACACAATTATTCGCAGTTGAGTACCGAGGAGAAATCGGCCTTGAAGTTGCTGAGGCAGGTTAACACCATGTCAGCACGTATTCCTGGTTCGCAGGCATCCAAGATCTATGTGCGAAACGAAATTCGAGGGTACTTTAGTTATTTCGGACTGCCGCACTTGTTCTTCACGTTTAACCCGAGCGCCGTCCACAGTCCCATCTTTCAGGTGATGTATGGTGATCACGCTGTTGACTTGTCGGCTCGATTCCCTCGTCTGGTTTCTGCACGTGAACGCGCCCTGCGGTTGGCTCAGGACCCAGTTGCAGGAGCAGATTTTTTTGAATTTTCGTGGAGATGTTGCTTTGAGCATCTTCTGGGTTGGGACTTCAAAGTGAATTGCTCGAGCCCCACAGGTGGTCTTTTTGGCCATTTGCGTGCTTTTTTCGGTTCATCGGAATACACAGAGCGCGGGTCTCTTCATGGCCACTTCCTCCTTTGGCTAGATGGCGGGGCCAATCCTTCAGATATTCATATTATGCTCCATGATGAAGCCTACCAGAAGCGGTTCTTTGCCTTCTTTGATGACATTATCCATCATCATCTGCCTGATGTTGATGTTGAGATCGATCCAAAGTTTGACCCTCGTGTCGAGCGACCACCTCGGCCACCGACTGTCCTAGATGTCGATGCAGGTAACCCCTCCCTTGCCGGGATCAAGGAGTGGGCCTCCGTGTTTGCTACCCAGATCAAGCGATGTGGTGAGTCATTACAACGACACAGTTGTCGTCCTGTTTGTCACAAGTATGGGAATGATGGTAGATGTCGTTTCCTCTTTCCACATGAGGTTGTAGAGTCTTCGCACTTTGAGCCTGAAACAAATTCGGTTGTCTTCATGTGTAGAGATGCCAACGTCAACTATTTTAATCCATACATCCTGGTTTTCTGTCGACATAACCATGACATCAAGTGTATTTTATCAGGAAAAGGCGCGAAAGCTGCGATGTTCTACATCTCCGATTACATAACAAAGATGGATACAAAAACCTATGAGATGTTATCCTTGCTGTCTCGGGCTGTTGCACGATTACCTGTGCGTCAGCTGCAGTCGACCCTTTCTGATGATGCCAAGAATATGCTGCACAAGTGCTTGTCACAGTTCAATGGTCAGCAACAAATACATGCACAGCAGGCGGCTCGTTACCTCCAAGGTCTTGGCGATGGCATTCCATCACATGAGACCGTGCCCATGATCTCTTCCCTGTTGTTGTCGTATGTGAAGGGCACTGTCCCTGGTGAAAGACAGCTGCAAGTTGCTGACGACTGTGACTTGGAGTCAGATCCTGATGACTGTGAAGATGACATGGCCTATGAACAGACACGTATTCGCATTACAACAGACAGGGCAGGCCAAATAGTGGAGACAAACCAAGTGCACCATTACATCCATCGTGCTGACTCCTTGGCTGACATGTGTTTCTATGACTTCTGCCGGTGTATTCGGATGCAGCCCAAATCTAAAAGCAAGCACCTGAAGAACACTCATGAGTCACGTCTTGGTGTCCTCTGCAGGCACTCGCTAAAATCAGGGCACCCTCTCAGTACCACCCATGAGCTGTTGGAACACACTAACAGAGAACGTGGAGAGGGCAATCGTGAGTTAGTCCCAAGAGTGGTTGGTATGTCAATCCCTCGACCAAACAATAGAAAGTTATGGGCGCTCTTCGCACTGGCTCACTTCAAGCCATTCACCAGTACCATTCCCCTCATTCCAGAGGACACTACAGCTGAACGTCTGTATGAGGTGCACACCTTCTCACAACATGCTAGGACAGTTATGCGGCACTGGGAAGCGGTGCATGAGTGTGAGGATGAACGTGATGCAGATAGACTGCGCAAACAAGCACAACTCACGCGCTCGAGTACGAAGTCCATGGCACCAGGTGCAAAAGATGATGTGGATGAGACAGACTTCGTGCTGCTGAAAGCTGCAACAAGGGGTAGTCTGCAGGATTTCCGCATGAACCAGTTTGTGCTTCTTCTCATGCAGGCACGATGGCTTGAAAGTAGTCAGACATCTTCCTGCCAGGATCTTCCACCTATGTCGTCTTCTGTGGAAGGTCATCCACCCGACCTAATGATAGATTGCAGCCCCAAACGTCTGAAGGCTTGGACTGATGAGGTCAAGGAACAGGAAGCCTCCATCGCAGCTACACGTCGTAATGCCTTGAATCCTGACGAACAAATGTGCACCGATGCTCTCCCGACTAGTACTTGCACGAGTGGGCTGCATGTCAATGCACTCCCCATTTCAGAAGCCAAGGACACCGAACATGTTGCGAACCGAAATGGTGGTTTGGATCCTGCTGCTGTGATAATGAAAATCGGGAACGAATATCACCTTAATGAGAAGCAGTGGGTGGCATTCCGCATTATTGCAGAGCACTTTGTGCACAAATTCATTGAGAGACGGGATGATCCTACTGTGCCGCTCACTATGTTAATGACAGGCCCAGGTGGCACTGGTAAGACTCACGTTGTAAAGGCTGTCCGAGCAGTCATGGAGTACTATGGCTATGGTCACATCATTCGTTTCTTGGCACCGACTGGTTCCGCAGCGGCACTCATTGATGGAATGACGGTGCACAAGGGTCTTGGCATCAAGATCAAGTCTAACTCCAAAGGTAAAGGTAATCGCATCCCTGGTGAGAGTAGCCAAGACTATTCTGTTATCATCAGCATTCAAAGTAAGACCCAGTTGCGAGATGAATGGCGCAATGTGGAGTATGTACTGGTTGATGAGGCTTCCTTGCTCAGCCTACAGCTCTTGTCTGAAATTGATCATGCACTACGGTTCACGAAGGAAAAACCTGACCTGTGGTTTGGTGGAGTTGTCATCATTTTCTCTGGTGATTTCTATCAATATCCACCAGTTGGGGGGAGTGCCCTATACACACCTATCTCCCGGTATGCAGGTCAGACTGATGATGAAATTCTGAAAAGACTGGGGCGTCTGGCTTGGAAAACAATAAATACTGTGGTCAGCCTCAGTGAGCAACAGCGGATGAAATCTGACCCAGAGTATGGGGATGCTGTTTGTCGGCTGAGAGTCCGGCAGTGCACGTATGAAGATGTTGATCTTTTTAATGCCCGACTCATAATATCGGCTGACAACCCAAGTGGTGTCGACATGGGTGAGGGAACATACCGCTCGGCAGCTGCCATTGTAACAACAAATGCACTTCGCCAGGTGTTAAATGCAAAAAAGGCTGAGGCGTCCTGTGCTGCTGAGGCTTTGGTTCACATCAATGCTCTGGACAAATGCTCACATGAGAGTCTTAACTTTGATGACCGCCAGCAGCTGCTTCAAATGGATTTCAGCTCTGTCAAGGCATCAAATTCTTTACCTGGAGTTATACCTCTCTATGTTGGAATGCCAGTTATCCTGAGGTTGCGCAACATTTCCACAGACCTCCGGATTACCAATGGTTCCCAAGGGGTTGTGCGCTACATCTCAACAGCGGTCTGTCCTGTTGGGCTTACATATGCAAAATGTGTCGTTGTGGAGTTCCCTGGATCCAAGGTACAGCTCAGTGACTTGCCGGCCACATATTTCCCTGTTGTTCCTGTCTCATGGACTTTCACATCTCTCCTCAAGGATGAGAATGGACTGGATTGGAAACTTCGCATTACTCGCCACCAGCTGCCTATTCAGCCTGCCTTTGCTGTGACAGGTCACTCTGCTCAGGGTAAGACTTTGCCTACAGTGCTAGTGAACTTGCATGAAGGTGGTTTCGGGGCATATGTAGCTGCATCACGGGCACAGTCACGTACTGGTCTGTGCATTTCACAAGTTGTGAGTCTTGACCAGCTGAACAAACCGTTGCCTGCTGATCTGCTGCATGAAGTCCATCGTCTCGAAGCTCTCGAGGTAAACACTTATGTCCGTCATGGTTTGCATACTGGAGGGTTCGTTCCAGTGCCTGATGTCGAATCAGATATGAACATCTCATCTGTGTTGTACACAGCCAGTTTTCAACAGGACCATCCACAGTCCAAGAAACGGAAGAAAGATGACAAGTCCCTGATGCACGCAGTCGTGTCAAACACTGAATCCAAACATGACAGGTCCCATGGTGCCCACAAGCGTCCCCGGGTGGAGGCTTCCACGAATGATCTTACCATAGGCACTATCATTTCTTCCTCAGACAGTCATCTTGCCTCACTGATGCTTGGGACTGAGTGCACTTGGTCAGACGCTGATTGGTCTTGTGCGTATGATACGGTGTTTACACTGCTGTTTCACTTATATCGAGATGCAACACCGCGTGACAGGTTGGACTGGCATGACCTTGGTGAAATTTCTGATGTGCTCCTGCAGGTGTATGCTAATATTGCCCGCACAGAGTCTGATGCGGCTTGTTCTGTTCTCTTCAACAATGGACGGGACTCTCTGCGTGATCTCTTGTGTGAGTTGGATGGCGTGCAGTTCCCCCGTCACGGGCGTGTTGGTGCGTCTGTTTCAGCCATCCTGGAAGTTGTCATACCTCACAGACTTCGTGCTGTCAGTTCTGTTGGCACCGAGGTGTCTCGACGATCGCATCAGTACCATCTCACTACACATGTTTACCACTTGTGTGATTCAGACACCTACCCCACACTTCCACTTCCACGTTGGCTGCTTGAGTGGGCGTGGCACAAGGGGATAGATACAGAGATTGATGACATTTTGGGTCCCTCAGATGTCTACCCCACAGAGTTTTTCTTGCCTTTGATTCACCTACCACCTGTCTTATTCTTCGAGCTGAATGTTTCCGAGTCGTCTGACAGACCTCCTCCTGTGCACTTTCCAAGCTCACTATTCCTACGCACCCACAATAGGCGTGTGAGCTATTTATTAAAAGCAGTGGTGTATATTGGTGGGTATCATTTCAGCACATGCTTTGTCACTGCGGCGATGGTGTGGAAGTATGATGGTAGGCAGAACAACGGTACACCTATCTGTCTTGACCAATACCAACCATCCGACTTGTGTAACATTCAGACACTAGATGGTCGAGTGCCAAGTCATTTTATCTATGTGCTGACAGCATCAGCTGTGTCCATATCCTGAGAACATGCAGACAATGTCTTAGGTTTAGAAGGAAATTGGATAGTGTTCCGGAGTTCGGCTGGTTTGTTTGCCTGAGAGAGATGTTGTCTGAAAACGACAGTGATATTGAGTCCACCTTTTTGGAAGTGCCTATCCAAGTTTGATACTGATCGTGTTGTTGATCTCCCAGTCCTGCAAATGTGTATGATCGTTGTCACCTTTCGGAAAAGCTGTTTGTCCTCAAGTTTCTGACCAATGGCTTCAAGGCCGCTTGTCGGAAAGTCTCAGTTTTTGCTGCACAGGCGAGACAGGTGCCTATGGGTGAGATCAGCATGACAAATGCAAAAATTTCAGATTGTGCTGGGATCGGTGAGCTCCTGCTGGCCTGGATCAAGATCATGGCTGCCCAGAGCGTGCAAGTGTCACTTTTTTAGATGTACAGGGTTACCTGCCTGAAGGAGGGACCATGCCATTGGAACTGAGGGCCATCATTCTTTGTATTCTAGTCCATCACCTACCACAACTGCCATACTTTGTGTTTGGAGTTGAACCATGGGCGAAAACTCTCACACCGGTATTGAATTTGAGCTCCAGCGCATGAGTGTCTCCTCTTGGGTTGCAGACCTCGCTGCCGACTCTTCTCACTCCCCAGTATTCTTCCTAGACCGATTGAGCCCGAGCCCACCTCCGCTGTGCACATGTGATCCCGACCCTTGTACCTGCTCCTACCTTGGTCAACAGAATACTACTGTTATTGCCTCAGAAGATGTTTACCCATGTATTGGCGGATCAATTCATTTTGAGCAACCGGTTCACAATGGTCGAGCCTGCCAGTGTCCATGTCATGGTGCAGCGGTAGGAATTGTTTGATGGCTTAATGGGAGGCTTGCAAATCTGACGAATGCATAGAGAGATGATGTGGATCACCTGCTGAGATGCAGCGTCCTTGTCATTTTTTCAGTCATCGCTGAACTGCAGCACACCACACCATATGGTGCTCTGTCATCTGAGGTGCATGACCGAGTGTTGGATGTCATCAAGCTCACGCCCCTTGAATACAAGTATGTGACTGCTCATCCTTGCTGTTTCGCGCTCATCCAATCGACTAGGGAAGCACTGCACTGGTTGCTCGAAGAGTATTATGTCGTCTCCCCTTTGGGTGATGGCCGACTGCAAGTAACTCAGTGCAATAGCTTGTGAGTTGTGAGTTGTGATGGGCGCCAGAAGTTAGACAATTGTGTATGGTTTTCAATGAGATGTGTTTCATTGGACTCTCGGACTCTTGGTACAACATTGCTCGGATGCGCATCTATTACGACAGTACAGAGGCAGTGCTCCTTCACATCCAGAATTCCATGTTGTCTATTGTACTGGAGTATGGGGTGCGAATGTCAGTTTTGAGTGATTGAGAAACATTGTGACTCACCGTCTGATAACAGAATTGATAGTCTCGATGTCCTGCAGCGTGAGATCAATGACGTTGTGTTTGTCGCCTGCAGCATGTTTAACGACCAACACATTTCCAATGACATTGTTGTGACTCATCAAGTCACTGGTGATGTCCCAGATCAGTGCGTTTGGTGGTGGGTACAATGCAGGATGTTCTCGGAAGAATGTATAGCCATACCCACATGCAGGCGAAGAGGTGTTTGCGATGACATTGAAGGTCTTACGTGTGCGTGCCATGTCGGCATTGAACCTGTTGTCGCCCAGGCAGTCCACCCAATGCAGCACTTCGAGTTCGTTGATGTGCTTCAGTTGCGTCACGCCATCCCTGAGAGGAACTGGCACAAGGAGAGGTGTTGAGGCTGCGGAAGCATACAACATTCCCGTGTAGCATTTCACATAGCTCTGTAGATTCGTTGTGTCAGCACAGGCAAAATGGAGGAGCAAACCCAACACAAACAGGGTAGTGGTCAAGGAGCCGCGCTTCCTGCTCTCTGGCGGTTAGCTGGTCAGAGACTGGCAAAAATGGAGGCAGCCGGGCAAGGCGAGCATTGGTCAAAGGGTTGTATGGGCATAAGGGGTTGGCGCAGTGCTCTGCAATTCGCCAGGCAGTGTTGGAGCGTGCCATGGCTGGCCGAATGGGATATCTCTTGTCCCACTCAAGTACCAGAGTGCATCCTTTGCTGTCTGCAATGTTGCGCCAAAGCGCAGGGCAGAAGTCTCTGCACGGCTGCTGCAAGAATGTTGTGCTTTCCCAAACGATGTACTGGTCATTCTCGATGCACCCTACATTCTTACCTGGAATGTGACTGGTCACCACGTGATTGAGTACTGCAACCCCGTTCAACGTCCATTCAGGGTAGAATGCCACAACGCTGCCTGGAGTCATGATGAGCATGTCCCCTGTGGTCGGTGAGCTGGTGATGATATCAAATATGTCATCGCTGATGGCCTCGCACAGTGTGATACGCAGTGGTCCACGCTGATACTTTGCAAATGCTCTCACAACTGCACGGAAAGCATAGTTGGATCGTGTGACCGCATCCACCCGTCGATAACTGAGTGAGTCCAGTATAAACCCTTGCAGCACGTCAAAGCTGCCCGATGGACACACAATGTTCAAGTTGTTTGGTGCATCATCTCCTCCAGTGAGCATCTGCAATGCACAAGATCCAGTGATGACGGCGCCCCAGGTATACATCAGATAACGTAGTTCAGCAGCATGGTTGCCGACGAAGGGATGGATGATTCGTGTGAAGCGCTGTGCGGCAATGGACTGCCCAATGGATCGTGTAAAGCGACTGCTTGACCTCCATGCAAGAATGTCGGTCAGCAGAGGGAGGTATCCATAGATTTCCTGGACAAGGGATGGCGTGCTCAGAGCTGGATCAACTGGGTCAGGTGAGCTGCATAGATCAGGGTCCATGTGCGACTTACTCATGGCAACACCAGCCGGGGTATGCAAAGGTTGTGGAGATGGTAGCTCTTCGGACACAGGTCCAGCACTGCCTTGAGTCAGTAAGGCGCCTGCTGCACTCAGGTGCATATGGATTCGCCTTCCAAGTTGGATCACTGAATTTGCCGCAAACCATCAGA
Source organism: Suillus fuscotomentosus (assembly GCF_016647785.1). NCBI lineage: Eukaryota > Fungi > Basidiomycota > Agaricomycetes > Boletales > Suillaceae > Suillus > Suillus fuscotomentosus. The sequence goes on along the minus strand of NW_024539516.1, from coordinate 412,873 downwards.
TGCCTATCCTAATGTGTGAGGACAGGAGCTCACCAGACGCCATGACCATGACCATACTAAGCTGGAAGGACAGGGCCCAGGCAACTGAGATGCCTACAGGTACTATGGCACAATGCAAATACCGTGATTAAGTGTGTGCCGATGTTCCTGGCATACCAAGGCGATGTGCTGAATTCACATGTCAATGATGGGCTGGATACTTGTGTTGAGTCTGAAAACCCTTGCTGATCGATTGACGTTGGATTCTGAAACTCTGACCGTATCTGTCTGCCCTACTTACTAAGTCCATGGGGTCTGTGATGACAAATAAAGGAAAGGGATACAGAGTTGAAGCGTGAAGGTGGTTCGGATCATGCCTTTGAAACTGCTTGCTTCCATTCTTGCATTTGAGAGTTATCGTATTTTAAAAATAATTTACATGTGGCCTAGACAACAGAATGGGTTGGGTGGTGGATGAAATGAGTACAATCAGGCAAAGGAGGGAATCAACATGCTCTGTGAAATGCGACATCGTGTCAGGGTCATGTGACTGACATGCTGGATTGAGCAGAGACCTGGTTCTCGCGTTTCCGTTAACCAACCTATGTATATGTATATCTTGCTCATTTTTGCCAGCCCTTGACGCAAAATGCCAGCTACGTACTTTGAAAGCACTATTTGGCACAGCATTTGGAATCATGGTTGGGAAGGCAGCTCATGTGCCCTTACATGCACTTACACTGAACCATCCCCGATTGAAGGTGTGTGGGTCTAAATTTGTCTCGCTGAGCCATACAACCTGATAGCATTGGCTGCACCATTATAGTATAGCAACTGTCCATGAGGATGTACAACGTATGATATTTATCTCAGCAGTTTTGGCCTCACTCATCATGAAAAGAGTCGTTCAGAGCATAAGCTTCCTCTTCGTCATCTATGAAGAATACGATGATGCCCTCTTGAACAAGAAATGATATGAAGTCTGGTCGGATAGATAAACAGGGTGCCCCACAAGAAGCCTACTTTGAACGAACCTTTCATCTTTGTGCGGTCTTGCCAACGACGGATGAAGTCTGATAGGTCAACGATTGGATACTGGATAGTGCCATGTGCAACACAAGTGCAATTGTGATAAGTAGAGAAACGTGGTGTAGGTGTGTTGCTCTGAACTTCAAAGTCCTTCAGACACGATATCATGGGGGATATGAACACTGACTGACCTAGCACAAGGAATATACCGGGTAGATGACACATTGCGTGCGACATCTGGAGTATGGATCAAAGGGCTGGGAGGTCAAATCACGTTAGAATTCCACTGGGTTCAAGGGGTACTCAATCATTCAGTGACTGGACTGCCAGGTTAGTCAATGACTCAAATTATTTTTCTGCTCCGCAAAGTTTCAGTTTCTGACGCTGCTGGGTTATAATTTCAACACCAGGGGCCGAGGACCGCAATCATGGCATTTGATCAGGTTCCTGGCAAGATGGCTAGTGCCACTAATAAATTTGTAAGATAAACATTGTCGTTTGGTCCTACTCCTGCTCTTCTGCCTTGCACTCCCATAATGACATCTGCAAGACGCTCAGCCCATCAGCGCAAAGTAGCCATTGCTTCAGCAGACACTGAGGCGGGCATGCCTGCAGTACCATCCGAGGACGAAATTGAAGAGGCGAAGTCACCCCTGTATGTCTCCCTGCTTGGAAGTGCCCTGTCGCGTGGTGCTTTCACAGCAGATGCTTGCAGTGAGGAGAATATCCCTGTACAGAACAACCCACGCCCCCTGCGACGACTCATGGGGGACAAGGCAGAATATTGGGTGAACGGGTCCGGTGATCTCTTGCACATGAAATTTGTGGCGAGGCTTGACTTCCATGGCCAATACAGTCGGCTTGGCCCATATTTTAACTTGTTTGACTCTGGGGTGTGTGTTGCATTTGAGGGTTGACGTTCACTGACACAGTACTTCCGTGTCTGGTCAGATCGATGTGGCCAGCCTCAGGAAAACACGAGCGCAGTTTGAACTCCACTTCCTAGCGCCAGAGGATGAAGACAGTGGGGATTATCCCCAAGAAGCTCTAGAGATGTCGTGTAGGGTGCTGGATACTTTGTCTGCACTGACTACAGATATTGAAGACACGCGTAATGCTGGTGAGTAAACGCTATGTCTGAATGACCAATCACTCACTGCAGTGCAGGCATTCCAGAGGCTGAACACCCTGCAATGTCTGGCTTTGTACGTGCGTATACTCGTGAATCAAAGGATTGCTTTGTGCTTGTGGTCCAATCCGAGCCGCTATTCAAAGACTTGCCTAAGGAGGGGACTGCTGTACCCAGAATTTCACGTCAAGACATTGGCAGTGAGTACTACCCTTTGCTTGCTTGTTCCTGATCCAAATCTAATTGTATTTGAAAGAATCGGGTGTGCTGCTAAGTCCGAGTGAGTACCTACCTACCACGATCTATAGGAGCTAATGAGATGGGCCAACCAAGGCAAGGCCAAGCAGCTTGCACAGGCTTCAGCAGCTGCGAGGAGCTCCCGTGCGGCGAACACTAGCAACCACGGAGGTAATTTGGCACTAACAATGTTCAAGTTATTTGGCTTGCTGATGGTATTGCCAGAGTTCCTGCGCATCCGCGACCTGCATGACCCAGACAATCGCTATTCAGGCCTTGGCTCACTTAAAGAAACTAAAGTGGAGTGCCCCGAGGTGCGGGACGACAAGGGATTGTTAATCCACCCTAGGGAGTATGGCATAAAGTTGGCCCGGGCCCGCTTTGTCGAGGTTGAGGTGTACCTGAAGCTGTATGGTGTATCATCTCACCTGTTTTGTGCAACATTGACTAAGTACATGATGCAGGTGGAATATCGGGAAGAGCGACAAGGACGAAGCGACCGAACGCGAGAGATATGGTTCTCACAATTACCAGCTTATCCTTCGCCGGATGCAGCTGCTGCCATCCATGGAATACACGATGGCGCGGATGCTTGCTAAAGGCAAGAGGAAGGCATCAGAGGATCTTGGCAGTCCCTCACCTGTCAAGAGGCCTTCTGGCATCACCAGTGAAGACAAGGAGATGGAAGATCTCTGATCGCTGCTGACTCTGGTGTTGTGCCTTCAACATGGCTCTACCCCCCAGTGTATCACATAACAACGCGAGGTTGGTTGTACCATGTCTTGATTTCTTCGGTAGCTTCAACAGCTTAAAGTCTCGAACACCCTTCTCAGTTTTACTACCACTTTGACTCGAATGACGTGTATGTAATGTGAAATGACAGGAGACGTATACCCTTCATTGTGCGCATCAGTTCTGATTGGATTGTGATGTGTGTCATGCCCTGGCTTTGAGAAAACACAGAAAAGAGCTTGTATTCGGGGAGTGGTGTGATCGACAATGTCTATATTATATGACACTGCTTGGGCACCTATCAGACCGGGCACTATCTAGGAGGTCCCGCTGATTGGGTGGACTTCACACAGCCTGCTCGCCTCCGATGCAAGGTATTGGGCCAACTGAACACTCTCCGTGTAGACAGTTACAACTTGGGTATCAAATGCAATCGTACGGATGGTGCCTGCTTGCGGTCAGCAGGGAAATAACAGGGTGGGTGGAGAGACAAACGAGTGAGCAGTGAGTCATTGCCATTGAAGTCATCCATGACCAGGAAGATTCCAGTCGTCGGGCGTCGGTGGTATGGGGTGCCAAAGGTTCTGACTTCACTGGCAGCAACTATATCAAAAGCCGGGCTGGCACGACCTTGCCTTTGGACTTGTTGTCTTAAGTCTATCAGTTTCTATGCTTGGTTGAAGGCTTACCATAAATAAAGGCACCACGTCCGTCGAAGATCTCAGCTACCTCGCTTATGGCAGAGGTCACGGTGCTCATGAGGATTTGAACACCTTGAATGCGCAAGGAAAAGTGAATGCGTGAGCTCTCGTGCAAGTTGTGAGGCATGGGCTACTGCAGCAAATCCAGAGACAATCGAAGGGGGGGGGGGCTTGCTTGCAACAGTACATCACTTGGGCTCCGGCCGGACATAGGTGGCTGCATAAACAGGGGTGAGTGATCGACATGTCTCACTTTCTTACAGGACAGACGCTGCTGGCATAGAACACTAGCCTGTCAAAAAAAAAACAAGAGGTTGAGCGTGTCACGGAAAGATAAGAAAAAAGGCTGGGGATGATAAGGCTAGCAGTGACGATTTGGAGAAGACTACAGGTCACTGACGGATGACAGTCGGGCATATCTCACATATAAGCTGTAGGTGAGGCAGAAAACTACACACCCATTATGTCCCACGACGACTGCATGCGCCCAGGAATGTTCTTGTCAGGTAAGTCGCGTGATGGTATGTGTAGGCAGCCACCCTAAGAAGTTCGCAGCTGAAAGATGTGGCCGGCAGTCATACCGCATTGTGGGTCTGCAGAGAAACTGTGAATGCTACTGGGAACGGATGTTGGATGTTGATTTTCTGAACTTGTCTGCAGTGGCCAGACAGTGTCTAGATATGCGGAGGCTGGCCTGTGCGTGTCCTCCTGACTTGCCCCTGCGTTGACGGCTGATGCTTAACCCTCCTTCAGTGGTCGTGGAGATTGCCGTGTATCATGACCACAGTGTCCTATTCATTGACGATGAAGTGTTGGCACTGGCTTTGGCCGAGTTTGTGAATGAGGGCTTCTGAGGTAATACACGATTGCTGGCTCACCTATTACATCCACACCTCTTAGCAAAGTGGTACCTAACGTGTTCGCATGCTACTATGTTCAGTCCAGAATGTTGAATGATTTGCAAGGACCGGCGAAGCTCATCCTGTGATAAAACATAACACATTCATGTGACCATTGCGACCGTCTGACACCCCAGCATAAAGATTTAAATTGCGGTGCGCTGTTGATAGTTTGCGATGACGGTGACATGAGCAACCGGTGCAAGGTTATTAGTCGGCAACGACGGCCCCTAGTACAACAATTGTCGACGTGTTATTGCGAGAGTCCCTATCGTGGGAGTAGGAAATACAAAAACGGAAGTCAGGGACTTGGTGCGCACGCACCGCTACGATTCAATATTAATATCAGGCCTCAGGCTTGAAGCTTAAATTAAGCTTGAATGTACGTGATATGATGGTAGACGAAAAGGAGGAGAGATATGGGCAGCTGAGATTGAAAAGGAGACAATAGGCACGCACGTGCACGAATTGATTCCGTGGGATTAAACGCTCCATGTTCGATGCCCATAGGACAACATGGGATAGTCACTGCTCATCGCTCCATCACGAGGCTAAATGAGTGACAGTCAAAGAATGGCTGCTCGTATATATTAGCACTGGCACTACCACTGCGTCTTATCATAATATTTAGGTGCTGGAGCGTTAGTGTAGTACTCGAAAAGCACGACCAAAAATGGCGAGGAATAATGTATCATCTGAATACATCTACGACCTGTCGAGACCAGATAAAACACGAGAGCCAACAGGGTTAAGTAAATGCCAGAATGCCCTGCCCGCGCTCAGGATCGCTCATCCGATGGACACGGACTGTCTGGCCGACGTGGATGTTGCCCATATCTTGGGGCGTGATCAGGATATACTGTTTCTTGTCCGAAGCATTGGCGGTGTCGATCATCATCTTCATACTGATGCGGCGATTGACAGCATCCATGAAAACGTCGAACTCATCTAAAGACGGTCAGAAAGAGGAGTGTATCTGCATGTGTGCACTGACCTAGGCAGCGAAGAGGGCAGCCGATCGCATCCCAAAGTGAGAGTAATAAACAGATCGTCGAGAATGATTTCTCCCCGCCACTCAGTGACCGGGGATCTTTGTCCCTCCCTTGCGTAGCCATCTGATCATCGGTTTGAACCTGATTACAGGACGTAAGCCGTAGGTCATTCGTATACAAAGAGACATACCTTCAGCTGGAGCGTTTGGTTGGCATGGTCAAACAGAATCTTTCCAAAGTACCCACGATTGGAAAGATGGTACTGGAATACAACCTTGCATCGTAAAGCAATGTGACGCCGGAACTCTTGCCAGCGGGTTAAGCGAATAACAAGCGACCTCTTCAGAGCCTAAAGAATAGCGTCAGTGAATTGCACCATTAGTGCGAGCCAGCCTCACATTATTCAGCGCAGCGAGACTTCTTAGTTCCTTTTCTACGCTGTCTAGGACAGCTTTCGCATTGTTCACTTCAATCGTCATTTCCTCGACCGTTGCGCCATGCCTGCGCTCCCGTTCTTTGAGTGCTTTCTGAACGGATTCAAGAGTGCGCTCCACTACATCGACTTTGCGGGGATTTTCAACCCGTTCGCAGTACTCCTCAGCACTCGAGGTCCAGTTCTGATAGAAAGTTAGCGCTCAAGCTCTGTTATGAATGCTGAAATACTGACTATGAACTCTTCCTGTAGCTGTTTCGCAATGGCATTAATAGCTTCAACCTTTTTAGTTTCGTCCTCGAGCTTCTTTGTGTAGTGATTTTTGTTGCTTTGGGCTTCAAGACGACTCGTAGCAGCGTCCTCGATCTTTTTCTATATTCTGGCGTTAGGTGACAGCAGACGGAACGTGGAAGTAACACTTACCTGAACTCCCTGACGTGCTTCTTCAAAGTTATGAATCTGGCCTTTGATTTTGTTCAACTCCACAAGTAAAGTAGCCTGTTCTTGATCGATAGCGGTTCTCCTACCGACAGCATCCTCGAATTGTTGCATGATCGAGGTCTTTTCCGCTTCGGCTTCCTGTACGGAGAGGACTGTCAGCCGGGATAGATGAAATTCACGTGAACATACATCTTTCGCGCTTTGCAATCCCATGATATCAGCCGGCATCTCTTCTTTTGCCTCCTCTTGAAGCGAAGCAAGCTCTTGTTTCGCAGCACGGTGAGTTTCGAATAAAGAGCGTTCTTGCGCCTAGCAAACCATGCGTGTTCAGGAATGGTATAACGGAGAGGAATGGGTGAGACTAACATTCATCCCATTGATTTCGCGTGCCAGGGCTTGAAACTGCTGTCTGAGCTGAGTAGCCTCTTCTTGTGCAGCCTTACATTCGCCCTCTGCATTCTGCAAGTTCTCTTGCCAAGTGCTACAAAATGATTCAGCATGATTGTGAGATCGTACAATATCGACGAACCTAAGCACAGAGGCAGAGTCACTTGATGTGAACATCATGTTGCGGGGGTCATTTGGAGGAAGCCTTTGCAATTTGATCGACTGACCACCTCCCTCGGCATATCGATGGACACGCATGTAATCGGCTGCCCACGCGACGCCTCCTCCATTCATGCGTTTCAGGATGTTGTCAGCATCAAGACGCTTGGGTGCAACGACCGTACGCTCAATATTTGCTTGGTTGATTAACAGCCGGAGGACGTAAGGGTCTGTGATCTGGATAGCAGAATTAGGTAGGTAGTAATGAAAACAGTACAGACTTACCTCCAGGACACGAAGAACAGTGGGAATGTGATCGGGTGGCTCCCCTGCACTGAAGTCAAACATGTCACGCTCGGATATGATAATATTAATATGAAAGCTGTGTCATGGTCAGCCTGACGAGGTAACACAAGGATTGACTAACGCACTTCTTCGTCTGGTCAAGTAACCTCTTGAGTTGTGGTCTGTCCCTGGCATCAGTGACCGCAAACGCACTCATCAGGCCTCCGAGCTGAATTCTCATCAAATCTGCCCACGCCACGTCCTTCAGTTTGACATGTATCCCAAGCGGACCAACAGGCACGTCCCCATGCCACCTCATCTTCGCAATCTGGTCGAGGACACCTTTGATGTCTCGGCCGTACGGAGCAAGTGCATTCTGTCCTTTCTCCTTGCACTGAGAAATCATACTCTGAGCCGTAACAACACGCTCCTGTGCGCTGTTCTTCTTGGCTTCGGCGGCGAGCCCTTTGTGCTTGATGCTGTCCTGCTCAGCCAATTTTTGACGCTTGGCTTCAAGGAAGCCCTTGTGCGCTTGATCGGCGTTCGTGACATCTGTTCTGGCGGACTCTAGTTTTCGGTTAAGCTCGTCTCGTTTTACCTGTGTGTCTGCAGCGAGACGATGCTCTTCTTCAGCAATATTTTTCGTGTAGTTATTGATGGCATCGTTGAGAGAGTTGAGAGAAGTGTTCATTTGTTTCTCGTCGTTCTATGAAAAGACAATCATGTCAGACAAGAGGTAAAGCAGAAAATTAGGTATATAGACCTTGAAGTTTCCTATCTTCACCCGGTTGCTGCGCATTTTCTCCTGTAGATCGTCGCGCTGCTTGGTGAGGTGATCAATATCGCCAAGTGCGGAATACTCCTTATCGAATTGTTCTACAGCATCGGAGGCAAGCTGGAATTGGGACTAACGAGAATATGTGAGCATATGAATATCGGTACCGATGACTTTCTAGGAGCTCACCTCGGCTGTCTTCATCTCAGCCTCGATCTTAGGCAAGCGGCGTTCCGCCTTCGCAACTTCCTCAAGCTTTGCCTCCATTTCCTAGAAATTATGGCTGCATCAGTTCGTTATTCACGATACACACAATCAACCATGTCATGCGGATCAAGGGGGATATTGAGAAGATCTGTTCTTACCGCTTGCTTCGCTGCGACGTGAGCCCAGGCAAGCTCCTTCTTGAGCTCATCAACCTTGCAGCGCTGCTCTCTTGCTTTGCTTGCTTCTTCAAAGCGCACGCTAGCCTCCTTGAATGCAGCGCGTAGGTCAGGGAGAACTTGCTTTTTCTGGTGCAACACCTTCTTGGTCTGGTTGATATTATCAAGGCAAGCGTCATATTCCTCAGAAAGCTGCGATAGCTGGGTACCTCGCAGGAAGAACTGCGATGCATGTACGTGAACTAAGTACACTAGAATGTGGAAGCAAACTAACCTTGTATTTATCGGAGGGATGGGATGCACTTAGAAATTGCCTAGCAGCATCTACGTAAACTTTAACATGGAATCGAAGACGCATACATGCACGCAGTACTCACCTTGACTGAGGACGTTCATGGGATTATCAACTTGTATGTTCATGTGATCACAGATGGCCGAAAGCTCGTCTCTCTTTGTGGATACAACCTTGCCGTCCTTACTCTTGATTTTCCACGAAGAAGATCCATCCTTAGTAAATTTACGCGTGATAACGATGCTTTTTCCATATTCTTTGGGTTTATATGCTTCTTCGCCCTGGTTCTTGAGCGAAATGGTGATTTCTGAAATCCTTGTGTGATATCTCAAGGTCAGTAACACAAACCTCAGTGAGCGTGTCAATCTTACTGTTGGCCCTCACGAATGAAAGATTTCAGGCCGCTGCCGCGTCCTGTCGAGTTTGCTTTTCCTCCAAGTGCAATGGTGATCGCAGACAGGACGGCACTCTTTCCACCTGACAGGTCAAGTCAATGAAACGAAACGTCAGCTATTCGATATATAGTACTCACTTCCATTGTGACCTATAGAGCTATTTCAGCATCTGCTTAACACACTCGAAGTGACACTCACCAATAATGAAATTGATCTGAGGTCCGAACGTGAAAGTAAGTCGTTTGTGGCACATGAAATGGTGCATCTCAATGGACTCAATTATTCCATGCTCTGCAATACCCTACGGCACATAAATCAGCTTGAGCCATAGGCAGAGGTAGCCGACATCCTACTTACACCAAAGGTATTGCGCTTCTGCTCGAGGCGCTGGCGAATGGCCTCGCCATTGAGTTCCTCGAAGCGTTGTTCCTCTTCCTCGTTGTGCTCCTCCTGGGTTAGATCTTCTTCGTCTTCTTCGTCGTCGCTATTCTCCTGACGCGCCTTACCATTGCCATTGCCAGACTTCCTATCACGGTGTCGCGACCGGTCAACAACGACCTCATCATCGCTATCGAAAGTTCTGGCACGCTTGGACTGTTGAGATAAAGCATTTAGAGCCTCGTCGTCGTCGTCGTCAACAGCGACTTTGCGTTTTGTCATTATTGCTGAAGGTAATATGGAAGACAGTATTATGTGTGCCACTGTACGTGAAGCGCGCCGCAACGCGTTGCAATTGGAAGATTGCCACGCTATCAATAAGAACAAACAAACTCAACCTAATTACAGAGTCCTTCATGTAATTTTCTTCAGGTTGTACACATTCTACATACTTGAGCGAGACGTACCGTAAACTCGAGCAGGTCTCTCGTCACTCTTGGTCTTACCATCCCATTTTAATGCTCCCTCCTGTATAATTTGCTTGATATGTGTACGATTGAAACCAAGCCGAGCATGGACTCCATTACTAATCCCAGCACTGAGCAGTACTGCTAAGCGGCTTAGTTGCTTTTGCATAATTACTCCATCATGACTGCTCTAGTCCAAATCTCACTGACATACTTTCAATACAACCTCATACTCAATGACACGTACTGTCAATTGGCATCGACCTCAGGCTCACTTGCTTGAGTCCACGCCACCACCGCTCATGTCCGCTAGATTTCTGGGATGCAGGATGATTCATGCATCAAGTGTCATTAGTTGTCTGAGCATCGCGAACGACATCAATAGCTCTGACAGTGAGTGTGGGCTCCCCGATCTCGCTAGCTTGCATTTCGGTTTTTTGTGAGTGCCCTGTTGCAGCCGGTGGGAGACACATTGTGCGTGACCTGACGTGTCAAATTTGCAGTCAGATCACAGAAAGGTCGAATGGACTAGAATCATTTCACCCTCGGCTCAACCTTTTAGGCCGTTATCCGACGAGGCATTGATAGGCTCCTTAATAGGCTGCATTTGCAAAAGTCAAAATGACCAACGCACACAAGCGGGTGTGCCGCATGTTGTCATCGATTTTGAATCTTATTTCAATCAGGCCCTCAGACCTCATCCGCGACGGTCATCGTTGTCTCATTACCAACCACTACGACGTAGTTTCGTGAAGGACTCCAACCCTATTGAGAGAAGTAAGACTAATGGGGCGTGAGAGAGCCAGTTGGCTCATATATTCTGACTGGAAGATGATACGAAGGTACGATTTTTTTTCAATGCAATCCAGACTGCAAACGCTTTGTCTGCATGGGCAATCTTCAACTTTTCGGTTACAGTGTTTCATCAAGAACACCAGGGCCATCAAATCCATCGCCTCGAATACGTACTTACTACGAGATAGGACTTGCATACCTCGTTTGTCAATCTTAGGATCTAGTTGGGCCCGATGGTGAGTCACGCAATTCAAATACATGAAGGTTTGATTGACTGATAGCTTATTATTCCCAGGAGACACCAGACACTTATAAAAGTATCCAGCCCGGACGAAGCCTACGTCGCAGACAAAGTTTTCAAAACCATCAAGTCAACCATTGCCAATCCTAGCTTACCCTTGCCGAGTCCCCAGTATCTCAGTATTTAGATGCACCCTCTCACAGACTTTCTAGGCTCTTGGGGGATGATCACAAGCTCAGTCGGATCAATGATTATGTACCTGGAGCTCGTCGATGATGACTACTTTTCTGGGACACAATATGGCCTATTGATATCTGGAAGCTGCTAAAGTTAATCCCTTGTAGTGGAGGCCTACTCCGCAAGTACCTCGACTTCGTTCCCTCTTAATTATGATTGAACGATGTCTCTTTCATCTCTCTTGCAGCCGTAAACGTCGCCGGTGCCAGATCCAAGAGAAAAGCACCTATGACTCGGAGAAGGGTCTAAGTTACCTGGTCACTCGACTAGATCTTTCTGATTTCGAGTTTGCAGACTTTTCATTCGTATGATAAGTTCTGAATGATCCCATGGGTGATCTTCATGAACCGTAGAGTGTAGCATACGCTGGCTCTAGCCACGCTAGTGCTTTCCAGTCCCGGGCTTGTACTCAGGACCTGAGTTCTAATCCGTACTGCCAGATACGAGACGCCGCCGCAGGACCTCGACTAGGACGTTCGGACCTATGCATATTCATGACATTATTGGGCTGGTGGCTGCTGCGAGGGTACCACAGGATCTCCGTAGACGGGACCAGTTGTAACTGTTTTCCTTTTATTGGTCCGCCTACGGGAGACTACCGCTGGGTAGCAGAAGAGAATTTAGCAATCCGCAATCCACCTACAAAATATTATCAGGCGCTTACTGGGATTTGGTTACCGAGTTCCTCCATTAAAAACGTGTCAAAATTACTGTTTTTCATTGACACTTTTACGAAAGCATGACTTGATTGCGGAAAGTCATCTAGTTCTAACTAAATATGTATATGTTGTTTTGCTTAGTAGGTATATCGTTCAAGTAGAAAAAGAAGGATTAGTGTAGCAGGTAGGCACTCACGATGAGCCAAAATAACAAGGATTCCCTCCAGGTTCCTCCGTGTTTGCTTCGTGTGTCAAGGTCTGAGTAAATTGCCTAACTAGGACTACACGAGCAAGTGAACAATCGAACATTGAGCTCAATCTGGGTAAGCGAAGGGTCTTGCAGCCACCCGCGAGTTAGTCGTCTTCTTGTTCTCCCCGGCACGCGACGAAGCGCTATCCGCTGCGCTGCAAGGGACGCAAATGGAGTTTTCAGCTTCTCAAAGACAAAAGGCCAACAGTTTGCATGGCACTGCAGGGCCGTCCAACTACCGAGATGCATCTAGTCTAAGTAATCCGTACGTCTGATTCTTAACTTCGCTAGATCATTCTGAATGAAGCTATGTAGAAGAGGTACATGGAAAAATTTACCTACTCCAATAGCCGCCCCATCAAATACAGTGAGTTAGCTGATACCCATCAGATCCAACTTTGGTGGTAATCCTCTCACTGTCATGTAGCGTAACACACGCCCCAGGCCAGCAGCGAGCCCCTACGATCAAATCTCCAACGGCAACAGTCTCCGAACAAATCCGAATGCGCGCCGAACGCTTCTTGATACCCCTGCACGACCATCATTGCCACAAGAACCCAAGCACTCCAAACTTGATCATGCACCCTCCAGTACCTTGGCTAAACGGATCACCAATTCGAGTTCCACAAACAACACCCGCGCTTCCATAAGACATACAGGGCAATCAGATCCCGAGGTACAAATCATCGACCGACCTCATGGAATGAAAAGTACGCCTGCGCACCACAAGCATCCCTTTGGTCGAGAGGTTCACGTAATTTCAGACGGAGAAGATCTTGGGGTACCTGTACCTCGTCCTCATCCTTTGTCGTCTTCACCAGACCCCATGAATCTTCATCCTTTCCAGACCTTTCCAAGTGACCCACAATATACTGACTCCAGGAAGGGCAAAGGAAAGGATTCCTCTCCGACCACACAACCCTACACTGCGGTTGTGTCTGATGAAGTTGATGATATTGAAGACTTTTCGTCAGAGGCAGGCAACAGCCAGCCTTCGCTCCCTCCGAAACCTCAATCGCAGCGAGCTGCAATAGTTACGCCCATACCGGAATATATTGTCCGCGATACTCGAAAAGTATTCGAAGATAAGGTTCCATTCCTGGATTTACGGAAACAGAATGCACTCCGTGGCGGCGCTGGAGTTGTGAAGCAAATGAAACCGAAAAAAACAACTAAGGTTCAACATCATCGTGTTTTCTTTGTAATGACTCACACCTTCAATCAGTCTGTCCCAACGTCTCGATCACAGCTTGATCATGTTACCACGTCGTCCACGCAATTCACATCTAAGGAGCTTCCTCGCACAAAGGACCCTCCCCTGAAGCTCCCTTTGCAAGCATGGGCAATCGGTTTCAAAATCTTCAGTGCCGAAAATGGTTCCGAGCCCCCTGTCTTTGAGTATGATCCAAAGACCAGACGTCTCAATGTGGCTGTACCTGGACAGTCTCCATCTTTCTGGTTTCAACAAACCAATGTGTTTGAAAGCGTAATAGTACGTCCCCAACATAAATTATGTGGCACTTGTGCTAATATCGATTAGGTCACAAATGACGAAGAGAGATCCTTGAAAGACAACGTAGTCATACAGCTAGAGACGGCGAAAGATTGCGAAGTCTGTGAAAACGGAAATGCAATAGATGAGTTTGTACCTGGTGCGTGTACCATTATGATGAGTGTGCTATGCGCTGAACCGCTGCGCCCAGGACTGAGTCGCGGACGCGGGAACCTGACGTTCTTGTTTAGTACGGATGAAGCCAAAGGATGGACGCAATCGATATATCAGAAACTACGCCTTCGCCTGGCTGAAGCAGCATCTACACACAGCACTGCAAGGTACGAAGTCATTGACCACCTAAGGAGAACTTACCTGATTGAAAGTAGACCAACGGGCGCAATCTGGGGGAAAGTCCAGCAGTTTGCAGAGATGTTTCAACAACAAAGTCGTCGTTCGTCTAATCCTCGCTACGAGCCGATGGCCTCTACCATCAAGAATGCATCCCCTGTGCCAGATGTGTTTAGCTCCACAATCAATTCTGGATCGTGCCTGGCACCTGAAATGTAGGTTACTTTGTGACTGCTTCAATTTTAGTCGGTGACCCACAATCTTCATAGTAAATCAGCTAACGCTGAGGCCGGTACATCGCGGCGCCGTTCATCGCGGCGCTCTGCTGCTGCAGTACCCCAAACTCCGTCAGAATCACCTCCCATAGCAGATCCTGAAGAACTGTGCGACTCTTTTATCATTAGTACTTTGTTTCATTTCTTACTTGTTTTTACTAGAATTCTCGTATATCCCCCATCTGGTCCTGGCGCATTGAACGTCATGGGCAGCGATTTGAACAGGCTCAGACCGCACGAGTTCCTCAATGATACATTGATAGAGTTTGGCTTAAAGTACGGTCACCTGCCATTTATTGAGCATGATGCTAATATATATGCAGGCTTTGGCTCGCCGATCTTAAGGAGCAAAATCCGGATCTTGCGGAACAAATTCACGTCTTCAGTTCGTTCTTCTATAAGAAGCTCAACAACAAGAAAAGGCAAGTTTTATCGGTTTCATTGTAAAGTTCCGAAATTACACACCTTGCCTGAAGCTTGGACGAAGGATACCAAAGCGTGAAAAAATGGACGTCCAGGGTCAATATATTCTCAAAGAAATACATAATTGTCCCGATTAACGAGAAGTGAGTATGTCCTTAACGAGGTCGACCCTTCCTGACACCGTTCTAAAGTCTTCACTGGTACCTTGCCATTATCTATGAACCCGAGTACACTCTTCTCCCACCCCTTCCTCAGAAAGAACCTTCTCTTTCACAACGGGCAAAGCTGCGGCGAAAGACTGCTACCGAGCCAGACGTAATTACTGCAACTGAGCCTGAGGCTGTACCACCCCAGGACCTACCAGCATTAGGAACACGATCAGAGCCAGACGCCGAATCGGCCTCACTGCACGCTACTTGCGCGTCCACGCCAAGTATTACGCAAGATGAAGACATGGATGACATCTCACCTGTGGAATTCACACAGTCATGTTCAATATCTGGCCACCTTCCTCCGAAACTACTCAGGGTTTCACCATCCAATTCTATATCCACACAAGGCAGGTCTGCCTCTGTTGGCAAGGCCTCAGGGAGATCGATATCTGTCGAAGCACATGTAGACTTACACTTATCGACGTCTTCTCCATGTCTGGAACCGATGGATGTTGACGTCACCGTTATCGACATCGACACGATCCCAGAGGGGACCGGGCCAAAGGATAATCTTCCATCTTCCAATGCGTCAACTTCAACACATGTCTCCGAGGCTCCCAGTGTTCCGTCATCGAAACCTCCATCTCGTATGGGTATCCCTGCGGCTCACTTCTATGGAACCTCTACCAGGACAAAGGGGAAACAGAAGGCCGTTGAGCCAGTTGTTGTGCCGGACTCCGAAGAGGAGGATGATCGTAATGAGGACGAGAAGCACGAAAGGGAAGTAGACGCTATGTTGGACGTCCAACCCAGTCTTGCTACTTCCAATGATCCTCTTACGTAAGCCGACGTATTTGCATTTTAATAATCGGCTTATAATGCGTTGCAGCACTTGGATCTTCACGCTGGATTCCCTAGGTTCACGGCATCCTCAAGCACAGAAGGTATTGCGATATTGGCTAAAGGCTGAAGCAAAAGACAAGCAACAATTGGACGAGGTGAGACTGGCTGAAGTCAAGCTTGCGCAGGTGTGGAGTCCCGTTTTTCAAAAACAAGGACCCTTTTCAACGCTCCATTACAGGTCCCATCCCAGCCCAATTTTGCCGACTGCGGCGTCTACCTGCTACATTTCGCTAAAACCTTCCTTGCAAATCCTGTTCACTACTTTAATCTCGTCCATCAAGTGCGTATCTTGCCTAGTTCTCGCTTTTTGACTCTGACATTGGCTGTGTTCTGAAGAGTAAGAAAATATATCCTGCTGAACAGCGCAAACTCGACTGGAACGAGCATGTGGTACAGCACTCCCGGAAAGATCTTATTGAACGGATTCAAATCCTTTCCAAAGAGTGGAAGGCTTCAAGGGCGGCGAAGGAAGAGGACGCGAAACGCAAACGCGAGAGCGAGAGCGAAGAGCTTGGGCAAGCTGATAATGATTCGGATGTGGAGGTGGACATCCTCGAGGATACGAAGGTCTCAGAATCCATGCTCAAGTCCAAGGAGGATCGACCATTGAAGAGGTTGCGTGGTTGAAGGGCCCCTCAGCAGCCTCAGTGACAAGGAAGCTACTTACGAATTTGATTATTTTTGAAGCATACTCTTTACATCCTGCATACTGAGTCCCATTGACGCGGGTGCCCTATAATAACGTCAATGCTGGGCATCAGAATACACACAAACAGCCATTGTATAATGAATTTATTTCCGAAGTCCCAAGCAGTCAGTACTTGCTGAGTGATACAGGCTGGTAACCTCGATTCTCGTACTCGAGCAATCGTCATGTGCCAATGTATCTATCTGGTATCAAAGGTTATGAAAGGTGGATTGTCTCCAGGGAGTAAAAAAAGTCGTTGGATGAACGTGAAGAATGTATATTTGAGTTTTTAAAAATGTGATCGAGACCGAGCTGCGATACCTGATAAGTACAGGTCCGAATCACGCTGGTACCGTGATGAGATTGTTTAAACGAACGAACAGGCGCTCACGCCTATGGATGCACCCTCACAATAGAGCACGGGCTAAGGCTTGTAAGTAACCAGAAGCAAAGACTGTCGAGACGAAGATCCGAGCATGAACCCTAAATCATGGAGAGTTCCTAAAATGTAATGAAGTGCGAGAGACGCAGCTTAGAACTGGATCTCGACACGGCGCCGATGTTTCCAGCTCCGTCCGGCAGGCACGTTTAATTTTGCCACTGGAACTTGGCCAACCTCCTCCAAGAACTCCTGCACTGCCTCGCGGATAGCAGGTGTGGGCGCGGCCTCGTTACGGCGTGCAACCGTGTTTGTAGGCGACACGTGCAATGATGAAGATGAAGAAACCCCGATCGATGTACGAGTACTGGTGGGATTCATGGTTTCATTGGCGCTGCCTCCGATAGCCTTTGGAACCGTAGTCGATGTTGACTTATGAGAGATGTACCAGCCGATTCCGATACCAGCAGCAATGAGCTACAACAATAGATGAGTTAGGAGGCAGGAGAGATAAAGAAGGCACATACAACTAAAAGCATTATCCCAATGAACCAAACCCAGCGTGACAACTTTGAAGACCCATTCTGTGTCTTTATCAACCAAGAACTCGTCTTCTTCTCGTCCTTCGCAACGATGCTGAACCTCCTCCAGAAGTCATCTCCCTTCTGGCCACGTCTCGGCACCAAGTTGTCCTCTGAGCCTCCACGAATGATTGTGTCGCCTGCATACTGTATATTTCTTGGGGCGGGTAACTTGGCGGGACGAGCAAAGACGGGAGTGATTGGGGTCATTGGAGGCTGGAGAGGATGCGGAGTGTTTGGGACTGATGGACGAGGGGAAGGAGTCTCGTAAATTGGGACAGGCATACGCAGTGGTTGAATATCTATGTCAGCTGGGGGGTGGTTGACTTTCAGTGCATTTGGCATGGGTTGTGGAGGCTGGTGCACGGGAGGGTGTTGGACAGTTTGTCTCATTTCGGGTGTTGCAGCGGGAGATGGTATATTGAGGGCTGAGATGGGTGCTGGATAACCGGGACGTGGAGCAGCGAGGGGTATCGGGGATGCATTCATAGCACCATGCTTAGACTCGGTTACCATAGGAGGCTTATGCATAAGGACTTCCTCGTCCTCATCGTCACTCAAGTCCCCAGTCATGAAACCGAGGCCGACTGCACCGAAACCAGACTGACGGTTGGAGGAAACTTCACCGTCAAGATATTGATCGTACCTGCAGAGTAAATCAGTTTATCTGCCTACTCTTCTCAAGTTGAAAAACCGAAGCGTGTGAACGTACATGTTATAGGCAGAAGTGCGGTCGTTGGGATTAGGTTCTGCTGGCTGACGGACACGGCGCTTAGAAAGTGATGGTTGGTCGAAAAGTTCGTCTGGATCGTCTGTTGCAAATGGTGGTTTGCCAGCAAGAGGGGGTCTTCTGGATGGCTCTACACCGGACATTCAGTGATTACTTGATTCAAATATGCGATGTGAGGCGGCTGGCTAGAAAAATAAATACGAAAAAGCGAATGGACGCCTCTCTTGATGGAGACTGGCTAAGCTGGCAGCGCGCGAGCTCTGAAAAGAAGGGAAAAGAGAGAAGAGATGAAAGAAGGCGTACTGATCAGCTCGACTGGTAACCACAACTAAAGCTAAGTGTCGTGGGACTACTCCTCACATATCACACAGTCACATCAGTCGGTCAACGTTTCATTTAATATGAACTTGCTTCCAAATCGACGGCGACATTAATCTGCTCCTCGAACGCAGGCTCGTATTACTCTACCACTTATAATGGTTCGCAATGAAATAGCTCGACCAATGTTTTTACCATTACTAGGTAGGTAATCTGCCAATGGGGGATTCATCGATATTATGGCGATCCGCCCTGTTGACAAGGTGACACAATAATAGCCTGCGACAAACGCATTGCGCATTGGCCGCCACTCCATAAGGTTCTCATCCTACATACGGGCGGTAGCTCTCGACAAGAGCCCCAGGTACGTCTGGATTCTCAGAAACCATCTAGCCTGTGACTTGACGATTCAGTAACTAAGATGGCATCTAGTCCCTGTTTTCGATGCAAGTCCTCCATTCCATGGCCAGAGCGGCGCAGAGCCAGATCTTATGTCTGAACGTACATTATGACTCCAGACCATCAATTCAAATCCACCTTATCTTGATGGGCCCGTGTCGTAACAATGGAATCGTGCGCCATACAAGCTGTTTATCGACAAATTAGCAGCATTCACCGTTTCACCCACCAGAAATGATCACTTTCATCACCTCCAAGGGAGTGGAGACTTCAACCCAGCGCCCATGAACATGTTAGCATTCGTCGATAAGTGCACTTGACAAGTGGCGGAGTCCCCTGATCTTCAGACCCGTGTTTCGCACCTCGAGGATACTTGGGTTAGTGGCTGCTACCAGTGTTTGATTGACAGCTGTCAGTGGATGATCAGAATGGCCAATCACAATGTCACAGCAGATAACAATTTCAGCTTCCTAGTAGCATCGTACTTGCGAACAGCCCCACGAGGTAGAGGTGGGTAGAAATGGCAGCCGTAACCTGTCTTGTTATAGCTAGAACATTTAAAGGAGTCTCAGAGCGAACGTTAATCGTGGATCAGATATGCTGATATCGGTAAGCATGAGTTGCACATTTCATGCACATTCCAGACCAAGTGCTACTAGGCTGTTGGAGGCTTGTATACACGTTGATCATACCATCCTTCAAAGCTTCACACGTCCCTCACAACAAAAGACCCCACGCGGTGCCACAACCCCATTTATGACAAGATCTCTGTAGACGCTTCCAATCATTGAACCAGAAAAACAAATGATATTCGAAACAACTGTACTGATTTCGGTCCGACTTGTCAACTGGGGTTCACCTCTTGCTTCGCAAGAAGACGATAGAAATCCGCCACGAGGTATAGACTCCCCGCGACAATCACCAGCTCTTGTACCCCATCTTCTTCCTCCGTTCCCTCCGTGGTCACCCATTCCAGCGCACTCTCAAGTTGCCCCTGAATATCACCTTCGTCGGACGCAACCCACAGCCCTATACCTGATACAGACTCACGCACGGTCGCGGCGATCACAGACGGTGGCACAGAGTTTACCCAAGGCATGCCTTCCGGCGAGGTGAATCGTACCGCGGCAATTTTGGTCTGTATCGAAATTCGTGTGCTACTTCGAGAGTCGAAGAGCGGGGATAAGGTATCCTTCGGCGTTTTAGGGGGAGAACGTGATAGGGCGAGGATATAAGTTAATCGTAATGTCCGCACTTTTGGATTTCCGTCCAACATCGTAGCGAGGTTGGAAATATACGAAGCGAGGGTTTCTGATGACGCACGATTGTGTGCACCATCGACAAGGACAGTGATCGCCCGTGGATAAGGTGAGGACACCATGAGACTATGGAATGACAGGCGACCTCGCCAAGTGGCATTTCTAATGCCTGTATTTATGTTTTGCAAGACACGCTCGCTAAAACCGCTTGGCATCCTCGATGCACACGATGGGTGAGTCATAAGTGTGGATATGACAGTCAATGCGAGACTCAAGTTCTCCACTTGATGGCTTCCGTTCAAATATAAAAGTGCGGATAAGCTGTTTGGGAAAGCCGAACTGGTGAATGTTATAGGCTGAGGAGGGGGAGGCCTGAATGATTCTGCATCCAGCGAGAACGAAGGCGGTAATGGACCATCTATGGTATCATCCCACGCTCGTCGCTGTGCAGAGTGAGTTGCTATGAAGTGAGCGCCGGTCTGTTCAACGACAGACCGCACTACATTCTCGACAGCAGCGTATTTCTGAATGCCTAAGACAAAAGGTTTGTTCTTCCTAGCAATGCTGGCCTTCTCCTTGGCAATGAGTTCGACGGTATCTCCAAGGAATAATTGATGATCAAGGTCGACTGTCGTGAGAGCGGAGAGGAGTATGGACTCGTCTGGTATGTAATTGGTCGCGTCCAGACGACCACCCATGCCCACCTCAATGACCACAACATCCACCCCAAGTTTCTCAAAGACCTGCAGTGCAACAAGCGTCAGCTTTTCAAAACTGGTAACTTCTGTGCCATGGGCTTGGTCTGCGCTCTCGACAGCTGCACGTGAAAGATTGTATTGTTCTAGTGATATGCTCTGTTCATTGATCAAAATGGAGTCTTGGACGGACACTAGATGAGGGCTGTTGAATCGACCAACAGTAAGACCCGACGCAAGGAAAATGGATGATAGCATGCAGGTGACACTTCCTTTGCCATTTGTGCCAGCGACATGAACAGTGGGCCGTGAATATGGAGGAAGATGTGGTGCAAGGAGCCGAATACGCTCCAATGAAAGTTTAATCGACATGGTCAGGCGTAAAAATCGGCAAGAACCGGCAATACGGCTCCAACATCATGCACCATATCGAACTCGGATGTGGTGGCACAAGTGTAGGACCTATGAAACCTAGACTCTCAAAGATTGATCCGGCAAGTAGGTGACGCTTGCAGAAGGTCCCCATCTGTTTCCTCTCCATCTGCAGATCTACAGTGCTGTGCTTGAGTCCATATGGTAACTTGAAATTGCCAATGGTCCGGCACGTTCACCAGAATCACCACCGTGACTCGCTAGGTTGTGATTGACCAATCCTCTTTATGAGCCATGTGGAGGGGCACCATGATATATAAGCCGAGTTGCCACTCAGAAAAACCACTTTTGTTAACCAGACCATCTCGTCATGTCACGGTCTTCCAACGAGCTCAAGGTTTGCCGTACTTCTACCCGTCGTCAGACATTCCATTAACCATTTCTCGCGATATCTAGAATATTTTGGACGGCTTGAGCCAAGGATCTTTTGACTCTGTCGCCTCCGCCACTCTCTTTGCTCTGAGGGACGACTGCACATTCCCCGATGTGTATCAAATCACCATCGCGCTGTACGGTACCATAGACTCAGTTCATCTCCAACAAGTCAAGCGTGGGCTCATCCCTGAGCCCATGCAACAAGCTTTGGCTTTTCGAGGCCTAGCATCGTTCATGCCATTTTGGCTTGGCCGCTCCGTCTACACTGCCAGAATGCTCAGCACGCTGACTTCCCGCTGGCCCATCATTCGCGAATGGCTGCTTTTCCTCGGGGCAGACTACGTATTCAAAGACAGCATTGATAGAACCATGCGTATTCTCGCTAAGCGAGCAATCGTCGACTTCTTAGGCATCTGCAGGCATGATACGCTCGGGGACTCGCTTCCTATCGTCCTGTCTAGCCCAGGAATCGTGTCTTTGCTGTTCAGTCTGTGGGATCTAGAAACAAAAGATCGTCATTTCAGCTCCTGCGTGGAAGACGATGACATCCCCGGTCCCCCTCCGATTATCCGCACTCCAGCCATTCTAGACTCTTGGATGTGCACATTCTCTGAAACGGAGACCTGGAATTGGCATGAAATCATGCGCCCGTTCAATAATGACGGAGCGAGGATCGCTGCAGCAGCTCTTGATCATCTGGAGCACGACCTCGCACAGCAACCCGTCGATTACGACTTAATTATCTGGGACATCCACCTTCTGACCTCCCTTTCCGTAAACAACACGATCCGCATTCCGTTACTTATGCAACACTCCATGCAGAAAACTGCAGGCGTTATTGCTACCATGGTATCTCAGCGGCCCCACTCCATCAAACAACGTCACTTAGTGGCCAAGGCCATTTCGTACACATGTTGGTATATAAGGGCATATATAGAAGACACGGATGGGCTACCCTGGATCTCTGAGGTCCTCGAGGCAGGCTTGCTGCCCTCGTTGCTCGCGGTTGAGCCGTGGGTAAAACACCTCAAGGATAATAATGACGAAGACTGGGAGCCACTCTGGCTTCTTCTCTCGAGCATTTTCCCCAAGTATGCGATTTTTCGTTCTGTGCTTAAAGTGATGGGACGGTCCATCAAGGCCCTTAACGCCGTTAAGGCGGTGGACAGGCCAAAGCCGGATGGCCCAATGCACAAACACTGGTCCACATTGGAGGCACTTGTGATGAGCCGACTCAAGTTGTTAGAGACTGATGATGTCGATGAGGCACATGTCGATTCTTGTCAAAGTTCAAAGGTGCGTATAATCTCACATATTCCTCTATGATCTTCGTAGTGATCGTTGTCTAGTGCAACAAATCTGGGGCAGCAGGCACCTTCAAGCGTTGTGCTGGTTGCCTTCACGTGCATTACTGCAGTAGGGAATGCCAGATTTATGATTGGAAACAAGGCGGCCATCAAACATATTGTCGCGGAATACAAGCTCGCCGTGCCAGTATGTGTTTCATAAATTTGTGACTGATGCCGCATTTCATTCATTGATTCCTTGCAGAAGGAATCATGTCCCGTATTTCTACTCGTGATCTCCGCTTTCTTGATCGCGTGATTGCATCTGATCTCTCGTGCCATAACGAGCGAATCTCTAGGACAGCAGCAATACACGCTCCAGGGCCTGCCGTCGTTGAGATTGATTACACATGTATTCCTTTCCGCATTGGTGTTGGTTGCACGGAATCGCTCCCTGTGCCAGATACCTGCAAGTGCGACCAACTGATGCAACAAAAGTGGGACACTATGGTGGAGCTGGCACGGAACAGCAAAACGCCGGGGCAGAAGCTTTTAATTCGTACCTTCATTCCATGCGGGTCTGCGCCGAAGGTAAAATTGCAGCTCATCCCAATCAAACGGATCATCCCCGGTTATGACCCGAGCCAGGACCATGATCCCGCCGAAGCTAGTGATACTTTCGATCACTTATATTCATGCGCGGGACATTCTTTTACCATTGTTGATCATTCATACCCTGTGGAGACTCTCAGGCTCATGACTAAGGAGATGGACGCATTGACCATTGAAGGAAAGGCGAATACCACCGACCCGGCTCAATCGGCTTGAGGAGTCTGGGATACATTGTTACATATCCACATATACTAAAAGCGAATTGTGTCGCACTAGGTTTTACGCACATGTCCAGTGTACATATTGTACCTATTTAGCGACGGACAGGGGCTACCTCATTGTTTGGACTTAGTCAGTCATCGCACACATGTTTACCACATTGCACAGAGCATCCATCTCAATACCGTTCACATATCTCGTCCCTATGAAAAGCCTTGGTTCTCATACCTCCTACTAATTCTTCGGACTAAACATCCGAGTCGTGATGGAAAAAACAGACATCCAAGAAAGCACGGCAGTCACCTTCGAGTGGACCCTTCGTGGTCTCAAGAATATCTTTGAATCGAGGTAATCCCATCGCAATGCTTCCCAGCTACCGCTGACCAGAATTGTAGCAAAGGTGAATCGAAGTCAAAGGTTACCAAGTCTGTGAGATTTGGACATGGACGCTGGCAGGTATGCGTTACACTGTATTGCCTCCCCGGCTAGCTTTATCGAATACCGCTATACAGATTCTTTTCTATGCAAACTCTGGCACGGAGGGCGGAGGGTTCGTGAGCTTGTATCTGTCCTGTGAAGTGCGCACCAACCTTCCTTGTATCACAAACTCGTTATTGACGCCGGTATCTCTAGCCCACTGCCGAAGAAAAAGACAATGCGGTGGACGGCAAGTACGTCGCAGGGAGGCTTCGGCCTACTTAGGATACACCCTCCCGCATACTAATCTCAAATGCATAGGTGGGTACGAGAGGGCGTCTACAAATTCAATTTCGAGCTTCGAAGGTCAGACTTCAACATGTTTATGGTTTGTCTGCATCTGATTCTTTTCGTACAGTCTCGGAAAGACCGCATTATTCAATATCAAAGAAGCCCACAACCATTCATTTTCATCGAAGGTATACTGTTCGGTTAACTTTTCGATTCATGCTTAGTTTGTTCATAACAGACAGCCAATTGGGGATGGTGTGTGAGTCCCGTTATTCACGAGATATATCATCACATCTTTGGACAGGGCTCAGTTTGCGCGACGAGATCATGTATACTATCATTCAAATGCCGTCAAGGAACAGGACGCCTTCCTCATCATCTGTACTATCACATCATCACCGGCCGAACCTACGCAACCACCCTCAGCACCAGCTCAGCTTGTACCGAAGGATTTTTTGGAACGCGTAGGGTCGCTGCTTGATGACCCACTATACTCCGATGTCGAGTTCGTCCTGCCCTGCCGAGGCAGGTCGAAGAGTTTTAGGTGTATCTACGCCAACAGAAAGATATTGCAAAGAGCAGATTACTTTCAGACTAGTAAGGCCGACTGGATCGGTATAGTGCACGATACTTACAATTGCACTGTCCTTAGTGTTCAGCTCCGGATTCTCTGAGGCTTCTCCAGACCATGGCCAATACGATGCCGATGATGGCGACGGCGCCTCCGACGACACCTATCTTAGTCGTCAGTATGACGATTCGGATGATGAAGACGATGAATTTACGACAGAGACAATCGATGAACCAAGTTTTGATGGCACTGTAGAGTCGCAGATCGAAGAGGACGCTGGACCTTTTGTGGTCCCAGTTGCAAGTACCGGCGACACCGAACTAAATGCCCATTCCGTAGAGTCAGATGCACAAATGTCGAGTGGTCCAGAAGACGGACAGACACGTAATGTTCAACCCAAGTTATCCCACCCGTCATCCCCAAGGAGCAATAGCGTAGCTCCTGACACGAATGCACACGATTGGATGAAACCCACAGCACCTGCCAAAGGCAAGGAGATTGCGGGACCCAAGAAAATGCGTGTCTTCATCCGGGACGTTGCATATGCAACTTACAGGGCTGTTCTCTACTACGTGAGCGTGGTTTAGGGTATATTTTGGTACATTTATGACCTATGCGTTACAGATCTATACTGATGTCATTGTCTTCGCCCCCATATCCTCGTCGTTTAACTCAACGGCTCAAAAGAAGCCGCCGACAATAGTTTCAACAGCGCAAGCCCCCTCTGATAGTCAGTCTAATTTGCTCGACCTTCCAAAAGCAGGGAGCTCGACAGAAACTCCCACCTCGAGGAGAGAGTGGATCCGAAAGTGGCAACAAAACCATCCAGGGCGACCATCGCCTTGTTCTGCGAAGGCTGCTTATCGATTAGCAGACAGTGAGTCAATCACACGCCTTCCTGATTGTCTTCGTTATTCACTGTAATCTTGACCGAAGAACTTGGCCTGCTTGATTTGAAAGAGCGTGCATATCAGGTAGTTCTTACTCTCGTACGGATGTGATTTGTGTTAACGCACACGATACAGCACATTCAGAAGTCGCTCACTGTCGACAATATTCCATACGAGGTGTTTTCTCCATTCTCTGCGACCTTTTCGGACGTCCGCAAGGTTCAAGTTAGTTTCTTCCTTGAGCACTGGGGAGATATCCGTTCTTCAGACGCGATGCGCAGCGTGTGGCAACAAATTCGTATAGGAAGACATCCTGGATTCGAGGAAGGTATGTGCTCGGACTATCAATTATCACGGCATGGGGGGTGACGTATCATCCAGTATGGCCCTTAATTGCACAGCATTTAGAGTTTAACCCGAAAACGGGAGGAACAGGAGATGCGGAACCGATTGAGGGTTAGAAGTAGAAGCAACAAGCTTGCTTCATTGCAAGGATATCATGTATATATGTTTCTACATACTGATCAAACTACTGTCTATACAAACTGGGTACTGAATGTCACCTATTACTCCCACCTTGCCAACATAGTAAGCTGGTACCTAAGATGTTTGCTCACCCATATAGTGGGTCTCAACTTTCAAGGTGTGCTCAATTCTTAAGTTGTCAGGTCAAGAGTTGTTAAGTCCCACCATGCCTTAGAGCCAAACAATTTAGCCGACCAGGTGAGGCTCCATTTGGGCACTGCGCCCACTGTGCTTATTCTGCCTTACAATCATATTCTCATATTGTCACACAACACAGCATGCTCATCATGCAGTGAAAATGGGAGCTTCATGAGCTCTTAACTGTCCTTTCTGCTTCATCTTCTATATTGGACATCTCATTGCAGTGCACTCACCTTGAACTTGAGCACTTCATCTTTGCTGATGGGGACAATGATAACCACAGTCATTGTACTCTCATGAGTATGCTGTCTGGCCCTGGCTTGTGGGGTCCATATAATCAATGGTGAATTTTTTGAGATTTCTCTGAGCTGGCCAGACCAAGATTTTCAAAAACTTCAAACTTCAAACATCAAAGTCCATGAGTGTCTGTCATCAGTCATCCCAGATGGCATACCAAGTTCTAACCCTTTCTGGGAACCAAAATTAATTGTACAAACAAAGAGTTGACAACTCTTGACTATGACTGTTGAGGTATACAAGCCATTCGTGTACCATCCTGAGGACACATCTGTCATCAGCTAAAGACTAGCAGAGAGGAAAGTCAGAGCTTAAGTAATGTTGTGGGTAGTTCAAGTATATATATAACCATTGGAATGTTCCAAAAGAATCAGACTGCTTCGAACACCCTATCCATGTAATGCTCGTAATCCTGAAAGGTTATGAGCCCTGCTTAATCATATAATGAACCTCAAAAGTGTTGATGCACGACATGATCACGGGACGTGTATTGGAGTTCGATGTTTGGCACGCTACGCACCATATATATGTTTGATTTACCTTTGTCTCCCTCTCCCCTCAGTCTTTCACATTAGGCTGAGGGTGAGTCATATGTTTCCTTTATCTCGCTGTACTTAGACTCACTGCTCATACCTAGGATACTGATTCCTGTATCTAGGTACAGCTTAATCTCAGTCTTTCACATTAGGCTGAGGGATACTGATTCCTGTATCTAGATTTCATTAGGTTATGAGCCCTGGCCTGTTACAATCAATGGCCAGAAACCTACTAGATCTATCAGCGTCCAATCGACCTAATACGGACACTTGTGCCCTGAGTGCGCATCTTCTATTTGACATAACTTATTTGAACATAGAACCATTGCCCTTTCAGGCGAGAGGCCTGAGCACAGGTATATGATCCAACAAGAGATAATATTCCCCTCCAGCTACTCTTAGCCTCAAACATCCATCATGCTGCCTTGTGCATCTCATACAAGGTCCAAAAGTTCTCAAGCCGCACCTACAGGAAATCCGAGCACAGCCGCCCCTATCGTAGCGCCTGCTGCCATACCTGCACAGGCAACAACAGCTAGTGTGACCACTGTGATGCAACCATCCATCACGACCATTACTCTCAGTCAGACCAACTTAAAAGAGATTGAAATCTTAGACCGCAGCAAGAACAACTGGAGCATTTGGTCTGACAAAATGCAGAACTATCTGTTCTTAAAGCACAGCGGTGGATACATTCTTGGCCTGATTCCGCACCCAGACCCTGTTGCTGACCCCTCTAGCACTGGTCACTGGGACCTTAATAATTTATGTATCATTGCAGTGCTGCGCACTCGGTCTACTCCCGAAGAACAAGAGTCTCTATGTCCCTACACAAACACATATCTTGCCTGGATTGCCCTTCGATCTCGACATGAGAAAATCGGCCCTATTGCGCAGATCTTGCTGATCCAACAGGCACTTGCTATGTGTTACTGCTGGTTAGAACACCTCTCAACTATGAGCACTGAGATTAGCGACATGGTCAGATGCATATACACTATCAGAATCCCCAAAGAGGACGACTTCACCACCATCATCATGCTCAAATTTCAATGCTATGAATGATGAGCTCCCCCATGTACGCAATCATATCGCTGATGCTCTCTCCACCAGCACCTCCACTTCTACGTATGGGCCAGCAAACATACGCTCTCATCTAGACATGGAACAGCAACTCATTGACTCTGACAAAAAGGAGTCTGGCAACATTGCCATGGTTGCTGGTAAGGGGAACAAGACTCGAGAGGCTCACCCTGGTAAAACATGCTCCGAGTGCGGTACTTCCAGTCACACGACCTGTTGCTCCACCTGCAAAAACTGGGGACATGTTGCCAAAGAGTGTTTTGCCAAAGGAGGAGCAATGGAGGGAAAAAGGGACGAGGTACTGTCGCGCAAGCACAACACGTGCGACAATAGGGCTGCTACAGGCGCTAAGCCTGCTACCAAGCCCACTACTACTGGGAAACCAGGAGGGCTATGCTATGACACTGGCGGGCATGCCTACCTTCTCAATAGCGAGACGCATGAGGCCATTTACATCACTAGCACGCCATCTCCGTCCACTCCCAAGCCTCCTTCCTCAACTCATGAGTTTGCAGGTCTGGCTTATGACCCCCTTCCTTCCGCTCACATCTGGGAGTTACCTGGGTCTGATGATGAGGAATATGATGCCCTATTCATGGCAGTCGATGACCTTAAGACCAGCATTGACTGGCGCTCACACACAAAGAATGTGGACTTCGCCGGCATCACTTATAAAGCGCCAAATCAATGCAAGCGTACTATCGTGGATCCATCCTTGACCCCTTTCTTTCTTGACAGCGGGGCTTCCATCCACATTAGCAATACAGTGTAGAAACAACAATACAGAGTGGAACAAATGATGCTCCAAACTGTATCTAAAAAATTGTTGTAGGGTCGTGCATTGCCTAGTCTGCGTTACTTGAGGAGACAAGTGCGTTCGACCCTAAAGGGAAGCGAGTGCAGCGAAGATCTAGAGGTACACGCTGAAGTGAGGCGCGAGAAAGCGCAGGTGCGTGCAAGGCACGAAGGCGCGGGAACGCGCGCGCGTATTAGCGCGAAGCGCGGGAAAGTGCGCGCGCGTATGCAGAAATAATAGAGAGACTAGACTCAAGTGATGATATAATGCAAGATAGAGATGTGAGAATGTGAGATGTAAAGGAATAGAGTTCTACTGCGACTTTCTAGGTAGTAAGTACTAGGTAAAGTGAGAGGTGAAGTGGTAGGAAAAGTAAGTAGTGAAAAGGTCAGTAGTAATAGTATGTACTACTGGCGCTTATATAGCGCGCCTAAGCGCTGTAATGCGGAGCCGAAGCGCTACTGAGTAGGTATGTAGAGATATATATAAGTAAGGGTCCATGATAAAAATAAGGTGGAATAATATACAAATGAGAGAAACAGAAATATACGCACTAGAGAACTTGGAGGACAGTGGATGGATGCATCTGGATGGCTGGCACTATAGGGCGCTCAAGCGCGGGAATGCGCGCACGCGTATACATCGTGAAGCGCGAGAATGGCGCGCGTTGCGCGGGAAAGCTGCGCCTCATATAGGAATAGCTGTGGACAGTACACAGAGTGGTGCTGCAAGTTTGTGCTGTATACTCCCTAGTGGAAATTGCCATATCACGCCATGAGAGGCATGATTCTCTACAATGGAATCCGACTTCTACACTCTGCAACCAGTTCCCCCCCCTGTGCTGTCCACAGCATTAGTGGTTCCTCCATTGCAGCTATTGGGATCGGTTCTATATGCCTCATAATCGCTAAGGGAATCCATCTGACCTTGAACAACATTTTGTTCATTCCCACAGCGACCGTGCGTCTCATCTCCATATCTGCTATATGTGCTGCCCACCATTGCATTGCGTCATTTGACACCACATCCTGCTGGGTCCAAGGCCAAAACGGGATGTGCATGCTCACAGGAACTCTCACGTCTCGCTGCCTATATGCTTTGTCTGGAGGCCAACTCTCCACAGACCACTCTCTCCTTGCCACCCATCAACCCGACCTTCAGTCTTGGCACCGACATCTCAGCCACACACACTATCGTGCAGTGTATGACCTTGCCTGTTCTGGACACACTACCGGTATGCCCATTAACCTTTCTACTCAACCCCCTGTTTGTGATGACTGCATTCTTGGAAAACAGACGAAGTATAGCATACCGAAGGTTAGAGTGGGGGTTCGAGCAAACAGACGGTTAGGCATTGTACACATTGACTTGATGGAGCATCCCGATGTTGTGTCTGCCACGGGGAATAAGTACATAATGGACATCATTGATGACTTTTTGTCCTACTCATGGGCTATCCCCCTCGCTTCAAAGAGTGACACTTTCCCTTCCCTCATTGCCTGGGAACGTGTGCGCGAACTCGAAACTGGGCTTAAGGTCGGTATCTACTGTTTGGATAACGGGGAACTGAAATCCAAGGCAATGCGTGAGTGGCTGCTGATGTGTGGCACTCAACATCAGTTCACAGCACCTTACACCTCTGCCCAAAATGGCAGAGTTGAGTGCCTCCATTGTATGTTCATGGGATGTGCACATGCGATGTGATCTGACTGCAAGGTTCCTCCCAATCGTTGGGATGAATATGTACTAACAGCTTGCTACCTATCCAACCATACCCCCATAGTATCTCAGTCAGGGCACACTCCCTTCGAATGTTGGTTTGAACAAAAACCCAACCTCTCTCACCTCTGCGAAATTGGCTGTCATGCATTCGTGCTGATTCAAAACAAACACAATCCAAAAATTTATAATCGTTCAATTGAATGCATGCTTATCGGGTACTCTCTCGACTCAAAGTCATACCGCTGTTATCATCGTGCAATGGATAAGGTTTTTGTATCATATAATGTCTCTTTCATTGAATCTCATCAATCTGGTACTGTCCCTCTACATCCCAATGTTGCCATCGACAACCCTGCTGAGCTCCTGCTTTCACCATCTCAACGACCCACCATTGTTATGACTGGGGTAAGTTGAGCCGTCTAAGTCCGAATGGACAATCTGCTTGATAGCAAGATGGACAGCAGTCTTCTCTCGAATGAGAGGTCAAAGGTTTCTGGCTAAGGCAAGTGTCGGCGACTTCCTTAGAGTAATGGTTCAAAGACAATAAGGTTGGAGACCTTATTGAAGATTAAGTTCCAGGTAAAACCCAGTAGATTAAAGTGAGGAATACAATGGCAAACTACATATCTATATAGTGAATGTTCAAGCGGAGCTTGTAAATGGTGTATCAAGATAAGGGGAAAGATAAGGAGATAGCAGATAGCAAACATAGTGCGGACAGCCCGCTTGATGGGAGATAAGCGATAACGGAATGATGTGGACAGCCCGCTTAGGTGAGTGACAGGAAAAATGAATAGGGGTCTAAATGTTATTGTAACAACCGTCAAAGATGTCCCCGACAAAGATGCACCTCCTACCACTATAATTTCCAACCAACCTTGCTGATCAGCCCATGGCACAATCCCTTCAGAACGTCAATGTGCCCTCGATGGCACCACTTACACCTCTACCACTGAGCGGGCCGTTCAGGAGTCTCTGTCTTCTGCTGACTGGGTTCATGCACTCCGTGCACCTATTTCATCTAACCCCACAGACTTAGCACTCTTCGCTGACCTCTTGGCCGTGATGCCCAATCACCTTGCCACTGAACATCCTGACGACCCAATGACTTATGCTGAGGCAATGGCATCGCCAGATGCTGCTTCATGGACTGCCGCCCTTCAGGAGGAGTTCGCTTCACTCCGTGACCTCGGCGTCTACAAGCTTGTGCTGCATGTATCCATTCCTCAGGGTCACAAGATCATGAAGGGGCACCCTGTTTTCAAACTAAAGCATGACTAGCATGGCCTACCTGTTCGCTTGAAAGCGCGGTAGTCTGTAGAGGGTACTCAGCTGTTTGGGGGCAGGACTATACAAAAACCTCCACTCCCACTGCTCATCTTGAGTCTTTCCGCATCCTTGCTCACCTCGGCGCTGCTCTCGATTGGGAGATTGAACAGCTCGACATCAAAATGGCTTTCCTGTACGGGTTACTTGACCCTGACAAAGTTTGTTACATGGAACAGCCTGAAGGGTTCATTGAGGCCGGTATGGAGGATCACGTTTGGGAACTTCAATGGGGGCTCTACAGCATGAAGAAGGGGGGGTTAGTATGGAACTGAACAATGAATCAAGCAATGCTCGCTTGGGGGTTCACACGACTCAAGTGTGAATATTGTATCTACTATCGTTGCACTGACGCCGGTATCCTTCTTGTTGTGATCCATGTTGATGATTTCTTCACTGTTGGAAGCTCTAAAGCCGCAATAACAGATTTCAAGGCTCAACTCCGCATGAAGTGGACAGTATCTGATCTCGGTGCTGCTCACTTTTGTCTCAGCATCACACTCGAATGAGACCGAACATCTCGCACCATCCACCTCTCTCAAACTGCCCTTATCGACAAGATCGTTAAGCAATCTGGCCTCACAGACGCTGTACCCATCTTGACGCCCATGGAGCCTGGACTTCACCTCTCCCACAAAGACCACGCACCTTCTTCAGATGAAGAACACGATCTGATGGCCCACACCCCTTATCGTTCCCTCGTCGGATCCCTCATGTATCTGGCTATAGGCACTAGGCCCAATATCACATATGCTGTCCAGCAGCTTTGCAAATTCCTAGACTGCTATGGGCATGTCCACTGGGAGGCAGTAAAACATGTAGTGCATTATCTAAAGGGTTCGCATACAGCCACTCTTGTCCTCGGCAGAGAACATACAGCTTGTCTGCTCGGCTACATGGATAGTGACTTAGCATCCTGCATTGACACTCAGCAGTCCGTAAGTGGCTATTGCTGCAACTTGGGTAGTGGTGTTGTCACCTGGAGCACACATCAGCAAAAGACGGTATCTCTCTCTACCTGCGAGGCTGAATACGTGGCCGCATCTGAAGCTGCTTGCGGAATCAAGTGGTTACGCATGCTCTTAGATGAACTCGAATTCCCCCAACTCGCCGCTACTCCCCTACTTTGTGACAACAATGGAAGTATTGTTCTTATTGAGGACTCATCCTTCCATGCGCGAGTAAAACAAATTAACATCAAGTATCATTCGATTTGCCAGCACATCGAACAAGGCTGTCTGAAACTACACTACATCAAATCCAAAGACAACCTTGCCAATATTTTCACTAAGGCACTGCCTCGCAAGGACTTCGAGCGACTTTGTACATGCTTAGGTCTCCAGTAAATCAATTGAGGAGGAGTTTTGATGATGGATCACCCAAGATCAAGTTGAGGAGGAGTGTTTACACACAACACGATCACAGGACATGTATTGGAGTTCGATGTTTGGCACGCTACACACCGTATATATGTTTGATTTACCTTTGTCTCCCTCTCCCCTCAGTCTTTCACATTAGGCTGAGGGTGAGTCATATGTTTCCTTTATCTCGCTGTACTTAGACTCACTGCTCATACCTAGGATACTGATTCCTGTATCTAGGTACAGCTTAATCTCAGTCTTTCACATTAGGCTGAGGGATACTGATTCCTGTATCTAGATTTCATTAAAAAGAAAAGACAACCAATTTGTGCTGAAGTGCGGGAAGAGTGCATGCATGGTGCGCATTGCACAGGAAAGCTGCACCTCATATAGGGATAGCTGCGGGTAGCACATAGAGTGATGCTACAAGTTCATGCCATGTACTCCCTAGTGGAAACTGCCATATCACACCATGAGAGGCATGAGTCTCTACAACAGTCCAGGTTCATCTTCGAAGAAGTATAAAGGAAAGGAGTGTGCAAACATGGCACATGACAAGCAGGATGATGAACCTATGGATGAGGATAAAGCATTTGTAGTCTCTGAGAATGTATCCATGAATGAAGGCTCCTGACGAGCATGTTTCCTTTTGCTCTGGCCAATGGGTAGCCGACTCGGCAACCATGTCTCATATAACTGAGCAGAAGAACTGCCTTCACTGAGTACACTCCACTACAAAAAGAAATTAGCAGAATAGGAAAAGTACCAGTTGAAGCAATAGGACGTGGAACATTTGAGATCACAACAAAAGTCAGACACAAAGCTGTTCATCTATTGTTGAGAGAAGTTTTACATGTACCAACAGCAGGAAATAACCTACTCTCTATAAGTCGGCTTGACGAACAAGGTAGAAGAGCTATAATTGGCAAAGAGCAGATTAGTTTGCTCGATGAAAAACACCGTACAATAGCCACCAGTTGATGAGAGAATAGACTGTACTTCTTGGACATGTTTTCCAAGAACTACAATGAATAGATAAATACGGCTAAAGACAAAATAATGTGGGAGCAATGGCATGTCAGATATGGCCATATAGGCATAATGGGACTCAAACACTTACTCAAAGACAAACTAGTTGATGGTCTTGAAGTTGATGAAAACTCGCCAATACCAAAGTGCAAGGCTTGTATACAAGCAAAACATTCAAGACAACCATTCCCCAAAGAATCTGAAAATAGATCAGAAGTTCTGGGAGAGATAACATACACTGACATATGGGGACCATCATGAACCACTACAATAACAGGGGTCAGATATTATATCACATTCATTGATGACTGTACATGACTGATGCACAGTCAAATTCATAAAAACAAAAGATGAGGCCAGCTCGAAGGTTCAGGAATATATTTCCTATATAGAAAGACAGAGGGAGACAATCCCAAAATGAATCAGAGCAGACAACGGCAAGGAGTATGTCAATAATACTCTACTCAAGTGGTGCCACCAGAAAGGAATTATAGTCAAATTCACGGCACCATATTCCCCCAAACAAAATGGTATAGCTGAATGATTCAATAGAACACTCATAGAACTAACACATGCAATGTTGTTAGCATGAAATTTGCCAAAAACATTATGGCCTGAGGCAGTGACTCACTCCACATACAATATCTCTGAAATCAAGCACATATGTGTGCTCTACAGGGAACTACCCCAGATGAAAAATGGTTGGGGAAATGTCCAAACATATAACATCTACAAGAATTCAGAATATCAGTATGGGTCCTTTGAGAGGGAGAAAACATTTCCAAACTTGAACTGAAATCAGAAGAACACATGTTTGTGGGCTTTTTAGATGGGCTGAAGGCAATAAAGTACTATGACAGAAACACACACCAAATAAAAGTATCACGAAACTATCATTTCTTCATGCCTAATGTACAGCATGAGGGGGAGAAGGATAGAGTAAAAGACCCACTGCACATTAATGCAGCATCCACAATGAAAGACATAGACAATCTAATGTCAAAGAAAGAAATTAGCAGAAAAAGAAAGAGAGAAAACAACGTACCTGATGAGCCAAGAAGAAGCAGCAGACAAAAAGTCAAACATGATTATTGGATATTAAATGATCTGACAATAGAGCTAGAAGATATACCAGCTGAATTAGCAGCCCTCGCAGAACAAGAACAAGACAAGGAAGAGCTGATATATTCACCAGCAGAAGTGGTGTATGCTGCATTTAATGAGACTGGTGTCACACCAGAAGATCCCAAGTCCTTAAAAGAAGCAAAGGAATCTTCCGAGTGGCCAGAATGGGAAAAAGCCATTCATGCTGAACTAGACCAATTAAAAGACAAAGGCACGTGGAAACTTATTGATCCCCCAAAGGGATGAGTTCCAGTAGCCAACAAGTGGGTTCTAGTATGAAAATTTGACAAAGAAGGAAGATTAGTCAAATATAAGGCACAATTCGTAGCAAAAGGATACTCTCAAATTCCTGGTATGGATTACATGGACACATTTTCTCCAGTGGTCCGACTCAAGACAATACGAGCAGTTTTAGCACTAGCTGTATCTCAGAACTAGGAGATTCAACAAATGGACATAAAGGGTGCTTACCTCAATGGAATCCTGAAGGAAGAAGTGTACATGAAACAGCCTAAACGGTACCCTAAAAGAAGAAGTTTACATGAGACAACCAGAAGGATTCAAAGATGGGACAGCAAGAGTGTGCCATCTAATAAAAACATTGTACAGCCTAAAACAATCGGGTCGTGAATGGAATATCGAGCTGAATAAGCAGCTCAAGGCCAATGGATTTAATAGGCTGTATAGCGACCCATGTGCATACATCAGAAAAACAGGAGACAGAACAGAAATAATTACTGTGTGGATTGATGACCTACTCCTGTTTATGAATAGTACAGCGCTAATGGAAAAACTGAAACGTGAGTTACAAACAATGTTTGAAGTCACTGACCTTGGTGATCCAAGCAAAATTGTCAGCATCAAAATTGATTGTGATTGAGAAAAAGGAGAGTTACACATTTCCCAAACAAAATATATTGAAGCTGATTCTTGCAAGGTATGGCCTTGTGGATGCAAATTCAGTTGGGATGCCCCTTGATCCTAAGTATCAAACTTGAACCAGTAGATAGCTCACCTGAAACAGGAAACCGTACCAATAACTATGCATCCCTCATAGGGTCCTTGATGTATGCAGCCGTGGCGACACATCCAGATATTGTGTACACTGTATATCGGTTAGCATCATACACAGCAAATCCTGGAATAACTCACTGGACTGCTGTGAAATGAGTTTTATGGTACCTCAAGGGTACCAAAGATATAGGAATAACCTATAAAACAACTAAACCCTTGGGAAAGACCGAAAACCGATTTGTTGGATATTCAGATGCGAGCTTCGTAAATAATGATGATCATACCTCCATCTCAGGGTATACCTTCTTATTGAATGGAGGGGCGATAACATGGGGATCAAAAAAGCAAAATGCCATCTCCTTGTCAATGATGGAAGCTGAATGTATCTGCCTCTCGGACGCAGCGAGAGAAGCAGTATGGCTCCACAATCTATACTTGGAGTTAGGATACAAGCAAAAAGAACCTACCTTGTTATATGAAGACAACTCTAGCTAGGGAATGATGTGGGTATACCCATGGGTATCTGTGGTGATACCCCCACCCACACCCACCAAAAACCCACACCCACACTGGTGGGTGTGGGTTTATTCCATACCATTCACTGAGACCACTACTAGCATGTTTGACAAAGTTGAATCACATATCACAGTGCAAAGATGATTTTTTTGCCTACATACCCACTGTGTGGGTGTGGGTAGGGGTGTGGGTATCCTAAGTGCCTACCCCTACCCATATCCCTGGGTACCCACACCCATGACCCACAGTGGGTGCCAGATACCCATGACATTGCCTAACTCTAGCTCATTGGCAATTGCACAAAACCCACAGTATCACAAGAGAATGAAGCACTTTGATTTAAAATATTACTATATCCAAAATAAAGTCAAAAATGGTCTAATAAAGCTAAAATATTGTCCTACCACACAAATGATGGCAGACATCTTCACAAAAGTGCTACCCAAACCTACACATCACCAATATATACGTGGACTTGGGATGTCCTAGGTTTGAGGGGGAGTGTTGAGGTTGAACAAACCTAGAACACATCAGCCATATCGGAGATTACATAACCCGGCAGTAATACTAAGTATATATAACCTGTGCAGATATTTCTGAATGATTAAGCAATCTTAGCGCCCACTGTCGTGTGTCTCTAAGCTATATTTTCATTCTTACTTGTGAATCGAATAATATCATATCTATTGTAATCTCAAAACAGGGTGCTCTCCACTTTGTGAGAATAATTCCTTTGCATCTATGACAAATTCACTAAGACTCAGAGAAAATCCTTTCAAGTCTGAGCCTAAGCATCCAAGTAGAATAAATATTGTAACAGGGCTTTACAAGCCCTCACCCACTATTGAGAAGGTATACCTAGCCTTTGACAACTTCGAGAGGATTCTTAGACCACCAAAGAAGACTGCTGGCTACAAAGACCCTAAACTTAACTTAGCCTTTGTATGATTGCATGATTAAGGTGAAAATGAGTAGGGCTGGTCACCGTAACCATATATGGTTACGGCCGTACAATTGTACAGTAGCCATATGGGTACTGCCTGTATTGTCCTGTATGCCATACGGTGTACTCGATATTGTCGACAGTACAGTGCGGGTAACTATACGGTCATACGGTCAGTCAATACGGTCATACGGTCAGTCAATACGGTCATACGGTCAGTCAATACGGTCATACGGTCAGTCAATACGGTCATACGGGAGACGAAAAACATCGAATTACTAGTACAGTAGCTAGTATGTAGTACAAACGAGTATCAGCTGGTACTAGTATCATTCAATCAATCACCGTGATGGCATTACGAGCCAGGCGCAGCTGCTGTTTGACCAACATTAGTGTTCTAATCATGTTGGGTTGGAGACTAGCACGTCGAAGGGAAATAGTATCGCGACCGCCTGAAAAAATGCGCTCAACAGTGATGGCAGAGCCTACAGTATGCAAAATTAGCATACCTATACTAGACAATGGTTTTGAGCAGGTTAAACTCACCAGGAATAGCGAGGATATTGCGAGTCAGACGCGAGAGGTTCGGAAATTGTGAATGGCGGCCTGCCCACCATTGGATAGGGTCACAAGCATCAAAATCCTCAACAGGCACCCTATAGTACTCCTCGAGCTCATCCCTTGAGTTCATTGGGCGTTTTTTGTACCGAGCTGTGAAATTGACCTTCTGGGGTGATCCAGATAAGGTTTCCGAGTCTGCCGCTGCAGGTTGAGGAGCGACAAGGGAACTTGAAGCTTGCGACGAAAGGTAGTTGTCTCGATAATACTGACACAACTGATCCTTTGCATGTTCCAAGTGGCTTTGTAGCATGTGGTCGTCGCCGCAGTCAGCAGAAAGATCTTCAAATGAAATTTGGGGGTCAAGGACTATCCAGTGTCAAGGAATAAGTAGACAGAACACTGTAGATACAAGAGAATACTTACGAGAAGACCATATGTATAATGGTGATTCATCAAACTTTGTATAATAATCACTCAATTTCCAATGTGCTTTGATGAGCGAGTCTTTGAGGTGAAGGTGGTGTGTTATTGGGCAACTCGCGCAGAGATTCTTGCAGCGACTCTTGCAATCCACAGAAAATGGCCTGGGTAGATGACAGCATTGAATGCTTCGTTGTTGACATTTGTGTCATTGCCGCACAGAAAGCTTTCAGCCAATGTGAGACTAGTTTGATCGCCCTCCAATCCTCGGCTGACAACTCATACTGGTGAAGTTCCCGTGTTTTTGCAACAAAGTCGTCAATGACTTTGCAATAATCAAGCGCGCGACCTTTCGGGGAGTAAGTTGGAGTATTAATACAAGACTAAAACTGCGCATGGAGCATTTGATGGGTTGAAGACCACCTGGTCTTAACATCAAGAATCAGCATGAGAGCTGTCTGTGGCAATGTGTTGACCTGCAACACCATCGACGTGTTGACCTCTCGGAGCCAAGCTTGGCGACGCTGAGGGCTTGAACTGAACAGCGCGAACTATCTTCCGCAACTGGAAGATAAGTGTGTTAGTGTGTTGACTCCACCGGCAGTGATAAACCAGAACTTACCTTTTCGACAGCTGAATGAACTGCACGAAGCTTGGACTCCTCTTCATCTTCTGGCTGATCTTCTTGTGCAGCAACATCATTGTCATGCTCTCGACTAAGCGGAGCTGTTACACAGTCCTGGTAAGCATCATGATTGGTGTTTGTCTTGTTGGCCTTGATAGTACCGATGCCTTCCAATAACTTGAGCCGAAAGTGAGATATGCATTCAAAAATCTAAGAACATCATACCGATAAAGCTGCAAGATGTGTTGTGTGAGGCAAGCACCATAATCGTCCCCATCGAGCATTAAATATGATGCCTTCCCTCGCACACAATGCTTGCAGTGCCTCGCACATCGTGTCATTGTTTGATGCATTGTCGGCCATTATCGCAAGCACCTGACCCTTCAGCCCGAAGAGCTCCAGAGTTTCGAACACTGCTTGTGCCATATTTTCGCCGGAATGCTCACCAATGAGCTCACAAAAGTCGATGAGGAGTTCCTCTGCATGATGGTCAGTGCAACCCTACAATTTCTTTCAAGGCACTCACCGAGCTGCCAATTATTTGTGATGTAGTGCATCACAATAGCCAAAAATCCGTAAAGATTGCTAGACGTCCAGCCATCAAGCGACAAGCTAACATTGCAGTTCAATTCCACAATCATTTTTTTCACTGTCTGCAACTGTGTCCTCGCCCATCTTCATTACATGCCGCTTCATAGCTTGACAATGAGGGATGTGAAGCGATTGTTGTAAGTGAGTATACTCGAGAAGGCGATGAAACTCGAGCCTGTCAACTTCTTCAAACGGCTGGTCACATGCGACCATCCATTCAGCGAGAAGCTGCTCAAACATATTCTGATCCCAGTTGGCTTCCTGAATTGAAAACATGAGACTACATAGATAAAATGTATAGATAGACCTACAGCGACTCGCTGATTCTGGTGGTTAAAAGCCTTGACAATATTGCTCAAGGCTTTTTCAAGCTGAAGCAGGTATTCAGCTGCCTGGGTGGGGTCAAGAATCTTTTTTCCCAATGCCATCGCAACCTCGTCTTCCATGGGTGGTTCCCCATGATCCTTGAGATATAGATAGAGTCGATACAAGACTGGAAAGTGTGTTTGATGTGACCGATTAAACCTGCCATTCATCAATCAATCAAGTCAGAAGCCGCCACGAAGTTAAATGTGATGCTTACCATTGAGACTACTTCACATAGCCTTTGTAATAGTCAGAATTTTGCGCTGACTATGGTAACACTTGTAGTGTTTGTCACCCTTAGTTCCCTCGACGCCCTGAGCATTCTTATCCACCTCTTCATAAAAGAGGTAGATCGGGTTTGTGGGTCCATGCGGCTGGAAATTACAGGCTTAGGATTGTTACAAATAATGATAATATTGAAAGGTTACCTTTGGACGCTTCAGCTGAACATCAACTTGAGGGACTTGACTTGATGATGGCAAGAGAATGTCGCCGTCATCTTCGGCATCCTTGACACGAGCTCGCTTCAATAGTTGAAGTCTGTTGGCAGCTGAAGCATTTGCTGCAGCCTTCCGCTTGGATTTTGTGTTGGCTTTCTTGTGAAGCTGACGTGCATTGGGATCAGAGTTGCCACCACGAGGTGGGACAGTCTTCATGGGCAAAACATCTGCAAGCTGCAGAACATAGTCAGTAACAATACTGAGCAATCAAAAATGACTTACCTCAGCATTCAAGATCTTGGTGGTATTGCTCTCTGACCCTGATGAGGGAGACTGAGAACTGGACTCAGAGCCAGTGAAATCATCATCATCGGCATCCGAGGCCTCCTCAACTGGAAGAGATGAGAAAAAATTGTTGGGGTCGACAGCAGCATTTTGCTTTTTGGGGGCACGACAAGAACGGCGAGGGCAGCAAGTGGGATTGTCAATATCTTCACCTTCGGCCTGGATAAGTGCATTCATCCGCTCGGTATTTTTGGGACGTTTGCCACGACCAAGAACCTCCTGAAAACCTGGGTCGACAGCAGCAGGTTCAGCATTCAGGGTGCTCGAGGAGGCCATCAATCGAAGTTGTATTTTCCAAAGGTTGGAGCAGGCAAGTGCACGTAGGGGAAGGGAGCAGAACCTTGTGCATATTTCGATCAGCATAGTGGTCATTCCCCCCGGATCAGGCACAAGAATCAACAGAGTATTCTGGACACAAAAAACATTAGAACTTGATATATTATAGATCAGTGTGAGAGAAACATACAGGTAGGTTGATGATCTGTATGCTGTCAAAGTCACAGCCACTAGTGAGGAAGCTGGATGTTGGAAGTTCAGGAATAAGCACTGCAAATAGTGTCAGTGTTGCCACTAGTAGTAGGTCGTTGTCGCTGTCGATATCAAAAAAGACACATGGCTGCCACAAGTAACATGACTCAAACACATTGGGCATTACACTATACTAATATTCACAGAACCGT
This sequence comes from Suillus fuscotomentosus, assembly GCF_016647785.1. Lineage (NCBI taxonomy): Eukaryota > Fungi > Basidiomycota > Agaricomycetes > Boletales > Suillaceae > Suillus > Suillus fuscotomentosus. The sequence continues at coordinate 370,418 of NW_024539516.1, read as the reverse complement.
ATGTACCGTATGATGGTTATATACGGCCGTACACATACAGTGATATATGGTACTCAAATGACCATACCCCATAACCATCAAATGTGACCTGGAACCACCGACAGTATGGGTACGGTAACCATACTATGGTCCCGTATAATCCCGTTGTACGGCCTACGGTGACCAGCCCTAAAAATGAGAGAGATAATATTAGTGTTTTGTCAGAGGAACTAATATTGATGCTGATGTTAGGTAGTCTGTGAGATGACTATGAGAGAGGGGAACAAAGGACTATGCGAGAGAGGAGAAGCTTATGAACGAATCAAGGATAGTTGTTGATTCATTTTTGTGTGGGAAGGTCTGATTTTGCCTGACCAGCGCAAGAGGGGGCTGATCACGTGATCCGAGAACAGCTGAAGCAGAGAGATTCGAATCGAAGAGTTTTGAGGATCGAGAAAAACAGACCTTTGGAGCGTGATCTGTCTGAGACGTGCGCAGACCGAGGGGTCCGAAGAAGACATGAACCCAGACCACCTCAGAGTGAAGCTCACAACCAGGGAAGGGTTCCTTTGAACCCCAAACCCCACACACATAAAAGCTGAACATTGATATCAGATAAGCAGGAGTGTTACATTGCGAACAAGAGATGAGAAATAGCCCGTAGAGTAGCTGCGAAGGATAGAGAGAGCATTACGATGAAGAGGTGGCCCGAGATAAATGATGATTACATGCGAAAGAGTCCATGACCCTGTCCAGATCCAGTAAACGTTGTGTGTTTGCGGAAGAGGCTCGTACAACGTTCAATGAGTGATAGATGTGAGCGAAATCCTAGAGCTCGGTGTACTAGTGTAGTACACCTGGTTATAGTAACGTGGCTCTAAATAGTCAGATGTATTCGATTATGTGCCATTCGGTCATCATTCAACAGAGGTCAGACTACCATAATCCGTGGCTTCCGTTCCAGATACGCTGACCGTTTCATCGTGATCACTGTCTCCCTCATCTTCGTCATCATCTTGTGACTTTCCGGTTACCGTAGACATGCTAGTACTGAACTGGAGGGCTCTTGGGTTCGGGCCAGAAAACATTGCTGTTACTCCAGTACCTTGATGTGCGTAGATCCTTGAGTGAGAACGAAACTATGAGCGGGGTGACGAATCACCATTGAGGAGGGAGCCAAATGAACGGCTGGAGCTCGGTGTCTGTGATACGGGATTTGGCGTGTTTGTTGACCGTCTGGGTGTCCCAGGACGTGAAGCAGTTGATGCTGAGTCACGCCGGAGCACGTCGCCAGCGGATCGTCGCCCTTGCGTAGTTTCGTTGTAGCGGGTGGGACGAGGATGTGCAATGTCACTTGGGCGCTGGTGAACTCCAAAAGAAGGATGTCTCCGATCCCCTAACTCGAAAGATCGCGAACCTTGTGAAACATCGGCAGGAACAAAGACCTGCTGATCCTCAAGGTCGCTATGAGAATTCTGGGCCCCAGCGCTTGATAGGCCGTCCGCCGTCTGCGACGGAATGCGGTGGAGAAGTCCAAAACTATCAAAAATAGTCAGTCTAGTGATCTCTTTGAATTATATATATATAAACAAACCCAAAAACACATCCCAACAGTCCTTCGCCACCCCAATGGCGATTGGGCACTAGTACAACCTCTCTGAGATTACTGAGAAGTGGCAGGTCAGAGAAATGCAAGACACAATCTACAGCACCAGAACGTACTCGAAGTCATATGAATAGACATAAACTCGCAACGGCTTGTCAACATGCTGTGAACACAAAATGTTTAGCGGCCCAAAATAGTACAAAACCCAGAGAATGTCATACAGCTTCCACGACATCGTAAAAATCGTTCTCCGCGGTCAATATGCCGCCGGACCATCCTATTATCCAGTCACCGTATGGGACAAGACCGGCACTTTCTGCTGGACTTCCTTCTAGGACTTCAAGAACGTGCCAAACATTGTTCGTCGCATTCTCGAATTCGCACATCCGCATGCTCAAACCCAACAAGGAAGGCTGGGGAGAGTTCTCAACGTCATCCTGTGGGATCGATGCTTGTTGCGCCAAAGCCCAAGCCCGCGAGGGAACAATTGGTACAACTAAGTTTAATCACATTACTAACGCCATAAGCATATCGTTTTTGAGACTAGACACACCTCGAGTTGTGCGCGTTTTACTATTCCAGACTAAAAGATTAAGCGTCTTCTCCTCGTGTTCTTCTACTATTCTTTCGAGCTCTGTAGCGTCTATGTCGCTCTCAGCGTAGAAAGCGTCACTGCCATCGAAGCCAACGATGAAGTCGAAGAATGGCTCTATAGACGTCTGCGAGGCTGGTGATGAAGCAGTGACTCGTAAGACATGCAAGGCATGGGATTTTTGTGCCTGTGCTGCAGATGTCGATGATTGTCCTGCTCCCATAGAGTCCACAGAGAAACTTTAAGTCTTACTACATCGATTGCAACGGTGTTCGAGACAGTAGTACTAAATGCATTGTTTGTCATTATTTGCTTTTAACCCTCCTTGAACCCTACACCAAATTTTCTTCTCCAAAGCGCGAGTCGCGTTCATTCGGGGTGTCGATACTATTTCGTCGACTGACTCTATGCGGCATGCGGTGAGCCAGTCCGCTTGTTTTGTAATTTATTGTGGCCTGAGCTGATATTCATCTGAGACAGCTAACTTATGTTACTTTGTCGCCGTTTACTTCCTCGAGTACACACCCCGATCCGTGTTTACGCGCAACAATTAATTGGCAGCCAGATCCGTGGCAAAGCTGTATCTCACTCGAGACTTGCCAATGACACTGTGCATAATGCCTTGCCGGAGGCTGTGGACTTGGCGCCTATGCTTCACCGTACTTCCCGTGTTGAGAAAGAGCTGTTGGAAAGAGTTGCGTGCATTTCAACATGGTTACCTCCACAGGTGCAGAAGAGATCTGCAAAAGTGGAGAAAATGGTGGAAGCTCTACCCGACCCTTTTGCGGCCTACGCGGAACTGCGAGTACAAGATAAAACGCTGGCCGCGTCTTTACCGCTCCCCATTCTTGTCGCTCTCTCTGAGAAGGCCACAAAGCATGGACTATCGACTATCGTGGATGGTATTGCTACAGACTTACTGGACGGGATTATCACCACCTCAAACCGCCAGCTCCGAGTCGCTACGGCGTTGCTGTCAGCGACATACCACAATCCGCCCATTCTTAACAAGCAGAAAATTTACTCCCTCCTCAATCTCCTTTATCAATTCCACGCGCTTTCTGAATTAAGTTCCGTGACTATTTCCGCATTAGTCAAGTGTGTTGTCGACAACCCCGGCATAGATCCGTACGATGTAAAGGCCGTGGATATCCTCCTCCCTATCTTCCATCAATCTCTTACAAACCAATCCGCGCCCAAAGGTGCGAAGTCTATGTCCTATCGCCCTCCGGGTGATGTTTTCATAGCTTTCGGCCTGGTTCATAAGTTGATCATATTCGACCGAGACAGACATGCGCTTCGCCTCTTCCAGACTCTCACCGAGACTTGCCATATCCCAGCAGAAGCCTTCACAGAAGTGTATCATACGTCTGCAAAGGACAACAATTTTGCCTTTGTGGTCAGGTCGACATTGGTCAGAGCCTGTCTCCACTGGGGCTGGTATCATCGTGCACTCGACATCGTGGTCACTGCAATCCGGACTCGGGTTTCTACTGATATCGCACTCACTGAACTGGCGCTTAGCACGCTACACCTTGCTCTGCATAACGCATCTACCAATTATTTCAAGCAATGTACATGGCTTATATGTCATCTCATTAATTCCGCCGACAGTGTTATCGTCCCAGATAGCATGGTTCGCCTATTCTACGACAAAGCCATGCACTTGCAAGATGGTCCATCCGCGGAGATTCTCTACAAAAATACACAATCCCCAAGAGTTATTCGGAGGATGAAGTACCCTCTTCCACGAGGATATTCATTGACGTGGCTCATGAATCATCTTACGATCACCAGCCACAACATGCACCTGGCTCGGACATTAGCCAAGCAAGTCATCGACGAGATGGAGCCAATACCAGTGCAAGACCGGGCTCATTTCATTGCCCTTACTGCATCCCATGGTTTCTCCTCCTCCGCACGCACACTGTGGGAGCGTTATTCCGTCGGAAGGGATCGTGAAGCGGTCCTTGGCAATGCTTCCTTGATGCTTCGCATGGTCAGCGTCTTTTCCAAGCTCATATATCACACCAAGGCTGAGATAGAGGAGCCAACATCAAGTCAAGGCGAGGGTAGCCCAAGCACAGCTTCGACGCTCGAGGAGCGGCAGAAGCTATTGGAACACTTGCTCCAGTTCGCCGAACTGGTCGTTGGCGCTTTTCGCATGTCAAAAGGCTCTCCAGAGGAAACGTCTCATTATGATTTGAGCTCATTGGCTCGTGCCTACATTACACTTGGGCGTGTTTCCGAAGGTCTGGACATGCTCAAAGCTCTACTTCAGCGCTACGAAATCCCAGATATCTACGATATTAACATCGCACTATCCGCCATGGCTGAGCTTCATCCGAAGAAGGCAGTAGGCATCCTGAAAAAGATGGTTGAACGAGGCATACGCCCTGATGCAGTGACGTTTGGAACCATCATTCATCATGCCATCCTTCATGGCGAGATTAGGCTTGCAGGCTACTTAATTGGTCGTGCCAAGGAGCTTGGTTGCGAGGAGCTGTCAGCCAAAACCACTGCTTCGCTTATAAGGGCGAGTGTCAATGCGGACGGGGCTCCCAAGTCGATTTTGAAGGAGAATCTACAGCGCGCCTGGGAGATCATTCAATCAGGGGACGTCTCGAGCGTCGTGCACACGCCTAACACCGGGAAATACTGCATTTTTGCATCACTCCGCCTTGATGACCCGGTGATGGCGTTCAAGTTCTGGGAGACGCTGGTGAAGGAGAAGACTGAATGGGGGGACAGGAAACAGGTGTTTCAACGACGGCTTATTGCCGATATGATCCAACGACATTACCAAGAAGGTGCGCTGAGTCGGAGTCGTGGTCGACAGATGCTAGCTCAGTTGAGAGAGAGGCGGGTACTGTTGTAGATCGTTATGCGGATTGCAAATTGTAGACATAAACTATTCACCCTACATAATGACAACGAGTATCTGAAATCGCGAATCACCTGAGTAACTACATATCGTTGGCTGCCACATAAGAGGCGCGAATGGGCGGTTATTTGTGTGTATTTTGATACTTCCTAAATTGGGTGCGGGGTAAACGGGCCGTGTATCTTTGGGTGTGCACTCGCCTTAGAAAAGCTCTTGTCTTAATTTTGTCTAGCTGGGAGCCGGCGTACCTGGGCCTATAATATCTTACCCTACTGCCAAGAAAAGCACACGAGAATTACTAACCAAGTACTCTCATTAATCACCGTAACTACGAGAACTCACTCGTTTCCGGTTCCGTCTCCATCAGCACCTCTCAGAGTTTCATTGTCACGCATGCCTGCTGTGCGAGCAAAAAAAGACGCTAAATCTGTCTCGCCTACATCGTGCGACGCAAGTCCAAACGAATCTACAACCGCCGAAAACAGCAGAGGCCAGAGAAAGTGCGTCCGAGTCCTCATAAAGACCGATGTTTCTCCGTTGAGCTTGAAACTGTTCCCCATCCCATTCATTCCTACCTCCTTTGCGTCTAACCCGATTCATATAAACTTCGTAGCCGAGTCCAGCCTGATCCAACACTATCGGTGCAAATAGCAAGCTTGTCATGTCATTTTTTCTATGCTTTGGTAAAGATTCAATGTTCTGACTTCAAATCCCCTTCTGCTTCCAACAGGCGGCAATCTCAGAGTACGTTTTAGCGCTCATTTATTCAAAGATGATCGAGATTGAGTTACTCATTCGCTTCTTTCGAACAGGCTGTGATGCTTGTAGAGCCAGAAAGGTTCGATGCGTTCGAGAGAATCTAGAAGATTCAAAGCAGTCATGCAAACACTGCATAGCGCTTGGAATACCCTGCACTTATGATTACAGACCAAAAAAGAGAGGACCTCCCAACTTGTAAGTCCTCCCCCAAGGCCACACCCTTCCCTCGATACCAATGCCAGATCCTTAGATATCTCCGTCGTTTACAAGAAGCTGCCGCTGCCGCTGTTGCAGCTCAGTCTGAACAGAATAATCAAACAAACAATGTTGCATCAACATCACCTATCTCTGCTCACCAATCCCTTGCCAGCCCAATACATCCAAGTCTATCCCCATTGCAGCAGCACATACAGCCCCCTTCCCTGGAACCCATCATGGCCCCAATACAGACCTCTGCTCCCATTATCTCCCCATCTCGATACCCTATCGCGGCCGACTCATATCATAATCATTACTCTCCTGTTAATACGATTCTCCCGACATCAACTAGTAGCGCCCTACTTCCTCAGAAGACAGACGATAATCAATCATATCCCTTTTCCGAGATATATGGCGGATTTCCCGCATACAGTTGGTCTTATAAACAACCTCAGTCCCTCCCGGTTCTACTTCCGAATGTCATACCTCCACTTTCATATTATTACCGACCTCACCGCTTGGAAGATATCGCTCCCCGGGACAGTATTTCACTCATTATCGCTCTTTTCTTCGATTTTGTGTATCCGCTAACCCCATGTATCCACAAGCCATCGTTCATGGCGGACCTGCATACCAAGAGAGAGGAACGCGATCCGCTATTTTTTGCTCTGGTCATGTCCACAGTAGCATCAACCTTGGTGCAAGTACCACGATCTTATGTACCCATGGAGCGCTCGGTTGTGCGAAAGCTTGCGCAGAGATGTTATGAAGCCAGCCGACATATCACTACTGCAGCCTACGACCCTCCCATGTCTATGCACGTTATTATCCGATACTTGTGCGTGGTTCGGCTATTTTTCACGACTACCTCAATTCATTATTGCCAGCGACTGTATCTACCATTTTTGCGAAGGTAATGATGCCGCGCAGCATGCGGCCTTCGGCGAAGCGGCTCATATTGCTGTTACTCTGCGCATGCACGAGGAGTCATCCTACGAGGGGCTTGACCCCATTGAATGCGAGGTCAGACGGCGAACATTCTGGTTACTTTTTGATGGTACGTTTTGGATTATCGCATTCTGTATCATTCATCGATGCAAAAACATCATGTTTGAATACGCACAAAATAAATTTTAACCTTGGGATCTGCAGCTGACAAGTCGATGTCGATTCTCTTGGGGCGCCCCATATGTCTTCGCGATGAAGATTGCACTGTCCACTTTCCGAAGGAACTCGATGACGAGTAGTAGGTCATTTTTCTTTTCACCCGAGAATCAACCAAGCTTATCATTTTGTGACTTCTCTTTTGAGCATCATTCGCAGTGCATACCTGCCTCAGCCGCGTGGCAAGACAGCCCTGGTCTCAGGATTAAACTATATCTCCAGGATTTTTGCACTTCTCGGTGAAATATTAGTTCGTATCAGAGTGGATAAGCGGTCGCCTCCACAGGGTCAATTTGCAACGGCGAGACTGGAGGAGGTCCAATCTTTGCACTCGCGCATTATGGGGGCCCTCATCCACACACCAGAGCCCCTGAGGCTGAAACAAACGCGTCGGCACAGCCGCCTTCCAGCGGAGTGCGATGGCGCTGGGTTCAGACAAGCCACGTTCGCGGAGGTCAAGGACTTCTTCGAAAACCCCAAAGCTTCACGTGCGAACGCCCTGAACCCGTTCCTTGTCATGCAGGCAAATCTTTATGTGACTCAAGTGAGTTGTCACTGTAAAACAGCGCCGCTTAAAATCCCGTTAACTCTGTTGATCAAGCAACTCGTGCGATTCGTGGTGGAGCAATACCGCGATGAACTCATTACGGCTTTGCAAGGTAGTATTGATGAACACCAGGTCGCCGAGGATAGGGAAGCGGTCGCAAGTGACCTGCTCAATATTCTTCGCAGGCAAGAACTTTTTCATTTGACACGGTGCTGTTAATTTTCTTTCCCACAGTATTCCTATCCAGTCAATCGCTACTAATGGTCCTTCGCTGGTGAGAATCATCCGTATTGATTTTGCACTATCAAGTAACACCGCTGTGCCACCTAGGTGCACAAAGTGCGATTCGTCGCATCCACCTTGTTAGATGCTGTTCGGAAGGCGGAGACCGCTCCGGTATCCGCTGCCCGTGCCCATGCTTTCCTGTGTGCGTTTCGCGCGCTTATCGCCGTGCCACTATCTCTCTGACACGCTTCTTAGGGGACTTCCTATCTATTCTGTCCGAAATCGAGAGAAATTATCTGTGAGTTGCGGTCATCAGATTTCATACGTGTGAAATCTGTGGAGCTCATTGCTATGTATCCCAGTCTCGACGATGATCGTGACGGCACATCGAGTGGCGACGGTGGCATGTCCATGATCTAGCAAAATAGTACATGATCTATGTGCTTCTTTTTGTCGTCCCTGTATCTGTGGTTTGTGTATCGTATTGCTGGACTCGTCTATTCATACATACCGATGTCCTTTCTATTCTTATCAATATTCGATATTCGTTCAGTCAGACTGTGTCAGCTCTCTCCCAAGCTTGATATCTTTAGTATTAGAGTTCAGAACAATTTCACCACATTCGTGATTGGCATACCGCGGATGTCAATGGTCTATCTTCAGAAAAATATTGATACCCGACCTCGAATATCAAGGTATTATTTTGATTTGACTGAATCCTGTCTGTATTTTTGTCGGATTGCTTGAGAACAGGGGAGTTCCATATTTGGCCTGGCGTGACCACTTTGTGACTCGCAAAGTAGTTTTGGCCAAATCATTGACCCGCGTTCGATTTCTATGCCAGTCATTTGGACGTGATTCATACCGACCTACTTATACGTTGTCGTGCCAATTCGTCATGGACACACATTACGAAGGAGGGAGCAAAGGCGACCCAGTACAGATTACGGAAGGTTGGACAATCCCTGCAGATTGGCTCCATACGCTGACAGGAGACGCGTCTTCTTTTGGTGCATTGTTGATTGAACCTTGGTGGTTACGCAGATGAAGCAGCTGTTTATGACCGTCAGATACGATTATGGGGCCTTGAAGCTCAGCAACGGTGAGTGCACGATCGTCTGCTACACAATGAGCCGACATGACAAGTACTGAACTGGCCATTGATAGAATGCGAAATGCCACCATCTTAGTTATCCGACTGCGGGGTACCGCGACAGAAGCAATCAAAAACATCGTTTTGGCAGGGATAGGGAAACTTGTCATTTACGACTCAGAAGAAGTCAAGGAGGAGGACTTGGGAGCTGGCTTCTTTTTCAGAGATGAGGATGTGGGGAAAAAGGTACTACAAATTTCAACCCTCGCAGACTTTTTGTGGTTATTTATCGGTTTTTTTCTGATAGAGAGTAGATGCCGCAAAGGCTCGAATAGAGGCACTGAATCCACTTGTTACAGTGCAAGCCCTGAGACATCCAACGCTTCTAGAGCAGGGGTCTTTAGAAGCCCTCATTATGAGCGTTGATTTGGTTTGCGTGACGGATTGGGACCGCGAAGCCTTGGTAAGTTCAACGATTCTCAGTGTACTCGTTAGTCTAATTGCTCTTTTTAGATTAAGATCAACGACATCTGCCGGCAGTTTGGGAAGCCGTTCTATGCTGGTGGTACATTTGGCTTGCTCGGTTACGTCTTCTGCGATCTGCTCAAGCATGATTACATTTCTCCGTGAGTGGCCTCTATCCATTGTTCTGGATGACAGCGCGTCTCTATTGGCCTGTCAATCTTACTCCATTTGTCGTCTAACATTATTGAGGAAAGTGACCGATCGGCACCCAAAGAAGCACCAAAGAATGTGAAAGCGACTGCATCCTACTCACGGCTGTCGATGGCTTTGCAGCATCGTTGGACAGGTCTGACAAAACGCCAGACAAAGGAACTCAACCCCGCTGTGGTGCATATCATTCTAGGTATGAATCAATCTCACGCTCTAGTTCCAAACGCACGACCTGATGTGCACCTGCTAGCCCTTTGGGAGTATCAACATATCCATGAAGGCCAACTTCCAGATGACATTGACGCAACCTCTGAGCTAGGGCAGATAGCCAATTCTATCCTCACTTCGTCAGACGTTAACCAACAAGTTCTGACTTCAGTTCCTTCGGATTTGATTGAGTATGCATTATTAAAGTTACCTGTTTGGGGATAAAAAATGACGTATGTATTCCAGTGCAATGAGCACATCAGCTGTGCACGAGTTTTCGCCGACATGCGCAGTTGTTGGAGGGATCTTGGCGCAGGATATTTTGAAAGCTCTCGCCGCTCGAGAAGCGCCGATAGCAAACTTTTTCACGTTCGATGGAAACACAGGTGGTGGATCGGTGTGTAGGATGAGCATGTAGTTGATACTGTTGGGCCATATACGTGATGTTTGTTTAATTATTTGTGATCTATCACCACGGCAATATTTCGAAGCGTGGTGTCACAATTTCAAAGCAGGCTGGGCATGCGTGTAGCGTGAGAAAGTCAATTCGTCCAGGTTTAGACCACAGCGTTGACTCAAAGCCACCGTGGGGTCAAGGTCACCCTGCGAATATCTTCCTCTTCCTGTTCCCGAGTCGTCGCTCTTCCTCTTAACTCCATGGTTCCCCAGCAACAACGCCGGCCTCCTCCAAGCGCCCAGGAATATTACGCCGTACCACAAAGTCCGCAAGGTTCATCTATGCAAGCCCCGTATAATCAGTCGCGACCCCCAGCAAGGTCTGGTTCTGCAGGCAGCCAGATGCAGTCAGGTAGGGGTGCTATCGCACAGGGAGTAGCTAGTGGTCAAATTGGCGGGGGATATGGTCCTTATTCTGTGAGCACTCTACTTTTCACTCTGTTGATCTTGCTGTGAACTTGTTGGCGCTTCAAGTACAACCCATCTACATCCCAGAACAACGGCGTTCACAACCCTTCACGATTCAGTGCTCCCGCCTCTGAAGTCTCTTCTGTGACTGGCGAAAAGCCCGGCGGTCCGCTAGGAGCCTCGTCTACCGTTCCACCATATCTGTGGGACATCAAGGATCCGGATCTTGATGACGCTCTACACAATCCAGATCCAGTCAATGATGCCGCGCTCGACAGTTCTTTTACAATTTTTTCAGCTCGAGGATGGGCAAACGCATCTGCACTCTTCATCCTCGTCGTCGGACTCATCACGCTGTTCGCTGGATACCCAATTATACATTATTTTACCTTACCAGCCGACACGACAACAGGATACAACTTGGGTGGGATAAACGCTTCGGGTCAGATACCGCTACTCCCAGGCATGCCGAGCCTCATAGATGCCGCCACCCCATCACAATACCACTACCGAACGGGCAGTGATGGAGATACATACCAGTTAGTATTCAGCGATGAATTTAATACAGACGGTCGAACATTCTGGCCTGGAGATGACCCATTCTGGGAGGCAGAGAACCTCCATTATTGGTGAGCGTGAACCGCGTGAGATCGTCAGCCGATATAATGCTTCCTGATACAGGGCTACTGGTGACCTCGAGTGGTATGATCCGCAGGTGTGGCAGCACCCAGAATTTGTGTTCATCATGATCTGACATCCATCACAGTCTATAACGACTCAGGGCGGTAATATGGTAATCACTATGTCGGAACAGCCCATAAACAACCTCAACTTCATGAGTGGTGTGTGGAATCCGCCAATGTGATGATTCCTGTCGACTCATCATTTATAGGCATGGTCACAACATGGAACAAGATCTGCTTTACAACGGGATACATAGAGGTCAACGTGAGCATGCCAGGCACGCCTCTAGCTCCTGGTTTCTGGCCTGGTGGGCAAAGTTAGCTATCGGGCGCTATCTATTTTTACTGACACCGTTATTTAGGTGCATGGACCATGGGCAACTTGGTGAGCCATCATAATCTGCGAGACTTTCAGCGGTAATGACTAATATTGATAGGGACGCGCTGGTTATGGAGGCACCACCCAAGGTTAGAGTGTGAATGTGTATGTTCTCTCACTTGTGTCTTATATTTTTGCAGGCACTTGGCCATACAGCTATGACACGTGTGACCTAGGAATATTGCCTAATCAGACCCAGAATGGAGCTCCTGCTGCAGCGGCCACAGGTGGAGCCGGCGGCGGGCCTCTGAGCTATCAACCAGGTCAACGACTCCCGAGTTGCACTTGCACGGGTCAAGATCATCCTGGGCCTAATGTAAATACGGGACGTGGAGTTCCAGAGATCGACATTTTCGAGACCCAAGTCGACGTTAGTGTCTTCGAAGGCCAAGTTTCTCAATCCTTCCAGACCGCCCCGTACAACTATCAGTATGAGTTCACTTCGACGACACCTGCTACGACTATCCAGAATTCCCAAACTCAATTGAACTCTTACAAGGGTGGTGTTTACCAACAGGCTTTGTCCGCGGTCTCCTACATCAGTAGTTCGAACTACAACGGGCAGGGCTTCGCGACGTATGGCTATGAATGGTGGTCAAACCCTAGCAATCGGCCACAGGGATACATTCAGTGGTACAGTGAAGGCCAAGAAACATGGAAAATTACATCTGCAGCTATTGGGGCGGACACCACGGCTGAGATTTCGGCACGTTTAATTCCCGAGGAACCCATGGTAAATTATTTGTTATATGACTTGTATCAACATTTGACGCCATTTGCAGTATATTATCCTGAACCTGGGTCTCGCTCGTGAGTGGAACCAGCAAAGATATGTTTTTTTTCGTTGATTACTGAACGTGTTTCACTGTAGCTTCGTTCCAGGAGCAAGACTTTATGCACATGCAATTTCCAAGTGAAATGTATATCGACTACGTTCGCGTCTACCAGCGGGAAGGCGTCCAAAATGGCCTGACCTGCGATCCACCAAACCGCCCCACCGCGGATTATATCAATAAGTGCGTATCCATCATATCCTCTTACTATCAGTCAATATCTCACATTGCGCAGTCACCTGAACGCATACACTGACCCCAACATCACAACATGGGCACAAGGTGGATATCAATTTCCCACAAATACTCTCACCGGGTGTTAAGCTGTGGCCACCCCCTGGTTCGCGCTGTGCTGTTGTGTAGTTAGTCATGATCTTTTATAACCATACGCCATGCTTGCATTATTATACGACCATAGCTATTGCGCGCTGGACACTTCATCCCCTCCTTAAACCCTTATTACGCTCCCTCCCATAAAAGGATGTCCTGCCCACGACATACATGGAACTTTACTAGGTCCTTATTATTTCGTGGTAGAGACATTCCTTCATAGTCGTTACCTATCGTAAATAGGATCCGAAACCACAACATGTGAGTTAGATGGACTATCAGTATATAGAGCTGACTGATGAGTGAGTTCAACGTATTAGAATCTGATAGGGATGTATGCCGTGTGCAATAATCTAACCCAACATCTTTCTGAAGTCATCTTGCCCCTTCTTTCCCTTCTGCTCTGGTGGCTGGGTGCTTGAACTCGATGGCGCCTGCGTGGCACCAAGACCAGGTTTGCGGGCACGACCAAGGCCCGCTCTCGGCCGAGACCCAGTTGCCCGAGGTACAAACATGCCCCCAGTTGCTGGCGGCGGTGCCGCAGGCTGGCCATGGGAAGGCCCTACCTGCTCTTCAGAAAACTGTAATACATTCCCGCCCAAGATGATAGGTTCAGTCCTAAGCAGTAGCTTCCCAGCCTCCTATAAACGTGTCACTAGGATTCTGCGGATCGTATGAACTCAATACTAACAGCAGGATTTTCAAGTTCGACCACTGCCTCGTTCAAAGCAGTGAAGACCTCAGTTCGTTTAACGAGAGAATGTTTCTCCAGGAGCTGATGAAGTAGTCCTTCTTGTGTTCCCGAGGGAATGTTTCGAACTCGAACAGAACGATTTCGGGCGTCAGCGCGGCGGCCCAGACCTGTTTCGGCTGTGCGCTCTCTAAAAAGCGGATAAGGTAAATTTGTTGTACAGTAATGCGAGAGAATGACTGAACTTGTTCTTCGCACGCACACGAGAATCTGTGAAAGTGACCGCGATACGTCGATTCTTCAGCTCATAGTTATTAGCAGCAAGCGCAGCACGAGCATCCGTCTACAGAGCGACACGATGAACAACAAATTAGTTGCATGTTCGCAGAAACCATACCTCTGATTCAAAATCGACGAAAGCAAAACCTTTAGACTGTCCGCTCTTATCCTCCGCAAGGCGGATTTCTTTGATGGGTCCATACTGACAGAAACAACCCTTAGCAACCAAACACTGCACATAGAACGGGCTCACAGTCTCAAAGACTTTTCTTAGGTCTTCTTTCGTCGCAAATTTGCTTAGGCCAGCAACATAGAGTTCTCGCTCATTAGCATCTGCATCTGATCTCTCTTTCTTACGCTCGGGATTTGAGACGAGCACGCTGATAGCGCGATCGGGCTCCAGCTCGCGACCATGGAGCTCAAGTGCTCGTTCAGCTGACGACTGCCGTGCAAAAGTCAGATGTCAACAGTTCACACAAAAAGAGTGTCACAAACTGGAGATGTGTACTGCAAGTAGCAAAAACGTCGTGTAGCTTTGAATTTCTTGCTTGGCCATCGTACATCAAAGATAAGGCCATACTTTTGGAACTCAATCAGATTGGGGATATAATGCGCAGAAAAATGACTCACTTGGCCGAACAAATCACGAATAGATGCGTCGTCGAACTTTTCTGGGAAGTTCGTGACATATAACGTAGAGCGCCAGGCTAGATGCACGCCGATCTCGGTTTCATGTATCCTCTTCTTGTCCTTGGTAAGAGCAGCTGGCACACTGTCCTTAGGAAGTAATACACGTGTCAGTACACACGATATGGTCCGTAAAATGATGTGACCTACCCTATCATGAAATTCCACCGTTGCGACTAGTGTTTCCGGCATACGGGTGAATTTGATGTCTCGGATATCGCCACACTGAGTACATGGAAGTGAGAAAGAAATATAGGAGGAACAGAGTTAGGAGGATAGAACACTCGCGTCTTTGAACAATGCCTTTAGATCGGCTTCAGTCGCCTCAGATGGTAGGTCGGCAACGAAAACGGTGCAGTTCTCTCGATCACTGATCATGAATTTGTGTGAAGTGAATATCCTTTCGAGTATAAAGGCATCCATACCGTTTCAGGGAAACAGGTGGAGTTTCTGGAAGCACAGTTCTCATTAAAACCTCAATGCAATAACGGCGATGAATGATTTACCGAGGCGAGGCTTCTTACCCCCACCGGTTTCAGTAACAAGGGATTCTTCCTCAGCTTTCCGCTTCCCTTTCGTGTCGGCTCGAGCTGGGAAGTCGACATCCATAGTTTCACTGGCAATCGGTATTGAATCTTGTGTCGGACCTGTCGCGGGAACAGATACAGTTGGCATTGATGCAGCTTGCTGCTCTGCATACTGTGCTGCCGCTGCTGTATATGCTTTCTCGGCCTCCTAAAATGCAGTTGAGTTGTTACCAAATTATTATGAGAGCGCACTTACCCGCGCTCTCCGCGTTTCAAGTTGGGCTCTTGCTTGAGTGATTTTATATATGGCTTCCTCGAGAGAAGAAAGGGACCCGTGCGCATGTTCAAAGTTGTGCCATGCATCCCAGAGGGCCTCTGGATAGTCCAGGTTCTTCGTGCTCATATCTTGGAAGGTTTTGCGAGCAAGATCATGATGATATGTGCGGCTGGAAACGATTAACTGAACATCCATGTAAATGAAAATGAATGGAGCGCACATGAGAACATCAGTATAAGCCACCCAAGCCGCCCAGCTCGATTTATAGTGAGCCGCTGTGGAAGCCCATAATTGCACGGCAGCATCCGGAACGTCCGCAAGACTGAGATACTACATGGAAGGTTCGCTAAGTTTATTTGCGGCGCACATGAATTGACATACGAATTCAGACAAGAACTTCTCTAGCCTGAAGCGGGGATCTCCACTGCTCGATGCTAAAGGAAGGGTACTTATCGTTGCTATCAATAATTGGGTCAAACAGCATACATTCTTACCTTGGCGAACCATCGCGATCCCATCCTCCACGACCTTGATGAGGGTGGCCAGACTATCCCCGTCATCACGACCGGCTTCAACTGCGCGCTTTGCCGCGCCTGCACGAGCGAGAACCAAAGGTACAATTTGGTCAGCGTCAACTTCAAGATCACTCTTCCTGCCCCTACTAAACAGGGTTGTTGAGAGTGCACGAGCGTAGGCAGCTGAAAAAAATGAATAAGACAACGAGGAGTGGAGTCCAACACCATTATTTACCTTCAATATCTTCATTCTGACCGGCATCCATCTCATCCGTACTGGCCTCGGACTCTTGTTCCCGTTCCTGGCGTGAGAATAAGCATGGTGAGGAAGCGGGTCAAGGTTTGTTGAGCTTACCAGGAAACGAATGTATCGAGCCCAAACTTCGCCCGAGCCTGGTGCGCTGCGTGTCGCACGTTGCCAAAACTCCGCACGTTGACCTTGTGAATTCACAAAATCAATGTATCCAACCCAGAACATTTGTGTTGCCCGTTCTGCGCCAAGCTCGCCGGCAAATTGGCGTCTTGATGCCTCTGCAAGGCCGCGTTCGTACAATCCACAAAGAATGAGATAATCCGGATCTCTTCGACGTCGCTCTGCAGCGATGTAGGTTGCGTATGCATCGAGTGAGTATCCAGCAGCTGCCTAAACAGAGGAACAGTCAGAAATTTACGAAGAAAAAGTAGTTTGCTTACCAATGCCATCTCCGACGCCTCTCGTTTCTCATATTCTTTGACGGCCCGTGAACGCAATTTTGACGCAGATATGAGAAGCGATTCGTATTCACTAGGAGGCTTGTGCGCAGTTGTAAACGAGGAGTATGATTGATAGGTGTCCTGATGCTCTATGGTTGGGACCTTAGTATCGAAAAAGTATGTGAATGATGATATCTTACTGGCATGCGGTTGCTGGAGACGAGCGAGCAGGATGTTTTCAATCACGTCGACCAATAGGGGCCTGACATATCATAAGCGAGCTGCTACGAGTCGTCGAAGCGTCGAAACTTTGCAACGCACTTCTTATCCATCGAGGCCTTCTCCAGTATCTCAAGCTCCCAGTTGTAATACTGATCCCAAAGTATATGACTCTGCGTGTCGTTGGCGTTTAGTAATGTGTTGTTTGTATTGACAAACTTACTTGTGCTATGTCACCAGCGCCTTTGGAAACAACAATCGACATGAGTTCCCGAGTCCAGTCATCAGAAAACAGCTCTCCTAGACCATCTGGTTGAACCTCCAACCCAGAGAAGTGGTCGTGACGGTCGGCTAGGAATTCCAGATGCTTTTGCAAAATGGAGAAGGCTAGATGTAGCCTGTCAATATCTCCCAGAACGTATATTGAGCTCACATACACATGTAGTCCTGCTCTGCCTTCGAATATACGCCCAACACCTCCAGTGCACCCTCTGGCGTATTTATATCATTCGCGGCAGTCTTCGCGTCAATGAGAGGTAGCCAAACTTCGTCTGGTGTTGCTATATAGCTTGTTGCCATTTCGAGAGCAACTAATATTTGATCCTTGTCTTCCATAGACTTTGCCAGGCGAATGTGCTGCACATGGAGGTCAACACTGTACGAATTCGTGGATAGTCTTGTGAGCGTGTCAGCAAGAGCATCGAGAGCGACAGACTCGTCCATGACGCGAGAAAGCAAGCAACTGAGAGCAGCTTATTAGTTTTGATGGCTAATTACGACTGTGCCGAGTATTGAATGATCTAGTTGTTGAATTCGATCGACAACTTGAGTCTTGCAGACGGTATAGAGCGGACCCCGAATACTCATTATTCAATAATTCGCCACGACTCCAACTATCACCTGGCGGGAATCGGCAGTCAAGTATGTCAGCGGGCCTGATCAGTGGTTCGTTCATGACTACCACACACCCACTTTAAGGAGCACGATGGAATTTACTCCATGTCACCCTCAGCCATTCACGTTTCAGCAAGCTATCTCCTTTGATCCCGAAGTTTCTGCCGATGGTATGTAATCACGATTTAGAGACGCATATCCAAGGACCAACTTGAACATTAAATATTAGAGATCAGTCGTCTTCAAAACTCAATTTCCCATCTAAAACGCACGCAAGAAGAACTCCAGGAATATGGAGACGACCCAGACATCGCACAAGCAATCAAAGAAAACAACCAGACGTTGTCAGTACAAGGCAGTACATGGACTTTGCTGCACTTATTGAGATCGACGCACGCGTTCACACAGAGCATCGCAAGATGAGCGAATATTCATGCTCAAATTGGCGCTCACCCAGCGTGGAGCGTCGAATGCCACTGGCGCTCATTATGACCTTCCTCCTGAACCGGCACCTGAAAGTAGAAATGGTAGGCATGCCAGCGGTGGATTTGGGACTGGTGATATTGGACTCGAGCCGTTGGACGCACCTCTCCCGGGAGGCAACTCGGGTCTTGGGTCATCGAATTCAACTGGGGAGGATGAAGAAGAAAGCGGTGTGCATTTGTAGTCCTACGTTATTCTTGATCATAATTGCCGCATTGTACATCATCTAATCACTATGCATTAGTTCAACAGGATTTCGCGAGTCGATCCTTCCAGTCGCTGCGGAAACGAAAAATCAACCCGATAGGGCTGAGGTAGAAGTAGCATTGAATGATAAACATAGACGATAGCTAGTGTTGAACGTTTGAACGCTCGAGCTAGTGTGCGAATCACTGCTGCTTTTAAAGTAAAGGTCAAATTCCAAATCCCGAGGTGACTCCATGTGTGCTGGGGTCGGATAGCCGTTCTTACACCTTGCTTGCCACAGAACCCTCTTCCACTAATTTAAAGGCCGCCAGAGTCGGGGACGCGCTGCTTGTGGGTCTTCGTATTGTTGCTGGCGCATTCACTGTCAATATACCTATCGATGTGAGTGTCTTGTTCTTGTGTATTCAGCAGCACATATTTTATCTGCAAGAGAATTTTACTATGGAGGATCCTAAAGCTGCGCGTACATGCAACGAGTGCCTGCGAGCATCATTCCAATATAATATGTCATGAGATATCCAACGCTAATAGGAAACTGGTAGCAATACATATACAATGACCAGTCAGCTTCCTAATCCACAGGCCCAAGCTTTCAGCCAATCTTGACAAAGGATACAAAAGGATGATCGAAGACGGGACGCCGCCAAAAGACCATGATCGGACGGAGAACTCCCCATTTGCTGAATTATCCTTAGTTCCTTGAGCGTGCGTCGGCGCGGCGACAACTTGGAAACAGAGAACGTCAAAAGTTCTACTTTCATGTCCGTTCCAGTAGGCTCACATTCAGCAAGCGTGTGGGCGCTATGCGGAATGGGCAACGAAAAAGTCTGGAGATTGCTGAGTGGAGCCCGCGCCATCCACTCAGGCAGCTTGTAGATTTTCGATGCACTATCGCGGTGGCAGATGCCACACTGGTGCCGAGTACTGTCGGTTGTCGTGTGTGTAATGGAGATGACATTAGATATAGAAGCAAGGAAAGCCGCTCCATGGTCGGTCTTGATAAAGGACGACCATTGGCGAGTCATGGATTCAGTACCCGTCACCATCAAGATTTTTGGGCTGTACGGAACCGGAGATTTCCAGGCATGGAAAAGGCAACCTGACAGAAGGCCCAGATTCTCAAAGTCGACTGCGATGGACGGTGCAGCGAGCAGGACAGGAGCCAGGGGACTGAGGTCTAGCCCAGATTGCATTTGTCCGAATTCGTTGAGCGAAAGTCCTGAGAGGGAGCCACGAAACTGTCCCATCCACATCCTGCGTACATGCTTCGCGTAGTCAAATTTGAATTGATAGTCTTGCTGAGCGTATGCCTGCTGCATACGTAAGGTGTCCACGAACGCTGTCACGTTGCGCAATTGCGGGAGCAGCACAGTGTGAAGAATTTCGGGCAACACCGTTTTCCTGACCTCTTTAGAGACAAGACAGAGAGCGAGGGCGAATGAGTATGGGTTTTTAGACTTGTATGGTACAATCTGAGAAAAACTGGGTTGTGCCGCATATTTAAGGATAAGGAGGACCAGCTCAACTGGAAGGTCGCCAAATGGAAATGAAAGTTGGGTAAAAGGTTGCATGATGAAGTAGCCAATGTCAAATTGATTTGGACTGTGTAGGAGTCCTTAAATACTCACTTCATAAACAATGACCGCCACAGCGTCATCCACAGAAGTAGAAGCGCATTGTGTGCAGTGGACCAAAAAGTGTCACTCGATAGTCCACGGCAGAGCTATTGTTCCTTCTAGGTCGCATAACGTGCTCTTGCTTGGGACCATGAGATATCACTCGATGGTCTACGAGTGATTGGTACTTCTAGGTCGCACAGTGCTCTTGCTCGGGACTGGTCGATTACTTGATCGTCACGGGTTGGTCACGGCGGGACTCATGGCGTCACGGCGTTGGTCACACAGATACATCATAACAACTTGAATTACTACTAATTCTAAAAAAAAGCCGAATACTACACAAACTGGACGCCAGACAAAGAGCAGGGCGGTGGTGATGCCATCACGATATTGTTTCCATGCTAGTACGTTACCACTGGTATGACTAAAGTTGTGATTCAAATGTTGTCATCGAGCTAAAGCATTGATGCATCATGATGCATGATTCAGCGCTCAACGTTCAACGTTCAACTACGACCTTACTATTAGTAATGCCCCCGCTCAGATCAGGATGCTGCGGTGCACGGTATCATGATGTGGCAGCTCTCAATTGATCAATAATCACTATGAACCCCTTGCATCGACCTCGTAAACGATTCTCCAGTTTCGGTTTTTAGTCCGACCATTGCTTAAATAGACATCAAGCAAATGGACGAGTCAGCTATCACTTCCCCTCACCCCTTCAATCCATCATGGCCATTCACCACATAGGTAAACCCTCCTTCCAAGCGTTGAAATCAGATGCTAATGCACAGCGCAGTCCTGTATAAGTTTAAGCCCGAGGTGACCCCAGAACAGAAACAGAACGTGAGGGACAGCGTCAGCGCTCTTCCGTCGCAGGTACCTGCAATCCAAAACCTTATCACTGGCGAAACGGTGTACAACCATCTCGGACACGGCTTCGACGAAGGTATGCCATTTTTCGTCTTGTTTCAGAGTGGTCATTAAGATCGTATCTTAGGGGTCATTTGCGTGTTCGAGAGTCAAGCCAAGTTGAACGAGTATCGCCCACACAAGGCGCTTGTTGATTATCAGGCGTTATTGGACCCTTTGCTCGAAGGTATGTCTTGTTTTTGTTTGAAGATCGCTTTCATTGAATGGTTGGGTGCAGGTCTACTCATTTTTGATATCGAGTCATCCGCCTAGAGAGGAAACTAGTTTGATAGGATGTTGTACTGCTCGCGCAAGTGATAGCTCAAGGTGCTGCGTATAATTCACTTTCGGCTCGCGACCTTTGAAATAAAACGTAATGTTTGATACGCAGGTGGTGGAATCAACTGAATCACGTTCGAGTCGTAACTATGGGCATTCACATCATTCGTGAGTCAGAATGCGTACACCTGATTGATGGGTGATGGATGGCGGCTCTACTAGTCGACGTCAAAATGGCAGTTCTTTGCGAAAGCTGATAGTGCCCATCACTTAGGGGCTTATGTCTGTGCCCAAGATACGCTGGAGTGAGCGCCGGGGGTCACGATGCTTCTTCACATTGATAAGTCCGCTGCTCACCATAAATAGCATTCGCCACGTACTTTGTTTAAACAAGCCGTCACGTAGGTGTTCTTGTTTGGGACCACAAGTTGTCGCTCGGCAGTCCACAGCAGAGTTATTGGTCCGCTTGACGTTTATGATTAACCTCTGTCGGAATGGATCAATGATTACTGATTATCACGGCGTGCTGTAGACTTGGCGTATAAAACTGACATGATGGAACATTAATAATCAATTCTAAAAAAGCTGAATACTGAGTACTGAGTAGCTGCAAACCGGACGCCGTAAAGAGGGCGGAAGCACCCGGAGCTAAAGCCTTGATGCATGATGAATACTTGAATTCAGCGCTCAACTATGACCTTAGTAATGGTTGCAGTGCCCCCGCTCGGATCAGGATGCTGCGGTGCACAATATCATGATGTGGCAGTCCGTTGTAGTTCCTCAATTGATCGATAATCATTACGAACCTCTTGCATTGCCCTCACAAACGATTCGCTAGTTTCAGTTCTAGTCCGACCCTTGCTTAAATAGACATCAAGCAAATGGGCTCAGCTATCACTTCCCCTCACCCTTTCAATCCATCATGACCATTCACCACATAGGTAAAGCCTCCTTCGAAGCGTTGAATTCAGTTGCTAATGTACAGCACAGTCCTGTACAAGTTTAAGTCCGAGGTGACCCCAGAACAGAAACAGAGCGTGAGGGACAGCGTCAGCGCCCTTCAGTCGCAGATACCTGCAATCCAAAGCATCATCACTGGTGAAACGGTGTACAACCGTCTCGGACACGGCTTCGACGAAGGTATGCCATTTTTCATCTTGTTTCAGAGTGGTCATTAAGACCGTACCTCAGGGGTGATTTTCCTGTTCGAGAATGAAGCCAAGTTGAACGAGTATCGCTCACACAAGGCGCATATTGATTATCAGGAGGTAGCGAAACCTTTGACCGAAGGCATGTCTTGTTTTTGTTTGAAGATCGCTTTCATTGAATGGTTGGGTGCAGGTCTACTCATTTTTGATATCGAGTCATCCGCCTAGAGAGGAAACTAGTTTGATAGGATGTTGTGCAGGTGATGGCTAGAGATGCTGCTGTGTATGAATTGCCTTCGGATCGCGGCCCTTGAAGTGAAGAATCTCAATACGATGCTACTTCGCAGGTATCTGAATCAACTGAATCACCTTTCAATCCATTCACCTCATCCGTGAGTCGGAATGTGATACACCTTCGGATGGCTCTGAGTCAGGTTGACGCCAAAAACAAGCTAACGTTTAGGAGCTTATAATGTCCCGGGGTGAGAGTCACAATGGTATCGGTTCTGCAGTGCTAGCAGTCCGTCGTCGCCCCAGACTAGTACAAGCTCAAGTCGACTTTTGCTTTTAGATGATCGTCACCCTCTGCAGCCGAATTGTTCCCGCCCTCGCATACACAACCCTCTCGCCGGCTTGATCGGTCTGTACTTTGTTTAAACAAGTCGTCAACGCGCGACTTTGAATGAAACTTGCAGCATTCATCATTGTACACCATTAATGGCACAGACATCGTATTTCCAATAGTTTTTCGATCTATGAGAGGTGCCATGCGAATATGGAGACGAAGTCGGAAACAAACTTGGATGATCAAGAGTTGAGAACACAGCAGAATACTCGGATGTAGACTCGCGAGTGACCCGTCCATGAGGCAAGCCGTCGACAGACAAACTGGCACGTTCAATTTCATGTGACGTTGCGCCCGAATAAGAAGAACCTTTGCTGACCCCCGGAAAAGCACCTCTTTTTGGGAAGTTGACCCTTTGGAAAGTGACGCCGATCCAAGTTGCCAGTGCTGGCACCATGTCCAATTTCCCTGCAGTTTCACCAGTCTGATTATCTATCGTCAGCTTGCCTCAAAGGCGGGCTGCTTATACCAGTCTAGAGGGGAATGCATTGCAAATACACAGCACAGGATGACGAAGTGGACAAAATTATGTAACACCGAGCCGCCGTGCTCATATATATATGTTGGGGATACAACATCCATGTGACTCTTCTTTCTTCCTTCTTTCTAGTTCACCATGACGATTCACCATATAAGTAGGTTTTATCGTTCTCTCTCGTCCATCTTCAAGCGCTCACACATTGCACAGTCTTATACAGGTTCAAGCCTGAGGCAACCCAAGAACAACGACAGAGTGTGGAAGACTCTGCCCGTTCCCTTGCATCCCAGATACCTGCAATCCAGGGCATCGTTGCTGGAAAAACAGTGTACAATCCCCTTGGACATGGCTTTGATATCGGTACAGCATCTCTCATCGTATCTACAACCCGGATGATTAATAAGACTGCTTTAGGGGTTATTTTTCTATTCGAGAGCGCGGTCAAATTGGACGAGTATCGCCCACACAAGGCGCATATTGATTATCAGGCGTTCACAGCACCTTATCTCGAAGGTGTGTTTTCTTGTTGTTCAAAGACCGCTGTATCTGAACAGGGCGCTGTCAGACAAACTCATCTTTGATATCGAGACAGCTTAGAGGGGAAACTCTCTAGTTTGATATCGTGCTGTACTAAGTAGAGTCGTGTAGATGGCTAAATCTATTGCGCTTATCATGA
Organism: Suillus fuscotomentosus; assembly: GCF_016647785.1. Lineage (NCBI taxonomy): Eukaryota > Fungi > Basidiomycota > Agaricomycetes > Boletales > Suillaceae > Suillus > Suillus fuscotomentosus. The sequence continues at coordinate 346,191 of NW_024539516.1, read as the reverse complement.
TGAGGAAATTGATAATCCTCCACTTCGGCTTCCGACTATGATTTTTATATAGACAGATATTTCTGTCAGACAAGCCATATCGTCACATGCACACAGTCCATGTCATACACCATACACCTGTCTCAAATAGAGAATGCTGACACTGCAAAGTGATCCTAGCACACGTCCGAGGTTTTGAGCGACCATTCACTTCCCGGTTCTATCTGAGTTCATCATGACCATCTACAATATAGGTAACTTTCCATCAGACCCCCTCGTCTTGCTTGGAATTAACGCAGCAAAGTCCTGTACAAGTTCAAGTCGGAGGCAACCCCCGAGCAAAGAGAGTATGTGAAGGAACTTATCAAAGAGCTTCCATCAAGAATATCCGCGCTTCAGAGCGTTATCACCGGAGAGAAGGTCCTCCACCCCCTCGACCACGGCTATGACTTGGGTGCGCTATCTCACACAAGCTTGTGACTTGCTGTCCAACAAGCTCTAGGGGCCATTTTTTTGTTCGAGAACAAAGAGAAACTGGATGAATTCCGCCCGCATCAGGCGCATACTGATTACCGGGCCCTCTCCGGTCCGTACCTTGAAGGTGCGTATATTAATGCTGCCAATAGACTAGATCACGTAGCGGGAAAATTCCCAGACAAGATGGTCTTCGATATGGAAGCGGCTTGAAAGAAAAAATAAATGGCAAAACCTCGAAAGCATATGTTAGGGGTGCGCGTAATACGTATACAGTGTCGATTCTTCATGCGAGATGGGTCCGTGAAACTGATGGTGTGGAGAAGGTTCAGTTATAGATCGGGAGAGGTAGCATCCTGGTAACTGTGAACAACATGAAATATATGGATGTGATGTAACACACCTGTCTGCATTGAACATAAAGTTCCCTGCCATGTCCTCTCCTTCCAAGAATCGGTTGGGATACACAACTTCGAGGATATGAGAAGAAGTTGATGATGGGGGTAATGGATGGCACTCACCAAGGTGTCCACGGACATTTTTCAACAGCTCTTCCATTTCATCTCGTTCCTGCTTGGTGAAAGGCTCTATCCCATTCACAGGTTTTCGGCTACGAGTGTCCTTGTCAAGGAGCTGAGATCCTCTGGAGGGGGCGCCGTCGCTTCCATCGTTGGTGCAAAAGGTTTCGCGGCTCTCCTGAGCGGCATCCGCCAAACCTTCCTTTTGATATGGTCCGTCTTCGTGCGTTGTCTCTGAGGGTACTTGGGATGCTGGGTAGGACGAATGACTACTTGTTGCCTATGCGATAAAAGTATTTGAGAGGGGTATAGCGAAGAAAAGATCCACAAACCAGCTTAGAGAAGCGTTCGTGGTGAATAACAAATTCTTTGTAATGCTTCCACGTCGTAATGTGGTCGTCGGGAATAGCATGGAAAACTTTGCGATAAATCTCGGTCTGCGAAAAAGAATCAGTCTATCCACCACTCCTAGGCAAAGATAACATACGTTATACGTAGCGCAAGCAATCCATACATTCTTCCAAAATGCATCAGATATCGGGTCCTCAAAACCCTCTGGATCTACATGGGGAGCGGGGATCGATACAGTCCACGCTTTATTGCCGACTTTGCTAGTGAGATACTTCCTGGGCAGGGTCTTGGTTCCCAGAGAAGTCTTCTCAAGCGCGTCGGGGTCATTGGCTCCCGACTCCAGATGGAGTGGTTCGTCACCGCTCTGTAGATTCTTTAACGCAAGCGCCGGAGCACTATTCGCTTTCCCATTAGGTGTGCGCTTCTCGACGGGGTCAGAGTTTCCGCCCAGTTGATGTTTGAGCTTGTCTTTCAAAGGAGGATGCTCAGCCTCTGAACCTGGAGGCAGGTGGTCTTGAACAACTGCCTCTTCTACAGTTGGGACTATTATGCTAGGGATTCCTGGTTCCTTCTTGCCTTCACAAATGTACGACATACGCTCCTCCAGAGATGCATCTTGCTCCGGATTGTTTGGTTTGTAAAGTTCCACCTTCCCAACAAATTTCTTGAGGTGGTGGAAAGCATTCCCAGTAGCTTCGTTGTCAGCTTAATCGAAATTTAGTCTCTCAAATCTTCGAGACTGTGGTGAACACGAACTTCGTTTGATATCTTCGCCTGCAGTGTGGAGCATATTAGACATGGGATCCATGTGCTTGGCTTGAGTGACATGGCGATCACCACGCTCTTGCTCTAATTCTAGGTCCCATTCTTGTTCATGATCAGGCTCGATTTCTTCTTGGGGTGTAGGCTCAGAATCAATCATGGCGTCAACATCCACACCAACATGCTCTCGCATCAACCGCATTCGCAAGGTGTGTGCAAATCGCCCGACCTTGAAGGGTTTTCCTGCCATCGTGCTGATGCACCACGGCTATCAGAATATTAGCAGACGAGACCGAGAAAGCCGTACCCGTCAATTAGGTCAGTGTCTCGAATGACTGCAGCAATTTCGGAATCTCGATCGCCACGTTGAGAACGCTCATTGATGTTTGCACTGCCAATAATTGCCAGACGGTCATCCACAATACAAACCTAATGAGATCGGTGGGTCTGAGTATTCAATTTCAAGGATTGAATCGGTATTTATACCTTGCCATGAATATATAACTATAGCGTGGTCAGGGGGTTCAAAAGCACAGCAGCATAGGCACTTACTATCTCAGTAGTCAATACACCGTTCCGCATTTTAGCCCAGTTTCTCAGTGAAAAAACAGAGATATAATCTTCAGGCTAATGATAAAGAATAAGCACAGCGGTTCCAATCGTAAAATCAACCACGCACCTCTATACTCTCTTTGCGAAGTCGAGCAAATATCGAATTGGGCCCACGGCTGATAGTGCGGTTCTGACACTCGACAATGATTCGAATCTGATACGTTTATTCAGTAATATTTCGGAAAATGTGTTTCCCAACTAACTGCGCTAGCGTCACTGTGATCAATGGAAAAGGGGAAGCCAGGGAGGAGGGGAATGACGATGCAACATTTCCACGGAGTGCCCTCACGATGTGCGCGGATGATCCGATCGACCAACGCATCGCCAATCTGGTTCTCAACCTTGACATCGTTCACGACGGTCCTGCGAGACAAATCAGCAAGCAGTGGTAGCAGAGCAGTGAGTACTCACGAGGTTATGAAGAATTGATTCTCAATGTACACGAAGTGTTCCGACATCTCGATGGCTAAAAGATTATGTTAGTAACATTTCCTGCGTAAGCCACGATGCTCGACCTTTTAGGTATGCATTTTGAATTGAATGCTCAATTCGATTGGAAGTACCGAGCGACCAAGGGCCGGCTGATCTGCAGATCTGCATCTCGCATGTGCCTGTCAGACCCATTGCAGCGAGCTCTTCAGGTTTGAACTCAGGTGGAGGTAGCAGGAAAGGCATGGTTCGGGAATGGTTCTGATAAAATTCAAGCGAAGTCAAAAGATTTATCAAGCAACAAACACACCTTCAGCCGAAGCAAATAATTCCATCTGTAGCTCGGTAGTTAGATGATATACTTCGAGCGAATGAATTTGAAGACAAACCTTTCAACAAAATGTCGAGCGAGATCGCGAGCAGGCTGGCCTACGACTTGCAAACCTACATCATGCCTTCGGGGAAGAGCTGTGAATGTCAATATTTCCTGAAGCACAAACTATCGTACCAAGGCATCCGGGCCACCTTCGTCCTGTCATACATGTCCTCAAAGGGTTTATTTAGCGCATGAAAATCAAGAACCCGCGGGTTACTGTAGTCTTTGCCTGTGATGCATAGTCAGCCAATTCCTAAGTTTACCGTATAGCTAAAACGTACCTGGCCAGATTTCGGTCTTGTCTGCCGATAGCTCTGGGTCATCGACGATGACGTGCTGTGGCGTATCCCATCTTTAAAGTTCTTCAGTGATGAAAACTGGTCGACGTCTGAATTAACTGCACACCTTCCGAAACATAGGTCAATTCCTCCCATGAATGCTATAGTCTCATCAATAACGCAAAGCTTCTCGTGCTATTATGGATATGTCATTGGTAGCTGCGTTCTTGCGTAAGGACCCTTACATGTGCCCAGTAGAATGTACCAGTTTGGAAGTGTGAAGGTGAACGTTGAACCATAATGTTTGGGTGTAGCGACATGAGGCGTTGCTTCGCATAACTTTATGATACGGTGAGTCCACAAAATTTACGACGCGCTTGTCAGTTCTTACTTGCTATCCGTGGGGGTAGTTCGATTCGAAACTTCCTGGCTAGAACCAGATCAATAACACTAGATACCGACATTCGAAAAGTTCTCACTATAGAATTATGTGGATCTTGACGCCTTCTTTGGCCTTTCTTTCAAGCAGATGATCCAAGCGATACTTGGGTTTATTAGGACGCCTCAGTTGCAGTTCTGTACTACATAAACAACGTGACTACCATGATGAGCCATGGACGTACCAGGGGATAGCCACCAGTCGTGAATATAGATGGTCGATTGTGCCATGAGGATAGCCCGAGACAAATTCCACATATAGTCGCGCTACTCCTTGTAATCAATGTCAGATGATATGGAGAAAAGGAGACACGAACCCCATCAACAAGCCACTGAGCAGCGACGTTCAATCGCACTGGAGCAAAGCTGTCAAAGCGATTTTTTGCGATGAATGGGGTGGCAGCAGCGGCTTTTTCTAGGGCAGTAATCCATTGCAACATTTGACGCTAGGTCCAGGGCACCCTTCGTCAGTAATGTATAGTCACTCAACATGAGGAACCAACCTCATTTCTTGCCCATAACTTCAACCGCATTTGCGAATTCTGGACATAAAACGTATGCTTTGAGACATCATCCGACCGTTTCTTCTTCTTCCTCTTATCTTGTTCATTTGTCTCCCCTTCTGTCTCCCTACCCTCGGCGGGACCACTGCTCGTCAGAGGATTCACATGCGTAGACGGATCTAACATCGGTGTCGCAGGACGAGATGATGCTGCAGAGCTGCCAGAACTGACTGTCTCTGTCCTCGTGTGCCCCGTTCCCGTGGTATTATTCCGATTGATCGGCACCTCACCATCTGTAGTGGCTGTAATATTTGGCGATGACCTATTGGCAATTCGAAGGACCCGCGAAAGGCGACTTTTGATACTATCTATCGCAGAGAGACATTCGGCCTCGGCCTGTGGGTACTCTGTCTGAGTCTGTGGGTGCGGCTGCTGCTGTGTCTTGTTGAGGCCAACAAGAAATTCACGGTCCTCCGGTTCTGCGTGCAAGAGGTGCAGACCCTTACGATAGTATCGCGTAGGCCGAATAATCTTGAATTCCGAATCGAAGAGGAAGACGTCCCAAATTACAATCTAAGCCATGTTTATTAGTAGCAGGATTGTCAGTGAAATGGCGCTCGGCTTGCCTCTCCTGGGTCCTCCACGGCCACGATATAACTATCACGAACGGCACACCACCGAGACACCTTCCGCTCTCGCCACCGTGCTGATTTTCGCCCAAACCCGGGGCCATTACCTTCTGTGTCAATGCGCAGGAATCCAGCTTTGAGTTGTGCGCCACCAAACTGAGCAAGAGTGATGAATGATGCGCTTATCTCAAGGAAGCATGCAAGTCGGTTTGCAGTTGGGTGAAACATCTAGGACGGTGTTTGTGAAGGGTAGTTGCGGCATAGGAGAACAGACGAACAACAGCGCGTATAAGCTTAAGCAAATAGTCCTCTAGCGCTTCTCGTTGCAAACGAGCAAAATCAGTTTGTCTGACGTGACGCTCGCTGGATTCCTTCTTCAAGAATTTAAAGTAAGGAAGACCTGTACAACAGCTTAGTATCTCCGAACATCGACAAATGTACAACTCTTACTAGTTCGAGGAAACTCTGGCAATACATCTTTTCGACTTTTGAACGCATTGGATACAGCGTAATGGGCATGCAGGGAAAGGAAATCACGAAGCTGCCTGTAGACCACCCAACGCACTGCGCCGTTGGCATATTCACACTCGATACGAAACACAGCTTTATGCGCTTGCATGGGATGTAGACTGTCACTAATCCGTATGCGCAGACGATGGAGGAGGATAGGGATGCGCCGATGCCCCTTCTCGTCGTGTTCAAACCACAAACGCAGCATCAATGTGGACAAACCGCCCGTAATGAGTTCATCTGTGATATTCACCTCGTGTGAGGTGACCACGGAGTGTGGTGCAGGAATGCCAGGTTGCCCAGCACGAATGACAGAAGGTAGGAGACTACGTAATTTGTTCCATTTTGCGGATGCTGCTGGCTTCTTGTAATCTATTTGGGGAGGGTGAGATTGAGAGCGCTGGAGATCCAAAGGGGGAGGATCTGTGGGCTTGCAAACAGGTCCTATTGTTTGATGGCGAGACATGGGTTTCCTCTCTGTCTTCTCTTCTTCCTCTTCAATTATTGTGTTAGAATGTTCTGGGAACATCGAATTCGACCTGTCCTCTAATGGTGAATCATGGGATTGGTCCAAAACCCTGCTTTCTCTTGCTTTTCCCTTCTTATCTGTGGTCGCTTTTCCCAAAGAAGGGCTGATCTCAAGCGCACCGCGAAAGCTTGACGAACTTGAATTAATTTGAAACGAGGTTTTGCCACGATCTAAATCATTTTCAAAAATATCACTGTATTCCTGCTGGCTATTGCCATGAATTTGACGCGAGATAGATGAAGAGCGGTGGGAGAAGGTGAATGATAAGGAGCGTGGTGGTCCTGTACGGCTTGATGGTGTGTCAGGGAGGGTACCCCTCGGTGTCCTGAGTGGAGATCCGGGAGGGGAGATTGGGGCTGGTGATTCAACGCGGCTCGTGCCATGTTCTATCGAAGACTGCGAGTCAACGTTCCCGGTCTCATCATCATGTTTTCCGTGTCCAGACGAATTGGCAGAGTTCTCTTTTGCGTCTTGTGTATGGCTGGTGCTGATTCTAGCGTTGACCGAGTTTAAAGATGACATTGCAAAGTCGCAATATGCAGATCACGATGAATGGCTTTTTACACAGTCTGCAATAGCGACTCCACCGATTATTCAATCACGTATGACACGGTGATTGGCAATTGCGGAGTTGACGCGAATAGCTCAAGAAACGATACGCCTATACGGAGATGATTAGTATTGAGAACTTGGGTATTATCACCAGCTGCAACCGTAGCGCTCACTGTGTTCAGCAATTCAAAGTCAATGTCAACCGTGTTGAAAAGGAAGACATGAACAGACGCTCATATGTAATTGTTGACGTAATCATAATCGTTTTTTGGCGCCCGTGACGGTCACCGACCTCAAACGTCACTTCACTTCAGTTCATTGTCAAAATTGACGCGGATGTTTATCAACCTGCCTCCAACGCCGGTGCACGCAGAGGTCCTGGTGGTAATGCCAGGGACAAGTGCACTACCGTGATAACGATCATCAATGCTAGTGTAAGTATTTTTAATGCTTGTTGCCAGGATCAGTCATCCTTCCGGAATCCGGCTGTGGTCAATCAATCACCTGCTCGGAGCTCCTGCTTCTAGTACGTTCACGATCGACGGTTAGACTCAGTCTACCACACTGATGAGCCGAGATCTGACACTGCTTTGTGCTATCAATTCAGGTGACTGGAACCCGCGTGCTTCAGTGTGATGATGGGACTTCATCGAATACGGGCCCGGGATCCTTCAATTTCAAGATCGGATAACTGCATTTGATCAATGGCTTTGTTCAAGATCGATACAGCGGTGCAATACTGACCCCTTTACTCCACAGATAAGCCTGTAGTTGGCTGTTGAGTGCTTCACTTATCACTGCAATTCGAAATCAAGAAGGAACGACCGTATTCCTTCTTTATGGTCTGGCCAAGGGGGATACCCCAACCAGTTAATTTTGGTGCGCATGCACAAATTTTCAAAATGTAGACGACCAAAACCTTGGAGAATGCTAAATATGCTACATCTATCCCTGTTCATCTGCTACAAGACTATATACTTCTTGTACACGATAACCAAAAACAACAACTCATGAGGCAACGCCGATCAACAGCATACTATACCCTCGAAGGATTTACAGCCAAGTATCCACCATCAATAATCAATTCCTGCCCATTCATATATGCCGCAGCAGGCGATGCAAGATACACGGCAGTGCCTGCCATTTCAGCTCCGCTGTTCATTTTTCCTGTCAGTAAAGGCGCTAGTCCGCGGATCAAGCTTCACTCACGTCCCCGGCCTTTTTGCTGGTACCGGCACCACCGGCATACCAACCGAATCAGTCGCAGTTTGTCCTGTAATACTGTCATACGTCATCTCGCTTTCATACACGCCTGGCGCGATGGCGTTCACTCGAACATTGATTCCTTTCAGGGCAAATTCGGTCGAAAGCATCCTGGTCAGGTGAGATGCAGCAGCTTTTGAGCTGTTGTAGCAGAACTTGTCCGTCAAAGTTAGCAATGATAAACGAACGCGACCGTGACTTTACTCACATGTCTCTGTGCGACCTTTATGAGCCCGCTGATACTGGTGATATTGATGACGCTTGAAGAGAACCCTTCTTTACCGGTATCCTTAGAGCCCTTGTCGAGCAAATCCAAAAACGCAATAGTCACAAAGTAGATCGAAGATGTGTTGATGGCGAAAAGGGAGCCCCACTCCTCGAACGATTCATTGTTGAAGAGGTATTCACTAAGTGGTCCGGCCTCCTTTTGAGCAGTAGTCGATGGCTGATTTAGTTCATCAGAGACAGGACCACATTGGCCAGCACTTTGTTCGATCATAAGTCACAATAAAATAGGGAGAGTAGATGTCATACTTGTTCACCAGAATGTGTAGTCTTCTCTCTGCTTGGGATATTCTCGTCACACCAGCTTTAATGCTGTCCTTATTCGTGACATCCATCTCTTGTCTATGCATTATGCTTGATCAGCCCGCACGAAACGAGAATAAAGGATAGATCTCACGCGATCATAAGTCCCATGTCGTCACTCTTAGTTGCATTCCACTCCGCAACTACTCCATCAAGAACATTCTTCCTTCGGCCGGTGATATACACCTTGGCCCCATTAGCAGCGAGGCCACGTGCAATATTAAGGCCGATGCCTGTGCCACCACCGGTCACTAGTGCGATCAGGCCAGTGAGATCGTAGAGCTTCTTCAACGTATAACTATCAGGAGAGGACATGGTGATACAAGCAATGAAAGGAGGCTGCAAGATATTAACAAGATACTCAGTTTGAGTGAGAGGATTCTAGTACCGCAGTAAGTACCTGCGAGAAAACAACGGGGGCTGGTAAGTTTGATCGAGTACGGAACAGATGTAAGAGTCTCACTTCAGTCTGATCAAGAAGGCTGAGTGAATCGAGATGTAAGGGGTACGTAGACTATATACTGAGGTTGCATCCGGTGATGTAAAATAGACGTGTGTTATTGTACGTGTGCGGCTGTAAGTGGTCACAGATGCATTAATGATTTGTCGTAGCGAGACCTGCACGTTACGTCGGATCATGCAAGGCCAGCACATGGTGCACAGATAATTAACCGCTTGAGTGACCATGAGGCCCAAGTTGAATAGACAATTAGTCGAAGCGAGACCGGAATGGAATAAACAAGATTAGTTACAAGGAAGTCAAGCCACGATGCCACTAGGTTCATTGGAGTTGAATTTGTCTTGACGCGGCCCCGATCCCGGGACCCCTGATTTCCAGACTATAGCGAGAGCTATCCGCTGACTAATCGTCAACTCGGGTGAGTCCACCTAACCATATAGAACGAAGACAGTCGTTCTGTCTTCATTCCGATATACACAGACTGCGGTCCAATCCCTGAGTAGGCTAGTGAAATCTCCTTTAACAATTTCAGATTCATATCGACGCAGACTGCGCAGTCACGTACGACTGACCACCCAGGATACCAACCCCAAACAAGGTTCCGGGTCTCGATACCATCGAGTTGAGCAAGCTCGACTTCAGCAACCACTGCGACAACCAACATTCTCGCGTCTTCGTCATGAGGAAAAGCAATCCCTTTTCCATCGTTCACCGTAGTAGTAGATCACCCATTTCTTACCGACGAAATCCACACTAGGTGATATGCATTGGGACCATGTTGGAGAGACAGAATGGACAGGCCGGGTTGGCCGAACATAGTTTCGGCAGCGATGGACACGGGGGTTTCTTGAAAGAACAGCGAAATGAACGGGCCTGCGGTTGGTCCACGGCAGTTTCCAGTTTCAGTATGTAGGCAATCCTGATAAGACAAAAGGCGTGTGTTGGCCACGAGTGCGCGGAAAATCCCCATCAGGAAGATGGGTGGCGGGAGTCCGCAAATAGTTATTTAGTTCGCTAAACTTGACTCACGTGTAGATCCTGTAAGGAAAGTGAAAATCCCATCCACTGGTGGGAAAGAATGGGCCTGCAAAAAATGTGGCAGAGAAGGGGGGCAAAAGTATATTGCTCATCATATCCACGCTCCATCATGCAGTGGCAAATCTCCACTAAGGCAATACATGTGAACAAGGTCCTTTTCAACACCATCCACTTCCAAATTGCGAAGTTCTCTGAAACATTTCGCGAGGGAAAGAATGGAGGAGTGATCTGCCCAGCGACCCGCCATCGCCAGAACCTTGATGCTGGATGGTATTGTGACTTCAAAAAGGCTCAGGGCGGCTCTGAGTCCAGGAAATGGCGCTGACTTCCACCAGCGTCTATTAGCGGGTTGACAGCGAAGGTCAACCAGATGTAGTTCGTGAAGGTTGGGTACAGAAAGGCGGGACAAGAGTAATGTAAGTTCGGGAGGTATGTCGATATCCGATTTGTCGACGGCAAGAACAAGCCGCTCGAGCTGCAGAAGGTGAATCTGTCCTGCAGGAACACCGTCGTGAGATAGGTACAGAACTTCTCCATCCAGCACTGTTCTCCTAAAGCATATGCGAAGCTCGCGCAGTGCGCATGAAATTCGAATCATTCCTAGAACTTCATCTACGGCGATTGATCCAGTTGTGAATCCGTGATGAGTATAGTCGAGATGTGTGAGGCGTCCATAGAGCCCTGGCAGCCAGGTCAGGCGAATACCATCAAGCGTGACGTGATCTAACCGAGGCGCAACACCTGCAAAAAGACCAAACTCCTTTGAGTCATCATTCTCTGGAAAACAGAGAGTAAGCTTCTCCAGTCGCAGCGCGTGCACAAATGGAGCAAAGGTATGTGCGCCCATGCTATCATTGCCCCGTTGCTCTGGATGACATATAGGGCCGAGAGTAGTATTCCATAGGAACGGCGAGTAACTTGAGAACCGCAGCTCAAAGGAGCGGGCTCTGGATATGTGTGGGACAATAAGATGCAGTTGCAGGGCTAACGCGTCTATATCGGGAAAACGGTGCTGCGGAGGTGTGATTGTAATGTCGAGGGAACACCCACGGGCGCGGGCTATGCGTTCCTTCCACAGACGTAATCCATGAGAATCAAACGACAGGCGCCGCCAGAGGGTATGCGTGTGTATCGCAAGCATCCTCCATGGGTGGCAGACATGCGAAATCGTGATAAGAAATAAGGCATCATCAAACGAGCCCAGCTCAAACACACGAATGAGAAGCTCTGGAGGGAGGGTGTGAATGGGATGATGTTGGAGGTTGGAGATCGGACTACGGTATAGAGATAATGTTAGGGAAGGGCGAGCGAAGTCTGGGAATTTTACAGTTGAAGGTGATGGCGAGGGAGGAAAATTGGTGCGATCGATGACGGACGAACTGCAGTATATTAACTCTGGAGAGTGCCTGGGACATAGTCAGGGAGATATCAATAATGGTGAAGGATAAACTTACTGAGGAGGATGAACCTTTTCCTGAATCGCGTTCTTGAATGACTTCGTGAGGATTAATTCACGCCGACGAGATCGTCTGAGTATCGATGGCATGCTTCATGGTCGAGGTGAAGCACCTTAAGGATGCCACTCATTTATGGATTCAAATTATGTATGTAACTCCTGCGACACAGGGGCTCGCCTGACATAGCTTCGGCTGCAATCGGTTCCGAGCATGAGAGCAAAGAGTGGTCCGCCGGGACAATAGAGAAGCCTGACGTGACAGTAGGATTGCTGTGTCCCATCCTGGCAGTGCAAAATGTAGAAACCTTACAGCGAAAGAACAAAAAACGAGTTCCGACAATGGGTCTTTGTGAATGAAATGGGTCTGACTTATAGTAGGGTCACTCACTCGTAAGGGGACCGTCAAGATGGGAGTCATAACTATGATGCTAAGTTTCTTTCGTTACTGCCATTGCCCCCACATTGGTAACTTCTGACTATACCCCGCTGTCAGCCCCTGCCTTGTCCATCGCAGGCCAGGACACCAACTTGAAGCTTGAAGTTTAAGGCCTATTCATCGCTGACGGTCAAAGTTGAGTTCTGCAAGCTATTGTGTTTGTACCGGCTTCTGTGATGATGATTAACAGACCATTTGATAGGGTGTACTGTGTCATTGAACAGTTTCTTCTGATCGGTAATGATAGTTGAGTTGAATTTCGTGGCCTGTAGCACGTTGAGACCCTAGAGGCCCTAAACCCACTCACCGAGGAGTCGAGGATCCTGTCTCGGCCGTTTCCGAGTCGAAAAGGGACTTAGGCGTCTAGATCATAACGAGTTTCCCACGTTTGAACCATGCGCATCTTCATCCGCCCGCCATGCCATTCGTCCCGCTGCGACCCCGGCTTCGATACGATCATTACCTTGTATTTCAAGTTAGCCCGTGGCTATATCCCTCGCCGACTATAACACGACAACCACGGGCCCAGAGCAGGGAACAGTTTACTGTAATTGCGCCGGACGAACTCAAGTATTATCAACGAAAACTTATCAATAAACCAAAAGTTCCTCTCGATCGAAAGTCATTCATAATTCTTCTAGGACTTTTGCTTCGATCTCGATATATCTACTTTCCTGTCGATTCTCACTGCAAGCACAAAGTATTTGAGGTTCGTTTTATATTGATCAGCCAAAACTAAAATTCCTATCAATTGTGATCGTTACTCCAGAATCATCGATGACACCTTAACCAGTAAACTTACCTATTGAAGCTGTGGCTCGTTGTTTTCTCTTTCACCAAAGTCCTCGGATGTCCTAGCTGCACTCTGCCGGGTGTGCATTCAAGTTGGCCCGGCAAGGTGATACCCCCGGAGTCAGTGCACGAATGGCCGAGGGGTCACCGGTCACTGGCTGCCCCGAGCTACTTGAACATCCCCGGTGACCACTCAAGCGCTCACGTACTATAACATTCTCCTTGACATCTTAATAAAGCGTCATTCTCCAGCTTTTATAATCACACTCTCAATTCCTAAAACACAATAACAACAGAACACCGTGGATGATGAGGGTTTTTAGATGACACGTCATCAAAACTTATACCATCTGCGATAATTTTTGAGCTGTGGATGCCTTGAAAAGCTCTACTACTAGTACACCAAGGCTTTGAATTGGCCTTCCACATCCTTCGCTTTGTAGTTGCCACAAGTCCCCGATCTTACTACTGCGAGTAGCGACTACGACGAGACGGATCATCCGGATAAATCATATCTGTAGATTTAAGAGTAGGAAGTCGAGCGTTAACGCTCTCAGACCTAGTGTGTTCACTGAGCAGTTCAGATCATCATGCGCACGTCTAGATCAACTCTTCAAAAGATGACACGACATCGATTGAGACTCGCCCCTCATCAATAGATTTGATACCTGCAAATTGATGCAAGGGAGCAATCAAAATAAGAATCCGAAAGATACAGGGTTCATTTTCATGGGTTACGTGTATAACTCGTACAAAATCGCAGACATCCCAAATAATCTTTTTTAATTCTCACCAAAGAAACGGAACAAGTCGCGCAGGCACTCTCTGCATATACGCACGGTATTCCTCAGCAACAGCAGGGTCTTGCATAATAAGATCCTCCTAAAAACAAAAGGCAGCCAATTGCATACAGCAACACAATGAATCGGACGAGATACCCACCTCGACAAGCACCTTGACAGCAGACGCACCAGTAGTGATACCCAATCCTACAAGCGGCGCATAAGACCAGGTCATCAGCGTAAAAAATAATCCCTGGATGAGCGCGCTCCTGTCATAAGGGAGACGTCAGAGCCCAATTCCATCTTACCCATGTAGATGACGCAAGAGACTCACGTGTACAGCGGATGACGCACTACTGCGTATGGACCCGTTTGTACGATTCTGGACTTCTCGCGTCTCTGGCGAGGGGCAATGAGCTGATGTCTTGTTCACGTGTGAAAGAAGACAGTACGCACCCCAATCAGGTGCCACTGACTGCCAAGGTGCGTGAGTACGCGTGCGCCGAACCTGATGACCATAAAGGTCGCTGCACATGCTGCGACTCTCAGCCCTACTTTATTTTCGTGTTTGAAATAGGTATCAGGAAGGCTCATGCGCTGCATCCATGCAGGCTGCGCGAAGCGGTTGAAGGTAACGCATAGGATGTATGTCACGGGTGGGATGAAGATGGAGAGAGCGTGTATTGGGGTTATAATCTTGCCAATGAAAGAAGTTGGGGTGACACAGACGGGACCTGCTTCCGCGTTAGCGACTGTGGCGATTGTACGCGTGCGAGATAAGGAATATTGGAATTGTCGGAAGGTGGTAAATACGACGAGTCCTTCCACGGTTTGGGTGGATGATGGAAGAATACTAGTGAGGCCGGCGATGTAATACATGCTGGACTTGGATACGGTGATATCTTTATAACAATTTTTGGTGGCAAGAATCTGGTGATTTGGAGGTATGGTTGCTCAGCTGCGACAGAGCGGCTCTCACATGACAGCTAACGTTAAATGGTGTAAATATTGACAGTCTGTGGAGTTATGAGAAGCTGTGCTACAATGTAGCTGATCATCGTAGAAGTTGATTTGAAGGCAGTAGTCCTCGTGCCAGAAGATGATCATAAGGTGTGGTAGAAGCGGACTATATCAGTAGGGCGTAATGATAAGAACTAGTAACGTTACTAACGTACGAATGGGCATGCAACCAGTGCAATTTGAGGCGTTAGAATTAGAGTCCAGACACTTATACTGTTTGCCATTGGATGAGCCTACCAACACGATACTGGCCTTACGATGTAGTCAAGTGAAGACTAGAGTCGGGCTAAGGGTGGGTTCTTAATGCAAGGCTTTTGTGCATTGCGGTGTGCAAGATGGGTGCTTCGGCACCGCCAAGTTGATGATCAGAGGAGTTCCGTTTCCTTCCGACTTTGCTAGATGGCCGAGGTGTAAGCCGTTACGAGTTGCTGACAGCCGTGGTGATCAAGTTTATGCACGTGAAACATGACAGGATATGTCATAAGTAGCATACAATTTTATGTCAAGTGCATTTTATCGTTGAACTCATGAGCTCATCACCCTTGTCGTCGTCCTCGTCGCCGTCGCCATCGTCGATAGAATGGATGAATCCATGGAGCAAGGTTTGTGATTTGTGTTGACATTGCGATGGAAGTGTGATTTCTGACCTGTGTCAATCACTGCCCTGACTCGAATTTGACTGCCACGTTAAACTTGCCCGTCACTCCTTGTCGCTCGACGTCGTCGCCATCGTCTTTCTCAGTCCCTTTCTGCTCAGACGACGCTCGAATCGCGGGCTACGATGCCAATTCATTTCTTCACTGAATCACCACGCAGTTTCGGAGATACTAGGCGTTCGAGTCTAGCTCGAGAACCAAAAGGGAAGGAAAAGGAATCATACGTTGATCATGTCGAATTTCCTTATGGTGCGTTACGACGACTTGACCCGCAAGCTTGAGCTTACATTCTTTAGACCAAGACTCAGCTGCAGCGCTGTTACCCAATTTCACTGTCAATGGGTCAACTAGCATATCATCTAATGAATCATCTACAAGATATCCTTACTTGTATCCTGCACCTCAACAACCAAAGCCAATACCAAGGCCTATATCTCCAAAAAAACAGCGCACTTCCCTCTTATTCTCTCTCGTTCGAAAAAAACCTGGTCACCCTAGTAATGTTTCGCAATATACTCATCCAGTCGTCATGCCCGGCGTTATGGAAATATCCCGCCCATATTCCTATGTCCAAGAGGAAGAGGAGCGAGAGAGACTCAGAGATGCTGCTGCTCAGAGTATTGGTCTCGTCGACTATCCTACCAGCGAACACCCAGAGGATACCCGAGAGGAGGACCAAGTGCCCCCATCAGCAACCATAGATTCACACATATCTGAACCTCCTCTTGTACCTCCATCACCCATACCATCACCAACTCCAACACTCTTACTCCATCTCCCGCCTTTCCCCACAAACCTCGCCTCCCTCAGTTCACGAATCACACTCACAGGTACATTCCCCAAATTCTGTCCCTCATCCTCCCTCCTAGTCTACGCCCTCGCAAAGCAATGGAAAACAAGATCTATAGTCCTCACGACTGCGACCTCGGCCGCGTCGCAGACAGTCACACACCTCCATCTTTTCAAATCAAATATCCCGTCATCCTCGGAGCTTCAGCGCTTACCTATAACCCAAGACACTGCTATCTACGTCACAGAGCAATCCGGGCCTGGTATGAATTCCACTCGAACTGGCACCCTCAGCAAACGCGAAAGCAGGAGCGGAGCGAGAGGCAGTGGAGGCAAGTCAAACGGCTCAGTCGTTGCTATTGAGCAAGGCGAAATCATTTGGCATTTCGAGATGCAAGATCCGAGCGAGAGACAGAAGTGGATTGGTGCCATAAAGGCAATTGTCTTGGGCCAAAGGTAGGTTGTGTCGCGTCGTTGGGTCCTGGTATTAATACCCCTCTCCAGATCCATGCGCGCAGGTCTCACTGCATCACCCCACCTCAGTGGGCATGAACCCCGCGGGGATATGGATGTCATGCTCTCCATGCGACTTCAAGCATCATTATCTTCTGCCACATACCCTATGTCACCCACAGCTTCGTCACCCCGTACATCATCATCTTCTCCACCCGTCTTGGCAGGTTCCCTCCCACTATCACAGCCTACATCCCCAATTAGAGGCTCCTTATCGCTTGAGGTCATGCGTTCCCAACCGCACACAAGGTCCTCGACACCCAACCCACCTGTACCCACCGATCCCTTCACGCGCTCATCAAGCATCAGATCAACTAAGAAATCTCAAAGCCACAGTCCCAACGCTCATAGATCTGGCTCTCGCTCCGGCCCAAACTCCGGTTCCTCTTCCCCAACGCCATCCATCCGACTCCAATCCAAGCGCTCAGGCAACGTCCCCCCAACCCTGCTCTCCCAAACGCACTCTTCCAAATCCTCCACGTCTACTTCCAAATCCTCCACATCTACTACCAAAACCATCAAAGGCATGTTCACCCCTCGCTCTCGTTCGCCGTCCTTGTCTCTCAATGGACACGGGCATGAGCGCGAAAGCGAGTATGCAGAAGAGAGCTTTGGGACGGTGGGGAGCAATTTAATGGGTATTACCGGCGTGGGCATGAGCACCAAGAGGAGCAGCTCGCCAATACGCCGGGAGTCGCCTGTACCCAGCATGGCGTCGTCAGGGCCCGACGAATTCTTTGTGCACCAGCCAAACGGGAGCATCCACAACGGGATTTTGTCCAATGGTGTAGGTGGGACCTCGAGCATGTGCTGCTCGAATACGTGTTGCACGAGCATCAACGGTATACCCGCTTGTGATCTAAAGATTGTCAAAGAAGATGAACGGTGGGCTCCTCCGTCGTCTACGACTGCACCTCTGTCGCCCACGCCTTTCCACTCGCATTCACACTCACACTCGCATTCGCATTCTCTCCACCCGCCCCCGCGGTGCAAGAAGCAGACATCCGTGCAGCCACTTACAGACGCGCTATGCCAGCAAATGGACACAAGCACTACGCCTAGTGTGCAGACCTCCACCGTGACCGAGGACAGCTCAGGTACCTCATTCACCCCACACTCCATCACCCCCATGCTCAACCCAGCACGTCTATCCGTGCAAACAACTTCCACAACAACCTCCACTATCGAAAGATCGGGCTCGTCAGCTTCATCCCTAGCGCCTTCTCGTCGGTGGTCTCGTACCCTCCCGAAGCGGTTAACGCCCCCCAGTGGCCCGCTACCCCTGACACCACAAACTCTACACGAGTCTGAGAAAGGCGTGAGTCCTATTAGTGCGGGTTCTGAGAATCCTAGTGCCGCGTTTTGGAAGAGGACGAGTGGGTCGAGTACTGTGAGCAGCGTAAGTGTGAGGTCTGGGTCTGTGCAGCGGACGAGTACGGTTGGGTCTCTTGGTTCAGGGATTGGTATAGGTCTTGGTGGTAGTGGTGGAAGTATTGGTGTGGGGAGTAAACGCCGCTCGATGCCTCCTCCGCGTCCTGCTCCGAGCTTTGCGCCTCCTCCTGCGCCTGAGCAAGAACAACAGCTCAAATCACAGCCACAGTCCCATAAAACGCTGTTCAGAACATCTGTAGCTCAGCGCGCGTTGAGGCTAAGCCTAACTGCACCTCGTCCACCACCTTCGGGCGTCCTTCCACCGCGTCCAGATGAACCTGCATACCGCAGTAGCGTAGAATCATCAATATCGACATCGATTCCTCCTCGTCCTGATAGCGCCGCTTCTGTACGGAGCATGTCTATCAAGCAGCGTCTGCGGATTCTCAGCACGCCGTCGTCTCCGCCCCCTGTTGTCGCGTCGCACGATATTGATCCCGATCTCACACCGCACCAAATTGCGCATCCCGTAATCATTACACCTATGCCCGGTCGGAGGAGTAGGAGCAGGAGCAGGAGCAGGAGCCCCACCAGCAGGGCCAGCACCAGCAGCACCACCTATTCCCGACCCCCAACGCCTCCCCTCCCAGGTACCCCCATAACAACGATGCAGAACGATCCATGTTTCTTATCGCCAAGCACACACATCTTGCTTCCGACGGTTCCACCACGTAATCCGCTCCGTCCATCACAACGCCTCCCAAGTGCCCCAGAGATAAAGGCGTTGTCGCCACCTCCGAGACGGGGGAGTAGGCAACTTATGGTGCAGAGTGTTGCTGATGGTGGAGATGAGAGGGAGAAGGAGGTGGATGGGTGTGTGGAGAATGAGCTTCCTGATTTTTCGGATATTCGGGTGAATGCGTCTTAGGAGCGAGTGGGCCACGGACGGAGTATAGGGGATGATGATCCTCAGTCATGAGCTTTGAACTTTACGCGCTGAACTTGTTATCCAAACCTTTTCTTGCAGTCGTCGAGTTCATGTCTTTTGCATTTTTTTCTTTCTTTCATACAGGTGGTGCATATCGTTAACCTAGTTCATACAAACAATCTACAAACTCAATGTACAATGTATATGTAGGCATAAATTACATTTCTGCCAGTGCTGCGCTGTTATTTGACCGATAGGTGTCAGCTATTTCTTCCTGCTCATCAGTACCCATGTACGTATGCCGACGCCCATCATCTTCGAGGGGCGAGCTTCAATCACCGGCTCAATCTTGACAACCTTAGGGGTAAAAACAGTTGATCACAGGGATGAGCGCGAAGAAAATAACATAATATCGTGTGGATAAACTATTTCGTACAAGTGAGATTTTCGTATGCAGCTACATGAAAACAGGAAGTGAAACGAAGAGCCGTAATAAATCAAGCAAAACTGTTTTCAACATCAGCACTATCATCGCCGTGCTCCAGGTTTGCAAAGGTCAAGAACGCCGCAGGGCGGTGATCCTCTGCCCAGAACAATAGTGGCGTGTCCAGTGTCACAGCATATGACAGGTTGGCCGACCACAATTGGGTAAGACCAATACCGTAGTTCCACACTTTGCCTTCGGGCACGAGTGTCATGCCAAGAATACGATCAGACAACAGGAGCTGCACCCGTTCTGACATGTTAGGGTTGAAGCCAGGCGGGTTGGCAGAATTATCCACGTTCTTGCGGCCCCACTCGAAGCCAGGTACCGTCAACTGATGGGCAGATAACGAGACTGAACCGGGAGTGAAGGAAGCAGCGATACAAATTGACGAGGAGCTCCACTCTGGGTGGTCAGCCATCAACTTGGCTTGGGTGGTGACATCTGTGGGAGAAAGATGGCTGAGCTCGAGCGCTTGCGTCTTGACCCACCCAAGAGGTTCGAGATCTTTGAGAAGGAAGTCGTCCTTCGGCAACTGGCTAGGCAGCTCAACGCTATTGTTGCTTCCACGCTGAGGTACCCATACAACTGCCTTGATCTCCTTGACCTGCTTGTTGTCTGGAGGCGAGACACCGTACAGGAAGGCCGCAACTTGAGTGCGAAGATCAGCCGCAGTGATGAATGCCCGCAGGATGTTCTTCGGCAATACATAGGTGTACGAAGCAGCGTCGTCCTTGACATCATCATTGGAGACATAGATATGTTGGAGACGGAGGGGAAGATGCGTAGCAGAGATGGCACGAACACGCCAATCAGATTTGCTGCTAAACACCTGCTGTTCGTAGTTGGTTGTCGTGACGGTCTGAATCGTATCACCGTGAACGTTGGTGGTCTGAGTTTGCACAGCGGTGACTTGACCCTGCGCCTCATTACTCTTCTCAAGCTCGGCCATCTGCTGGCGCTGTACGGAGGGAGCGGCAATCTCTTGACCAAGAATGATGTCGCGAATTTCACTCGCAGTCAAGGACGCGATGTTGACGCTGTTCCGCTTGCCGAAATCCTTGGACTCGATGAGTTAAAGTTCAAAAAGTGTGCGATATTACTTACTGCCAGTATAAGATCCTTCATTGCGACCTCAACTTTGATCCATTCATCATCTGTAAGAGTGGGCCAGACGAAGTGAGGCTCTGTAATGGTCGACTTGTCCGGGTGCAAAATAATCTTCGCCTTCTCGTTGTTGACGTGCAAGCCACGAAGAAGGAGGATAAGACGAGAGAAGGCAGTGTAGCTAGACACCGACTTGAGCCAGTCGTCGTACAAGCTGAACAGTACCATTTGAGGTTGTGTGGCACGCTGTGAGAAACAGTATCAGTAATCAAGATGTAAATACGCGTGGACCCACTTACTAGGATCAAGTCACCGAACTTCTCCATCTTCATGCAAGCCTGGAAGGGCAGTTGTAACTCACTTCCCTTGATGACGATGTTCGGGAAATCAAGTAAGTGAACCTCGAGAGGGTCCAACATGCCCTTGCGAGTGACGATGACCTGCTTTGGCTGTTCTTCGACAGGCAGTGAACGAACCAATGCAGCCACTTCTTCGGCAGTCTTCCACTTTGCGAGTTGACCGAGACGCTTTTGGCCAGCCCAGACACTGGTGTGGATGATCTTCAGGAACAACTGTCCAGAACGTGGGTTGAAGATAAAGATGGCGCCGTTGATCGGTTTGGTCGTCAGGTTACCTTCGAACGTCTTGTGGATAGTGACACGATACACATTAGTGTCGTCGACGAACCAAATGATCTGGTTCGAAAATAGTTCCGAATAGTTCTGGCTGTTGAGATAAGGCTCCGTGGGCTCAGAAGAGTACAACTGGAGACCCTTGCGAATACGCTCGCGCAAGACGTGGCATGCCGGATTGGCCTTCATGATCTTGGCCATGGCTTGCTGAATCAGAGGCTTCATACCGGGGAACCAGTTGCCGTACGCAGACCACAGGTTATAGGCTAGATCCATGCCGATCATAACCCCAGTTGGCGAGGGGTAGATACTCATGGAGTCGGACACGTAGTCCAAGAACTTGGCACGAGTATACCGCTCGATATCATGGGTGTCGAAGTCACCCCACCGAAGCTGAACGTCAATCCAATACTTGTTGCTGGTCGTGCCATCCAAAACGTCCTTGTTCTAAAGAAACCGAGAGATCAGATCAAAGTCCAATGGGGTATTGAAAGTGACCAACATCTGTGACCAATGAAGGCCGAGAGATATTCCATTTGTAGGCTGAGAACAGCAAGATATCGGCGCAAGACGAATTCATCTTGTAACTCTTACGAGGGTGAATAGTCTCCTTCTGTACTGTCTCGATCTGGAGAGGCTCTAGCTCCTGATCAAAGACCTGACACAAGTCCATGACTACACTTTCGTGAATCTTCTGCCACAAGTGCGCACGGAAGATCTGAATCAGCGAGATCTTGAGGGTGGGAATCTTGCCGTGCATGAAAATACCCGTCAGATCAAGCTGGACCTGGAAACCGACATAGACGTTGGCGCGGTTGATGGTCGGACTCCACCAAAGCGTGAATCGACGGTTAGGGATCTGGTTAAGACCTGACCTCTGGGCGTTGGTAAGTTTCTTGTATCGCATAGACTCTTCGAATCCAGACGCTTTCTCCCAGAAGAGACCCTCCCAGGTAGGGAAATAAGTTCCTTTGAAGAGCGTGTGCTCCAAGATACCCTCGACACCGCCTAGTGCAGCAATGACATCAACACGGTAGTTGTTCAATTGCCAGAGCTTTCCGTCATGGCGCTGAGATGTCCACCAGAAGGGGTTGCTACAATAGCCATTTCATTAGTCAACAATAAATCAAGGCAGGTGGAGGACTCGCTGTTTCAGCAGTTGGTACTGCTTCCAATCTGTACGCACACGCCAACCTCGGTCATATGCCAATGTATGGCGATCCTTTTGGAAGAGAGTGTTGATACGAGGAATACCACGGTCCCAGCTATCTTCAAGATCTTCAAGGGTGAGGCGCCGATTCTGGGCATTGGCCTCCTTCCGCTTCATGGAGTACTCCGACCAAACACGAGCCGAATCCAAGAATTCTGCCTCCCATGGCTGAAGATATCTGTACAAGTTCGGAATCAACTGGTCCTCCTCGTGGGTCATACCAGCACGGAAATGCGTCACTGATCAAACGAACTGTTAGCCAGAAGATGATTATCAAAGAAGAGAGTAAACGAACCTCCAACGTCAGTTTGCTTGGACCATCGCAAGTCACTCTGCGGGATAAGAACGTGACCCATCGAAAGCATTCCAAGACCACCAAGCTCCTTTGGTGTGTAGAAGACAACAGGAGGGAAACGGGATGGCATCTTACTGTTTAAGCCGATCTTGACACGAGTTTGAATCTTGTTCTCTGCTTTGACAAGAGAGTCCAAAAGCTCGTTTGTGTGGATGACAGCCTCACGGTAGTAGGTCATCAAACCGATCAACGCAGTGTTCCACTTGTTGACGATCTTCGAGAAAGTGGTGGAACCGGAGCTCATAAGGACCTGACGAATACGATTATTGAATTGCTGGACACCGTCATCGGAGACACGGAGGAACGCCTGCGCAGTTCTCTCTTTGGTTTGCTCGTTGGTGAGATTCCACACAGCGTCCTTCAACGAGAACTGCTCGCCACCCATCGTCCTAATCTTGGGCAAGATACGGACCTCGAACCCGCACATCGAGAACAACAACTGTGGGTTGTCCTTCGAGTAAACGCTGACAAAGGTGTCCTCCCACTCGATGGTGGTGAGTGAGCGCGGCAGGCTGTTCTTAACGTTCCAGAAAACTGCTCTTCCGAGGTTAACGTCATGTTTGATGAGACGCATACGACAATCTCGAGGCCAGCAGCGCTTGTTGTTATACCCAATGACGTTGTTGTTGGTCGGGTCAGGGTTGGCGCTAAGATAGCGTTGGATCAGGTCCCTTGCCTCATCCGCGCTGAAGCGGAAGAGAATGTGTAAGCGATCAACATAACGGGAGTATAAGCGGATGGGATGACGAGTCTCTGTTGCCGAGTCGCGATACTGCAAAAAGTTGTTAGGCATCTGTGGAGGACCCGCCATCTCGCTAGCTCGCTGCAAGCCAAGAATGAGGAGATCAAGGACGAGACCGTAGTACTGGAAGACGAAGGCAGAGAACTGAAGACCACGGATGAGACCGAATGCATTCGTATGTGCCATGTCCTTGTAGGTCAGCACTGTGTTGTTTTTCGCGGTGATGTAGTCTGCCAAGTTGTGATCAAGAATGAGACGGAGGAGACGGTTCAGCAGGGTCAGGTCGATCTTCTCATACACCTTGGAGAAGACGGTCTCCATCATCACGTTGCACTCGCCCTCGCTCGTCTCCCAGATATCTGTCAAGTTGTTAACGCCTTGGCACCACTTGTACACAAGCAACGGCGGTGGCTCCGTGTCGGCAGGTTTGATCCAGGCAGGGAACAACCCTCTTTTATCTGCCTCGAAGAAGAGGAATTGATCGAGATACTGTGAAGTATCAACGTCAGCATGACATATAACGGAGTAAATGCTGAAACCTACGGCGTCGGTGATCTTCTCAACGGGCTCGATGTCGTAGCACGGAATGAGTTTGTCGTACGTGTCAAAGAACTCAATACCAGCCTCCTTGAACGCACGCTGGGTAAGAAGCAGTCGCTTGATGCGCGACAGACATTCGTGCGGATTGTCATACGCCTGTTCAATGAGGGCAAGCTCCTCACGCTGCGACTGGTTAAGACGACCCTTGACTGAGTAAGCCTCCTTCAGTTTTTCAAGTGCAAGTACAAGCAATTTCGTATCGTGCTTGTACGACAGAGGGCTAGAGAAAACGGTAAGTTCAAAACGTGCAAACCATGCCTCGCTTGCTTACGGGAATGGTATAGGAGCAAATTTACGGCTCTCAAGCCAGTGAACAGTCGCTGTGTAAATTGCAACGGCCTCCTCCGCACTGATGTACGGCCCATCCTTCAAGTACCCATGCTGCCTTTCCTGCTCTGCTTTCAAGTAAAGGCGTGTTAGCCGACCCAGATTTTTCTTCACTACTGCCTTATCAACCGTAGCACCTCGACGGATACGCTCCCGATTATAGTGTGCAACCGAGCACCACCAATCAGCTTTGCTCTTGATATACCGCAGGATGATGTTCTCGATCGCAGTGGGCATTCCAGGGACTTTCCATGGAATGTTCGCTTTCCAGCAACGCCACGCCTCCGAGAGATGCTGCAAAATCGTCTTCGACTTGTTTTGTTTAATAGACTCAGGCATCATGTCGAGAATGTCATGCATGACAGCCGCACGTAACTCGAGGTCATAGTGAGATTCGACACGTTGCTTTGTCACAGTCTTCGCAATGCCCTTGCTGTTGCGTCCCTCGAACTGACGCGCGAGGAGGTTACCAAGCCAGCGCTCGAGTAACGGTACAATGCCTCGCATGAAGAAGAGCCAGACACGCCAGCCAGGAGCCCAGAAGCCATTTCCAGGACCCTTGCCGACAGGGCCAGTATTAAAGCGGTAGTAGATCAAGTGCTTGAGATCTTTTGTCATGCGAACTTGTCTCATGAGCTGGATGAATAAAATCAACAAAATAAATTTCGCCTATAACCGAGATTATGCGAACCTTGTACTTGTACCGGTACATACCAGTCAATGCCCCAATGTGCGCAAAGATATACTGCAGTGCATCTGCAAGCTGGAAAGCATCGACATTGCCAAGGCGGAACTGAACGTGAGCATCAACAACAAGCTTTGTAAGGCGCAGAATCTCGCGACATAAGTGGAAGGCGTTTCCGAAGCGAGACTTTTTGCGCTCCTTCGTAGTAAGCGTCTTCACTGGCTTCAAGTTCATGTTATAGTCGAGATGCAAGTAGTTCAAGTTCTGAAAATGGAAATTAGCTTCAATGTACCCCAGCGGTCTCTAAGAAGGCTTACCTTTCTGTGGATGAGGAGATTAAGCATGTTATACCCTTGTCTGCACACCTGCAAACCGGCTTCTACCCAGTCAAGTTTTGTCGTCTGAAAGAACTTCGTCGCCTTCAACTGCCGGAAGAGATTCTTTTTAGTCATTGCCTTCTCAGGTCGACTCTTGAGTTCGTTGAGGACAAAACACTTGAGCAATTTCTGGTACGATACGCGAACTTTGACTGGCTGGTTAGGAGGACAATGCTCCAGATACCAGTTCTTCACCAGAGGTATGTCCTGCGCACGACGCATGCGGCCAGAGCGCCGATTATAAGGCTCAGGCGCCCACCACAGAGCAATACCATCAGCAGTGAGGTCGTTCTCGAGGGGCCTGTCCTCAAGGAATGGTTGCACTTCATTGGGCAACTCAAAATCGTCGTCGTCGGCGCCATTCGGTCCGAATATAGAGTCTTCGTGAGAGACAAGCGGTGCATTCTTGGGATGAGCGCCGCGCAGGGAGATGGGATTGATGAGGGGGTCGAAATAGAAGGCGGGTAGGTCGGGATCATCAGTGCGAATATAGACATTCTTGGGCGTATGATATGGAGAGAGGTGAACAGAGCGCGGGAGAGAGTTATAGAGATGCGGGAAGGCAACTTTGTACTCCGTACGAATTTGTTGACGAATGATGACTTTATTGACGTCATTGAATTCGTTCCAATCTTCGTCGAAAGCATCCATGTCACGGTACAATGGCTCAAACTTCGGCCCTCCAGGAATTGCCAAGTTCAGAGCTTTTGCAGTGAAGAAGGATTTCTTGTCAAAAAGATAGCTTGCGTTGCTATCAGGTTGGTCTGATAATAAGGTTCTCCCAAGACGATATAAATTCGCCATGACGGGTAGTGAAAGTTGCCAATAGCGATACGAGGGGCCGTTGACCGCAGGTGTGTCCACCAACGGCTTTGGGTCGTAAAACCAATCAATGATAGCAGAATCTTCCTCTGAATCGAGTTCCAGCTGAATGGCTTCAAGAGGCTCAACATCCAGTACGTTATCACCATAGTCCAACGGTGGCTCTTCGTCATCAAAAGGTGGAAAGCGCATACGCTTGAAATGTCTGCGGTCACGCTTCTCTCGACGCATCGCTAGCCACATGGAACTCCATTGGGCATGATAAACAGGTTCGATAACGCGGGGGATCTCATTGACGAAAGTGATTGCGCCAGTGATATGATAAAGGACGGGCACCTCGCGAACCTGCTCCCAGGGGTATGGAATATTTTCGAGCAACTTCATTACAGCGTGAGGGACGTATTTCAAGGCGCCAAGGTGGACACGTTTATCATTGCGAAACTTGCGATTGCTCATATCACCGTGGTCCTTGATAATTTTACGGACGTGCTCCGGAGGCAAATCCTAGGCAATCATTGTTTAATACGTGTAAAATCACATACCAACTGAACGCACCTGTTTTCCCATATCGACGTACCCTCCTTTACGCTTTTCGCCGTAGCGCTTCTTCTGCATAGACACCCATTTCTGCGACTTTTGTGCAAGGACTTCGGGAGGCATCTTTGAGGTGGACGCCTGTAGAAATCCTGGCGGTGGAGGCATGCCTGGTGGTGGGGGCGGCAAGCCCGGAGGAGGACGAATGAACGAACTCATGGTCGTCGATGTTGAGGGCGACGGTGAAAGTTTGGTTGATGACTAATTACCACTCTCCTTCAACTTTTAATTTCAAACTCCGGCGGTTCAAAATGCGATTACTCATCATCACACTGTGGGTAGTAGATACATGAAAATTCAGTGATTTGACTCACTGGGTTTCCTGAATCCTTAGAGGGTTTCTATTGAAATATAGCGCATACTCACTGGAATTCCACGATTTTATTATCACTGAAAGGACCAATCTACTCTACGAGAAAAAGTTTCAGTAGAGACTCTCTACTGGAATATGAGTGAGAAAATGACTGGAAAATGGTGAAAATATCATCGAAATCCAAGGTGACTCTGGTTGAAATTTCATGCGCTATGCACTCAAAGGTAAACGAGCTAATTATTGCATTCTCATAGAGCAGGTCATTATAATATTACAATACAGTACACTTTTCATAACACATAACGTCGGGACCCCTCCCAGGCTATGCATTATCACCCCTTATGCATAACCAAGTTGTGTGACATATGTGACACATTGTGATGCCATGTGACCTCCCTCAAGAGTGTGACAGCTGAGAGTGGTACAGAACATATCATTTTCTATTTACTGAAGTATGAATCTATTGTTGTCTGCTTTGCTCCGTGAATTTCCTCTTTGCGCACACAAGCCCTAAATGCCTGCAGCTGTTTTGAGAGATCAAATGAGAGCTCGAGTTCACCAAATTGAA
The DNA here is from genome assembly GCF_016647785.1 of Suillus fuscotomentosus. Taxonomy (NCBI): domain Eukaryota; kingdom Fungi; phylum Basidiomycota; class Agaricomycetes; order Boletales; family Suillaceae; genus Suillus; species Suillus fuscotomentosus. The sequence continues at coordinate 318,343 of NW_024539516.1, read as the reverse complement.
GGCAAGCATCTTCGAGTTGCTGGCACAGCATGAAAAATTGTGTGAAAGTGTAAAACAATTTCAGCTTGTGACTGACAGGGATGGGTATCAATGTATGTGAAGACAACGAGCCAGTCATTTAAGGTGAGATTTTTTCGAGTTGTGACCTTATGAGGTTTGGCTGAGGTAGCGGGTGCATCTTTATTCGTTGTGACTGTCTGCAAGCACTGCTTGTAGGGAGCTGGCTTCTCCCATGGTTTGTGGGTCTTATTGGGCATGCGAGAGGAGAACAAAGACAAATTTTGACACCACTATACACTTTAGACAGTCTAAACTACATTAGTATAGGTGCTGAACAGTGACCGACATCAGGAAGAAGTGAGGCTGCAGGGTAACACTATATAGCCTATGTTGTGCGAGTAGTTGAGTAGCTACCCCCCCCTCTCTGGAACACTTGGTAGTACTGTGTTGATACAATATAGTTCATGATAGCACCCAATTGCTGTGGAGTCAAGTAGCCGCATCCCACCAGTCGTGCTAAATTGCACTCGGTAGCATAAGTCATACATACAATAGTCAGCAGTATCAGTTCATAGTTGCCGTTTCATCTCTCAAAACACTCAATAAACATGAAAAACATATAGAATTCTTGAGCGAATGGTGAATAAATAAGCATCCTACTACTACTCATCATCCCCAGAATCACTAAAGATACCCTCACGGTCATTGTACTCTTCGATGGCGGCATCAAATGCGCTACATGCCATAGTGCAGCCAGTGTCGTGACCAAGCGGATCTGCCTTCGAATGAATGCTAGCAAGAAAAAACCAATTAGATATCATCCCCAGCTTTGAAATGTCACATACCGGCCATTGTCATGAAGACGGGACAACAACTTTGGAAGCAGGCCCTGAGCTTTGGTATGCTCATCAAAATCTGCGAGGTTATTGAGATGCTCATCGAGCACACCCTGATACTCATCCACGGTGAACATCTTGTTTGATTGAGCACCAGTGCTCCACTTGTCGATGCCGCTTTCAATCTAACAACAGAAGACATTAGTACGCGAACTTCAACATGGCACCTCAAAAACGCACCGCAGTCAGGAGCAATGCAAGCCCAACCTCTGGGAAAGGTTTGTAGAACTCAGGGTAAAGCACACCTTCGTCCTTCTTATCACGAAACCACATCGTATTCACCACCTTCTGGATGATCTTCGCATGATACAATCCTTTGTTACCATCAGGAGTGCGAGTCTGATAATACACTAAGCCACTGGCGCCAAAAAATGATGATTACTTACCTTATAAACAAATCCAAAATCCTTCTTGAGCTCCCGCGTGAGCATGACATTGCGATCAATCACAGATTGCTTTGTACTCGTCTCAAACCCATACTCATCTGCAACATATGGTCGGACTTTACTCTTGACCTCGCCACGAAAGTGAGAGCCTTGGGAAGTGATCTACACAGTACTGGAACAGTTAGTAGAGAGATCATCTATCAGAAAAATAACAGACCATTTTAATAATCTCGGCGTCATAAGCGACATGAGTCTGTAGCCTCTTACATGCATCGTTCCATGCTAACTTCGCCCAAGTGACCTCCTGCATCCGATCGGGCATAGCTCCCTCTGTGCAGAGATGCCCGCGATATAGTGCCCAAGCAACACCAAAAATCGTACGAACAGATGGTTCATAGTCAGCAGCCTTTGGTCGCCCCCTGCTTTCCTGGATCTTGACGGCCTTGCGAACTTGCCCATCATCCTCGTTGTCACTGTCCGATGGTCTGCGGTGACGTTTCCCTGGCTCAACACTAGGTGTTGGGGACCTACAAGTAGTACTACCTTCATCCTTGTTGTCCATACATTCGCCATCCATGTCGAAGTCCACCAGGCCTGCGATGGCATCATCAAACATATCTTCATCAGTAGGGCTGGGAGAGCGAGCAACGATGTTGTTGAGAGCCGAAGCTGGGTGGGAAACACTTGCAGCCAGGGGACTACTTGCTTGCATGGAAAGAACGGCCTCACAAAGGCGCAAAAGCTCGGCAGCCTTCTCGGGTGTCAACATGTGGGGGCGTGGTGTCATCTTGAAGAATGTTAGTCAAATCACAAGCGCCAGAATGCAAAATAAACATACAGCACCCATAGAAATTCTGCGTGGCGCCGGGGGCACCACACTTTTACGTCGCACTAAGTTTGGGTCCCTCACCGGCGTCAAAACAGTTTGACTTGAGAACTACATATCAAAGTGTTATTAAGAACGACATACAGAAAAAAAGGCTCACTCCAGGGTCATGAACCGACAGAGCAACAGATCCCCGCAGTGGCGTGTCGGAAAGTGCTAGTGAAACATTGATGGCATCAGCGAGGTAATACAATGAATGAAACATGCACTAACCTGTTCGTCCGTTTTTCTGGTATGCTTCGCGTTCTGCAGCCTTACTGGCCTTTTGGCAGGCCTTTTCTTGACATTCCTGGGCTTTATCAACCTGCTGGCATTGTCGATTTTCTTTATCCTTGTGGGTCTCGGCTTTGAATGAAGGTTCAATCAATAGTCATGATAAGAGATTGACACAGGGCTGACTTACACACATATTGAGCCCTCTCAGTAGGACGGCGATCATGGCGGCTAGCAGCCCGCTCGGCAGCAGCAGATCTCGCAGCTGAAGACATTAGTAGTTCTGTGTAGATCAACGAGATCAGATCAGATGAGGGATGGAAAGAACAGAGAGAGAAAAATACATGCCTACTATGGCCTGATGAGGAAGTGATCTACCGACAATGCCCGACAGCGTCAGACAACGGAGCTTAGGAGTCGGGATGTCAGTCCGTTTCAGTCCGAGACATGGTAGGCTGTTTTACTCAAGTGAGACCAAGACAAATACAAGAAATAAGATGAGCTAGCTACCTCTTGCATCTTCCATAATGGTGCGGACAACACAAAAACCACGCTGTAACTTTTGTCTCAAAGAACTGGCCCGACGGAAAGATGTTACCTTGCACATTCAAAATACTCCAAGATGTCGGCAACAATGGGAACTCCTCGTCTCGAGTCAGCAAAAGGCCACGGTTTCTGAACAACCAGACAAGCAACAAGATACGTCAGGTCCAGTCACACCCCCGGAATATGATTATGACATACCTGAAGATATAGACTATGAATTTCCACCAAGAGCGAGGAGAGCTGAGTATGAGCCTGTTGAAGCCCCGCAATCGAAACGGGCTCGAGTGGAAGAAGTAGCAGATGAAGAGCACCCAGAAAGATTTGCGAACATGTTCCCGCACCCTGCCGCAGATGTTTTAGGGGCAGGACAGACGGCCTTCGAAGAAATTCGGGAGGATCAGATTAACATGGGTCTTGAAGCAAATCCATGGGCGCCATTCTGTGATGAGGAAGAATGGGGTCTTGCAGAGTGGCTTGCAAAGAGAGTCAACCAAAAAGCAACTGATGAATTCCTGAAACTCGCCATTGTCAGTGTTCTTGTTCATGTTTACAAATCAGCCATCATGACGCACCCACTTAGACCAAAAATCGCACTCAGCCAAGCTATACGAGTAACTATACATTCCGAAAGAAACTTGACAAGTTACCGAAAGGACCGGGTTGGATGTGCGATATTGTGACATCAACGGGTGATCGAGTGGATGGGAGTCAGGAGTTCCTCACCGAACGACATGAACTATGGCGGCGGGATCCTGTAGAGTGTGTGCGTGAGCTGGTTGGTAATCCCGCGTTCAAGGAATATCTTGCGTACCTGCCAGAAAAAGTTTATGAGGATCCTGAAGGAAAGACACGGGTATATGACGAGATGTGGACAGGTGACTGGTGGTGGAATATGCAGGTCAGTCAAATGAAAACTGGAATACGAGGACAGCTTACCATGATTTAGGAACACCTTCCACCTGGTGCTGTTATTGCGCCCGTGATCCTCGCGTCTGACAAGACAAATCTGACCCGTTTTCGAGGAGATAAAGCAGCCTGGCCGATCTATCTGACAATTGGGAATATCAAGAAGGACATCCGCCGTCAGCCTTCCAAGCATGCAACAGTGCTGATAGGATACTTACCAATATCGAAGATGCTGCATTTTAAGGATGACGAAGGACGGCAACTTGGTCGCTATCGACTGTTCCATAACTGCATGCGGTTGGTGATGGAATCACTGATTGATGCGGGTTGTTGTGGAGTCGAGATGATCTGCACTGATGGGAATATCCGACACATTTTTCCGATCCTTGCAGCGTATATTGCAGATCACCCCGAGCAGTGCCTTATTGCGTGTTGCAAAGAAAATCACTGCCCTTGTTGTGTTGTGGGAACCAAACAACGAGGAGACCATGTTGACTCACCTCTCCGCAATGTCACTGAGACCAGAGCAACTCTCAAACGACATCAAAATGGTGAAGACCCTCACCTTTTTGACGATCACGGTCTGTGTGTGATTCATTATCCGTTCTGGGCGTATCTCCCCCACACCGATATTTTCACCTGCATCACTCCAGATATTCTCCACCAGCTCCATAAGGGAGTCTTCAAGGACCACATTGTTAGTTGGTGTGCTACAATCATCTCCAACGCAGAGTTCGATGCACGTTTCCAAGCTATGTCCGATTTTCACGGTCTCCGTCACTTCAAATGGGGAATTTCGAATGTCTCTCAGTGGACTTGCACGGAGCATAAAGAGATGCAGCACGTTGTTTTGGGTGTCATTGCAGGTGCTGTTGAACCTCGTGTGTTCCAGGCTGCTCGTGCTATTCTCGACTTTATTTATTATGCTCAATACCATGCTCACACAGACACAACTCTCATGCGAATGCAGGAAGCACTCAATGTGTTTCATGCAAATAAGGCTGTCTTCATTGAGCACGGCCTTCGCGAGCACTTCAACATTCCGAAGGTTCATTCAATGTGCCACTATGTGCAGTCCATCCGATCTTTGGGAAGTGCTGATGGTTTCAACTCGGAGAGCCCTGAACACCTGCACATCGACTATGCGAAGGATGCTTACCAGGTGAGCAGCAAGGTTGATTATATTGCGCAGATGACGCACTGGCTCAAACTTCAAGAAGCTGTATTTCGACATGGTGTTTATCTTGATTGGGTTGCATCCCAAAGCCGAGATCCTCTCGCCAACTCAGACTTAGATGCACTTGAGGAAGAGGATGAGGAAGAGGAGTTGGCAGATTCAGATACCATGATGCACACTCCAGATGTTTTGCTATCTCAGTTCACTCCATCAGGTCTACTAAAGTCGCATGGCTATCGCGTGGCCAAAACATGCCCTTTCGTCAATGTCTCCATGTCTCGTCTGCAAACAGACTTCGGCGCCATTGACTTCATACCTGCTTTGCAAACATTCCTCGCTCGCCACTTTCCTCATTCATCCATCTCTGCCAGCGAGTATGATCGGTTCAATGTCTTTAAATCGGTGCTACTTCTTCTCCCTTGGCGAAATCACATCAGCGATGTCAAGCGGCTGAATAGGATTCGAGCTCACCCAGCTATCCCCAATAGCAACCGTCGCAAGCCGCCATCACCAGCACATTTTGATGTGGCATTCATTGTTGAGGACCGCCAGTTATGGGAGAGCAGTACAGGTTTTGATGGTATGTCTTGCAATTGCACTCAAAGTATGATGCTGACGCCAATGCAGGGTTGCGGCTCGCACAAATACATGCAATATTTAAATTACCATCTCAGTACGGTGAATTTCCTCATCCCCTGGCTTACATCGAATGGTTTCGACCTCTGTGTGAGCCGGAAGCCGCCACCAGACTCTATCGAGTGGCACAGTCGACTCGTAACCAACAGCGATTCGCAGCGGTCGTCAGTGTTCAAGACCTTCTGCAAGGAGGTCATCTGTTTCCTAGGTTTGGATCGGGCAAAGTAGATGTGTCGTGGATCAATAGTGATGTTCTCGAGCTCGCTGATGAGTTTTATGTCAATCCTTACATTAATTTCTACCTGTTTGACACTATGGAGCGCTTATAGAACATTTCATAGCGAGTTTACATCACGCGCGGGGATAGTTGTTCACATAGTTGCATTGTTATACATAGCACTTCGCATTGACCGAGTAGACTACCTGTAGCTCTGGGATACCAGCCATATGACTACTGTGGCTCTGGTGTTATGTCCGTCTACCAGGAGCTACTGAGACTCCCAGGCGTCACATAGTGTTGGCATGGTGCTATGAGTCAAAATGCTTTTTCCAGATGGATGCTGACCTGAACATGACCTGATGTGTTACCAAGGCTCCTCATAATGCATAAATCAGCCCAGAGGCTTATGCATTATGCGTTATGCATTTTGCATGCATATTGCCCACATCCCACAATGGGACCCACCCAAAGGTGATGCATTATGAAAAAGTGTACTGTAGCGATATCAGGCACAATTTGAGCAATACACAGACAGACCACAATTTGAAGGCTCAAGAGACATTATAAGTTGCCAGGAATAGCCATCCAAATGTGCATGAGCAAGAAATTGAAGCAGCCAGAAATTGAAGGAGCATGTGAGAGATCGAAGCGGGACCTAGAGTAAAGGACAAGATATAACATGAGAGTCCTGGACGTGCAGCCAGTTATGTTGAAGTACCACAAGAAAGGCTGGCAAGATGCAATAAGGCATTGGGAAGTGCAACTGAGGGCTTATTTGCGAGTATGGAAAATTAACAGGTGACTGGTCAGTGAGACTAGTGATGTGTGGGCCCAGCTTGGCCTGAAAGCCTTAGGCCTAGCCTGAGGAGGCTTGGGCTTTGAAGAAATTCAGGCTGAGCCATGGGCCAAAGCTGCAGCTGGCTTGGGCTCATTCATGGCCTTTGAGAAGGAAAAGAGTCTATATTCAATACAAGTATACTAACATTAGTCGTCGTCTGCTGAATCAATATCAGATCCTGACACATCATCGTCATCACCTAAAATCAATGTATCCCACCCCTCATCATCTGCTGCTTCGACTTCTAACACCTCAGCCTCATGTTTGGAGTCTTCAGTTCCTTCTTCTATGAGGGAAGATGGACCAGACTCCCAGAATAGAAGATTGTTATGGAGAGAACACTTGACACATTGTAGGGCCTCAACAATATCTCCTTTCAACCGATTGTGCTGCTTGCTGATCATGATCCCACCTTGTGAGAAAGCTTGCTCACTTGAGACCAACACTGCCATAATAGTCTCTCACCAGCAAAGCCCACATAGGATATCTCTGGCCATTGATCTTAACAGAAACAGCAGTTAGTCACAAGAAACCTCAAAGTGAAAGTCACTTACACCCCACCACTGAATAGTAGTGATACCCACTGATGGAACCGCCTCAATAGTTTCAATGTAGCTCATAAATTTGGCCCTCCATGGTTTCAATGGATCACTAGTAGATGTGGCACCTGGTTCTGGCTTGGCATCATCCTCAGAGTCACTCTGGACCTCCCAAATGAGTTTCTTGAGGCCACTAACCTTACTTTTCATGGTTGTGGGCTGTGACAACACCCGACCTTGATGTAGCTTGTCATAGCACTTGAACACATTCTCAGCATAAGTAAGCATGTCATCAAGCAAGTTCGATGGCCAATGTTTTTTAAAGTAAGCAATTTTTGCCATTGGATCAAGTACTATATCAAATGTTAGAGTTGCACTGACTGAAAGAGAAAATGATGAACACATAGCAATGATGTAGGCTGGATAGTTCATATGTCGGAAAAAGTTATTTTTGCTTGGCATACCTTATAAGGCATTGCAAGCCCTCAATTGATTGAGCCCATTTGAAGTGCTTGAAAGCGGACCCAAAAATCTTGCAAGTGAGGCTCAATTGACACTTGCAGGCTGATTGCAACCTCATTTAGGGACAGATTGGGACATATTTTTGCAAAAGTTACATTTACAGCCCCTTGTAAGCTGCTTGCAACACACTTGCAAGTCCCTTCCAATTGACTTGGAAAAATTTCGGGTGACCTTGCAACCCCTCAATTAGCCTCAAGAGGGGTCCCTTGCAAGGCACCTTTGGAAATTTCCAACATAGTCCTCTCATAATACTCATCTAGCTTTGTTGCTGCTGCCTTCAGTGCACAAGCGAACCAATGTAGAAACAACAATACTGCGAGGCGCGAATGAGGCTCCTGACTGTATCTGTAAATGTTGTAGGTCATGCATTGCCTAGTCTGCTATATTTGAGAAGACAAGTGCATTTGACCCTAAAGGGGAAGTGAGTGCAGCAAGGATCTAGAAGTGTGCGCTAAAGCGAAGCACAAGAAAGTGCAGGTGCGCGCAAGGCACAAAGGCGTGGGAACATGCGCGCGTGATGCGCGAAGCGCGGGAAAGTGCGCGCAGGTATGCAGAAATGAGAGAGACTAAGCTTAAGTGATGATATAATGTAAGACAAGAGATGAGAGTGCAAAGTGTCAAGGAATAGATTTCTACTGCGACTTTCTAGGTAGCAAGTAGTAGGTAAAGTGAGAGGTGAAGTAAGGTGGAAAGTGTGTAAGGTCATGTCCCATGGTATGTACTGCTGGCGCTTATATACGGTACCTAAGCGCTGTCATGCGGAGCCGAAGCACTACCGAGTAAAGTCTAATATGTAAAGATATATATAAGTAAGGGTCCATGATAAAAATAAAGGTGGAATGATATGTAAATAAGGGAAACAGAAATACATGCACTAGAGAGCTTGGTGGACAGTGGATGGATGCTTCTGGATGGCTGGTGCTATAGGGCGATCAAGCACGGGAAAGCGCGCGCGCATATACATCGTGAAGCACGGGAAAGCTGCACCTCATATAGGGATAGCTGCAGACAGCACACAGAGTGGTGCTGCAAGTTCGTGCAATGTACTCCTTAGTGAAAACTGCCATATCAGACCATGAGAGGCATGAGTCTCTGCACCAAGTATACTTGGGCCTTTCAGCTTGCAAAGACCAAGATTTGTGGAGCGTCTCTAGGGCAGGTATCACAAGATGGAGAGTTAATCCTCGATCAGATGAGAAAGCTTGCTGGGCAACATCGGCATATGAAAGAAGGTCCGTGAATTGACCAACTCGTGTCCATTCAGCAGCTGACAGTTGCAGAAAGTTGATTTTGGCCCATTTTTTGAGACTGCATTCTTGATGCCCCATTTCATACACAAATGTATCCACATGCTACAGTGAGTAAGAGTGAGAATAAACAAAGTATGACAATATATCAAATACACACCTGCTTGTTCAATTTGGTGCAATTCAGCATAACATAGGTAGATGACCAACAGACTTTCATGTCAATCAATAGCTGTGTCGGCAAAGACACATTGGCTTTTATCTGAATGTTCCTGTATAATTCTTTTCATTTTGCCGATGAATGTTCTTTAACACAGATGCTGCGAACAAGGCCAATTTTGTCCCGATCAACCTTATGAGACATGTCTGGTTTGTGGCCGTGAGGATCATGAGGATTGTAGTGAAGAGATTTGCTGTATGTGCCAATGAGCTGCTGCATGCCAAGATTGATAACATGCACTAAACAGCTGTTGATATTGTTAGCAGTTCCATCAATGAAATAACAAAACAAACTTACTTGATATTGCGCTCGAGCCATGGAAAAACCTTCTTATGCTTCACCTCATATAACTGTGCAAACTCTTGCAGCATAGTGTTGTTGTTGGCTGTGTTGTCACATGTAACATGACCAATCTAGTAAGTAGACATAAGCTGTAGTGTTTGAGAGGCACATATTACAGTGACCTATCTCCGTATAATATGAGGGAACAGACGTGCATAATATCCCATATGATATGGGCCAGCGGACCATGGGCCCATGATAAAAATATCCTCGACTATGACAGATGGGCCGGGAGGCAAATTATTCCCAATGGAGGCGGGTGGGCCCATGCAGGGAATATATAGAGTAGATGAGTGGGCCGATGTACATGAATATTAGGTAGACAGGTGGGCCGAGGTAGTTGGATATTATGCAGATGGGTGTATTAAGGTAGATGTGTATGAGATAGATGGGTAGGTACTTGTTATCACATTCACGGGTGGGCCCAGACACATATTAAATTAGACGGGTGGGCCAAGGGTATTATAAAATATTGTATTAGATGGGTGGGCTGAGGATGTTGTATGGGATGTTGTATTAGATGGGTGGGCCGAGGGTGGTATAAAATATATGTAGATGGGTGGGCCCATGTGTATCATAATTGTAGACATGATGGAGCTGAGGTAGTTGTACATCAACCAAATCAGAGGAGGTAATAAATCAAAGTTACCAAGTTCCCGGAGCAGCAGGTGATCTCCTGACATGGCCTTTGATGGTGCACAGATTGTCTTGCAAATTTTGGAATCCGGGGTGCGAAGCTTGTGTTGCCCTATGAGAAGCCAAGTTCCGATTACCAACCTTTGGGTCAACCGTACTCAGAGGAGGTAATAAATTAAAGTTATTGAGTTCCTGGAGCAGCAGGTGATCTCCTGACATGGCCTTTGATGGTGCACAGGTTCTATTGCAGAATTTGGAATCCAGGGTGTGAAGCTTGTGTTGCCCTACAAGACACCAAGTTCTGACCACCCAAATTTGGGTCAACCATACCGACTTCCGAGTTCTGGGACCTGGGAGTCAACAAATGAATATCTGATAACCAGCACACTTCCAATCAGGTAGTATTTCATTGAGCAATGGATCATCCAAGGGGTCCCTTATCAGACTCGGTAGTCAATATAGGCAAATGATAATGAAAACATGAAAGTTGTTATTATGCTATTTTTCAAACCCAAGACCCTGAAACCCATTGTTCAACATGTCCATTTTTCACCCACTGCACAAATCACTGAGTTTCGAGTGCTGAAACCCAAAACTCAAAACCCAGTGTGCAACACGTCGATTGTTTATTTACATTACACAGATCATCGAGTTCCGAGTGCTGAGTGCTGAAACCCGAAGCCCAAAACCCAAAAATATGTATGGAACATGTCCATTTCTTACTCATTGCACATCTCACTGAGTTTCGAGTGCCGAAACCCGAAACTCGAAACCCAGTGTGCATCATGTCCATTGTTCAATTATATTACACAAGTCATCAAGTTCTGAGAGCTGAGAGCCGAAATCTGAACCCCGAACCCCAAAAATGTTTACACAACATGTCCATTTTTCACTCACTGCACAAATCACTGAGTTTTGAGTGCCAAAGCATGAAACTGGAAACCCGGTGTGCAACATGTTGATTTTTCATTTATATCACACAAATCATTGAGTTCCAAGTGCCGAGGGCCGAGACCCGAAAATATGTATGCAACATTTCCATTTTTCACCCACTGCACAAATCACCGAGTGTTGAGTGCTGAAACCTGAAAATTGAAACCCAGCATGCAACATGTTGATTTTTCATTTATATTACACAGATAATCGAGTTCCGAGTGCCAAGGGCCGAAGCCCGAAGCCTGAGACCCGAAAATATGTATGCAACATTTCCATTTTTCACTTGTTGCACAAATCACTGAGTTTCAAGTGCTGAAACCTGAAACTCAAAACCGGGTGTGCAACATGTCCATTGTTCAATTATATTACACACAAATCATTGAGTTCCGAGTGCCGAGGGCCGAACCCTGAACCCCGAGACCCCAAAATATGTGCGCAACATGTCCATTTTTCACTTGTTGCACAAATCACCAAGTTTTGAGTGCTGAAACCTGAAACTCAAAACCTGGCATGCAACATGTCCATTTTTCATTTATATTACACAAATCATCAAGTTCTGAGTGCTGAGACCCGAGACCCAAACCCCGAGACCTCAAAATATGTATGCAACATTTCCATTTTTCACTTGTTGCACAAATCACCAAGTTTTGAGTGCTGAAACCTGAAACTCAAAACCTGGCATGCAACATGTCCATTTTTCATTTATATTACACAAATCATCAAGTTCTGAGTGCCAAGACCCAAGACCCGAACCCCAAGACCTGAAAATATGTATGCAACATTTCCATTTTTCACTTGTTGCACAAATCACCGAGTTTCAAGTGCCGAAACCTGAAACTCAAAACCGGGTGTGCAACATGTCCATTGTTCAATTATACGAGCTCACGCCCGTTGTGCCTTCAGCACAAATCGAAGGAGCACTATGTTGTAGCAGTAGCTCAGTGGACGTGCGAAGTCAACTAACATGTATTGGTATGTACCTGTTGTAGCAGTAGCTACAGGTAGTGTCAGTAAGTAGGAACTATGTACAAAGGTAGTACTAACCTCAGTGGACATGTGAAGTCAACTGAGGAAGGTTATGAGGCGCGGTGAAGGTACAACAATTCAGATGGTGAGTCTGAACAATGTTGGGTCTTGCAGAACCTAGCTGCTATTCGACCCTAAAGGGTTTCTGGACCAGACTCAAGGCTCAGAGGAGAGGAAATATCATAGAAAACTACTGAGCACTCAGACTCATACTGGTAACTGGTGAAAAGATTGCTTGATTATGTAAGCTACAAAAGTGCCAACATAAGGTAAGGTAAAACAGTCTCTACAAGCCCAACCAGAAATGAATCCCTACAGCGGGAACAAATGGTATTTGTAGGTAGGTAGATATGAAACGGTACCAACTGTCCATAGATAGTGAGGATTGATATAACGACACTCCCCCTCAAGCCGAGCGCAGGCCGAGGGCGGAGGCAAAATGTTTGACCTTTAAGCTGGGGAGAGGCTTTGTAAGGGTATCAGCAGTCATAACGTCCGTAGGGCAATAAACTAAAAGAATTGAGCCTTTCTCAACAGAAAAATGAATGAAATGATACCTAATGTCGATATGTTTTGTCTGGGCGTGAAATGCCCCGGACTTCACGAGTGCAATGGAGGGTGATGGGATGGGTTATCGGCCGGAATACTTCACTGATGAAGTGATGCAACCAAACTGCCTCTTTCGTGGCATGCATAGCCGCAACATATTCAGCTTCAGTCATTGACAAAGTTACTAACTCCTGCTTTTTGGAACTCCAGGACACTGCGCCGCCGTCCATGAGGAACGTGTAACCAGACACAGCGTGCCGGTGTTCCTGTGACGCGCCGTCAGCATCAGTGTAACCTTCAAGGCCTTGTTTCTTGGTGCCGAAGGTGAGTGCGAGGGCTTTGGTGCCGATAAGGTAACAATAAATCTTCTTGATGGCCTCCCAGTGGTGCATGCCTGGGTTGGCACCAAACTGAGCGACCGTGGAGACTGCGAATGCGATGTCGGGACATGTGCCAACTGCGAGGTGCATGAGCGAGCCAATGGCTTTGCAATAGGGTACATTTTTCATCTGCGCAGACTTGGCTGGGGATTTCGGGGATTGTGAGTGCGAGAGTGGGAGATTAGGGTCCATGGGCACAGAGCTGGGCTTCATGTCCATGAAGTTGTACTTCGTAAGGATGGCGTTGACATATGTTTCGTGTGAGAAGGAGATGGTGCACACGACTCGGTCGCACATTACCTTCATGCCGAGGAGCGAAGCGATGGGACCGAGATCCGTTAGTTTGTAGCACGAGGCTATGTCCCATTTGAACTCTGCAATGAGTTTGTCGTTGTTACCGGTCACTGTGCAGTCATCGACGTGTGACGCAAGGATTAGAATGTCCGCGCTGATGTGTTTATAGAAAACTCCCCAGTCAGACTCTGCGCGCGTCATCCCCAAACTCTTCATCAACCTACACAGCTCTTGGTACCACTTCAACGCCCCCTGCTTTGACCCATAAAGTGCGACACGCAACAGCGCGACAGGGCACTTGAACTTCTTATCGACATTTAAACCAGGTGGGAGCTCCATATAGATGATTTCGTCCTCGTCCAGCTTACCATTGAGGAAGGCACTGTGGAAGTCGAAGACGTCGATATTCCAGTCGTTTCGTGCGGCGATGGCGAGGATGGTACGGAGAGATGTGAGGCATGCGACAGGTGCGTAAGTGTCATAATAGTCTACGCCGTATACCTGGGAATAACCTTTAGCCACTAGCCGGGCTTTGTACTTGTCGATTTCCCCGTCCACATTCCGCTTGATCCGGAACACCCACTTGCACCCTACTATATTTGCACCTTCTGGCTTCTCGACGATGGACCAAGTCCGTGTGTCTTCTAGAGAGGTGAGTTCTTTATTAATGGCGTCCTCCCACTTAGGCCAATCAACTCTGTTGCAGGCTTCTTTCACCGTCGTTGGGTCGCTGCTCTCTATTACCACGACACCTGCCATCATGGCAAAGACTTCTTCATCATCTTCGTCAATCTCTCCATTCTCCCCCACCAGTCCGAGCATGGCCACCAAGTTTGATACTTCTGGGGTGGGTTGCATCCCACGAGGTAAGTCATTACTGCGTCCATCTGTGGTGCCTGTGCCGTCGTGCAGGCTCTTAATATACGCTGATTCAACCCTTACCTGTCCAGATCTACGCGGCAATGGCGCAGCTTCAAATTGTGGGCCTAGGTGGTCGATGGAAGGAGCTGGATTGGAGTTTGAGGGTTTTGGTTTATCGGTGAGTGTTGAACCGACATCATCGATTCGTACCGTGCAGTCTGCTGGTATCTCACTTCCTTCTATAGGCACTACCACCTCTGCTGTGTTGAATACGACACTTCTTTCGATGGCGACTCGTCGGGACTCAGGGAGATAGATGCGATGGCCATTGCTATCGTGGTCGAATCCTACCCACCTGCCATCAACTGCTCGCATGTCAAGCTTGGATCCGTTCAGCGAATGAACCTTAATGCAGCTTCCCCACTCCGGTAAGTTATCAAGGTTTGGTGTCTTCTTGAATAATGCTTCGTAGGGCGTCATACCATTCAATGCCTGGGTACCAGTTCGGTTCTTCAACCAGGTCACATGCATTATGGCCTCGCCCCACAAGAACTTGGGCAGTCCGCTGGCGTGTAGGAGCATGTGCGTGCGCTCTACGAGCGTATGGTTCTGACGTTCAGCTAAGCCGTTGTGCTCTGGAGTGTCGTGAATGGTGAGCTTTCTCTCTGTGCCTTTGCTTCGAAGATGACACGAGAACTGTTCTCCAGTGAATTCTCCCCCGTGATCTGATCGCAACTTTCTTATCTTGGCGTCAAACTGCGTGTTTGCCCAAGACTCATATGATTTGTACGCATCAAATGTTTCATCCTTCAAGCGCAGCAGATATAGGTGCGTAAAGCGAGTTGAATCATCTGTAAAGGATGCAAAATATTCTTTGTGACCAGGTGTTTGCACTGGGGAGGGTCCCCAAAGGTCCGTATGGACTTCGTCGCCGAATTTCTCGCAACGTGGAGGGTCACGAACTTTCCCGATGGCTTTGCACGTGGCCTTTGCATACTCGCACGAGTCGCATTTGTCCAAGGTGAGTTCTGAAGGGTCCAGTGCAATCCCAGTAATGACACCATCTTTTAGCATGCGCTTGATGCTATCGGGAGTGACGTGGCCTAATATGACTGTCGCGCATAGTGAGTGCTTCTTTTGCGCTCGTTGCTCCAGCAAATGGTCTCTTTGGCCCTCTAATGCAGTATAGGCCCTTGTTTACTGGTATCTCCCCCATCATCCTCTTCTTCTCATTGAAGATTTTGCACGAGTTCTTGCGGAACAATGCTGCGTACCTGGCGGATGCGAGACGGCTAATGGACACTAGCATCAACCCCATTTGAGGTGAGTAGAGCACATCTCTCAGCAATATACGGGTCTTTGATTGGCTGTTCGGTAGGAATATCTCTATATTTCCCTTCCCAGTAGCTTGAAAGGTGTGTTTATCGGCCGTTGTGATCGGCTTTGGCGCGATGCTGACAAAGTCCTGAAATAGATCCTTATACGACGACATATGGCGCGAAGCGCCTGAGTTGAACAGTTCGATTCGAGTGTTCTGCTTTCCGCTCGGATCTGCGAGTGTGGCAAAGGTGAATGACGTTCTCTCGTCTTCTGGGCTTGTTTCGTTCACTAACCACACTTCTTCAGGTTTGTCTTCTTTGTCCTTCTCTTTCGTGCTTGTGGCTGTTTCAGCCCTTTTGTCCTTTCCTTTCCAATCGGAACGCTCTTTGCCCTTTGTACCTGATGCTCCCCCTCCGGTTCCTCGACAGTCACGCTGCATATGGCCGTATTTGCCGCAGTTGTGACAATTGCCTTTGATTTTTCGTGAACGCTGACTTGTATTAGCGTTGTAGGCAGCATCATCATTCGAGGAGCTGGTCTTCTTCGACTTCGAGGCACGATGGTCATATTTGTCGACAATTGTCGACATCAGGACATCTGAGGTGAGCTTAACGCTTGATACTTTTGCTGACACTGTCAGTGCAGATAGATGGGGGTCATAGGACGCCGGTAGCAAGCTCATGATCATGGCTGCGAAACTTTCATCAGAAGGTGCATGTCCCAACGAGGACAATTGTTCTTTCGCAGTGCGCATCTTGTTGAAGTGCTCACGTATGTTGCCCTTTTCGGGGCACTTCAGGTCTTGTAGCTTGCGCAGTAGCTTGACAGAGACTACGCGCGAGCATTGCTCGAACAAACTCGAAAGGTGCGTGAAGATGTCTTTGGCCGTGTCTAGATTTTTGATTTGGATGAATAGGGAATTGGGAATCATTCCTGCAATCTGCTGCTTCATGATGGCTTGGCCGGTGTGCCATTCTTTAAACTCTGTTTTATATGTACTAACTTCTTTCACTTCATCCGTAGTAGCTGGTACCCACGACGGTCCTCTATTAGGCAGCATCTGGGGATCCACGGGCTTTGTCTCGGTGCCATCCATATGGCCGATCAGCCCCCTAGCATCAATGGACCACTGAAGGCGTTCTTTGTACATCATCCAGTTCTCACCATCGGCGGCGAGCTTCAGAATGCGGAGAAAGTCTTCTCCCAATTTTCCATTCGAGGTCGACATCCTTTTGTGAGTCTTTTTCTTCGCGCGCTTAATTTGAAATTTTCACTAATGATGCGCAGGGCTCATAACCTGTTGTAGCAGTAGCTCAGTGGACGTGCAAAGTCAACTAACATGTATTGGTATGTACCTGTTGTAGCAGTAGCTACAGGTAGTGTCAGTAAGTAGGAACTATGTACAAAGGTAGTACTAACCTCAGTGGACATGCGAAGTCAACTGAGGAAGGTTATGAGGCGTGGGAACAAATGGTATTTGTAGGTAGGTAGATATGAAACGGTACCAACTGTCCATAGATAGCGAGGATTGATATAACAACACGCTACGCGCTCTTTCAAGGGAGGAAAATGAGTGTTGTTCCTTTGGCTTCCTGGCCTCAGGCTGCATCCTAATAAATTGTGCATTTTGAATGATTTTGAAATACATTTATGAGCAGCTTTTCAAAAAAACTCAATCTACTACACAACATAAAATAAAAAAATATGTAACAGTATCATTGAATGTATTCATTTTCCCATTTTTCCCTGCTTCCCATCTCCCATCTAGGGATCAGCAGGGATATGGGAAACTCTTGAGGGTAGGGGTAGGAATTTGGACCTGAAGACCCCTGTACCCCTGGGAATATATCCCCAAATTGATTACCATAGGAGTGATAGATACATATAAAATTTTGAAGTTGTACATTTGCCTTCAAATGGGAAAATATATGTGATTGGAAAAAGTGTTACCCTGGGGTATACCCATGGTATCTATCTCTGGTACCCTTCAAAAACCCACACTTACACTGTGGGTGATGGTATATTGGTAAGTAAGGGTAAGGGTTTCACCTCAGATACCCTAGGGTATACTCATGCTAATCCCGTCTCCCATCCTCTGGTTCTCTGGTTCTCCCAGTTTCCCATTCCCATTTTCCTGTCCTCCAATTTTCCAGTTTTTGAGTCTCTAAGTGATCTTTTTCTCCCTTTTTATTTTTTTCATAACCTTCTGTCACTCATCTCCCAATCTCTTTTATCTCATATTTGTTTTCCCCCTGTCTGTCATTGTATTATATATTGTTCCATTATTTGCTCTATGTATACTACCATAACAATTACAGTAGGAAAAACACTCAAATCTAATCACACATCTCCCTTGCCCTGCTCAAACACATATTTTTTCATTATTTAATGCCATGTACACATACAGTTACCAAGGTCGTGCTAAGTTCCCAAAGGGCGACGCTATTTGAGTTGGCGTTCAAAAACACGTGACAAAACCACACGAGTTGCCAAATTGAGGTTAAGCGAGGTAAGCGAAAACCACATGGCCTTTGGCGAGATACGCAAAACATGTGAAATACGCGAAAGCCACACGAGCGCGCAAACATTTCCGAAAACTGTTGTACTTTACTTCTTAGATTACACAAGTCATCGAGTTCCGAGTTCCAAGGGCCAAACCCCAAAAATATATGCACAACATGTCCATTTTTCATTCACTGCACAAATCACTGAGTTTTGAGTGCTGAAACCTGAAACTCGAAACCCAGTGTAGAGACTCATGCCTCTCATGGCATGATATGGCAGTTTTCACTAAGGGAGTATACAGCACCAACTCGCAGCACCACTCTGTGTACTGTCCACAGCAATTCCTATATGAGGCGCAGCTTTCCCGCGCAATGCGCGCATCATTCCCGCGCTTGCGCGCCCTATAGCGCCAGCCATCCAGATGCATCCATCCACTGTTCACCAAGCTCCCTAGTGCGTATATTTCCATTTCCTTTATTAGCATAGTGTTCCACCTTTATTTTTATCATGGACTCTCACCCATATATATCCTTACATACCTACTCGGTAGCGCTTCGGCTCCGCATGACCGCGCTTAGGCGCACTATATAAGCGCCACTTACTTTTTCACCCATCTTTACTTACCTACTTAATACCTAGAAAGTCGCAGTAGAAACCTATTCATTAGCACATCACATCTCACATCTCTTATCTTGTTTTATATCATCACTTAAGCATAGTCTCTCATTTCTGCATACGCGCGCGCGCTTTCCCGCGCTTCGCGCTAATACGCGCGCGTGTTCCCGCGCCTTGCGCTTTCTCGTGCTTCACTTCTGCGCATACCTCTAGATCTTCGCTGCACCTGCTTCCCCTTTAGGGTCGAACGCACTTGTCCTTTCAAGTATAGCACACTAGGCAACGCGCGACCTTACAACTTTTTTAGATACAGTTAGGAGCATCTTTTGTTCCTAGCAGTATTGTTGTTTCTACACCGGCGTGCAACATGTTGATTTTTCATTTACATTACACAAATCATCGAGTTCCGAGTGCCGAGGGCCGAGACCCAAAGCCCAAAACCCAAAATCATGTACACAACATGTCCATTTTTCACTCATTGCACAAATCACCAAGTGTCGAGTGTCGAAACCTGAAACCCGGTACTTCAAATGGACATGAATTGTATTTGTATGTATTATCCATTGGTGTAGGGCTCAAATAACTTGGGAATTGTATTTGTCAGTACTCAGTACTTGGTACTTGGTACTTGGTGATTGGTGATTGGTGGTCAGTGGTCAGTACTCAAGACTCGGTAGTCAATATAGGCAAATGATAATGAAAAATGACAGTTGTAGTCCACGTCAAGGTGAGTGTCTTGGTAGTCTTTCCTTGTCATTCGGCAAAACATCAACAATAATGAAAAAATGAAAGTTATTATTATCCTTAACTTCCTTACTGAAGGTTGTAGTCCAAGTCCAGGTGAGTGTAGTGGTAGTCTTTTCTTGTCAATTGGTTATATTGTTACTCATTATGCAGTACTTGGTACATGGTAATTGGTACTCAGTATTTGGTTTTGATACTCAGTATCCAGGAATCAGTAGTCAGCTTAATGAAGGTTGTAGTCTGAGTCTAGGTGAGTTTATTTGTAGTCTTTTCTCATCCATTGGTTACCATGTGACCAGGATATAAGCTAAAGAAATCCAAAACATCAATAATGACAAATGAAATACATGTGTGCAGTAAGTGAGTCTAAAGATAAAAGAATGAATATTAATAGCAAGACTTGCACATTATGTCGAGATATACAACATAACAAGCCTGTGATGTGATCAGAGACCTGGAATAACACCTATATACATCCATTATAATAGCTTAAAAGCTTAGAAAGATTCATGAAGGATTGATGTAATGATAGGCAAATGACATATGTGTGGAAAGTGACAATAAACATCTTTTATACAAAGTCACATTTATAGATGATTCAGGCCGAAAATATCATTACAAATAACTTTCATTTTTCATTATCGCCCATGTTTCTGATTTCTTTAGCTTATATCTTGGTCAAATGATAACTGATGGACAAGAAAAGACTACCAATACACTCCCCTAGACTTGGACTACAACCTTCAGTAAGGAAGTTAAGCCTAATAACAACTTTCATTTTTCATTATCATTTGCCTATATTGACTACCAACCATCAACCACCAACTACCCTACCAACTACCAACTACCAACTATCAACTACCAACTACCGAGTACTGAGCACTGACAAATACAATTCCCAAGTTATTTGAACCCTACATCAATGGATAATACATACAAATATAGAATTCATGTCCATTTGAAGTACCGGGTTTTGGGTTTTGGTACTCGACACTTGGTAATTTGTGCAATGAGTAGATGGGCATGTGGCATACATGTTTTCGGGCTTCAGGTTTCAGGATTCGGCCCTCAGCACTCAATGATCTGTGTAATCCTAACACCCAAATGTCAAATTTTCACAGTGCTGAACCCCGAGTGCCAGGTGCCAGGTGCTGAGTTCTGAAACCCAGAACTCAGGACTTGACATTTGAAATGAAACACATTCTTCAGACATGTTTGAATCAGCCTACGTATATCCATAAACATTTTACTAACCCCCGAACCCTGACAGATATCTTTGTCCAGTCCCACATATTGAGTCCTGAGTTCTGGGATCCCCAAACCCCAAACCCCCACACCCAGCAGTCCACAATTTCGGGGTTCGGGGGTTGGTAAAATGCGTATGGATATATGGAAGGTTGATTTAAACATTTTTGAAAGATGTTGCATATCAAATGTCAAGTCCTGAGTTTTGATTTCCAGGTTTTGGGAGTGCCAAGTGCTGAAGCCCAGAGTCCCAAAACCCAGAGTTGTCAAATTTTTAGTGCTGAACCCCGAGTGCCGGGTGCCAGGTGCCGAGTCCCGAAACCCAAAACCTGGAACTCAGGATTTGACATTTGAGATGAACGACATTTTTCAGACATGTTTATATGAACCTACATATATCTATAAACATTTTACTAACCCCCAAGCCCCGAAATATATTTTTGTTGTCTCACATCCCAAGTTCCAAGTTCCGAGTTCCGGGACCACCAAACCCCAAACCCTGAAACCCGGCAGTCCACAATTTCGGGGTTCAGGGGTTGGTAAAATGTGTATGGATATATGGAAGGTTGATTTATACATTTTTGAAAGATGTTGCATATCAAATGTCAAGTCCCAAGTTTCAATTTCTGGGTTTCGGGAGTGCCAAGTGCCGAAGCCTGGAGTCCCGAAACCTGGAGTTCCGAAACCCGGAATTCAAAACTCGGGACTTGACATTTGATGAGACATCTTTCAAAAATGTTTAAATCAACCTTTCATATATCCATACACATTTTACCAACCCCTGAACCCCTAAATTGTGGACTGCCGGGTTTTGGGGTTCGGGGGTCCCAGAACTCGGAACTTGGTATGTGAGACAACAAAAATATATTTCAAACATGGGTAAGTCAATGTGTTTGTCAATCAACTTGATTGTAAATCACATTTTATTGATCTCGCCAAATTTCCCAAGTTCCGAGTTCTGAGTTCTGGGACCCCCAAACCCCCAAACCCAGCAGTCCACAATTTCAAGGTTCGGGGGTTGGTAAAATGTGTATGGATATATGAAAGGTTGATTTACACATTTTTGAAAGATGTCTCATCAAAATGTCAAGTCCCGAGTTTTGAATTCCAGGTTTCGGGACTCCAGGCTTTGGGACTTGGCACTCCCGAAACCCAGAAATCAAAACTCAGGACTTGACATTTGATATGCAACATCTTTCAAAAATGTTTAAATCAACCTTCCATATATCCATACACATTTTACCAACCCTGAACCCCTAAATTGTGGACTGCTGGGTTTCGGGGTTTGGGGTCCCGGAACTCAGAACTCGGAATGTGAGACAACAAAAATATATTTCAAACATGGGTAAGTCAATGTGTTTGTCAATCAACTTGATTGTAAATCAAACTTTATTGATCTCCCCAAATTTCTCAAGTTCCAAGTTCTGGGACCCCCAAACCCCAAAACCCAGCAGTCCACAATTTTGGGGTTTGGGGGTTGGTAAAATGTGTATGGATATATGAAAGGTTGATTTAAACATTTTTGAAAGATGTCTCATCAAATGTCAAGTCCTGAGTTTCAATTTCCGGGTTTCAGGACTCGGCACTCCCGAAACACGGAGGGCTTTAGATTCAGTGGTCAATGGTAGGTATATGCACTCATAGTGTACATGTATCCTACATCTTTGATTTGCTGGTGGCTACATCAGCTGTATGTCTTGATGAAATGTATCTAGGCTCACCCATATATGTACCCATCTATGTACAATTCCCCCATGTCAGCCCACCTGTCTATGTAATACATCCTATGTTGGCCCACCCATCTATGTAATACATCCTATGTTGGCCCACCCATCTATATAATACATCCGACATCGGCCCACCTGTCTATATAATTATACCCCACCTTGGCCCCCACCTGTCTATGTAATAAATATTTTATCGCACCCTCGGCCCACTTGTATATGTAATACTTTCTACATTGGCCCACCTGTATATGTAATACACCCCATGTCAGCCCACCCATCTATGTAATATTCCCCTACCTCGGCCCACCCATATATGTAGTACACCCCTGTTGGCCTGCCCATCTATTTGCCTTACATCTCTCTTCAGCCCAGCTGTCTATAATATCCTACTCTACATATCACCCAGATGGGCCTACCCATCTCCATGAATGATCACATTCCCCCGGCCCATCCCTCAACATCAAGGATATATATATCATTGGCATACATGGGCCCACCTGTCTCCATCAGAAATAATATGTGTCCTGGCCCATCCGTCATCATTGAGAATATACACAACATGGGCCCATAATCTGCTGGCCCATCTCATACAGGATATTATGTAGGTCGGGTGGCCCGTATAATATGGAATTTGTCACTGAAGGGGCTCTGAGAGGAATCAATATAACATACTTTATGTGTAACACCAAGGTGATGTAGAAACTACAATACAGAGAGGAACAAATGAAGCTCCTAACTGTATCTAAAAAATGTTGCAAGGTCGCGCGTTGCCTAGTCTGCGTTACCTGAGGAGACAAGTGCGTTCGACCCTAAAGGGGAAGTGAGTGCAGCGAAGATCTAGAGGTACGCGCTGAAGCAAAGTGCGAGAAAGCGCAGGTGCACGCAAGGCACGAAGGCGCGGGAAAGCGCGCGCGCGTGGAGAAACAATAGAGAGGTTAGACTTAAGTGATAATATGATGCAAGATAAGAGAAAAGAGATGTGAAGTATAGACAAAATGGATTTCTACTATGTTCTTCTAGGCAGATAGTGGGTGGAAAGTAAAGTAAGGTAAGGTAAGTGGTAAAAATGGAAAGTCCCTAGTACTATGTACTGCTGGCACTTATATAGCGCACCTAAGCGCTGTAATGCAGAGCTGAAGCGCTACCGAGTAGGTATGTAAAGATATATATGAGTGAGAATCCATGATAAAAATAAAGGTGGAACAATATGCTAATAAAGGAAATGGAAATATATGCACTAGGGAGCTTGGTGGACAGTGGATGGATGCTTCTGGATGGCTAGTGCTATAGGGCGCTCAAGCGCGGGAAAGCGCGCGCATATACATCGCAAAGCATGGGAAAGCTGCGCCTCATATAGGGATAGCTGTGGGTAGCGCACGGAGTGACACTACAAGTTCATGCTATGTACTCCTTGGTGGAAACTGCCATATCACGCCATGAGACGCATGAGTCTCTACAGCGATCAAGCACTTTGAATAAGGTACCACCTAGGCACTGGCCATTATGAGCATTGTTGAGCTTTGTAAAACCAAGCAACACATTCCCAGGTTCCCACTGCATCAGAATCTTTTCTTCAATCCAGTGGCCAGTGACTGCAAAATAGCCATCTGTGTTGTCAGCCTGCCATGCATCACATGTAACATTGATGGCACTGCTGACAGATTCACTCTAGGATATGACATTAGATCATAACAGATGATAGTGCAAAGAATGATGATGTACATTTAACTTCTTTCTGAGTTTGGTGAGATGGCTGTTCTAGTAGTATCCATGCTCATTGACTGCAGGCTCCCAAGTTTCATCTGCATGTCTTGGCAACTCTGAAAGAAGATGGAAGGTCTTTATGTCAGGCAATACAGAGACCAGCAGCGCTCATCGCTCCGGCATTAAGAGTTCCTAACCTGTATTGGTCCTCATTGGCAATGAAACTGGCCCTTGGTCTCTGGGCAGCTGACAAGAGATTGGATGAAATGGGTGAGTATCTCAGAGAGTGGGCATCCGTGTTTACTGCTGTCTTGGTCATGTGCAACTGGTGTTCACCCTTGCACTGTGATCCCATATCTCATCCTCAATGGTTTAATGTCATGACTACCGTCGGTGACTATGGAATAGCAAGGATGAAGATGCCTAATATTATGGAAAGCAGGACCACCACGCTCGATTTGTCAGCTATTTCTGGTATGGGACTCCGGAAACCCCAGATACATTAAAAAAAAGAACCATCCAATTGATTTACTGCTGATGCCGCCGGCTCACAGTGTGCACCGTTGAGCATAAATTTCAAGTGCATTCTAGAGAATTGCATAAAGCAAACTACCATTCATCTACCACAGCCTCATCTTCATCCTCAGAAAACTCCCAGACCACCAGACCAGCATGATCGAGCCCCTCCAGGTAGTTGTCTCCAACATCAGGTTCATCATCCTATACAAGCTCATCCAATTGTTGTGAATGAGATTCACCTGCGTAATGATAAGAATAATATGTTATTATCAAATGAAGAAAACACACCGAGGCCCAATCCTCTGCCTACACCACCCATATAGTAGTCTCTGTCATCGTTCTTGTGAAATGGTAAGTCCTGGTGGTTTTCCAGGAGTGGTAAGGGATCATCTTCATTGTCAGTGAGCACCACTGGTGGGAGCTGTTCATAAAGCCGAGAAATGGTATGGTGTAAGTGCAAGTAAACGGTCCACGCTGACTGGCGGTTGACGGAAGGGCGACCTAGCTCATGATAGTAATCTTGTATGAAGTGACCGAATTCTTGAGGGACAAGGTCGAAGAGAGCGTGATCAGGATCAATGTAGGTACTACGAACATGGTCTATAGTACTTGGTTCAAGAATGATCTAGATATAAGCAATTAGAATACCACACACGGGCGGAAGTGGCAGGAGACGTACTTTGAAATCAAGAGCCCAAAAATCCTCAGGTGACTCATAAATGAGGTTCGGCACACCATGAGGGAGCACCTTAGTAGGCCATGTCAGTGAGAGCAAGGAGACAACAGCGTCAGGAATTTGTCAACTTTATTGCAGTCATGTCTCTTTGCAGAGTTGTTTACATGGTCCTTGTACCCATCAAGCTCTCGTTGCAGCCATGGAATAAACACCCATTGAAAGATTAAACTGCAACCATCTGCGTAAGGATTGTGCAATGTAAGAAATGAACCACGCACCGTTGCAAGGTGTTGCTGCAGTCATACCAGCCAGATTGAACGCCATGGTCTAGATAAGCCTCAAATCCTGGAGTGAACTGGTGTCGTAACTGAGACCAAGTGATTTCCGGCATTACATTTTTCTTTGTTTGCATCCAGTGATGTTGTAGGGTACCTTGCAGTGTTGGATCATGCCACTGATGGAGCATGGTGTGAGCATTGGCAATACCGAAGTTCTCTGATCCCGGTGTAGAAACAACAATACTGAAAGGAAGAGATGATGCTCCTGACTGTATCTAAAAATGTTGTAAGGTCGCGCGTTGCCTAGTCTGCGTTACCTGAGGAGACAAGTGCGTTCAACCCTAAAGGGGAAGTGAGTGCAGCAAGGATCTAGAGGTGTGCGCCAAAGTGAAGCGCGAGAAAGCGCAGATATGCGCAAGGCGCTGGAACGCGCACATGTATTGCGCGAAGCGCAGGAAAGCGCACACGCGTATGTGGAAATAAGAGAGACTAAACTTAAGTGATGATATGATACAAGGTAAGAGAAGAGTGATCCGAAGTGTAAACAAATAGATTTCTACTATATTCTGCTAAGTGGTAAGTGAGTAGTAAGTAGTCAGTTGAAGGAAAAGTAAGTGGTAAAAATGTCCAGTCCCTAGTACTATGTACTGCTGGCACTTATATAGCGCGCCTAAGCGCTGTAATGCGGAGCCGAATTGCTACCGAGTAGGTATGTAAAGATATATATGAGTGAGAATCCATGATAAAAATAAAGACAGAACAATATGCTAATAAAGGAAATGGAAATATACACACTAGGGAGCTTGGTGGACAGTGGATGGATGCTTCTGGATGGCTGGCGCTATAGGGGTGTTCAAGCGCAGGAAGAGTGCGCGCATGGCGCGGGAAAGCTGCGCCTCATATAGGGATAGCTGTGGGTAGCGCACGGAGTGATGCTACAAGTTCGTGCTATGTACTCCTTAGTGAAAACTTGTCATATCAGACCATGAGACACACGAGTCTCTACACCGGGTCACTCTGAGTAACCATAGGCATGTCTACAACAGTGAATCAATGATGGGGCTATGGAACAGAGAATCAACTTACGACCAAGCTCCTGGATGGTCTCGAGGTAGTATGTTAGTATGAGTTGTGGATTCCGGTTTGAGTGCCATACTCACATCCACATGATGTGCCCAGAGAACGGCTCAATGCCAGTGTGTAATGCAAGCCCAAACCTAAGCCACTTGTCGTGCTGATCGACGGCAAACAAGTCGTTAACACCTGCTGCCCAGAACCGTTTTCTCCGGAGCCTACAAGCCTTGCGTTGGCGAACAAGGTCGACCTCATATTTAGCGAAGTATGCCATTACTACATTTCTGCAGCATCATAGAAAATTCAGTGGACAACATGATGCACAAGATAGCTCTTACCTTGAAACACTCATGGCTCACTCGTGAAAGAGAAAACTGACCATCTCCCGGGCCCCTGCATTGGGATAAATCTCTTGAAGATCTATCATAGCGTCGCGAATACTTTCGATGGTATGAGACTGTTGCTGTGTGCGCAGAAGGCCCATTCCAACTCGTATCTGTACAAATTTCATGAGTCTAGATTAAAGTGAGCAAGCACCACAGATACATTCCAACTGGATGACTTACCCAAGTCCATAGCGTGAGGTATCATAATGATTCCATAGGTTCTGAACAATTTGCTTGTTGGTTTGTCGGGTCTTCCACAATCGAAAGATATGCAGAGAAATGACCTCGAGAGGTGCTAGAATTTGACGTCAACACAGTAGTAGCATTGAAGAACATCAAGTACTTACGGGATGGCTTATTCTGATTTGGCATCAAACACGCAGGTGTCAATGAAGACGAGAGAGAATTGAAGCAAGCACGCACGGTCAACATTGGTGGTGAACAATAGATATATAAGTGGTTTGACTTTGCCGCACCAGTGGCACCACGACAGCAAATGCAGAATGCAGATTCTCTAGTATGGTGCGCACCGACTCGGACCCTTGTTCTATTCAGCAGAAGCAGCCTGAAGGGAGAATTGGCCCAGTCACCGAGGAGATTATGTGCGTCATGCATTTAGACTGCTACTCAGTGGGCTGCTATGACCGTTCAGGTACATCATTCGACTGATCGGCTCGGGTTTTGCCTACCTTTTGCCTACCAAACTTGACTGCTCAGTCACTGGGCTGCTATGACTGTTCAGGTATGTAAACTCAGATTTGACAAGCAGAACAGGTAATATAATAGTGCAGAAGAAGCAGGATGGGACTCCTAACAATAACTGACTATACTCAACAGATGCCGGGATACAGACCCTAGGTGGAGGTCTAGAACTGTGACGGCCGAATTACGAATTACTTACCAAAGACGCCAGCATACAGACCCTAGGTGGTCCAGAACTGTGAGTAAGCTCTTCAAAACCTCCGCTTACTGCTGAATTACATCAGTCTGCAAGCATTCATTGACAGAAAGCAGACCAAGCATGCAGCTGATCATTCGCCAGGTGTTTTCTGACCCTAGGTGGAGGTCTAGAACTGTAGTGCGG
The DNA here is from genome assembly GCF_016647785.1 of Suillus fuscotomentosus. NCBI lineage: Eukaryota > Fungi > Basidiomycota > Agaricomycetes > Boletales > Suillaceae > Suillus > Suillus fuscotomentosus. The sequence goes on along the minus strand of NW_024539516.1, from coordinate 290,210 downwards.
ATACTTCCAGTAAGCTCGTCTCTGCAAACTCATAGGAGTAGCTCAAGTGAGTCGCCACCGGACAGATATTTTCTGAATGCATCTTGATGAGCACTTTTGTCTTAGTAGTTACTCAAGACAACACAAGCATGGTACAAGTGTTGTTTATGTTTAGTATCTCCGAGGTGTAACTTATCACTGGCGCCGGACAGATATTTTCTGAACAATATTTAATCTACTCAGCCTTGTGGTCTTGCTGTATTCTTACTGCCACTATCATGTCTCAGTCTCAGTCTCGGTTCGAGCTCGTCTCCCAGTTCACTGAAGACGCATATGCTATGGAAGATCATTTCTGCGAACGCCCTGCTTGTCAATCAAAGATTGCAAAAGGTGCTCCTTGTTTTTATGTTGCTACTATTGAACCAGGGAAACCTGGCCGCCATGTATGTGGTCCATGCTATGCCCACTATCAAACCAAGGCAGCCACATCAGTTAGACCCGTCAGAACTGCTGGTATGCTTAGCTTAGTGTCATGGTATACAACAACTGATCAGCATTTTTTGCAGCAGCCAGTTCTCAATCCGATTCAATGTCAAACGGACCACAATGCTCCCGTACTTTTCCTGACCCACGAACGATCCGCTGACCTGCACCAAACCGGTTCGGTGCATGGACGACCAATACTCTCTCATGAGTCATATACCCTGAAATACCACTATGAAACCCTTTTCCCTTTTATCTGAAGTTGGACTGAGGCTAAGGGAATATTTTTTGCTTTTCTTTTTATTTTTCAAGTCTATATGCCAGCAGCCTGAATATTTTAGTACATTTAATTCTGCGATGAGTTTTGCTTAGTCAGCCATGGTGATGACTCAGACAAAATCCCACACATGTCAAGTGACTGTGAAAAATATTTCCCACATATGTTGTCCTGGAAAAACATTAGTAAACCCCTAAATACTAGGCTCGCGTCATTCTCACCCTTCAAACAAAGCAAAGCAAAGACAGCCACACACAGGATTCATATCATGTGACACTTCTCTCGAAAACAACACCGTCCGCTGGCGGGCGTGACGCTTCGGCGAACGCCGTTTTCTTGATGACGTGAGCGAGGAACGTCATCCGCTTCAGTCACGCTTCGACGGTGCTTTCCTTTTCATTTAGGCCCCCGGAACCGTTCGACACAGAGTACTGACCCTTTCCCTGGCTCTTCTAGATCGCAGCAAACCCACCCAGCACCACCCCTGACTCGCAAGGAGGTTTCTCTGTGGGTGGTGCCATTGCCCTGGCATTGTTCATCGTCTTCTTTGGTCTCCTCGTCACCTATCATTGGTGGAGGCCGCACATCCCACTCGAGTCGTTTTTCGGCTGGTGCCCTTGCTTTATCCCGGTCCGCACCAACCATCGCAACACCCACTTCGTGAGCTGCCGCTCCACCATCGTCACAATGACCCCGATTGTCAGCCATGCAGCCACCAGGGGCACATGCACCACTGCTGCAGCAGACTCGTTCTGCAGCGCTGATGCACGTGCATTCGAGCAGAGAGCTCAGCTCTCTGTCTCGTCTGATGCTGGGACATCACAGCTGTCTCAGGCTGTTGGTCCAGGAGATGCTGACCAGTCACTCCCTTTCCCGCTTCGTTTCAAACCGGACGGTGAGCCGGAGATCCACTACCTTCCAGTGTGAGTTTCAGTTCCCTCTTCCCCCCCCTCCCCTCGCTGAAATTTAATGGGTGTGGGTAGCTACACGATGACCGTCAAAGCAATGAGGCAGCAATGCCTCCAGCTCAACCTACCTTCGTCAGGCACCAAAGCCATTCTTCGCGAGCGCCTCGAAGGCTTCAGTCGCGACCGAAACTTGTGGGATAGGTATGTGAAACCATGCTTCTCCCTGTTGTCTGTTTCAGCGTGCTCACAAGTCATCTCATCTTCAAGCCTCAGGCCCGGAGCTCGCAAAGCTCACAAAGGCCCACGGACAGATCCAGCAAGCAAGGCCAAGGCACGCCGCATGAAGCAGTCAACACAGCGTCGTGCCGAGTTGCTTGGTGACTCTGAAATGGCCTCTGACACCACTGCCACAACCCGCTCCAAAGACACTCGCACGATAGCTGAAGTTGCAGCACTGTTACCTTGGGTGAGTAACTGCTTCCTCCTGCCCCCCTCCTTTCACAATACTGATGCGCTACACGGGCAGGCTGATGCTATCAATTGTGCATTCCCATATGCGCTGACAGATGGTCAGTTTGCACCAGCTGCGAGTACCCCCTGCCCCACTCCTGCAAGTGCTGGTGCTGATGTGAGCTTGCAAGATGCGATTGTCCAGAGTGTGGGCACAAGGCTCGTCGACATTGTTCAAGGTGCCCTCCTCCTCCAGCCAAATCCAGTTCAGGTTGGGCTACCTGAGGCCAGGCCCCAGGATGCAGGCACCTCTGCTGGGTGCACACCAGAAGAACCTGCACCAGCCATGGAGACGAGCACCAAGAGGATGCGGGTTCTCAAGCTTGGGAATGGCACATTGCTGCAAGTGGCTGACGACGAAATCCCAGACCCACCTGCCATCAGTTTCGTCAACGACATCCCTCGGCTCAATGGAATGTGGGATGATCACACGGAGCACTGGCAGGGCACGTCCATCATCAACATACAAGGCCACCCAATTGCAATTGAGTACTGGCCTTTGCTCTATCGCTATGGCCATGATCAGCAATGGAAAGGTACGAAAAACAAGTGGACTGACTGGCGTGTATGTGCAAGCTTCTCCTAACTGGCCTTGACTGATCTGATTTGTTGTTTCACAGGACATTGTCGAGCGGTACCGACGAGGCACCCCAGAACAGTTCTGGGCCAGTTTCAGGGCTGCCAATGGTGAGCCTCTGAAGTTCACTGCCATTATTCACAGGCTTCGTGAGGAGCGCAAGGAAGCACACTTTGCACTTGTGGAACGTGCTCGCGAGGAATATGGCTCAGACTTTTTCTTTACTTACCGAAAAGGAGGTGAGGAGCACACCATGACGAGGCCATCTGCGATTGCAAAGAAATACAAGGAACTCATGGTTAGCAACTCGAAGGAGGTCTGTGATTAATTGTAGTAGGCTCTACTTGTCGTTACAATGTAAATTTTATCTCGCTAGTATGACCTTATGGACTGTGGTATTCATAAACACATTTCCTCAATCAAAGTGTGATCAAAATGTAATCAACACCGTTTTCAGCCCCCTAGCTGCCAGCCCTACAAGCACCAATTTCCTGACTTCTGCTGCAAAAACATGATCAAAAATGTGAGTTGACTTTCATTGTGAATCATTGGCATCAGTCGCACATTTCCAATCAGCCTCCATTCGAAGAATGGAGGCTTTGTGATTGGAAATGCACGACTGATGCCAATGATTCACAATGAAAGCCAACTCACATTTTTGATCATGTTTTTGCAGCAGAAGTCGGGAAATTGGTGCTTGTAGGGCTGGCAGCTAGGGGCTGAAAACGGTGTTGATTACATTAGGGGCCCTCCCAGAACTTGAACTTAAACCACTTCGAAATCACTCACACTTGTAACTTGGGAATCCATCACACTTACAGCTTGAAGATATCTATCTACTAGGTACCACTCGAATTTCATCTCCACTGAACAAAGGCCTGCACTGACAGCATTACTACTGCAGTCCTGGAACCTACTATACTAGCTGCCATGTCGACACCGTTCAATGAATACACCAGAGACACAGGCAGCAGCAGTCTTGAGAACTTGGATGTTGAGATTCATGCTGTTGATATCCTCCATTTTGCCCGTCTTGGTTTTGCGGCATCCATCAAACTACTCTCAGAGCAGCATGGGTTTACCGAAGGGGTCATTCAGAAGGTATACAGACAACTAGAAAACTATGCGGAGGCCATGGACATCATTGAGATGATGCGAGATGATGCAGAGGAGCGGGCAGTAACTGAGATTTTGAAAAGACACGAGGATGACAGTGATGAAGACTTAGAGGGGGATGAGGGTGTCAACGGCCCTGAGGAGAGTAAGGATGCAAAACAAGATCAGGATCAGGACAAAGTCAAAGAAGAGGAGGAGTAAACGAGCATGTTGCGCAGTTGCTGTCAATATACATGGAGTGCTGCATACTATCTAGGCTAGAGTCCTTGCTGAAAATTGCTTCATCGTCGCCTCGAACATATGAAATTCAGCCACAAGGGCAGCATCTCCCACAGTGTGGGCACTTGACAGTGGGAGGTCTATCAGGATTGAAAAAATGCTCCCTCGGCTCGACAGGGTCGTCGTTCGATGAGATGAGATATTTGACTATGGTCAGATTCGAAAATTCAGCACTCCAGCCTCCCCACTCACAGATCTTCCTTAGCGCCCAATGCCTTTCGATGTGTAGGTACTGGCAGCCTCCTCGTCGGAATGAGTGGGTGCCATATGGGGCCGGATCAATGCCTATGTCCAGCAAGTTGTTGCGAAAAAGCTCTAAGAATTGTTCGGAGGTCTGTAAGTTCATCAGCAATGTTTCTGGCTACCAGAGCATCACCAAAACTCACCATTGGAGTGTTGGCCTCTGCTATGCGGTCACCTGAGGCTATTTTCCGAAAAACATACCCAGACTTGATCCTCGACTCGGACAGCCAGGCTGCAAGGGCTCTGACAGGGCAGATGTGGGCCTCGTGTGGTGGGAAGGCCCACAAGTGGAAGGGTTTGATATCTGGGTGGTAGTTAGTAGATATGAAAACAAAATCAACCTTGGCACATCATGCACCTCCATTCTGATGTGTCTTGCGGAAAGGAAGGTGTAGTGTCACCCCCTTCTCGAACACTCCAAAATCGTGCGCCTGGATCTTGAGGACTTCGTCGAAGCGCAGCATGCACACAAATGCTATGGTGTATGCGGCCTGCAACAGCCTCCGAGCACGGCCACCACCCCAGCGGTGTGAGTTGAGGCGCTCGCCAGGCTGGTAAGGCTGAATAGCCCAGTTTTCGTCGAGGTGGTTGTGGTGGTAAAGTTTGAACAGAATGTCCTGTGAGGGGTTGACTATCATTATCCACGACTCAGGAGGCCAGACATTGCTCACCGTTGTTATGGCACGGGCACTAGTTGCCACCTCACCAGCCTTGACCTACCCAGATGTTCAGTAACTGAGGCTCGTCAGGATCAGGGTGAAAAAAAAGGTCACCTTGCGACGTCGGAGCGAGCACATGAAAGAGGACACCTCCGTTGATATGGAGGGATTGCCAACCATGACACCACCTCCAACATCCGACTCGTGCCACCACATATTTCCAAGCCCCTGGAGCCTACCAAACGCGTATGTCATAGAGGCACGCATCTTTTGGGCATGCCCATATGTCCCTCGCTCTTCACTCAATGGCTTCTGTGTGCCATCAAGGTTGATCGAGTTGCACCTTTGAATCATCATCAACCTGTCCAAGCCAGAGTGTGTGTCACTCACGAGTTCATGATCCAGGCCACTATCAGCCACGGTGTGTCAGCGCGTGGTCTTTTGCCAAAAAAAACCTCATTTTTGCGCAGCAAGTGCAAGCCGGTGAGGAAAGCAACTGCCTGATTCATTAGCCTGCCATAGGTAGTAGTCCACCTTAAGTAATTGTGAGGGGGTCAAAGAAAATACAAACACAAACCTCCTGTATTCTGAGTCCGTGCCTTCGGTGACACCTTTGGACGCATCCATGAGTGTGGACTGGAGCTTCGCGAAGTCGATGGTGCTGTCTGTTGGGCTTGAGAGCACTGATTGAAGGGGCACATCAACGAGAGTCTCCTGCTCAGCAGTGACATCCTCTGTGATGTCATCCATTTCGAGGCTGCTGGCTGATGCGGATGGAAGGAGACCGCATAGACCTGGAAAGTGTTGAATGGACTTGGGTAGTACAGTAGACATGATGGTTTGAAGGTACGAGGGAGTGCTCACCACGAAACCCCTCTCGGAGATGAATTTGAAATCAAGCCACTTGCCTGGCATGCAGTTGGGTTCGAGAACCTGGGGTTGCGAAGGGGGAAAGGAAAAAGAAAACAAGTGAGAGCCAAGCCAAGTCTGGACAGTCTGGTGACACACCTGGGACCATCTTAGCGCTCGCTCGGACAGTCATTTTCATTGGTGGGCATGCCCTGCTATACCTAGCCTCCCTTGGCTTTGCAGGGAGGCGCACTCGTCCACCAGAGGTTTCTTTGTTGAAAAATGACGGTCTCAGCTGCGTGACATCGTGAAACAAAGCATTCACAAGAAAAGTGACTCACCCAAGAGAGTCCGAACACGCTCGATCGTCGCCATCATGCAAAGCTGTCCATCAGAGAGTCCCTGGAAGTTCTTACTTAGTGCTGGCAAAATACTTGTATTCAGCAGTGAGCGGAGGAGCCTAAAATCGAAGCACACACCTTTTGTTTTGAAATCGGTTGCTAAAACAGCGCGATCCGCCGCGGATCTGATTCTCGAGATCCTTGCAGGGGCAGAAGAAGAGGGAAGGCAAGGGATGACGGCACGAGCAATGAGCATACTCACCATATAAAAATGGTGGTACTGGGTAGCAGTCACCCTCTTCAAAGCGCCGTTCTCTTCCCAACCACCATCCTTCCCATTCCCTTCTCCAAGAAAACCAGGCTGGCCAGAAAGCATGATGCCTTTGGTGAGTTGCTCGATTTGTCGTGCTTTCGCCTCCGTGATGTCCGCGATACTGCCGTGTCATCCGAGTTTCTAGTACGAGAAATTAGTGTTAGCATTAGCATTAGCGCTGAATGCTCTTAGCGTTCGCAACCAGGCTCACCTTCGTTCTTGATTCCTCTCCCCTTTGTTCCTCCTCCCCGTTGCATGCCGGTGGGTCGCAAAGATTTGATTCGACGGGCAGAGATCTGGTGCCAGAACCAGGGGGGGTGAGTCCTCTGCATCGATCGAGCTGACGGCTCGTGTTGGTATCGGTCAATCAACCGCTTGATGATGGCATCAGTCACGAATGGTCACGTCGTGACCGTTCGTGACCCGACCGTCGTTTTTCCCGTTTGAAACCATACTTCTTACTCTCTTTCTGGATTTGTCATCAGGGGTTGGACAGGTCACATGACTTAGCAAAATACCCAATGACTCACTATGACTCCCTCTGAATATATGACTCACTATGACTCACCTTGCACATATGACTCATTATGACTCTTAATGACTCTTGAATACACTAGTAGCACAGCCACATTTATTGTGTATATAATGACCTCAGTTTTTGAAATAATAAGAAGCAGATACCAGCAGGTAGTAGGGTGTTTCTCAGCCCAACTAACACTAAGTTGTGAAGTAAGGTGTGATAAGTGTCAGTACCAGTGTCAAGAACTGTTTCAAGACTGAGAGGAACACTCTCAAGAGACAGTAATACTGCAAGCTCATCATACTGAACGATCCGCTGTGAGCTCACTGTGTGCAACAACCAGCAAGCAAGGTACAGCCACAGTTATATTCTGATTTCTATTATTCTTTTTCTTTTCTTTTACTTTCACCAACCTTTGGTGGTCTTTGTCCAAAAATACTGATCCAAAATATTCATGTTGTCTCTACGTCCACCTAAGACTCAGTAGTAGCATAGTGGGGAGACTTTAGGAATTGATAGTGAAGCTTGACCTCACTCATCTGAGTAGTGATACTGAGCCAAGATATTCTGTGCCTGCTAGGCTTTAGCCATTGAAGAGGGGACTTGGTAGTAAACCCAAGGATGTCCGTTCCTGAGTCTGTTTGAATACTCAAAGAAGAGTTCCTTGACAGCAGGTTCAATATCGAGCTAAGAGTTCTACAATAAAGCATTTGACTAGTCTTGACCTTTGATTCTACCTGTTTTGTGCTGAGGGAGTTTATCATTGTAATTCCGCACCATTTCTTTTGGAGTATAGTTGGCACGAGGCACTGTTGTTGAAAGGGAACTTGAGGAAGAAACCCGTATATTCTTTTGGTCATTGCCATACTGTCGGGCTGACCATTGTTTGTTTGTTTTCCTGTCAAAGTCCATAGATTGGATTGACCATCGTATTACTGATCTTGCAGAAGTATCCTTAGCTGAACATACCTTGGGTAGTATACAACTAGCCACCCACGAACGACCACGTTATCAGTCATTGGTATTTGTCTGAATCGCTGACCGTGGAGATATTTGTTTTATAGGTGTTTATCTATAGATCATCTATCTAAGAAGACACTGCCAGGCAGTTAATGCAGCACAGAGAAAGTGTATGTCCCATCTATTCTTATCACTGTGCACTCGAACTAATTGACTACTCATACATATAGCAACAATCAATCCACCTCCTGTTGTTCCCTTCTCTCAGCCATACATAGGTCAGAGTATGTGTCCTGCATCAGCCACTCATTCTGCTGGACCAGACATCACAGTCCCATCATCATGGGGGCAGCCGCAGGACATGGCTCATGCTCATCGCAGCAGTGGTGCCTCGGGCTATTCAGAAAACCATGCCCACTATGGTGCTCAGCGTGAGCATTGGGCAAAGCTCACATATGCGCTTCCGCCAATGGACACCATCACGCTCGAGATTTCAGCTGTTCATGAGGGTAGAACATGGAAAAACAGACATGGGGTACCAATTGGGGTATGTAGTATTGCTCATTCAGCCAGCGCATCACTCACTCATCAGTCATAGAATATTCGTGAAGGCAAAAGAGATGTTGATGCACACATTGATGCTCCCAGGCTCATGGAGATCGCCTTTGATACCATCCTTCCTAAAATTCTGACTTTTGGTGCAGGTTTCTCATGGTGCATCAAGGAGTTCGTTGTTCGAGATGCAATGTGGGTTGACCTCTCTACGCACAAGGCCTCAATCCCATATTTTTTGTCGCAATGCATGGTCGCAAGCAAGAAGGTTTCCAAGGCATCGATGTTCAAGACCAAGCAATTTGCGTTGATGGTTGTCATCCCCGAGGCTCAATGGAATGAGTATGAGGAGTGGCTTGAAAAAGCGGAGGAGGTATGTTGATTTGAGTCTCAGCCAGCATCAGTTTTGATCATCTATATGTTGCAGGTTACCATTCGTCATCAGCGTGTAGCAGTACCGACATCTGTTCCTGCCTCGGAGGTGTATCAGCATGTAGCAGTGCCGGTATCCATTCCTGCCTCAGAGGTGTCCCAGCCAACTATTGTGCCATCAACACATCAGCCCAGTGCCTCCACCAAGCGGTCACACAGGCAAAATCTGAGCATTTCTTCAACGTCTTCATCACCACCTCACAAGAAACTCACACCTGCGCAGGTTGCACCACCCAGATCCCTCTTTAGCTCACCTGATCGCAATGATCTGAAGCAAGCACTAAGGAGTGGAGGCACTGCAAGCTTGGATGTTGCACAAGGTGAGTTTGGCATGATTTATCAGCATGTACTGTTGACTGGTTCTTTCTTGTAGTGCTCGACACATACACTGAGCACGTTCAGTTTTATCACATCCCTACTTGTCCACTTGCAGACATTCTCAAGAATGTCAAGTATCGTTCTTTTACACTGGATTCATCACAGTCTATCATTGGACAGCTGACGGTGAATGCAGCATGCTAGGGGCTGGCGGATTCAAGACAGCTCATCCTGGCTGGCTTTCGCTCACTCCTCTTATGGAAAGCGGGCTAGGATCAATCGCTGGTCAGGCTGTCGCAGTCAAGCGACCATTTTACAAGGTGTATCCATCCACTGGGAACCCTTCATACAAAATAGGACGTTTTGCTCTCGCTGATGAAATACCCAAGCTTTTTAGGGAAGCGAACATCTTATATTGGTCTAATTCTCTTCTGCAGCTCACATATGCCTTCATTGATCGCTGTATTACCTCTTCCACTGAATCTCCGCCATTCGAAATCCCTCGTGTGCGCTTCGTCAATGCTGGCTTGGCTTTATCTTACTCTCAACATGGTTCTAAAGCTCCTGCCAAGGGGGGCTCAAAAGTAGGGTCGTCGTGTGCAGGATATCTCATCGAGGAGCTTATTGAAGGTGGACACGCTGAATTTGTGAAGTTCATTCACAATATGGACTCTAACCCTCTGCTGGATTACGACGATTATCGCTACAAAGTAGCCGTGTTCTTTGCGTTCACACAGCATGTACAGTATATCAAGACGGGTGGCTTGGCTTTCATATCGGACTATCAAGGTAATTTTATTCTTTGTTGGCGGCTTGATACATTGCTGATAGTAACATCCCAATAGGAAGTACAGAGCTCCTGACAGACCCGTGCATCAATAGCATTTCACCTTGCAATGTTGATCATATTTTTCACCAGGTCAGTTGGTGAAGGGGAAGATATCTTTGGAGACGGGAATATTGAATGCACGGTTCGCATGTTTGGGAAGCAGCATAAGTGCAATAAATTTTGCAAGTGGCCAGGGTTTGGATTGGAGGCCTTTGTCGAGCAGACGGAAGAAGCAGAAGACGAAGTGGAAGACGAAGTGGAAGCGGAAGGTGCTCCAACAACTCCTTAGAGCTATGTCTGTTTGTACGTGGTATTTCTTGGCTCTCGACTTGTCTACAGCACCAAATATTGTATATATCAACCACGTCTAAATTTAAACTTCTTGAAGTGTACGAGGTCCTCAGGAAGCACTTGCCTTATATGGTATGAATTTCGCTGACAAATCGAGCGCAGTGGTCCTGCTTTCCATATGATATAGGCATCGAAGTTGAATATAGTTCAGACGCCATGGTGGTTGGTTCTGGAAGAATTATCAGACATGGGGTGGATATGGTGGACAGTGACAGAATAGTGTGGGTGTGGCACATGAGGGATGATGTGCATGAATTTGTAGATATTCCCCGCACTGACTACTCGAAGTACCAGTCAATAATTGCTGATGCTACATACAAGTCAAGGCACTGGGCTTCAACCCCTATGCAATAGATGCCGGCACCATACCGCACTTGAATATGTACCCTGCTGATATCACATACGGATATATATATATGCTGTGATTGTGCCATGCATATGGCAGCTGTTATATATGATCTTGGCAATGCCAAAGATATGCTCAAGTGTCAGCAATGCCAAAAATAATTTCAGGCGTCGGCATTGCCAACGCTATGCTGTGTCGGCAATGCGCTAAGGTATCGGCGAACTCATGTAGGGCCCACCCCTTACCATCGGGTACAACCTACCAGACATAGCCTATGCATTATATACCACTATCCTATATATTATTGTATTTCATAATGTATATACAGTAGGCCCATCCCTGAGCCTTGGTTATTATCTAGCCCCTGGCCCACCCTCTATACTGGGGTACAATCCTATATGTGGGCCCATCCCCTAGGTCAGGCTTACATTGTAATGTGGGCCCATGGTGGGCTGGCCTGAGTCCTAGGGAGCATTGTCAACATGGGCTGTCCTATAAGTAGGGAGATATGTCACTGCATTATGTGATTATTCTGTGACCAAAGGTTGTAACTTGACAAAATCTTTGTGGACATCATGAGAAAAGTCTCACACATGCAAAATAACTTACCTTCAATTCAGTTTTTAGATTGCCTCCTCACCATGTACATAAAAAATGCAAATGAGGTGAGTGAAACCTACTTTTCATACCCCAAGTTCAAACTCATGCAGGAGGTCAGGGACAAAAAGTTCATAGAGTGTAATGAGTGAGGCTAGCAGTAAGCATATCATAAATAGTGCTTACAAGTGTTAGAATAAGTGACCTAGGACCAAGGTTATCCTTTACACACTTACTATTTATGTTTACCCCCTATTTATATAACTAGTCTCAAACCATAGTTACTATGGACTAGAGCCAATGGCTATTCTCATAAATATGATGCTTGCACTTGTATTGGTCAACCTTCTTCCCCAAGTTTCTGATTTTGCTCTTCAAGATTAAGCAGTGAGGACACAGACACTGAGCAAGAAACTTTATACAAGCCACTGGTAGCATTCTAAATTTCAAGATTAATCATAGTCTATTAGAGAAACTTAGAATATACTTCTTGGGATAGTCAGCAGAACAGGTAAAGAAGTGAGGAAATATGTGTTGTTGAATTCTGTCAAGATACTCAATTATAATACCAAATTCATAGGCATGCATGAAGTTGTTATCAATAAAAGTAATAAGATGGCCCACATGAGCTCATGATGACAGTACATAAGAACCTGTGCTTTAGCAGCTTTACTGAAAGTATCACAATAAAACTCTTGTGTCATGTCAGAAAGTTAGTGAATGATTCAGAAAATATATGATGGTTATTGATTATGGGACTACCTTGAGTGTATACACAATATAATATGCAGCAAATGCAGACATTTTCTCCTATATATATTTTAATTGATTTCCAATAAACAGATATATCAGCCAAAGAGATATGGTCTCAAAGCTGGTAAGATGTATAGAATCAGACCAAAACATGATAGCAGCTACTACAGTCTCCAGGGTACACATATCCTTGCATAATTGAGAGCATATATGATCATGCTCTTCAAGCATTGCAGGAGAGGTGTAGATTTCAGAATAGATACATCGAGGGAGGGCATCAGGGTTGAAGCAATAGTGCTGTTTGAAAGATGTGAAATGAAAGTTCTCATCAAAAGCACTCTTGATAACTTTGATAGGATGATAATAAAACAAACCAGGATCTGAGAATTCTGGTGCATGATCTAGTGACTGGTACATAACTCTATCAGTAGGAACATAGATCTTCACACTCATTCATCTCCTGCTAACCATCATTTGCAGAGAATAATGAGTGAATGTCTCTTGGATCACCATAGTATATATCTAGGTACTCAACCTTCTTAGCAGCATAGAAATCCTGAAAGTCAGCTCTATCAAATACCTTCATCAGGACCACTTTATTGATGAGGCAATCTAGTTCTGATAATGACTTCATATTAGAGCTGCTGTAAAACTAATACATAAGGAGGAAAGTTATAATATTAAGGAAAGGCATGAAGAAATTGTCTTGTATGGCCTGTACTGATAACCAAAACCCAAACCACTAAGGCAGAGCACCAGTCTGCTTACACTATTGGCCAAATATGAATGAGTTAGATATAGATACTAGGGACACAAGATCATCTGGACTGTGAGTTAAGAGATTGCTATGATAAGTGTGATAGATGCTATAGTGATTAGGGTCAGTGTATATAATGGAATCCTTAGCATGATCCTCTGTATCTGCTGGAGAAATAGGATTATCAGATTCCACAGGAACATTAGTATCAGAGTGCTGTAGGAAAACAATAGTGAGAAGGAGAGGTTGTTCATTCCTGGAACAATTGGGTAAATGAATATGGTAGCCTAGACGCCCAGAGAGACAAATGAGAGAAGGCAAAGGGCTTGCAGGCTAAGGAAGCTATAATGATATGGATTTAGTACTTAGAGGGGGCTCAAAAGTGTAATATGAACAGATATATCATTCTCAGCTTCAGCTATACTCTCCCAAATTTCCTCTCTCCAGTGTCAAGCTTCTTCTTCCTTTTCTCAGTGCTAAACTTTTGCAGCTTTCTGGACTTTGATATTGTGGTGCCATTTCTTGAGTGTATCAGAGGTAGTGCCAACAACTTTTTTACAGCATCATTTATATGGAAAGTCAGACAATCGTACTCACTTTCATAAGTAATTTAGTGATAAAAAATCCTAAACAGGACAAGAGCTTCTAAAGGACTCCTGACACTATTTAAAATAATATTTTATGATACAGAAGGTACATTGAATGTAAATAGAATATGGACATGTGCAATACACTATCACCATTCATCTCCAGCTAGTACATTAATATCATGCTCATCATCTGAGAAATGCCAGACAACCAACCCTGGTTGTTCAACAAGAGTATGCTATGAGATATCAGGCTTGTCATCATCAACTAGAGTGTCTAGCTCGTTGTGATGGGAAGTATCTTCAAATTATTAATGTCTGAGTTAGTAAGTATATCAGATTGAGAAAAACATCTCACACCTAAGCCCAATCCTCCTCCCACACCACCCATATAGTAAGGGCCATTTGGCTCGTCACAGAATGGTAAATCTAAACAACCCTCAATTAGAGGTAAGACATCATCTTCGTTGGTCTCAGTCTCATTCAGTAATGATGTGGGTGGGATATTGTCGGCAAGTTGGAGCACAGAGAGCAAGTTCCTGTAAACTGTCCATGCAGATGAGTGTGTGACTTCAGGGCAATACATTCAATCATAACAACATTGCATAAATTTGCCGAGGGTGGGTGGAATGATGTCGAACACTGAATGAGAAGGATTTATGTACTGGTTTCGGATGCGATCAACACCATCACAGTCTATAACAACCTAGAGCACATGAGATCCATGTCCAATGTGATAAGACTCGACTTACCTTAAAGTCTAAAGCATTGAAATCTTGAGGCAAGTTGTAAATGAGTGTTGGGACACTGTGCAGGAGTATCTGATACATGGTCAGATGCCATCAGTGACATTAAAAATTGAAATGTACTTACCTTATTCCAGTCACGTCTCTTAGCTGTGTTGTTAACATGGTCACGATACACATCCAGTTATTATTACAGCCAAGGGATGAAAACCCAACAGAAAACCATACTAAGATGCACAATAGATATTAGATAGTAGGGAGACCAAGATTAGAGTATGAACTTTTGAAGTGTATTTCCTACATCATACAACCCTTCATTGACTCCATGGTCAAGCAATGTCTCGAAACCTGGCGTGAATTGGTGTCGTTGGACTAGGACGAAAGCAGTGAGGGGAGAGCTCTATGATGCGTGATGATGTGTTACACTATGAACAGAGTTTGGCTATGTGCGCGTGTCGCTGACTAAGCTATGGCTATCGCCGAAGGACCAACTGCCTCTTGTCTATGTCTCTTCCTTTGGTCTATGCCTTGGGACCCCCGGTCCATGCACCCCCCCTAAAAAACAACCAACGCCGTCCTTGGCGTTCTTCCTACTATCACTTCTATTGTCCTATTCGTTCTCTTCTTCATCCGCTTCGTCTCTTGTCTGGTCGTTCTCTTCTTCTTCATGTCCCTTCTGTTTCTCTGATTCTTTCTCCGTTCTATCTTCTGTATCTGCTTCCGTGTCGTCGTCTCCTCTCTCTCTGATTCTGCGTTCATGCTCTTCTTGTTCTCTTGCTAACTTCGTTCCCGTTCTCGGGGTGAATGCTCTGAGTCGTCTTGCACTAAACTCTCCTTGAACTGGGATTCCGTTCAGCGCTTCAAGCTTGTACGAGTTTAGGATCTTCTCTCGTATACGCCTTGGGATTGACCATTTTGGTATGAGCTTTCGTTCCGCTTTGAACGTATAATCTAAATCATTGCGATATACTTGAACTAGTTGTCCGATTCGAAATATAACCTCACCTGGCGCTCGTTGTAGCAACTTTTTATCAAATGCTGCCTTCCTCTTGATCGCATGTCGCACTACTTCATCGTATCCGTCCAACCGTTGTTGTTCGACGTATGCTATTTGAGTTAGTGGGTCTGAAGTGCGTGTCGCTGACGCGCTTTCTTCTACATTCGTCTTCGGTGTGTTGACTACTAATCCTAAAAGAAGTTCCTTTGGAGAAAATTTCAGCGCTGGCAATAATCGATAGTTAAGAGCGTGCACCGCATCCTCCAGATGGTCTGGCCACGATTGTGTCAAGCCGCTTTCTGTCGTTTTTTGTCCTTGACTTTGATCTTCTCCTAAACTTGGTGCGCATAAGCGTTTTAAAACGTGTAGTAAAAGCTTATTTGTTCCTTCTACAAGGCCATTGATCCACGGGGAGTACGCCGCTACAATGTGTACTTTGCATTTCTTCGATTCGCAGAAGTCCTTCACTGCTTCGTTGTTGAAGTGCTTGCCACCGTCCGCCATGAATGTTTCCGGTGTTGTGAATGCGTTGAAGATGTTCTTGAGTCCTTCAATCGTCGTTTTTGCACTACCTGATGTTTTATATTTAAACACCCAGATATGCTGCGAAAACGTGTCCAAGTACACGCCGAGCGTATTGTATCCTCCTTTCCCTTTCGGGAGGGTGAGATAGTCTCCAACTAACAGTTCGAATGGGTGCCGCCTGGTTATTGGCTCTAGTAGCGATGTAGAAACAACAATACAATGAGGAACAAAAGATGCTCCTGACTGTATCTGTAAAAGTTGTAAGGTCGCGCGTTGCCTAGTCTGCGTTGCTTGAGGAGACAAGTGCGTTCGACCCTAAAGGGGAGGTGAGTACAGCAAAGATCTAGAGGTATGCGCGGCAACGCGAAGCGCGAGAAAGCGCAGGTGCGCGCAAGGTACGAAGGCGCGGGAAAGCGCGCGCGCGTAAGCGGTAATAAGAGAGACTAAGCTTAAGTGATAATATGATGCAATATAAGAAAAGAGAGATGCAAAGTGTAGACAAAATGGAGTTCTACTATGTACTGCTAAGTAAATAGTGGGTGATAACTAGTAAGTTAAAGGGAAAAAGTAAGGTAAGTAATAGTATGTACTGCTGGCGCTTATATAGCGCGCCTAAGCGCGGTCAAGCGGAGCCGAAGCGCTACGGAGTAGGTATGTAAATATATATATGAGTGAGAATGCATGATAAAAATAAAGGTGGAACTATGCTAATAAAGGAAATGGAAATATACGCACTAGGGAGCTTGGTGGACAGTGGATGGATGCTTCTGGATGGCTGGCGCCATAGGGCGCGCAAGCGCGGGAACGCGCGCGCGCGCGTATACATCGCGAAGCGCGGGAATGGTGCGCGCATGGCGCGCGTTGCGCGGGAAAGCTGCGCGTCATATAGAGATAGCTGTGGGTAGTGCACAGAGTGACGCTACAAGTTCGTGCTATGTACTTCCTAGTGTAAAGCACCATATCACGCCATGAGAGGCATAATTCTCTACAGCGAATTTATGTGCGTCGGTCCGAAGTTCTTGCATTTTGCGCAGTCTTTGATGGCATCTAGGATTGACGCGTCTAGCTTGGGGCTGCATATTTGGTCCAGTAATGCGATTTTGATCGCATCTCGTCCCCAGTGGCCTCCTTCTGCATGCTCTTGTGCTGCTAGTACCTTGGCTTCTCCTCTCGAGACACATTCTACTCTTGTCCTGGCTCTCGTCGTTGTGCCACCTCGTAGCTTCCAGAGCCTCCCTTCTTCTATAACGTACTGTTCTGCTCTGTGTCTTGCTTGCCGTTTCTCTCTGATCTCCGTGGCTTGATCTAGGTTACATATAGCTTCTACGACTTCCTTGAATACTGGCTCGTTCTCGAATCGTGTGCGAAGCTTGTCTACTTGTGCGTCCACCGTCGTAACGTTCATGATGTCGTTAATTAGTCCTATCCTTGCTTCCCAGTCTTCGCTTACCGTCCACTCGTTTCCGTCTCCTGCTACTGGAGCGGTGTTTTCCCATTTTCTGCTAAGGCCATCAGCAACGACATTCAGCTTTCCTGGTACGTGCCTTATGTCCACTATATGATACGCTAATATTCCCTCTCTCCATCTTGCGTGTACTACGTTCAGATGCGGATTCAGCAGCGTGTCTCTCATCGCCCTGCAGTCTGTTTCAATCTCGACCGGAAATCCCCAGATGATGCTCGAGAATTTATCCAACCCGAATTTGAGCGCTGCGAATTCTAGTAAGTACGATTTGTACTTCTTTTCTGTCGCTGATGTCCGTTTTGATGCGAAGCCTAGAGGATATAGACGTTCGACCCATTTCCCTGCTGATGTTCGCGTCTTGATTCTCTGTGCTAGGACCGCTGTGAAGCCTTCTATACATCCGTCCGATGTCACTATGAAGTGCGACCCATCGTATCTTGGTGCGTGTAATACTGGTCTTGATGTAATCGCCGTTTTTAGATCTAAAAATGCTTTAGTATGTTCCTGCGTCCAAATAGTACTTAACTTGAAGCCGCTCATGGCTCGTCGATACGCTGTTTTGGACATTGTGCTGTCTATGGGTGCTTGCAGTAGTAAATCTCTTAGTGGGCCTTCTCTTTTCGCGTATGCATTGATTAACGTTCTGTAGAATCCTGTTAGTCCTAAAAACGAGGCTAAGTTCTGTGCGTCTTCGGGTTGTCGCCAGTCTACAATGGCTGTCAGCTTTGTTAGATCTGGTTTCACTCCTTCTCTTCCTATCGTTCCTCCTGCGAACTCGGTCTCTGACATGCAAAGCTTTGTCTTGCTCGGAGCTATTGAAAATCGACATTCTCGAAAACGTTGGAACAAAACTGTTAGCTTATCCATCATTTCTCTAAACGTACCTGTCGCGCATCCTCCGTCGTCCATGAACAATTCCATATAGTGCGTCACTAGGAAATCGTGTAGCCTTTCTGCTAATGTATCGCAGAACGCTGTCGGTGCTCCTGTAATTCCCATCGGCATTCGTCGATATTGAAAGTACCCTCTTCCTTCGATGTAGAACGCTAAATATGGACGCCACTTCTCCGGCACTTCTATCGCATAATACCCTGCTGCGAAGTCAAAAATTGAGATGTAACGTTGACCACTTAACCTCTGTTGTTTTGCTAATATATCCCCCTGCGGCATTGGGACTACTTCCGTTATTTTGTTAAGCTGCGCGAAATTCTGACAGATCCTCCATTTTTTCGGTCCTTTTTCTCTTGTTTCTTCTAAGGTAGGATTCTGTATCTCTCGTGGCGGTAACTCATAGGCTGGTTGTAGTCCCGCTGCTCTATGTTGGTCGTTGATTCGTTGCTTTAGCTCGTCCCATGGTAGACCGCCCGTTTCGTGTGCTCTTTGCGCTATAACCGTGGTTGCTACACATCGAATCAGTTCTGGGGATGCTCTCTCTACTATACCTGCTTCCAACATGTCCGTTACTCGCTCATTGTAAAACTTCGCTTGTTCGGGCGTTAAAGGGCGTTGATGTATCCGTAGGTTGAATATTGCGTTATCTGGAACGTTTAAATTCAGCGCTGCTCCAGGAATAGGGACTACTTCTCTTAGCGTTAGTGCAAAACTGTCTGCGTTTTCCGCTATAAACTGTTCTAACTCCTTTTTCTCGTCTACTGTCAGGTCGTTCCTGAACGTGATCTGTCGGAGAATTTCTTTGACTCTTGCCGGATTAAATGGATTCGTTTGTCTTGAGTATATTGACGCGTCGTTCCTCATCGGTTCTAACTCTGGAAGTTCTTCTAATAGTTGCTCTCCTCCTTCGTCTGGTCCTTCTTGTGCGTTTAATATGTTGATGCTCGTTGTTTCTTCTGTTAGATTATGTGTGTCAGTGCTTGATTGTTCTCTCGATACTCTGGCCGCTGTCACTCCCTTTGATGTGTTATTCTCTTTTTCTGCTGTTCTTTCTTTTGACGCGCTCTCTCTCTTCTTTCTGATCCAGTATCCTGTCGGCTTCCATTGGCCCATTGGGATGTTTGATGGTTTTGTTTTGTTTTCTAACGTCCTTTGTTGTTTCTCGTCTAGCGTGAGACTGACTGCATCTGCTCTCTGTAACATCCGCTTGTCCGCTATCTGGTTTTCTATTGCGACTGTTTTGATTCCGTCGGTTATCACGATTGTGTCCGTTTCGTATTCGTGAATTGCTGCTAATGTTTGAAGTGTCGGTTTTCCTAGTAAGAAGCCCCAGCTTCCGCCACTGTCAAAGACTTCAAACGTGCTCCGCACTCCGACTTCTTCAATCCTAATCATTCCCGTCCACTTTGCGATTGCTTTGACTATATTTCCATTTGCCATCTTTAATCGTTTGTCTGATGCGCTCCAGTTTCCCAATCTGTGCTTGATCTTCTCGAAGATCGACGTGCACATTGCACTGGTCATTGCGCCGTCATCGAATATCGCTCGTACTCTGACTCTTTCTCCTTGTGGACCTTCTAGCTCTATTCGGTGAGCAAACGGAACTGCCTCTCCATTTTTTAACTGAGTTTTTGTGACGACCGGGTGTCCAACCGAATACAAGTCATCGGTTTCGATTGCGTCGTGAAGTTCGGTAGTACATGCGATATCCTTAGCTACGCGCTCAGCAGAAACTTTGGGGCTAATGGTCCTAGAGTTGTCCTCGCATGTTGCCTCTTCGCATGCAAGGACTTCGACTCCGGCTTGAATGTGTTTGAGACTTTGGGTCGACGTAATGTTCTTTTTTACGTCGACCCGTCCGCTTTTCCCTGTTGTTCGGGAATCTCTTCAATCCACGCTTCTAACTGTGTCTCCTCGTAGCCGTTACTCATGACTAGTGATATCGGTGTGGCCGTTGCTCTGTTGTATGCGCCCAGCGTCTTGCTCACAATTGCTCTCCACGCTGCTTCTTTGCGCGTTAGCCTCTCTTCGTGGTTCGGCGGTAACGGGCAATCCCGTCCGTTGTGTCCATGTGTCCCACACGCGAAGCATTCGCTGGATGCGATGGCTGCCGTGCCCGGCTTTAGTGGGTATCCTGTCTCTTGTGTGACTCTCGCGTTCTCTCCCCATCTCGTGTTCCACTGTGCGAGCTGCGCTCTATATGCTGCTTTTCCTGCTGCGCTATCCGGGTGTTGCGGCATCGTTTGGACTAACTGCCTGACCATTGTTTTCATCTCCTCTGTTACTACTAACGGCTGTTGCGTTGTGGCCGGTTGCCGATTATACATTGGTTGTGCGTTCTGACGATTGGTTGCTGCTGGTACCCGGTTATATGTGTTGTTCGCTGTCGGAAGCGTTGGCGGTGTCGTGGGGTTAATCGACATTCTATTGAATTGACTTTGTAATGCTGCAATTGGGTTTTGCTGCGGTGCTCGTGTCTGGACTCGAGCTAGGTCTGCGCGTAGCGCTTTGAGCTCGTGTGATTGCTTGAGGTATTGTTCTTGTTTCTCTACAAGCCGACTTCCCTTGAGCTCTGTCACCGCTTTCGTGAACTCCTCCCACTTGGTATATTCTTCGTCTTTCAATAGATCCTTTACGATGTCCGGCAGTTTACTGCAGACTTGCCATATCATCGACGTGCTCTGTTCGATGCCTGCGTCTGTTGCGAGTTGAAGCGTCTTCATCGCCCATGCTACGTGCGTCCAGCATTCTCTATCGTAGAGCGTCTTCTTCTTTCCTACGTCTTCTTCTCGTAGTATATGCTCTAACAATTCTTTCTTGTACTCTGCTCTTGTCTTTTCCGCTATCTGGACTGGCGGCCAGCGTTTCTCGAATGCTATCACAAATGCATTCCATGTCGCTTTGTCTTTCGACTGCAACGCTTTGAACCATCGTTCTGCTTGTGAACTTGTTCCGAGGTAATCACCAAAAGCGTCTAATTTGTCGGTGCTGTCTGTTATTGTCTGCTGACGCATTGCTCGATTGAAGGATTTCAGGAAATCCGCCGGATTTTCTGATGCTCTTCCATCACCGTGAAATATCTGCGGGGTCTCTACAGGCATGACGGCTTTTAACTGTGCGAGTGCAAAGAATTCGGCTAGATTGTAATTCGGTACTGTGGAGATGGATGTGAGCTGCTCTGTCTTCGTGCGACGACGTGGTTGTTGGACTTCGGACGATGGTATGTAGATGTCTAATTTTTGGACTTCTAGTTCTGGGAAGGGGACTTGATTGTTCTGCTGTTCGTCTTCTTCCGAGAGGCTGCTTAGTGATGATGTGCTACAGTGACTTGGTGTGTTGTGTCCTGATGGATCTGGTGTATCGAGAGGAGATGATGCTGCTGATGTCTTTTCTGACCAGAGTTCCCAGTTCGTTTTTAAACGAACGTTGGTTACCGCTTGTCCTTTTGCTGTTCTGGGTCTCAATTTGTTAGCTTTGGGCATCAAATATAAACGTAAATGCGAGTAAGATGAACACTGCTCTTTTTTGTAATTGGTGTTGTTTTTGATGTGAGTTGCAACGTAATAAGACTGTATGTTTCTGTAAATGGTTCGTTAGCTTCTATTTGGGAGCTTCTATGTTCTATTCTATGACTAAAATCTAGACCGCGAGCTAATGCTTCTTTCTTCTGCGTGCTTTTTTGTGTGATAGGTGTGTGATGCAATATCGCGCTGGTTCGGATTCTCTCTGTTCACCACGATGGACTAGGACGAAAGCAGTGAGGGGAGAGCTCTATGATGCATGATGATGTGTTACACTATGAACAGAGTTTGGCTATGTGCGCGTGTCGCTGACTAAGCTATGGCTATCGCCGAAGGACCAACTGCCTCTTGTCTATGTCTCTTCCTTTGGTCTATGCCTTGGGACCCCCGGTCCATCGTAGCTGAGACCACATAATTTCTGGCATGTCATTTTTTTTGGAACACATCCAGTGGTGCTGGAGTGTTCCTTGGAGGTCAGGATTGTAGTTTTGGTGGAGAAGAGTTTGAGTGTTTGCAATACCGAAATTTTTGGTACCTAAATCACTCTGAGTAATAAGTGGCATGTCTATAGTGGTACAATATTAGCTGGTGTGTTTGAGTAGTAGGATGATGATGACTCACAACCAAGTTCTTTGACGGTATCAAGGTAGTATGATAATATCAGCTGCGGGTTTCTATTAGAATGCCACACACAGATCCACATAATACATCCAGAAAACAGTTCAATCCCAGTGTGAAGACTAAGACCAAACCTTAACCATTTGTTGTGTTGGTTGACAGTGAATAAGTTGTTGACACTGGCAGCCCAGAAGTGCCTCCTCTTGAGACACCTAGCCTTGCGTTCACGTACAAGTTCAGGCTCGAAGATGGTGAAGTACGAAGAGACTACAGTCCTAAACTATAAATTAGATCTTGACAACTGTGAAAGAACTAAAAAAATGACCTTGAGACACTCATGCTCTTTTCATGACAGAGAAGACTGATCACTTCTTGGATTCCAGCCTTCGGATACATCTGGCTGATATTAATCATAGCATCACAGATAGACTCTATTATATGGCCTTGCTGATGAGTACATTAGAGGCCTATGCTCTCCTGTATCTCTCTAAATTTGGTGAGCCTAAAGATATAGATTAGATGATAATAGTGAGCAGTTGCCTTGTACATACCCAATGCCATAATGCTCTGTATCAATGTGCTTCTCCCACAAAGTGTGAATGATTTGCCCATCATTCTGATGTGCCTTCCATAGATGGAGAATATGGGGCGTGATCTCATCTAATGGTGCTAAACCTATTGTCAGTTTGGACACATTGAATGGAAATAAGTGCATACGAGTGGGCTTCTATTGGTTAGGCATCGGTGACTTGGAATGTTAGTTAATCATGGGTTGCAGTGCACTGTTAAATACCTGTCTGTATGATCGCATCCACACAATCAGCGCATGCTTATCCGCACAAGCAACTCTGTAACTCACCAGCTGTTGACCAGACCGGCACCCATGGTGATAGCAATGGTAATTACATTTTGAGGTGTCAAGTCTTCTTGCTATGTGGACCAGGGAGTTGCATCAGGAGGCAATGATAGTGTGACTGGCAGCAGCATGACCATGCATGGCTGTATGAATATGCTTGATGGTAAGAAAGGAGTGCCTGCGTCTAATAAGGACTTACCTTTCACATCTGGGTTAGTACTTAAAAGTAGCCCATCTGGAGAGAATGGGAACAGAGGTCTAAGCAGTGCTAATACGACTCTGGAGAGAATGGGAACAGAGGTCCAAGCAACCCTAATCCTGCAGGTAATATGTCAAGAACTTTATAAAGATAGCACCTTGAACCCTGACCTTAGCCACATCATTATCATGACTCCGGTATATTTCCTCTGAGTTGAGCTGCAACTCACCATATATAAAATACAGTCACTCACCATGCACAGGATACAGTCAGTCTATGTCCTACCATCTCTGAGGGTGACATTGCGGTATTTAAGCCATGAGTATGTCCTGCAGTTTTTACAGTATCAATTCAATTCTGCTAATGGTGTCTACCAGTGAACTCATCATACAATTTACAGAAGATGCTTTCACAGACCAAGATTGCACATGTGAACGCCCATCCTACACCACCAAGATTCATAAAGGTGATCCATGCCTTTATATTGCCACCATGGTTCCTGGGAAGGCCAGTCGCTTTGTCTGCAGGCCATGCAACCGCCACTATGAGCTGAAGCTCGCTACCGGAGTAAGACCCACAAGTGAACATGCTCCCGACCCTCGCATAATCCAACAATCGGTCAATGCTGCACAAAGATCATGTCTGTCTCTGCTTTCACTCACACATCTTCTATCATTAACATTTCCCAGCATCCATGCATCCACCTCCTGTTATTGCAACATCTTTCAGACACAGGGTAGGATCAAATGTGACCATCCCTTCTAGCTGGCACCATGGTGATGCACATGTCCAACAATCTTGCTCAGGCCTCCATGGTCATGATGCATGCCCTGCTGCTTACTCTTTAGGCCTTCCAGGGTACTCAGCCCATCATACCATGTATGGTGCAGAGTGGGAGTGCTGGGCTAAGCAGGCATACTCCATTCCTTCTGCAGAGACCATCAGCTTAGAGATTTCGGCCATTCACGAAGGTGGCAACAAGAGGAAGGGCGGCCATAGTGTTTCCTTTGGGGTATGTATACATATAAATGAATGTCCCTAGCTAATGAGTTCATAGAACATCTGTGAGGGCAAGAAGGATATTGATACTCAGATTGATACACCCTGGCTCGTCACCCTGGCTCTTGAGATGGTCAGGCCAAAGATTTCGGCTTTTGCACTGGGATTTCCATGGCGCGAGGATGAATTTATCATTCATGATGGGGGATGGGTGGATTTGTCAACTCATCCACCAAATTTCACTTACTTCTACAAACAATGTGTCCAACCTTCTCATACTAAAGGCCCATGCATTTCGGTATTCAAGACCAAACAGTTTCAACTGTCAGTTGTCGTGCCTATGGCTCAGTGGGATGAGTATGAGTCATGGCTTGAAAAGATTGAAGAACTTCGGGTTCATCCTTATCTACCTACTGAAACAGGACCACCACTCACTCATACTTAGGAAAATTGAGATTTTCATCCTCATACCAGATCCACGATGGTACCTCCTTTGGAAGATCACACTGATGTCTTCGAGTCTATCCACACTTGCACTGTTACTTGCACTGTTGCAAGCACCTCGTCTGGCAGTACATCATTTCACCAACCACTCTTTAATCCCCCACTAGCCGAGTCTTCCAATGCTGCTGATGCTGCTGTATCATCTGGCCCTAGCTTCAAAAGGACATTTGAACGTGACAGCACTCCTGACACTCCCCTGTCGTCACCTCCTCATAAGAAGTCAGCACCAGCCTTTAAATCTCCTGACCATTGTAGAGACTCGCGTCTCTCAATGCCAGATATACAGCCTTATGAACTATATAATCCTCCTACATGTTCCAGCTCCTATCTAAAGGATCAGTCATATGCGCTCGTGTGCGCACCCTATGTACGTGCATCCCTTTAGGCCTTCACGCTCTTACTGTCTGTCCATTCGTCCCATGTCCTTGCTGATTTGCTGGTGTGTTATTCTTACCTCTTCATTGAACTAACAAATCCTTTGGTCCAATGTCCACGCTTGCATATAGAAAGTCTGTTCAAACTTAGTTTATATTTAGAGTTGATATGGTTACTTGGTTTGAGAGTGTGCTCCGAAGCGTGCCGCATAGCATAATCTCCCTTCTTAAATAGAGGAAGGATTCTTTTGGTTCTGGTAGGATCTTTCCCCTTATCTCAGTATACTGCACAAGTGTATAGTCCTGCTCCTTGCTCAAAATTTAATTATACCTTCCATTGACTATCACTTGCACCTCTACTAGTCCTTAAAGAAACTTTCCCTTATCACTCAGAACGTGCCTTCGCTAACGTGCGCGCGCCCCTCGAACCTCTTGCTCATGCGCGCATCTCGCGCACCTTCGTGCACATTATCTTCTCACGCCTGCTAGTGTCCACCTAGCTCATAGAGTTTCCCTCCATTTTATTACTGAGGAACTTTTCTCAGTGGTTGTCCTTTGGGTCGAGTCATTGTCTCATATCCTGGTCTTGCTGTAGAGCACCCATTAGTTTTAAGTGTTTTCACCTATAGTCAAGATTCCTCATCTACACCATGAACATCCTAGGGAGGCATTGCAGTTTGGAGGCACTGCTGACTTAGATGTCCAACAAGGTAAATTTATTTATCACTAACTATGTCAGTGCTGATTCCAGTTATAGTACTCACTCTCATTAACAAAACAATTCAGTTTTTTCCCATCAAAAACCATGTGCTCTCTGACATCCTGAAAGACAAACAGCATCGCACATTTGAACTTGATCCTGAGTCAAGCCAGGCTGGCATGCTTTCTGTCAAAACATCTTTAATAAAGATGATAGGAGCAGGAGGTTTTAAAATGGCGCACCCTGGCTGGCTGATACTTTTCTCAGCATATCCAACCATGTTAGAGACTGAACTTGGTTCATGCCCACAGCAAAATGTGGCAGTCAAACACCCATTTTACAAGAACTACCCCCCAGGCAGCAGCAATGCACCTGGCAATTTTACGATTGGATGATATGCTATAAAGGATGAGATGGTGAAGCTTTTCAGAGAGGCAAATGTACTGTACTGGGCTGGGTCACTTCTTCAATTCGCATATGATTTCATTGACCACTGCCTTTACTGTTCATCTGAACCACCACCTTTTGATATCCCTCACTTGTGCTTTGTTGATGCTGGTCTAGCTGTGTCATATGTACAACCACCACCTACTACATCTCATCAAAAATCAAAGGTGAACATCCCTCAGTATGGCTACCTCGTTGAAGAGTTGATTAGCAGCAACTTCCTGAAGTATATTCATAACATGGACTGTCAACCAATGCTTGACCCAGACAAACCTGGCTATGAAATAGCCAAGTTCCTGGCATGCACACAACACATCTAATATGTTAAAACTGGCAGTCTTGCTTTTATTTCAGACTATCAGGGTGCGTACATTTCTTCTGGTCAATCAGTGAGTTAATGAGAGCATGATTATTGTTGACAGGCAACTCTGAACTTTTGACAGACCCCCAAGTTCTGACTCACCCGTATGTTTCCCCCTGTGTCTCATTCAAATCTTGCTCAACTTAGAATTCTAGCACAGTTAACAGAGGCAAGGACATGTTTGGGGATGGTAATATTAAGGTTAGTGTGAGCAAATTCGAGAAGGAGCATATCTGCAATAAATTCTGTCAGTGGAGTGGTTTTGGACTGAAAAGCTCAGGGCTGAGGAGTGTAGCTTGACCATGGATAAATGAAGGAATCATACGGACATGTAGCTCATATAGGTTTATGACTTGCTTTGTGTTTTCTTGATTTGTGTTTCATTCCATGTAACTTACCATAGTTCAGATGTTTTCTGGAGTTTCATCAGAAAATCATGTCTTTGCAGATGTTGTCAATCCACACAATCTCCGGCCCATCAAACAGCTCACTCTGTCCTTTATGAGCCTATACACTAGCTATCCTTTTGCTCTAGCAGCTGTACCAATGGATACTGAATATTCCAGAAAGACATACTCTCTGCACTCCCATCCTTCCTCTGCATTTCTGACCCTATGTTTTTGACCCTTTGTGTTTCTGATCTCCATGTTTCTGACCCATTCCTCCGCTATCAACATCCTTCCGTCCAAATCCTGTTGGTTCCTACGCCATAGCCCTACTCTGGATCATTCAGATCCATCTGTCCCATCATAAGGATTTCCATCTACCATATACATTTATCAGAAACCTCGCACCAGATGCAAAATGCTGCTATTTGCAATGACTTTTCAGTGCACCTAGAAACTCCATCCATGACCTTTCATAGTGTGCAATCCATGCTCTGGAACATTTCTGGTCTTAGGGGCCAATTTCCAGAAGCACACAGTCATATCTAGCAGATTCCTCTGACACACTTCTGGCTCGAGTGATAGTACATGTCACAGATTGAAATCCATTCAACCCCAGACCTTCAGACAAAAGAAATCATGCCTCATAACACTCCTTCCTCACTTCCTGCACTCCAGAAGTTCATCTGTCATCATGTGATTACATCTCCAATCATTTTCCAGTCATAGGGGCTAATTTCCACAATTAGGATGATGCACTTATCCTTAGCTACACCTCAGTACAAGCTCTGCTTCATGGAGGTAGATATGTCTCACAGAACTCCTCTGTTATATCAAAAAGAGACCTGCATTTCCACATCCACTCTTGCCCTCTTATCCTACACTTGCTGCATTTCCACTATCCTGACATGATGTCCTCCACTCTGTGAGCTTCCTCCAACTTTCCCACACTTTTTGTGGACTTCCAGTCACCTTTGGAATTATCATCAAAGTGTTCCAGTCTTCCGCTCTGGAAACCCATTTTGTCTTCACATCCCATTGCCATTCTTCATCACTGTCTATGACATTCTGTTTTTGGATGAAGTACTAGGCATAATAATGAACCATGCGTGTATCAGGAACATTCCTGAGATCTCCAGAAATTTTTAGCTCATAGGAATCAATCCTCCGGAATCCGTCCATCATTGTCCTTTGCCATATACCAACAATCTCTGTTCTGGACTTCCTGAGTCTTCAGCCTCGAGGGCTCAGCCTTAAAAGGGGGATACTGTCATATTCTGCATTCTGGACCTACATCTGATGATGTTCCCATACCTCATCCGGACCTCTGGACCCCCTGTCCATGTCTCCAGACCTAATCCTCTATCCATCTGGATCTCTGTACTCTTGCATCTAATATCCAGATCTCCGGATCTCCGGATCTGACCTATGCTTCATATCCAAACCCAAGCCTTGAATCAGCACTCATCCCCTTATGGTAATCACCTATCTCTGGTCTTTGGTTATCTCTGTTTCCATTTTGCTTATTGATCCTTGTATGACTTTCATCTCCAAGTTCATTTCCTATGATCTGTCTTATTTTCTAATATATTTCCACATGCTCGTACATAGCCTTACCCCTCTGCTTACTGATCTGCACAGACTTGCCTCTAGTATATAAACCCCAGTAGATACTCCTGTATTTCCTTAGTCTGAATATCATATTAGTCCTCACACTAGTCTTCACACTAAGTCCTCATATCAAGTTCTAGTTCTCCAACTTAGTCAATATCCATCTCAGGCCTAGGAAGGAATTCCCTAGGCTGCTCTCCTGAGTAGCCATTACACATCTCTGTATCAGGATGAAACCTTAAACCAGTGATAAATGCACCTCAATTAGCACTATCATACAGTAATATATAGGATATGTTTAGGGTTACAAAAGACCAATTGCAACCGGTTTTCATCAGTTTTTCATTTTTGGACTGATGGGAGGCAACTAAACCTGCGGTCCAGTCCAGTTGCCAGTCTTTTTGCAGTCCAGCAACTGGACTTTTAAACACTAACTGTTCCACTCCTTTTTGGGAATTGCCTGGTGGCAAGTTGCAAAAAAGGAAGTTCAAGCAATTTACTGATGCAATTGCAGGAGTGCACTACTACTGAAGTCATAAATGTTCATAAGGGGATAAATGACAAGGATGCATCACTAGCCTTCTACAATAGCCAAGTAGTATTAATACTCCTGAATGTTAACTTAAGTGCAGATACACTTGAATAGAACTAAGATAGGTGTCACTCTTATCCACCACCCCTTATATAATCACAACCCTAACCCTAAAAACAGCAAAATCTTCAATGGAAAAATTTTAAACCATTGAGATCGAGAGACTGCAGAACAAATGTGTGATTAGTACATGTAGAAACACTATATTGTGCATGAATTTGAAGTAATGGTACTAATCATCAAGGCATTCAATGATATTTCTCTCCATTGTGTCCATATCACATGTGTACTGACTCATTTGGTAATATCATCAAAATTTTGCCACGCCCCAGTATTATTCAATGAAATTTTTGATAGAAATTGCAAATGTGGCCACAGGAAGTGACATACTTTTCAAGGTGACATTTTGAGATACTTTATGTAGGTAATATCACTGGTTTTTGGTGCCTTCAAAAAAAACAGTCCTGCCTAGGTATATGTCATGTGATGCATTATATAAGCGGCCAAATGTTGGTGTGCCGAAACTTGAAAATTATTCCCTTGCACCCCATAGCCTTTATAAATTACTTTCTGACATAATAAGACAAAACTTTTTTGGACCTCCAGTTTTGAAGATTTTTTATTTCTGCTTCCTAGCAATTCAAGCTATACTACTATTAAATTCCTAGGATCCAGTTATATCAGAAATGAATCTATGTGTCTATAATTTGAGCAATAGTAAGGCTCTCAATCTGATTATGTAAGGGGTGGTGGATAAGAGTGACACCTATCTTACTTGAAAGTTGAGGCACTTGGACACTTGATCATCAAAACAAAGCTCTCCTCTTGTAAGTCAGAGGCACATCAATAGTGGGTCTCAAAGTTAAATTTATGAACCTTTAGAAACATCCAACCAAAAGAAAATTCAAAGGTATTCAAGCTCCGCCAGAATATGATCAATATGATAAGATAAGTACTGCAAAGATCGCTATCATATGCATGCATCATGCCTCACACATCAGCTCGACGACAGATCTTGCAGGCACTGCATGCCAAGCAGCTCAATCTCCAATATGCTCGCTACTTTGAACTCATCAAACTCACCATGGAAGGACTTGAAGACTTGGATGATAGTAGTGATGATTCTGGTTCTGATTGCATGTCCACATCATCAGAATCCTCACTTAGTGAGTCGGTTTTCTCATTTGCAACATCTACAAGTGCAATGGAGATGCTGACGTCCTCATGTCCCTTCATTGAATTTAGTAATACAGTTCAAGCCTTAGCTGATGAAGTGGAAAAGTCCCAGGTCCTCTTCGTGCAACCAAAATCTAGCTGTGCCCCACAGCTACATCTTCTTGAGGAGTAGGCACTAGATAAACCCAAGAAGTTCTGTTGTAAACTTCATGTCAATCTCTCTGTTTTCATGGAGATTGTCAATAAAATCATCAATCATCCTATATTCTATAACAACTCACACAACCCTCAATTACCAGTCCCTATACAGCTTACTGTATTCTTGAATAGTGTCAGCCACTACGGAAATGCTGCAACAACAGAAGATATTGCAGATTGGGCCAGTGTCTCAGTCAGGACAGTATACAATTGTCACTGTCATGTCATGGTTGCTATCCTTCAGCACCATGATGATGTCACACACTTTGATCCGCTTGATCACAATGATCAAAATGAGCGAGAGAGAGCGAAGGACTGGATTGAAGAACAAACTTGTCTGGAGTGGAGGGGTGGATTTCTTAGTGTTGATGGCACACCATTCAACCTGTTTCAGAAGCCTGGGTGGCATGGCAAGGGATTTTATGACTGTAAATCAAATTATTCACTATCAGCCCAAGTGCATCATGAGTTAGAGCAGAGAAAATAAAACCAACATTTTCCAAAGGCTGTAATCATGCCCCACAACCTGCATATTGTCAATTATGTGATCAGAGTCCCTGGGAGTGTGCATGACTCAAATGTGTTTGCAAAAGCTCGAATTGCACACCATCTGCAAACGTTTTGGGGGGAAACAAGTGGATCTGGGCAGATTCAGCCTATGGTGCTCGCCTATGATGTGTTGTACCTTTCAACTGACCAGCTGCTGGTAGATTGACACACAATCAAAAAACATTTAATTATCACCTGTCAAAGGTAGTAGTACAAACCATTCTCAAGTCACAACTGTCAACTCAACATCTGCAGGTCTGTGTTCACTCCGAGCATTGCTATGGTTCTTTGGAAGGCCGATTTCAATCCCTTCGTGAACTTCAAGTTCAAATACAGGCACAAAAAGACCTTGATGAAGTGAACATGTGGACATGTTGCTGCTTTATTCTGCATAATATGATCATCAACATTGAGGAACAGCTTGGCAGTACTGGTACATTTGATCATTTTGCCCAGGAAGCAGGGCAGTGGAGTCATAGAGTGCAGGACAGGAAAGAGGAGGATGGGTATGATGCCGAAGAAGGAGCTGGGGATGAAGGTTTTATTGGGTCTGACAGACAGATTTTTCAAAACACACTAATGGGCCAGTTACTGCAATATCAATAGTGACAAGTCATGGATATGTACTTCAGTAAATTTACCCAAGGACCGCAACGCAAGGAAAGTGCGGTGGATGAAATGAGTGACACAAGGAAAGTGTGGCG
This sequence comes from Suillus fuscotomentosus, assembly GCF_016647785.1. Taxonomy (NCBI): domain Eukaryota; kingdom Fungi; phylum Basidiomycota; class Agaricomycetes; order Boletales; family Suillaceae; genus Suillus; species Suillus fuscotomentosus. The sequence goes on along the minus strand of NW_024539516.1, from coordinate 258,255 downwards.
GATGAAATGAGTGATGCGAGGAAGGTGTGGCAGATGCAACCAATACACATTGAATTTTTCTAGCATACATCACAATGTTTGAATGAAAAACAAGCCTAGAATGCAGTAAAGAACCTGCGAGCTAAATTGATAACAGCAAGGGAAGAGAAACGAAAGCGGAATGAGCATCAAACAACTAGTTGGGATTTTCAGCACCAGGACCCTGATGAGCCAAGTCTCTTTCCATTTTCAAGTGTTGTAACCTCACTTCCTCAAGCTTGATCTCCAACTCCAGCTGCTTCATCCATTCATCTGCCATTACACGCTCATGGTTTTGAATGGCTATTGTGCTCCGTAGTCCATGTTCACACTCAGCATGAGATTTGTGCATCTTCAGCTCTCTGCTTGCTAAGTGGGTCTCTAGCTTGAGGTGTTTGTGGTCAGCCTTGACTGTGGATGCCTTACATATGTGTCAAACAAGTGTATCTGACGCCTCATTCAGCTTCATAGTGAGCTCAGTTGTTGGGTCTTGTGGCTATTTGTGAGATACTTATCATTTATGAGATGTAATTGGTGATTGATCTGAGTCTTGATCAGATGATATGTGACTGCCAGAAGTATGAGTGCCAAGGCTAGTTTTGCATGAATGCATGGTAAGTGATTTCATCATGTGGCCTGCAGCCACGTCAGAGTCCTCAGAGGTATCCATCTGCACAGACACAGCTCTGGCTTTGCTGCCAGTGGTATTGGCAGATTACAACAAATATTTGGGCCTATCCACTGCTTCAGGTGAGTTAAGGAAGATCTCATTGGGAACATTTGTGTTGAGACAGGTGATGGGTGGGCGTTGGTAGTGGTGAATGATAGGAAGGTCAGATGGTTGAAAATGGGACAAAGAACCAGATGATGGTGTTGGGGGAAGTGGAGGGCAAGGGAAGCTCAAAGATGGAGAGCCAGAGGTATCACTTAGGCTATCCCAGCCTAGATCTTCATCACCATGGAACATGTACAACCTAGGATCATCATCCTTAGAGGCCTCACTATCCAAAATTTCACCTGGCTCAAGGTCCTCATTGAGAGGACCTGCATCTTCTCCTTCATCATCCTCGCAATCTGCATCATCCAGGACCATCTCTTTCTCTTTCCCTTTCCCTTTGCCGAAGACATCCAATGCCTCAGCTTTGAAATCCTGGCCTGGGTCAGCGGTTGAAAATGACATATCATACATAGGTGGGATTTGTTCTCCACCACCCATGGAGATCAACCCACCATGGGAATGTCTGCAAGAGGCAGTCTACAAAATTGTTAGAGTGTATACCCAGAGAGAAAGAGTTTACTGACCAAGAAGAATCCTTGTTTTCTCATTCTCATTGAGCTCCTCAAATGACAGTCCAGCACCAGTCTGACCAAGTTGTAGATTGATCTCATTATACTTCTTGTGTAGCCTAAAACACCTTGTTAGTAGCCTGGTTGGCACTGACAGACATAAGAACACTGGCAGAAACTCACGATGTAAATTGGCCTTGAATGGGCTTCACAAAAGCGAGAGGGCATGCTTGAAAATATTCCCTGACTTTTGGATCTTCATCAGCTGTGAAAACAGCTGCTGCAAGCTGCTGCATATAGGTGTTCTTCTGGGTGGTCATTTGCTGACATGTGCGCCCTTCCTCCTTTGCATCCTTGGCAGAATCAAAGAATATTTTCAGTCAAGCATCTTGGTTGATTTTGCACCACTCAATAAGGCAAGTGGTGCGTGGACTGTTCTTCTTCTCCCAGTGTATATCATGCTAACTAGTCTACATCCTTGAGAAGATTTTTATTGTGTCATTAATGGGTCTCAGAGTGGCCACATGAAATATCAAATTTTTGAAAAAAATCGGCACTACATGGCAGCTTTGGACTCCGATGGTCCGCAATGATTGAACTTACCAGTAGAATCATCAATACTAGAGATAGGCTCCTCACTGTGTCCCACAGCCAGTGTTCTGCCAGTCAGTGAACCAAGTTCACGGTCATTGACCGGATTGCATGGGAAAGCTGGCGAACTTCGTCGACGTTCATCTGAACACGACTTTCAGGAGTTTCCTGGTCCTACTGTAATGAACTATACTATATCTGGTCAATGCTAGAATCTTTGATTATCCTCGTGCCGCTTCACATATCATTACTCACATAAACGCATGGTTTTCGTGTGTTCGGTTCAAGGGTACGTTTTAAGGCTTAGAACTTGAAGATGGACTCCCGACTTTTGACACACCATGAAGATCGGCAAGAGATCAAACCAAGCATGGTGGTGGGATCACTTTGTGGAGCACCCAGGTTATGCTGTCAAAGACCCAGCTTCGATGGTCGGTGGAAAGGCAAAGGTAGTGTGTGCAAGGCTCTATGAGCAATGTGTTGCACATGAGCAGGCAATGGATGAGCATCAGGTACACTTGGGCCAGCGAGATGCACCAAGGGACGAAGTGGCAATAGCAGGCACTCGTATGCAAGTTTGTTTTATAGCTTTCTGTTACTAACTTAATGTACTAGTTTGGGCTAGTGGCCCGAATGATCCTCAACGCACCTGGTTAATCAGTCGGCCAACAACACTATTATGTCACTTGCATGATTGTGCATTGCACTCTGAGGATGTCCGTTCGCAAGCACGGCTGGAATACAAAATGGCGCAATTGGCTCTCAACTGAGACACTCACCCTTCTGGCAGAACTCAAGATGTATGTTCACAAAGAGCATGTACGCAACGATGTGGTCAAGAAGTGGCTTCAATGCCGGTACTGTGACACCGAGGCCACTGGCAAAGCAGAGCCTACTCAAGTAGTTCATGCAGTTGGCGACAATCTATCAGGAGAAAGCAGCAAACGGGAACCACGCAGCCTCGCTTTCGAGAGGCGAGGGATAAGTGATGTTGCAGCAGACCTTATCCGAGCTGTTCAGGAGGAGATTTCCACCACAGAATCAATGCACTCAGTCCCCATTGGTGCTGCCGGTGCCAGTGGTTCATTCTCCCGCATTGCTATCAGTGACTTAGTCAACTATTCTCGTGCGGAGGAATGGTTGGGATCTTTTTATAAAGTCGCTATTGAGGTTTGGATGCTGAGCTTGAGTTATATGAGCTTCTTGACTTAGATGCCGAGGGAATTGATGATCCAGACTTTCCTCAAGTTGATGATGTTCTTGACGAGTAGATAAATGAGCAGTGCTACCAGATGTTATAGTAGTAGTAGTCGAGTACTATCCATTCTGCGATTGTTGACGCACCGTGTACTGCGGCACTTTGAACCTGCTTCATCGTCCAATCAGATATGATTATCTGATATTCAAGCAGGACATCTGGCACTGCACAAGTTCAGTTCACTTGCATTCATGGGAAAGTTCGCGGCTGAACGTACGTTAACTTTGATAAACGTACACTGACCGGCAGAACACTGCCCACGGCGCATCATGGCAGGAGTTGCAACTGGTTGTGGCCATGGATCTCGAGGTTGCCCAGTGAAGCATGGTGGCCATGGACGGATAGCTGGTTCCTGTGCTCCTAGCCCACCTGCCAGCATTGGATCAGCTCTGGCACTCAAGATGCCTACTCGTGCCTTATGAGTCCTACCAAATGAATGGATGTATTTTATATTTGTCCTTCTATGCTCACATAAATTTAATGGCACTCAGGTAATTACGACTGCCCCAGCCTATTGGCAATCACGGCATAACCGATTCGATCTCTCTTCTGTTTTGGAGCTGCATAGCAGAAATATGATAGCGAGAAACCAGTTCTGACGAATATCACCGAGTGAGATTTAGTAAGGTTCGGGCCAAGTTTGAGCTGCACACAAAATTTCAAATACCCCACTGCTCGTACGATGAACTGTTCGTGTCATCCGGCTCGATATAGCTCTTGCGTAAAGACATATCGAAGAATTGAGAGCATCCTGCCATTGCATCACAGTATGAATGTATAAGAGTCCACAAATAATAAAACGAAGAAAGTGGATAGACTGAAGAAGCGATTGTCAACAGATATCCAGTTAATGAGAGAAAAGCCTCACGCTCTGTTCAGCCTGATTTGCCCTTCTTGTACGTTCCGTACGGTCCCACTGTGCCTGGCGGACCACCTAGTGTTTTCTTCTGTGGTTGCAGAGGCTGAGGAGGATGCTTGCTTGATCCAGGACGTGATCCGAACAGGCGTGAGTTGTCTACTGCATAATCTGTAACATTCCATTTAGTGTCAGCCTCGACTTCATATACCTCCATCCTCAGCATTCTCCGCAATACAGAATTCTCTCGTTCCAACCGTGCGAGCTCACAATCCCTCTCAAGAGACCAATCCTTCTTTTCTTCGAAATCAAATTCCTCCGCATCGCCTTGCTTTGCTTCAGGCGAAGGAGTATCAGCAACTTCGGCATCCTCGCCATTCAGTACGCGCATGAAATGGCGAAGCGTCTTCGATATCCGCCCGAGGGCCGCGGATTGAGCAGTGCTAGCCGACAGTGCACGGAGAAGGTCTTCCGATTCCCTGGCAATAAGCTTGGATTCGTACTCGCGAATGAGAGCGAGTTCGTGATCTTGGACGTCACGCTGCAGATTAATTACCGCGGGTAACACATGTACATAGGGCGGCGGATCGAGGCAAGGGAAGAAAGAGGTCATATTTTGTCGGTTATCAAAGAACTGCCATGACGTGAATATATACACGTACAGCTCTTGTGCGGAATGCACTCATTACGCTTTCAAGCGTCTGCTCGTACTCTCGAATAAGCGCACCAAGTTGTTTGTTGTCGTGTTGCAGCGTCTGATTCTCAGCTGCAAGAGAGGCGTTCATGCGCTCTAGTTCTCCATCGTACACGTCTGCGTTCATTAGTCCAGTAAAATAGATCAGCAATGAGTAGGACAAACCTTGAACCTTGTCGAGGTTGAACCTGCGGCATGGTCAGTCCAGTCTACAGATACCGCTCGACATTCATGTTCCCACCTACGAAGGACGAACCCTGTCTGGGCATGTGCCGCTTGAGTCTAAGGTTCTATATCAATCGAGAGTTTGTGACTTTACTAAAAGGAGGCAAAACCTTTATAGCACCAGCTGAGGCATGGAGTGAAAATGATACAGAGCGGTTCTGCGTAATCTCGTCAGAAAGTTCTTGGATACTGTTGAGCAAGCGAATAAGATCATTCTCGTCGACGATCGTCATGTCATGAAGGCAAAGGAGAAGTGGGGGGTCGCGTGCCGCCGCGAGGGGTCACAAGTCAGTACAGTACTAGTACTTAAAAGTTAGAACCCAGTTGATTTCTTTGCCGTTTAAAATGATAAGCGATGAGAAATGAACTATTCTAGAGTTGAGTGGCAGCTAGTTTACTATTGGTCTATTCGTGAATGTATGATTTTCGTCTACAGCACTCGATTTTGTACCACTTGAGCTACTTGACTGATCAAGCACATTCTACTATCATATTCCAAGTAAATTCGTTAATCGGATACCACTGCCGCCACTGCCGATGTCGGACATTGAATTTGATGAGCCTGTTCCGTGTGAGCTGCTCCCTATTATCTAATTCTCAATGCATACTCTTACATACGTCTACCGAGCGGACTGTAAATTCGGCCTCACTGTGATTGTTCACGACTAACCAACTGGGGTAGTGTCGGCAAACTGAGTCGATATCGAGGTCTGTTGTGGATTCTCTGTTGTTGCTCCGTCGGCGCTAACATTGTCGATGCACTCGCTTTCCTTCACTTCACGGCAGAGTGTCCGCAAGTCATTCGGCTGTTCATGTTTCACTCTCCGCGGAACCTTACTTGGCAGCCCCGCACGCTCAAAAAAAAATAAACTGTGCCTCCAAATCATCATCCGGCGAGTCTGCTATCAACCTTTGTTCATGAGGCTCTTGACGTACTAGGATCTAGATTGGTACATTGCCTCAAGGAAACCATATGATTCCCCGCTAGTGTATAAGTATTACATGTTAACCTTACTTCACGTTATGGGACCCGAAACATCAACATAATATTATTGCCTCCGTGCCGCGCTGGTTTTCGCTTCATTTCGGCTTTGCTCAACTTGTAAGTGACAAGAGTTGGTGCCTCCGCAATAGCCTCAAACTCAGATTTGACCGTGCTGTTTGGTATGTGAACAACTGTCAATTCACCATATAAATCACGTATATTTTCATAGGATCAGAATTTTGATGCTGTCCTAGTTCGGTAGCACAAGCCGCTTTGATTGCCACGCACCGCTCGCTCCCAACAGCATTTTGTCCGGTACGATCAACCTTTCGCAGCAGGGCGGTACATATCTGAGTCAGTGGCCGCAGCTTGGGATCTCGGTCTCTATTTTCAAGGTAAAATCATGCAGCTGTATGTAAACTCTGCTCGGCTGCATCCTAAACTTCAGATGCAGGTCCAGAAATTCTTCAAAAAATCTTTTCGGATCACCGCCATTTGCCATTTAGTACTTGTGCCGTTGATGCGCTTCCCGAATCAGGGGGAGATAGCTCATGATCCGCACCTATGGCAGGACGCTGCACTGCACTTCTTACGGCGGTAAACATAGTAGTGAGTCATTTTCATCTAGTCGAATGCTATCAGGCCCAGTTCCCGACCTCATACTTCACTCGAGTCAAAATCTCCAAGTTCCGACTCGGAAACGTAGCAACAGACTCTTCTGGGAACTTCCTTCTGCAGAGAGCATTGGCCCACTGGGATCTCAACGCTGTCACACAAATATCCCCATGTCTACTAGTATGCGATAACGCGATCTCCTGTTCTTGGGGGTGCGATATATTTGGTTCACATTAATGGAGAACACAAAAGGATGGCAGCCAGCGCTATAATCATTTCTAGACTTGTGTTTAAAAGTCAGCCGTTTCAGGTCAGGGTTTCGTCGCATTCATTTGAGAACACTCATACGATATCTTCTGCCTTAGGCATGTATGAAATAATTAAGAAGGAGTCATTCACGGATGTCCCTCGGATGAGGGAAATGTAGTGGGTGATAGCACCGGGTTTCGGCAACATTGAATTCCAAGCTTTGCCACACGGCTTATGTCCCTGCACGTCTTGGACGGCAAGACAATAGTTCCACGGTAGCTCCGCCAATGAAGCATCATCCCAGCCTTCTACTTCTCACGACTTCCCATGCCGAACAGTCTCATGGCATGAATCATAGAATCCTTTCAGTACAAAAGCTTTTTGTTTCACCCAAGTCTTATCACCCTCGGTAACATCATCGCCTCCACGAACAAGCGCCTATCTTTGCGTAAGGCAATTAATCGGGGGTGATCTCTCATCTATTATATTTGTCACTCTCGCTCGGCGCCTCAGGAGCCATACTCGCACCTTCCCTCCCATATCTACCATGCATCATGCATTGCTAGTTAACGAAATCGTGCTGAACATACTTGCTGCGGTGCGAGAAGCAGACGCCTCATGTAGCCAGCTCAACGCTCTCGCTCGGACATGTCATTTCCTATCACCTCTGGCGTTGGACTTCTTATGGTCAGACTTGCCGGACGTGAGGCCCTTGCTCCAATATATGAAACCAATCATATCCAATGTGCGTGAATAATTGAATCATAGACACCGTGATAACTGACTCGACCTGAAGGACTCGCGTACATCAATACCATGCGCGTCCTTCCAAGGAGCTGCGTCTCGTGTCCGTAAATTATCGTGTCCCCCTCTGGCATTTTCAGATACCCATTCCCAAGTCGCCTTTACAGAACGATTGCGATTATTAAGCATGATGCGCATCGCGACCTCGTTGATTCCCAACCTCCGTCGACTATCGTGGACTGACACTGATCAATCACGTTATGTATATATCCGACTATTCCTAAGTCCTACTCTAGAATCCCTCGAGCTGGATTTCTCTTTCCACAAACCTCCCGACTTTCCCTTCCTAACCTTACTGCCCGAACTCTGCCCCAACCTTCACAGCGTGTCAATAAGCAAGCATTCTGTCATATCTTCATCGGAAGACGAGGGTCCCTCTGCCGTTCAGACCATTTGTCAGCTGCCTCGTCTCACTGCCTTAGAATGCAAGGCATCGACCATCAGCGAAGCAGATCTTCTGCGCCTATCTCAACTCAAGTCACTCACGACTTTAAGCTTGGGCATCCCTTCGTGGGTATCAAGCGACCACGGAAGCTTAGCGCCTCATAGTTCCAGGACAGCGAGGGATTGTGCTGCTAGCTCGTGGTTCTGCAGTCTGCGCAATCTACATCTTCGTGCATATAGTATGCCAATTATCACATCCTTTGTAGAACCTGGATGCAGGCCTCTGCACTCAGTTGTCTTCGACATCTCTGAAGCACCGACTTCTGCTTCCTTAACAGAGTGTTTTAGCACACTTTATTCCAGTCAATGCGACAAAGAATGCAGCACGATGCGTTCTATTGAAGTACGCGACAGCCTTTCAAATGCTATACTCGCAGTCTCCCAGCTTCTTCCCAACTCAAAGATCATCACGGTGGATGTATTCAAGCCACTTTTCGCTTTCACCAAACTACGAGTTTTTGATCTGGGCGTGTGCCTGTCATTTTCTCTGAGTGACTCGGATCTTACAGTGATGGCAAGCTCCTGGCCAGAACTTGAGGTCTTTTGTCTCAATGATAGGCGTGGCTGGCATCCGTCCGCTTCTGAACCTAAATTATCGATCACTGTCCGCGGTCTCCAATCAGTTGTGCGCTCTGTGCCCGAGGCTCTATCAGATTGCGATAGTCTTAAATGCCCTCTCACCCTGTCCCATAACGTCCCAGTCCTCACGGCAGGGAGCTCTGACACGTAATTTGGCAGTGACTCGCCTTAGCTTGGGAGATTCGAGGTTGGCCAATCCACAAGATGTCGCATGTGCCCTGTCTGATATCTTTCCCCGGCTGAGGAGAATCAGTGCGTGGCAGTATCCTTTAGACACATTACCTAAAGGTCGGTATTATCGCAAGCTATGGGAAGAAGTAAACAATATCTTGCAGCAGCGGGACATGACAGCGGTAGCCAAGTGAATATTATAGACCATTAGTATAACCGTGTACAAGAACGACGTATATGAAATTGTTTTAAGTTACTCATGTTACTAGTATTGAAGATGTGTCAATTATCTGGTTTCCAAACATGAACGGGCTTGTGTCTGCTGGATCCAATCGTGACAGGAAAAAAACCAGAGTGGTTCTCTATTTGTTGTCGCCAGCGATTGTACCGGATCACCAAGAAATCTAGTTGTAAGTTTCTTGCGTCTGCTGGTACCATACATTTGGCGCTGTGGATCGCAAAAAGAGCGCCATGAATCATTGGCAACCGAGTATCGAGCTTTCAACCAATCCGGGCCTAGCAAAGGTTCTGCCTCTGCCTTCGGTATTTGCTGTTGAATCACGTCAGGACAGAACTGGTTGCACTCTAAACTTAAGACCAACCTTAAGGCTGCTCTGGCCTTCGAGTTGATGATGCAATTGAACAACTCCTTGTTGGATGATCTGGTGACCTTCTTGTGTCACAGAACTGCCTCCTTGCTGCTCGCTAGACTGTTCTCGAACTGGATGAAGCGAGAGTGGAACCACTAAACTGTGGGACAGGAGGTTCGTGGGCATCATCATTGACATCCTTCATTTGGATGTCGCCATGTCCAACAGGGGGTCTTGAAGGAGCATCTGTATGAATACCGACTTCTTGCCCATTGCCCCGAGGACTCTTCACCACCGAATCATAGTGAATATGTTCCTCGTCTTGAACAGGAAGTGAAGTAAATGGAGAAAAAACCCTTTCGGAGAACAAAGTAACAGAACGAGAGAGAGGCGTATCTTCTTTTTTTGCTGTACGTTTTTTTATGCGTGAAGGATTTACATATTTGACATCTTCAAGCTGCTCCAATCTTGGTGGATGTCCGGACGAGACGACCTTCTTTCCATCTGGAGCACGGGCGTACTTGAGAGGCACAGCAGGCTGATCTGGACAGAGCTCCATCTTATTGGAGTAGTTACGGTCCGCTTTGGGACCATCAAGGTGCTCCACTTGAAGCACACGTTTCACTTGGAGGCTTTCAACTGTAGTTGTCGGAAGTTTATTGCTATCTGGAAAACATAGGCGATCAGGGCGCAAAATTACGGAGCGTAGTTTTTCAGCACCTAAACTTCTCATCTGACTACCTGTATGATTACCCTGCTGTTGTTGGTGCTGGCTACCGCGGTCGTTGTGTAGTGTCCGTTCGGCAGTATGGAGTATATGGGTGGTTGCCTCGATGCTAGGTCTCGCTGGCCTACCGACGCGAGTTACAACCTTCGGGTCTGTTTTGCTCTTGTCCTTTGAAAGTGAAAGTCCCAGCGATGTTTGCGCCTGAAAGGAGGGCTGTGGCTGTTGGTTGTCGTCCGGTCTCGGTTTCAGCGATTGAACTGCAGTTTTGCCAATGATTTGAGCCGCTTGATTCTTCTTACAACGTTTGCATTTCCAACTATCGAGGCCATTCTCGCGGTCGCCTGCGTTTTGGGAGCGGATGAGTTTAAGGAGTTCATCGCTTTCGAGGGGAGGGGGGTGACATCCTAGTAACAAACAAAATGATGGGTGTGGTTCTTATTAGATGGTCCGTCTTCACATGCGACTGATCACTTACTATGATGCCAGTATTTGCTGCAGCTCCTGCACCGTAGAAGAAAGTTGGCGGGTGTGCTGGTGGACTGTGAACAACGGTGGCAAGACATAAGCGCTTGAGCCTTGTTATGCAGTAAAGTATGAACGTAACTGGGTCAAATTCAATCAAGCTTTTATTTACATAAGTACTTCTTTTCCCCACACTATTGAATACAATGAGCCAACTTGTTCGGAGCCACCCAAGAGCCACTAACTGGCAACAAAGCCTGCGATTTAATACTCGCCTTACAGTACTTTTCGGAGCACTCGCTTGCTACCTCACATCATGTCAAATGGCTCATTCACGAAACACAGGTGACTTCACGACTTGAAGCCATGCAAAACGCTCAGATATCCACTGCAACTCATGCGGGCTCGACAAGATAGAGCAACCAGCAACGAGGAAGAAGTGAATCAGAACTCCACAAAAGCGTGCAAGATTTGGACGTGTCAAGGGTTCTAGACACGATGCTAAGGAACACCCCCGAAATGGGTGGCGAAAGCTCCGAGCGTGATACCGCCTGCGCTATTTCCACATGCATATCTGCAGATCTACCCGCAAGCCGACCTCGCCGGGGCTTTGTTCATGTTCCTGCTATGGCCATGTAAGCCGAAATTTCGAAGCCAAAATCTGTTTCGTACACCAACACGATATCCCCCTTTGTAGTCACAGCTGGATCTTATCAATCATCAGACCCAATACCCAGCCAAGCCACTGGCCAGGCCGACTTTTGACGACATCTTGATCAGTGATACAACTGCCATTTTTCGACGACGTGACAGTGGGTTTGAAACTGTTTTCATTGGTAAAAAAAGTGGAGTGATTTGAATTTCTAATGGGTCAATCGGCGAGACAGCGCCTCAGTGGCATGTAGGACGAAAAATATACATGCCCATTGAGGTTTGACAACCTTGCATACCGCGCACTCACATCCTGAAACGTGTCATCCTGGATACGGATTTCTCTGCCGGGTCAGCATGTCTACTCAAGTTGGATTACGCAGATACATGCTTCAGCTATAACGTGGGATATCATTCGTCACTACTCAAGAATGTCGGTAAATACTATTGGAAGAATATGAAAGGCTCGCAGACAGTTCTTCCAACGGCATGGATCTCTGCTATGATGTCCACGCTACCTTCGATAAGCTGAAAGTATACTTTGACGGATGGAGGTGAGCTTGCAGGCTTTCGTCCTCACAATGCCTCGTATTGATCAGCACTCCACGAGTCACTAACGAGTAAAGATGGTTGACGACAAGTAGTGGATACACCCGGACTTTCTCGGCAAAACTGTCATATTCTGGAATCACGCTGGCCCTGAACGAGTCATCACCCAACGTTCAACCCTCATTTCATTGCCTTACATCTCTCACATGTTATATGAGTGTTGCATCCGAGGTATTCGCAAGGTTGATCGGGCAGCGGGAGGCAATACCGGAAGCCTGACAAACAATGTCTATGATGTCTGCCCTGTGCCGTTAATTGCTTAGTATCTCGTACCACTTACTTGCATGGAGTTTGTGGTATAGATCTTGTATTTATTGGTGTAAGCTTGAAAATGGTATATGCCACCTGTCATTTCCATCTAACATGTCGGAATCATCCCAGCTGAGCTCTCGGGCAAGCCGATACCGATTAGCATAACACCAAGATTACAAGGTACGCCATAGAGATCTATGTGCGGGTGAGCTGTCATATGCGCTAAAACGTTTGCCGAATTGCAAGTTAGGTGCTTATATAGGTCATTTCAGTGAAATGGTTTTTCATTTCTACAGGATACAACTACATAAGTGAAAACCAAGAGGTGTCCCTTGGAACCAAGCGACGCAAGTCAATTGCTGATGACCACTATCGAGGTTGGGCGCCAAAGGCACGATTGCTAGCAGTAAGTTCAGCGCCCAATTTGTATCCCATAGTCTAGGTAAATTCAGTCGGGATGATGACCGTCATAACAAGGAACTCACCTTATCCCAGTCTATCTTCTGTCGCGTCAGAGGCAAGGCGCGCCTCAACCCTTTGAACGTCTTCTCTCCCATCTCATGATATGCATCATTCAGGGATGCCTGGCATCGCGACTCTTCAGCCTCGATCAATGCAAATATTTTGGATGCTGATGACGCAGGAGATAGTGATGACACAGCAGCCGGTATTGATATTGACGAGTCATTCGATGTACTGAGTTGGACCTATACCAAACGTCAGACCGATGAATCTGTATCCTGCGAAATCTTACATTGCCCTGTTCATAGTAGTGAACATTCACGAGGACTCTTCCCTGTATGGTCCTACTCTCAAAGTCTATCTCGTAGTGCGAGCGCCATCTACCAGCCCTGCAGAGATGATTTAGTTCGACAAATGTGAATTGTGGTAATGAACGAACCAGTAGTTTGATGGGTTGTATTTATTGGAGACGATCTGGATTGTGAATCGGGTGGTCGACATGGCTAGCACAGTGACAACTCCATCGTGGTAGTGTGAGTTCAAGTACGACAAAGCAGCAGAGTCCAACGCAGCACTGATCTCTGATTAATCCAATGGGCATCAATGCATGACAATGAATCCACTGACCGCTGAGGCTCAACTTCCGAAGGCTCCTCCGACTGAGGATCTGTGGCTTCCTACTAACACCATCGGTGACCACCGCTCGTGACTGAACGTGAGGACTCACTAGAGTCAAGTGGTTGAAAACAAAAGAAATTTTAGATCGTGGGTCTAGATAGCGTTCCTCTTCGGTGTCGGGTACACGCGCAAATTCGCTAATTATTGTCTAGGACAAGATCCATTGAATAACGGCATCCCGACGCGTTGAGTTAGATACTGACTTGATGGTGTTCGCCTGGCACTTCGACTGTTGTGAACTGCGCGATATTGTATTCCCGAAGGGCAGGAAGGATGCCTTCCTCTAATCCCGCGTCATCATCTACGATGACGCGAACATCTGCAGGAAAATGGACCAGAAGTCAGCGTTGCGCGGAGAAGACAAGGTACTAAATGCTGGGCACCATTTAAGACGTCATTAATCTCTCCTGGGGGTGATTGAAGGATGAAGGAAGCAGCCACTTGTACACGATCTTCAGAACTCATCACGATATTCGGTTCTTCTGACGCGCCGCGTAGGTTTGGCTTTCAATTGTACATCGAACTTGAAGCTGCGGCATTCGACATCATGGAGCGGTCGGCAACTGCCGATAAGATGTGCATAATCCAGTATTTTACTGGGGAAAAAAAAGATAAAACTACAGCCGTGGACTCATAAGGGTCCCGGACCACGACTTGAAATACAAATGTTAATCCTGATGTATTTGTATACTTTGTAATGCTGGGAAGATAGAATGTGTTCTACGATCAATTTAAGATGACCATGAGTGCCGTAGATCATAGTTTGGCCTTGAACTGGTCCTCTGTGACACCCTTGCCCATGGCTGCTGTGGACGATACACCACCGGTGACGGTCTTTATGAGATTATCGGCGTAATCGGCACCACTCCACTATTCAAGTATTAGCTTCAGGGCGCGTGCATGAGGTCGTAGTAGCAAACCTTTTGATGCGTCAAGACATCGCAGCCAATCTCCCGCTCTTTGCTCTGGACAATCTCCACGTACGCTTTCATACCTTCCTTCGCATATGAGCGAGCAAAGAGGTCGCTTATGTACGCATTAGAGTGCAAGCCGCCGAGCTGACAGGTAAGATCCAGTCAGTTTGATTGTTAGTAGGTAATTTGTCAAGTACTGACCGTAATAAATTGCCAGACGAAGCCGAGTTTACCTAGCTCCCAGACAAAACCTTTCATATCCTGACTATTCAAGCCAGCGGCCTCCCAGTTGAAGGAAGGGCTGAGGTTGTACGCCAACCAGTGACCTGGGCGTGCAGCATGGACTCCACGAGCGAACTCTTGGGCTTGAGCCAAGATCGGTTTCTTTGTTTCCATCCAAAGGGCATCGGCGTATGGTGCATACTCAATAGACCGTTTAATCGCACACTGGGTGCCACCTTGGTAGCGATAGAACCCTTCCCGGGTCCGAGGTGTATCCCAGTTCCAGTAGGGTACAGACTTGAGACCAAATTCTCTCTGTGCGATGGCTACTGCTTGAGGGAATGACGAGTGCATAACACGGGAGATGAATCGATCAGCGGTAGCCTTTGATGCACCTTGTGCAGTCAGGGCATTAGCCAAGGTCTCGGAGAACAACTGCAAAGTTTGCAGACGCAGTCCAAGCGTCCTCAATCGCTTGCAAATCATCACCAGGACTTTCCGGCATTCTCGGCGTCGGTCATAACATTCACAAGAGGGGGGAGATCCGGGTTTGTGGAGCCGAAAATAAAGGGTGGTCGCGCTCATCAATGTTTGAGGTAATCAGGGTAGCGGCTTCCGAATCAGTCCGTGCAATGACCAAGTTCTCTACACCCATGATGTCATATTGAAGTCGGATGGCAACAAGGCGGTTGATGTGCTCAGATATCGGCACGAGAACCTTGCCCGCCATGTGGCCAGCATTTCTTTGTCCCAGGTGCTTGGTCCTCGACATGAACACCAGCCGCACCTTTTTCGACGAACATCTTTGTAAGCTTCATAATTGCAGTGAGTCCGCCATGTCCGGTATCAGCATCGGCAACGATTGGACGAAGATAGTCGATGGACGGTGTCGCCGCAAGCTCTGCCTCAGACATATTCGAGCGAGCTTCGTATTGCTTACGGTCATGGAAGAGCTGTGCCATGAATAGGTGCTCAACCTTGTTAGGAACCGTATTCGAGGGGTAATCTGGAAGCCAGTTAGGTAAACTACGTCATCGCAGAAGGAAAGTGCGTACCTGCAAGATCGGGGCCGGGTTCATTGGTAGACGAAGCCGTGCTGGAGGATTGCCAACCAGAAACATAAACTGTCTCGAGGTACTTGGCCATCTGGGTAACCTGTACGGGGTCTAGGCTATGCACCTTCTATCAATACCGTCACACAGTAGTTGTACGGAGGTCACTTACGCTCCGTATGTGTGTGAAGGTGTACCATTCTTGGCGTGCTCGGAGAGCAGGGCGAAGAGCTTCTTTCCTTGAATCTCGGAAGGATACTTGATTGGGATGCTACCCCGTTTCGCGACGACCTGAGCAGCGGTATATGGCCGCTTCACTCTGGCAAAACGTGGGCTCTTTATGATCGGCATTGCTCAATACTGCAACTGAGTGATTGGAGTTTAGGGGCTCACCTGGAACCACCGTTCGACCTCAGCGACCTCAGTCTGGAAAGCGGAGCGTTCAGTATTGGCCATAACAATACGGGAAGTGGCAGGAATAGGATATTGAAATGGGGAGGGAAGAATCTATTAAGTGGTCAGTAAAGCTCAGCGGCGAGGCATGACTGAGACATGTGATTCCGCCCCACTCGTTCATTTGAAACAAGCGAAGAAAAATAAACTAGTAGTGTCAGAGCTCATACATCTTGATACAGATCACAAGCCGATAATAACGATGAGAGGCTCGTGATTACGCTCTATGTCCGGAAACACGGAGCATGCAGGCGGCGTTATACGGATTTTCAGCGGGAGACCTGCTCAAAGCTACGCCCAGTAGGGTATTCGGTGAGATTTAAGACCCCGAGGTGGCCGCATCTTCGTTAGTTCCAAATAGTTATTCTTGCCCAACACTGCACCAGCTGCTCAAGCGCTCAAGCTCAAGCGCTCAAGCTCAAGCGCTCAAGCTCAAGCGCTCACTCCTCTACATTCTACATGTACAGTCCGACTCAGTTCGGTTCTCTCACGACAGCGGATCTCCGCACGTGTCACTGATCGTGATGAGCGCAGGCTGTTGGTGCCAACGCAAAGCCGTCGTATCCAGGGGCAGGCACGCGACCCATTATAAGGCGCGCCCCATGACAATATATGTACAATCACCGCCTGTCGCCATCATAGACAAGGCCAGCTAAACCGTAGCGTATAGTAAAAGCAAGAACACTGCCCGCGATCTGTTAGGAAAGGATTCAAGAAGGAGATGCCAGCCAGTGTCAGTAATTTGGCGAACAGCAGTATGCTAGACCGGCACACCTGAGTACACATAAGTACCTGGACGAGCTTCTTCTCGTTCATAGGACCCAGACGCAAGAGAAAGAAATTGAGGATCGTCAGATTGGTGGCTTCAAGGACAACTTCATTTGTTGGGTCCACAGTCAGCTCTGTGAAACCGAGTGTAGCGAATATATGAAGAGTAAGAGACGCGAGCCTCGTAGGAGGCCGTTTATCAAAGACGGCTTTTGAGGGATGCAACAAATTGGTGTCGGCAACGAATCTAAGATAATATCATAAGTTGGTCAATGACGGACTGTATCTCAGAAATTATGGTACAACCTTGGAACGCGATGCCGAGGACACGGCACGATACCGAAGAGCTGTGGGCATGAGAGCAAAAAGTTGAAAATCTGAGGAATAAAGAACAGGAGTAGAGTCTTGGAGAAGTGTGCCTGTATTCCGACCACGGAAAAGGCCATTCCAGTAGCATAACAGAGCGTGTCTCCAGGGAATGCACGTGCAGGATACCTATGGGCAATGAGAAATAGCAATTCGAGGACTGGGTCATTCGAACCCACCAGTTATGGTACATAAATCCAAGACATACACCTACGAGAGGAAGCATGAAGTACAGACTGAAAAGATGTCTATCAACAAGTTCGCTACTTCCGTAGGCCATTCCTGCCTGCCAAGCGCCACCAATTTCGACTTCTATTTGATTACCGAGAAGGTGCATGGGTATACGGAAGTCAAATGGCCAGGGCATGTATAAAAGATCGTTGATGATAACTGAGATTGCAATGATCAATGCTTGGCTGACTTCGGAGCCATTGATCCCAGCAAGAATATTGATGCTATTAGTGGTGAATGTCGAGAGGAGTGACATATAAAGATAATATAGGGGACCTGAAGATGTGTTGAGGCATCACAAGCGATGATACAATGAAAATCACAAACCTAGATTAACGACAAGGCCAAGGAATGGCCGAAGAGGAATGGGTACAACTACATGAGTATTCCCTCCTTCCGCATAGTAGACCATCAAGAGCGGTATGGCAGCAATAAGCGGGATAGGCAGTTTATGCCTCCATCGAATATCGAACACATCGTCGAGGAACCCCAACACAGTTGCCATCAAGAGCGATAGCAATGATGACAGATATACAGATAGCTTGACTGCTGGTTACACAAAGATTCTTTTTAACACTGAGGGGGCACTTACCTCATGATGTAGAGACGCAGCGCCCAGCAAGCCTTCGATCTTGCTTCCTCCGCCGGAAAGGCTTGCGATGGAAGTTGAGAATGGGAAAGGAATAAATAGGATTAATAGCAGAATATATATGGACGCGCAGACGAGGCCTTGACTCTCTGGTCTTGATATACAGGTCAGCCTTCGACCTCGCACTCGTTTAATGACACGAACATAGGATCGGAGTAGACCTTCAAAAGATCCTTCCCTTTCAAGTTGGCTTTCACGAATGTTGGTCCAAGTGCAGGAACCAAGTAAAGCGCAGCAACAAACGCGAATATAGAGAACCCAACAGATGCCCATAGGGCTGGCAATGGAGGGACAGGGTCTAGCAGAGGACGAACAACAAACCATGAAGCAATTGGTATTAGGGATATGAGCAAAATGCTAGGAAGTGGCCTGGGGGATAGTGGAGGCGCCATGGGTTGCCCGCCGAAACTCCAGTATAATATCAATGTTCTTGTTGATAAAGCTCTCCACCGTGACTGACGCGCCGTTTAAGATGTACGTGTCAGGAGCAAGATTGAATTTGAGCACGTGATATGGCCTATGGCTACTCTTCCGTTTACAGTCACGACATCAAACAAGCTTCAAATAGATGAAGAAGAGGAGTCGATGGAAGATATCAGGACAAGTATGTTCCTCCCAATGTACCTTCTGAAATTTGAGAGCGTGACTCACCACACCATTTAGTGCAAGCCTGGGCGGTTGACATCTCGAACTCGAAATACATAGCGACAATGTTAAAGTGAGGTTATTCGCTCTGATGTCCCCAACCAACGCTCAAAGCTACTAGATGGCTGAAACAGTCGGGCCTCGAGAGCGATACTCTATCACATCTCAAACGCATCAGGAAAAGAGACAGTATCTCCACGCTCCTGCTTAGTGTCTCGTCCTCTGTTCCTGTACTTCCTACGAACATTGATATCGGAGATCCCTATCAGATTTCTGTCCCCTGCAATCCCGCTTTAACACAAACGGCACTTATCTTAAAAAATACGTTGTGGCCTACTGTATACGCACCACGGCGGAAATGGGAACCAGAGAAATGGTCTATTGCTAAAGTTCAATGGGCTCGTGATGCCATCAATCACATTTTACGAAATACTGCTGAGACAGCGTCAAGTGACGAGGTTGGTTAGTCGGAAGTCTCGGATGAGAAGGTATACTCACAGTCTCTCAGCTTCCGGTCGTTGCATACGTGCCTAAGCCCTTCGAAGACGAAGCTCTATTGTCTCGGTCATTTACAGCCAAAGACACGCGTATATCCACTGGGCATCCTTTGCGCCATGCTGCAATGAACATCATTCGAAACGTAGCTGATTGGCGTGCACAAACGACCCCCGCCGATCTTCTATCTGACCCCCTGAAGCCCGCTACTTCCTCTTCCAACGGCAGCCTTGGAATCTCAGGCACATCGTGCAACGGCGTAAATTACCTGCTAACTGGGCTTACGCTCTTCATAACCCACGAACCATGCATCATGTGCAGCATGGCACTGCTGCATTCGCGCGTCAAAGAGGTTTTTTACATTGTCCCCATGCCACGGACGGGAGGATGCGGTGGATCTGCATGTCTACCTGCGCTCAAGGGTGTTAACCACCGCTACAGCATTGCGCACTGGAGACAAAAAGAAGGCAGCGCCCCGGCACATCTTGATGAGCAGATAGATGCATAACGATCGGATAGATGTATGATGAAACAGTACTCACTAGTCACATATCATACATGATCTCCGTCAGACCCCATTAACCGTCTTACATAGATGCTACCGGTCATCCAAACGATTCTTCTAGTTCCTTCTATTCAAATAATTAACAATACATACATACACACTGTCCGGTGGAGGACGATGAATGGGACATAAGGAGAGCAATAGCATGCAAGTGACAAAAGCCAAGAATAGAAACATTCCGTCGCCCTCCCGCATTCTCCGTCGCCCGTCCTGACAGTCTCAGACTTCTGTCTTAACTCCATCCCCCCGAGTAACTAAAGTCGCGTAAATGAACGCAGCTGCAACGCAGATGGCTGCCACATCTTGTCATGAATGAGTCCCAAAAGATCGGAATCGGGGAGTGTACGCAGATAAGCATTATCGTCCAATTTCTGGAGTATAAAAATCAGCATCGAATTTCTACTCAGGCGTGGGTATCGTTCCCTCCTTACATCTTGTTGGGCTTGTCTGATAACGGCAAATGCGACCTGGGCGCTGATATCCCTGATGCGCGCAAGGCGAGGATATACAAGCTCGGCCGCCTTCTCTTCCTCGGTCAAGGAGTTGGCAAGTGCAATGGCTGCCTGTTCGACCATAGCATCTGATACGTGCCGAGTTCGGGAGAGGATTGCGCCGAGGCCGATACCGGGGAAGATGTACATGTTGTTTCCTTGGCCAGGCTCGTACACGACACCATTATGAGACAAGGGCTCGTACGGGCTGCCTGACGCAAAGATGACCTGTCCATCGGACCTTTACAGGCGAGGATCATCAACATCGACTATACTGCGGGGGTTCTGTTAACTTACCATTCGATGGCGTCCTGGTAGTCCAGTTCGCATAGCGCGACGGGATTCGACAAGGGAAAGATGATGGGACGGGGGTTCAACGCACACATCGCCTTAACAACTTTCTCGGTGAATGCATTCTAGAACGAAGTGAGGTTACGCAAAACACAACCATTACTGGAAGGCGTACTCTGATGGTGCTCAGGCCGAGCAAGGCGGTGGGCTTCACGTGATTGATGATGTCAACGAGGTCAGTGAGCGCGGGGCCATCGTAATCAGTGCGCGCGAAGACTGTAATTGCAGTTTAGCTCGTAGAAGGCAACACAAAGACATCCTCATACACTTCTTGTGCTCTTGAAGACCTTTGCGGTTGGCAGTAATAAGACCTTTTGAATCAACAGTCTAACGGCTTAATAAGTGACAAATTCAAATGCCCTTCAAATGTGGTTTAAGCTCACGTAGATTCGAGACCTTGCCTCTTCGGGACTCAGGCCAGACAAGGTAAAGAAGGACAATAATTGCTTGGCAACACCGATACCTGCAGAACCGGCTCCGAGGAACAGGATTTTGTGATCTGATGGTGGCAGCCCGGAAGCGGCAGAAGACAAACGAGCGGCATTTGTGAAACCTGACAAGATCACGGATCCAGTGCCTTGGATCTGCACAGGGGTCAACATAAAAACAGAGTGAGAGTTGGAATGTGATCGACTGACATCATCATTGAAAACACGATATTGATGGCGGTACCGTTCAAGGTATTTGAACGCGTTGTCCGTTGAGAAGTCTTCGAATTGTACTAGTAGGGTAGGGAAGACTTCTTTCATGGCCTCCATGAACTCGTCCATGAATTCGTCCATCTTCAATACACATGTGAATATATGGACGTGCATATGATAGCAGGGGACTTACTTCCGCGGCCAACGGGCGTGGGCGGCGAACGCCGATGTAGAGAGGATCATCGAGGTAACGTTGTGTATTGGTACCTAAATCCAGGCAAATCGGGACCTGGCCAGAGTCAATTGGGCGCAGGTGAATATGAAAAGCATGGACTTACAGTAGATGTCGGTTTGATGCCGGCACCAGCGATGTAGAGGTCCCTGCATATTTATGTTCGTTGAAGAATTCTCTGGAAAAGCGTAAACACTCACAATTTGCCAAGACTGATAGGCAGACCGTTTGCCCCAAGATCGCCCAAACCGAGAATACGAGAGCCTGATGGTTTGATCAGGAAGATACATAACATGGAGCATCGACCTAGCCTACCATCGGTAACGACAGCTATACGACCATCGTTGAAATTTGGCCAGGTGGCCAAAACGTCGCGAATGCGACCCTTGTCTTCAATGGAGACATAAAGACCCTCGGGTCGCCTCCATATATGGGAGTAGTTGACACAAGCTTCTCCAACCTTCGAAGAGCACTTCTTAAGTATGGTCACACGACCTGGTGAAGCACCTTACAGTTGGTGTATACAAGATGGGAATCATTTCCTGAGTAATTCAAAACACCTCAGTCCCGGTTTTACACGAGACGACGAGTATGCTTACTTGCATGTTCTCAAGCAAAATGTCATAGAACAGATTAGAGTCACGCCCTTTGAGGCCATTTAGGTAGATGTATTTTTCAAGACTAAGCTGTTTGGAACGCATTTGGTTGAGAGAGCGCTGACGGTGATCAGTTTGAGCAAAATGGGGAGGAAAACGAGTTGACGCCATGGTATGAAAATTGGAATGCGAGAGAACGTGCTGGGCGGTTGAACGCAGAAGCCAGTGTAGCTTTATAGGAAGAGTAAGTGGCACGACACAGCATCCAGATATTGAAACAAAGTTCTCGGTACAAGGTGGTACGAGAGGAGGAAGTTCACGAAGCTGTGAGTGAAGACCCCCCACGGCTTCAGAGTCTATAAAAAGGGCTTGAACAGAATTCGGGGAAATATGTACCTTCGCCGTCCGGCAAATTTTTACATCAGGCTAGTATTAAAAACGATGGATTAATGTAATTGGACCACGGGGAAAACACCAGAGCTAGCGCGTTGGCATGAAAATCGACTCATTTGACCATGCAGGTCCATGGGGAGAAGTGGAACGATAGTGAGTCGTGCTCCCGATTTGGAAAGAGTGACAAGAGTCGGAAGGACGGAAAATTACGGAACGGGTTGTCGCGTCGGCGAAGTAAAGTAGGATCAATTGCGTCGGTAACGTAACAGGCAAAATCCATCTACACAGGCTACGACTCTAGTTACGCTGATGAAGCCAGTGCTAGTCAGTCGTGCACAAATCATTAGAGGCCTGAGAAACGGACCAAGAAGATGTAGCCATGGTGCTCCGTACCTCACCAGAACTCGCGGCGTTTCTGCTTAATAGCAACAAAGGTAGCCTTCTTCTCTCCCCACTGCTCCCTTACAGTCTCATGCTCCGCCTCCATCTTCCTTGCAAACTCCTTCCGTTTGGGCCTCGGGAGGGCGGCAATCTTGGACACAAAGTTTGGCGTGCATTTGAACAGTTTAGCAAGTTGAGCACGGCTGTGTTTTTCTGGATTAGACAGCCTCAACTTTCGTAGTTGCTCAATGTCTTTATCAGACATTCGTAATGGGGCAGCATTGTAAGCCGAAGGCCGCAAGAAAGGTGGCATGGGTGCATGTTTATTAGATGGTGTCGGAGACTTGAGCAACGGAGAAGCAGGAGCTAAAGTTGTTGAATGAGGTGAAGGTACTGTTGGGGGAGGTCGATGAATGAATGTCAAGTTCTCGTCCTTGAGTGTTTTGACAGCAACGTTGGGAGCATTCAGTAATGGATCTGGAAAACGTGCTGGAGGCTTTTCTGCAATGCGAGTAGCATAACCACGAGTGAACCAAAGAGATAACCGTGGCTTTAGCATTTGAGTTGTCCGCAGGAGTGTTCAACGTTCAACGTTCAGCCTGTCAGTCAAGTCAAGCAAAACATTGACGCTTACAGTAATATTCCCATCCCTATAGTGGACGCGTTGTCTGCTCCAAAAGTTCATTCGAGCTATGCAGGCAACAAGGTCAATACGACTACCTCGCAAGCTGTCAGCATGCCGCTCGATTCATAATCATCATATCCTTCGTTCATCAGGTCCTGCTGGCCGGACGACTTCGTTTGGCTTCAGGACAGTTCCAGAGGAGTCGAAGGAATCACTCGTGAAGGGTGTTTTCGACTCTGTTGCGTCCAAGTATGACTTGATGAATGATGCAAGCTCTCTCGGTGTGCACAGGCTGTGGAAAGACTCTTTTGTAGATACTCTCAAGCCAGGTCGCAAAGGTCCCCTTCGGTGTATAGACGTTGCAGGAGGAACAGGCGACATTGCTCTCCGTATCTTGGATCATGCAAGGGAGAACTATGCGGACAGAGAGATGACCGTGGACATCGTGGACATCAACGCGCAGATGCTGAAGGAGGGATTCATGAGGTTCAAAAAGACAATGTATCACAATAGTGAGCTTACCGTGCCTGTCATATACTCTACTTCATGACATCTGTCAGCACCTCAGGTTTCATTCCATGAGGCAAATGCACAAGAGCTGACTGCTTCTCAGTTCAAGAACGATTCATACGACCTCTACACGATTGCATTTGGCATCCGCAACTGCACGTCTGTCCCCGCTGTGTTAAGCGAGGCTTACCGCGTTCTCAAGCCTGGTGCTACCTTCGCGTGTCTTGAATTCAGCAAGGTTAATAACCCGCTCCTGAGCACGTAAGTAATTTTCATTTCATTACTATCTCATTTTAATTTAGTCTGTAGACTGTACGACCAATACTCATTCACGGTCATCCCACTGCTTGGAACCATTCTAGCTGGTGACCGTAATTCATACCAGTATTTGGTGGAATCTATACGCAAATTCCCAAGCCAGCCCGACTTTGCGCAGATGATCAGAGATGCAGGGTTCTCCACAGGAGGTGATTTTGATGGTGGCGCATGGACAGAACTCTGGGGAGGCATTGCCTCGATACACACAGGAGTGAAGATTTAGCAATAACATAATTTTCATTTTCGTACTACGATTCTAATACCCACCGTCTGTCTCACTTTCTTTTTGTTTTGTGTGAGCTGTTGCAAACAATATTTGTGCGAAGCACGCGAGGTAGCGCCACCAGTGTGACAGCCGCGCCTCAGCGTGCGTACTCACAAGTCACGACAGCTGTCCTTCACAAACGATCATCATGTCATCCACAACAACGTCCGCCAATGTTTCTCATCCAATGCCACCTGCGAGTGCAGATCTTGCAACAACATGGGCTTTTCTTGAGGAGGGAGTGGACCACATCATGACCAAGCTCCAGACTGGCGTCTCATATTCCAAGTACATGAGCCTCTACACTGTGGCTTACAATTATTGCACGTCCTCGCGCATGCATAATACCTACTACCGATACTGTTGGTCAGGGAAGCCGAAGTGAGTCTCATTGGAAGCAATGTCTTTCCTGTAGTGATAAGACCACAGTCTGACTCCTCAACAGCAGGGGCTAACCTGATGGGCTCGGATCTGTACAACAATCTCATTCGGTATTTCATCACCCATCTCAAGCTTCTCAAGGATGTAGGTTGACTCCCTTTCCCTGATATCACGCGCGATCAAACATAATTCTTATCCGTCCTATAGCAATCCGATTCCCTCCAAGATGAAGCTCTCCTACGATATTACGCCAGTGAATGGGACAGATACACGACAGGTGCTAACTACATCAATCGACTATTCACGTACCTCAATCGCCACTGGGTGAAGCGAGAAAGGGATGAAGGTCGGAAGGGTGTATATCCTGTATACACCGTGCGTCACCCCTTTTCTTCACGCTGTCACACTGATCCTCATACACACATTACCTCTCACAGCTCGCGCTCGTACAATGGAAATCAAATTTCTTCCTCCATGTCCAGAGCAAGCACACAAAGCTTGCTGGTGCCATCCTCCGATTGATCGAGCGTCAAAGAAATGGCGAGACGATCGATCAAGGTCTTGTGAAAAAAGTGGTTGACTCATTCGTTTCGCTTGGTCTTGACGAGTCAGACATCAACAAGGCATCGCTTGATGTATACAGGGAGCACCTGGAGACACCGTTCCTTGACGCAACAGAGAAGTATTACGAGCAGGAATCTGAGGCATTTCTGGCAGAGAGCAGTGTATCTGACTATCTGAAAAAAGCCGAAGAGCGCCTGAAGGAGGAAGAGGACCGTGTCGACCGATACCTTAACACTGACACACGGAAACAGCTCGTCAGCAAGTGCGAGCATGTGCTGATCCGTCAGCACTCTGACCTTATGTGGGAGAGCTTCCAAAGCTTGCTCGATTTTGACAAAGACGAAGACCTGCAGAGGATGTATGCATTATTATCGCGCATACCCGAAGGCCTGGAGCCTTTGAGAAAGAAATTTGAGGAACATGTGAAGAAGGCCGGTCTGGCTGCTGTTGCGAAACTCTTGGGCGAAGGATCAGAGGGTGCAGATTCGTTGGATCCCAAGGCATACGTCGATGCACTGCTTGAGGTTCATCGCAAGAACTCGGACACCGTCACGAGGAGCTTCAGGGGAGAAGCTGGCTTTGTCGCGTCGCTCGATAAGGCATGCAGAGAGTTTGTCAATCGTAATTCTGCAACGGGTTCGTCGACGACAAAGTCGCCAGAATTACTCGCGAAGCACGCGGATATGTTGCTTCGCAAAAACAACAAGATGGCTGAGGAGGAGGACCTTGAAGGTGCTCTGAACCGCGTGGTAAGTACCTCACTCGATGTTTTTCACTGATGTCTCATTCGTGTATGTAGATGGTACTTTTCAAGTACATCGAGGACAAGGACGTGTTCCAGACGTTCTATGCTACCAAATTGTCCAAGCGCCTGATTCACGGCGTATCTGCATCCGACGAGAGCGAGGCGAGCATGATCTCCAAGTTGAAGGAAGCTTGTGGTTTCGAGTACACCAACAAGTTACAGAGAATGTTCACCGGTATGTTCCATACCCCACACACCACCTTGCGGCCGCTTATCTTTTTCTTTAGACATGAGTCTCAGTAAAGACCTAACTGATCAGTTCAAGGAGCGAATGGCGAATCACGAAGACATGGACATCAACTTCTCCATCATGGTTCTCGGCACGAACTTCTGGCCGCTCAGCGCACCGAACAACGATTTCATCATTCCTCCTGAAATTCTTCCTACGTACGATCGCTTCTCCAAGTACTATCAGACGAAGCACTCCGGCCGCAAACTAACATGGTTGTGGAATTACTCGAAAAACGAGCTGAGGACGAACTACCTCAATCAGAAGTACATCTTGATGACCAGTTCTTATCAAATGTCCGTTCTCCTGCAGTATAACAAACATGACACGTTATCACTGGAGGAGTTGATTACTGCCACGGCTATCAGCAAGGACATCTTGACTCAGGTGCTGACGCTTTTGGTGAAGGCCAAGGTTCTTATCAACGAGGAGACCGATCAATATGATTTGAACCCCAGTATGGCTTACCTCGTTTCGCATTACGTTTGAGACTAATACACTTTGGTTAGACTTCAAGTCTAAGAAGATCCGTGTCAACTTGAATCAGCCAATCAAGGCTGAGGTGAAGGCGGAGTCCTCGGAGGTACTCAAAACTGTTGATGAGGACCGTAAATATGTGATACAGGCCACTATTGTCCGAATCATGAAGGCACGCAAGACGATGAAGAACCAGCCTTTGATTCAGGAGGTGATTTCTCAGATTTCGCAACGATTCGCCCCCAAGATTCCCGATATCAAGAAGGTAGGATTTCTTGTTCCTTCGCTTGAACGTTCACTTATCTGTGGTTCCAGGCAATTGATACACTATTGGAGAAGGAATATATTGAGCGCGTCGATGGTACGAGAGACACATTTGCATACGTGGCATGATTCTAGCCTTTATCAAGCCAACTCCTTGTATCATACATTCCTTCTTGTAATATCATGCATTGCCCTCAGAAGATCAAATAGATGTTCTCTTCCTTCTGCTTCCTCTTTATATGCTCTCGGGAGCGAAACTTTGAAAGGGCATAGTCTACGATCTGTGATTGATCTAGCTATGATAGCATCAGTACTACTGGTGGCGGTTGAGTGGAGCTGTGAGGCGTGTGTGATTACAGGGCAGTGGTTCTCCGTTTCGTTACACAGGACGGTGGAGCAGCACCATAGCCCCGAGTCTCCTCCTTGGTTCGGCCCAACGTTAACCTTGACCGGTCTGACCCCTACCTGGGGCCCTCACCGACCAATTCGGGTTCCTCGTTCTTGTGCCGCTGAGCAGAAATCGCATATTCCCACGTATCGCAGTCATGACTTTGCGGGACGCGCTCCTAGCAGGCCTCAACAGCCTACCAGGAACTCGTGAGTTCCATCTTCATGTCTTGGTCTCATCACCCAGAAAGCACGGCAACCTTTTCCCGTTTGCGAATCCGCGACCAAGGTCGTACTTGCAAGACATTTTGATTCTGCTTTCCGAGCAAACCACACCAGACTCTTCTCCCGTGTTCGTCTCTGCAATCGAAGCATGCGTGTATAACATCCCTACGACGTCCTGTGCGATATTGTATGTCTCAAAAGTGGACTCTACCGGACAAGCAACTGCACCATCTCCCACCCCAGCTCTTGTTCGTGCACTCCTGCTGTTCTACGCAGACCCTGCCACGCGTCCCATCTCCGCCAACCATCTATGGATTCACGTCTTTGCGAGAGCACAGAATCAATATCTATTTCCAAACTCTTCAGAATACCCGAACAAGCGCCCCCTAAGCGACATCAAGCTCTGTGCTTGGTGGAAACGCCAATTCAGCACTGTCGTAGGCGAGTTAGCGACTCGCGTGGGAGATATATGCCGCACCAAACTGTATTATATCTTACCCGGTCTCAGCGAGTTTGAAGCTCATCACTCGTTGGAGCGGGTATACCCATCGACTGGTTCGTGCAGTTGGACATACGGTCACCCTTATTCGCAGGACGAAATCCCCCTACCGTGTCCTTGTCCTTCGGGAGGCGATTCGCCTCGTCATCTTGGGCAATGTATACCATCATTTGATGATGACCCTAAATCTCGATTTATCGATGAGATTGCGTACACGACGGATGCGGATGGGGTGAGGTCCCCAGAGCGAAAACGCGCAAGAGCGGATACGTTAAAGACGCACGAAGAAGACATATCGTCAGCCGACGCTTCAGAAAAGAAGGAAGGTCGGAGTAAAAAAGAGGACCAGACGCTTAAAGAAGTCAAGAAGGTGTCTGTGGAAGAATTCTGGGAGCGGATGTCGTTCCGACAGGAATGTATTGCAGGGGCGGTCACCGGGTTTTTCGTGATTGCTGTCTCTAGTACCGCCAGGCCGGCCTCGACACTCACTACGAGTGAAGTGTCACCACTTGCACCCCAAGCAGGGCAGGTTTCGTCGCAGATGAACAAACGTGTGTTGACGTCATTATTGACTGCTCACGAATTTCCATCTGTGGAAAAGGCGGTGTGGTCGACTAAAGTGATTGAAGATACCATACGAGGGTTGTGCGATGGACTCAAGTCGAATCCTCTTCCGCTTGTCATAGCAGACAGATCGGGGCGACAAACGCCTGAGCCTGAGCCTATTCGGAGCACTCTAGCACCTCCACAGACGCCCCCACCTCGTCTTGTGAATGGAAAGAGACCGATCGTTGACATATCTCCCAATCCATTTCCGGAACCAGTTGCTTCTCTGGAAACATACCACTCGTACATATATGGTACGATTGCGGTCAAAAATCGCCCACCGCCGACAAAGGAAGACGGGGAAGCCACAAGCGCTGGTAACGGCAGACCTCCAATAATCACGGTGTTGACGGCGAGGAAGAAGCGGACGAAATCATAAAGAGATGCGCGGTGAATAACGTCTATCAGATTTGAAATTGGCTTCTGGGAGGCTACCGCGTTTACGTCGCTTGGATTTTGAGGTTTCACTGGCTTGTAAGAGGATGTAGTTGAGCGTCGCGGGTACCCATTTATGGATTGAAATGAGATGTCAACGCCTGGCGTTATGCTGATGGAGTGATCGGATCTTGGACCGTGTACCTTCATGGGGGAGGATGGTTACGGGGGATTGAAGCTAGCAATGTTCTGATGGTGAATTTGAATTTTGATCTTCTGTCGAAGATTCTCGACGAGTTCAGGTGGGATAAGGAGTTAAAAAGTGAGATTGGTTTTCGGGTTAAATGAAGTCGCTTACGGTGTTCTTGTAGTACCGCTGTTTTTAGAAGGCTGGAGGTTATTGTGTGGAAGCAAAGGGTACCCACGAGTGTTACGGTATAATATAAGAATTCAGTCCTACTAGTAACCAGTACACGTGCAATGGGGCAGCTAGCAGGGTACTTACTACTATGATACTATCAGCTACGCCCTGCCTATCGGTTGCGAAGGAACGCCCCGAGTGGATTTTGCACAGTTTCACTGCAGAATGACTGTGTGATTATAAGCCTCGAGGCCTTTTCATCGGATGGCCGAGACATCGGATAATGATTTACTATCAAGTTGACCGAAAGCCGAGTTGCAGTGTTGTGCATAGTGTTGCACAGGTGATAGATGATGATGACTACTATGATCATCTTTAGCTGTGCTACCATTCGACTTAATTAAAAGGCCTATCATGATCTCGCCATTGGAACGGTCTCAATTACGCGAATAAGTCGAATCTTCTTGTGGAAGCTAACACCAACCTGCAATTCATTTTTGGTTCATCTCTTCAATTCCAATTGAATTCATCATTCGGTTCCGTTTCAACCACAACGACCACAACGACCACCACAACGATTACCACGACCATGTCCGTCAATCACGCTCCACAGTCTCTACCCTCCTTCGCCCAGGCATTTAGCACCTCTTCTCTTAGTTCAATCCCAAATTCTAATAACGCGTTACCACCAATTCAACCAAGAACTCATCATACAATTTCTCCATCAAGGCAACCTAGCGTAGAACAATTAAGAAACTCCAGGAAACGTTCAAGAGAAGACGTAGCAATCCGTCGGGATAGTACAGATGACTCTGGGTATGTCCTTTTCCTATTTTCAATCCCATTCTCAATCAAAATCTTAGCCGTCAGTCACCCAGAGTCCTTAGAATCAAGGAGGAAGATGACCCTGATGATAGTATCATCGATTCTCCTTCCCCTCCTCAAATCACTTCTCCTACTGTCATTCCACCGTCACCAAAGAAACGACGGGTGACTGTGAGTGGTACCACACTCCCTCCCTCAACCACCCCTTCCTCCTCTGAAATTTCACATTCAACCCCAATAACTCCCGTGGTCATATCAATACCAACCGTAGAAGACGTTCACCCGAGGTCTACCATAAAACAACAGCAGCTCATCGAACAGCGCAGACCAAGTTTCGCTGCTCCCCCCGCTCCGTGTCCCGTGCTCCCAGCTGCTATTAATAATGGTACTTCTTCTTCTTCCCCCCCGGACGGTTCCCTGGCAGCATCAAAGCTAAGTCTTCCAAGGTTGGGTAGGCGTAGTCCCAATACAGCCACCCGTTCAGGTGGAAATACTCTTGTATCTGGCAGTCGTGCGACTGTTCAATCACAGCCACTCACCCCTCCTCCTATGATTGTCCCAAGTCAGCAACCGCTCTCTCTCACCGCAACCCAAAATCAACCAGAAGTACCTCAGAAAAGCCCTCCTTCAAATTCCCTACCACCTCCCCCTATTAGTTTCGCACGTCGTCGCGCAGCTCAGTCCGGTGGTCGCAAAAGAAAACCAGCCGATATTGTCATCAGCCCTCGTGGGACTAACTCTTCTGATCCGCTCGCACCTGTCATACAAAGCGCCCCTCCAGTCCCAGAGTTCGGTCGGTTCCCCATGGCTTTACCACGACTTCCAACCGCTCTAAGCGGAAACCAGACCACGCGAAGAGTAGCCACCAACGTTCCTCCAACACCTACCCGATTTGGCTTGCAGCACACGATAGGTCCCTCGGTGAGCGCACCCAAGACGGCGACTACAAGATCTCCCCCTGCTATACCAATCGCCAGTTCACTAGTCCCGCCCACACCTCGCGCCCTTCAACACCCCGGTTACTCTGGAGATAAATCTGCATTTCTAGCGCCTTTCGAAGTCTTTTACGACGCGCTCAATGATTCGAAGCAGATGAAAAACTGGCTGTCTGAGCAGCTTCAAAAATCAAACGCGCTCCTCCAATCTCTGCAGAAGGTAGATGCGGTGGTCGAGGAGTTGGTGGAGAAACGGACGCGGTCGATGCAGGAGGAGATGCAGGGTATGCGTCAGCGCTTGGATTTGTTGGAGGAGGCACTACGTGCAGTGCGTGCGGATTCGGTGCGGAATCAAAGTACGAGCGGCGGCGGTGTTGGGTATCCGCAGTCAAAGTTCCAACAAAATGGAACGACGAGTTCGGGTTCGGAACCATCTTCGTCGTACAGATTTCCAACCACTGGCACTGAGCAACGCAGACGAGTGTCGCCGCTTAGCTGGGGCACCGATAAAGACCGGGACCGCGCTGCGTCTCGTTCTCCTGATACAGACCGTGACCGCAGGATGTCGTCCTCCGTCGCACGATTAGACGCCCCGCGTCTCGACCAGGGCCAGTTGCAATCGCAACCCCAATCCCAAACACCTTATTCGCCATTTGCTCCTTCATCCAGTCGCTGTGGGCCTGTCGTGCCTGCGGCTAATCCAAAAGGCACACCGCCGCTACGATCTCAGGCTGTACCTGGGCCTGAGCGTCCAAATACGCTTCGCCAACCACAAACAGATGGTGCGCGGCCACCGGGTAGGATGTATTACTCGGGCTCGGGGGTGTTCAATGGTGGTGGTGGGAGCGGAAGCGGGGAGACGGCGAGGGGCGAGAGTCATAAAAATGCGGAGGAGCGCTGATTTTATTTGCGTTCTGTTGATTTCATGCCATGTCAGTGGGATGTTACGATGCCAATCACTGTTTTGCTCGACGTGCTATGCGTCCCAGCGCTTTCCTCGATGCTATCAAGACACATTCTTTGCTCTCTGCTCTGCCCTATCCGCTCGGACATTCTGCATGACCGCATTTCAATTGTGCGATGATCTTGGACAATGTTATGTCACTGTTTATCTCATCTCCTGGTTTATCGCATGCACGCGTTCTCATCTAGTTACAGTACAGCCGCTTTCGAGTTCTGTTCTCTTTTCGCATATTTTGTCTAGCCCTTTTCATACTCCGTTTGTTGACCGGGCTGATGTGAGTGAGTCATCATGATGGATATCGTATTTCTAGTATCATATCATATACATGCTCCTCTCCCTCTTCCTCTCCCTCTTATCTTTCTCTTTTTCCATTCTCTTTTTCGTTCATCAGGTCTCCCGTTATATATGTGTACTTATAGTTATAGTTCTTTTTTTTTCGCGGTAGAAATTCAGGTTTACACGTTTTAAAAAAAATTCTGGTTCCCACTGGTTCTTCTCCCGTTCCAAGATTGAAGTTTTCAACTCAGAATTTGTTCCGAACAGTGTCGAGCGGTGCTCGGCTCTATTGACGTTGTTCTCATTCTTCTGGGCAAACTCTCTTAGATCGCTCGGATCGGCAAGATACGCCTGAAGAAGCTTAAGACCGGGTCCAGTTCTTGATAGAGAAGCCAAGAAGTCCGCGAATTATGTAGGAGGCAAATTATTGTGTCCAGTTGCTGACTGATGCGGTTGAACCATAAATTTCGGCAGATATTATATGTCAGCAACAACACCCGTCGGTCATACGGATCAGGTCATCCGTACTCGAACATGGCGTCAGTCCATACCCCTAGAAAGCCATGCAAGTCGCCTTTCACCGTCTCAGCTCCGTAGCAAGGTCACTATCAACCACCCCTCGTAATATGTCTACTGTACATACGTCCAAGCCCAAGCCTTTTGTTCTATACACCGCTGGAACTCCAAACGGACGCAAAGTTAGTGTTTTTCTCGAAGAGCTTAGAGCAGTTTATGGAGAAAAGGTCGATTATGAGTGAGTGCCTCCTCTTCTCCTGGAACGATATCCTGAATTTTGACTCTCACAGCGTCCAGAAAATAAACATCTCACGCAACGACCAAAAAGAGCCCTGGTTCATCAAGTTGAACCCAAACGGGCGAATCCCAGTGCTCGTCGACCGCGCACGGGAAGATTTCGTGGTGTTTGAGACAGCTGCTATTCTGCTGTATCTCGAACAGCATTATGACCCGGAGAGGAAGCTTGGGTTCGACCCTGTGTCGCAGCCGAATGAGTACAGCGAGATGCTTCAGTGGATGTTGTGGGCAGTGAGTACTCCTCTGGCGTCTGGTGGGATTTTGTACTGATGACACGGTCGTTGCAGCATGGAGGCGTTGGTCCTATGCAGGGCCAAGGTCTGTAAATTCGAACTTGGCATTGACGTTTTGAGTTGACGTAGCGCAGCGAATCATTTCAATAGGTTTGCACCCGAGGACATTCCCTATGCAAAGAAGCGTGAGTCGTTTCTGTTGATTAATGTTTCATATGCGCTTGATGATGACGACATCAGGCTATATCCTGGAAACAAAGCGCCTCTATGGCGTGATGGAGATCCGCCTCACAGACCGTGATTATCTCGCTGGGCCCGGCCGGGGCGTCTATAGCGCTGCAGATATCAACGTTTTCCCATGGTTGGTCCCATCTTTGTTCGGTTTCCCTTGCGAAGACGTCTTTCTGATGTTCTCACTCTGGTTCTATTGTATTCAGGATTAATGTTCATCAATTCGCGGGTATCGAATCTCTTGATGAGTGGCCGAGCCTCGAGGTGGGCGTTCGAACGTGTCTTGTTTCGTGTCTTGTTTCTAAAGTTTGATCGGTTTAGATGTGGCTTGGTCGTATCAATGCGCGTAAGGCTGTTCAAGATGGCCTTACTATTCCGTAATGGACTCGTAGCACTGAGTCTGGAATCTAGCATAAGCGTTTAGTAAATGATCTCTTCTCGCATTTGTATTTTTGCAGTTATTGCAAGATGGTACTTATTGGTTTTAACGTGTCAGCAGGTGAAGACGAGCATCCAGATTTGGCTTTCTCCTCGTTCTATTTGAAGCGCCCGATACTGTGTAAAGCTTAAGTGCTTGGACAAGTTCAGTCAATGGCGACGTAATACCACCACACCTGCATGTCAGGTCATCGGACCGTCTTTCTTGGATCTCACACTACGGGATGCACGGTAACACCACGCTAATCAGTGTAAGCATAGGCGGTTTTTGGAAGTCGATTAACTGATCGAACTCCACAGTAAGAAAGCAAGATACCCGCGGGCAGATGCCATTTCTCTTCATTTGAACATTTGGACTAGTAAACATCCCTGACACGATTGCAACCAATCCTCGTGATATGATTCTTATAAAAATAGTCGGCAAAAATGTTCCAGAATGGAAATCACCCGTCGCTTGGCTTGCGAATTTCAATATCTTCGCTAGCCCTGGCCATTGGGTAGTCGTATGGAATCGTTTTTCAATCGTTTGCATATCTTTTGAATCTATCACTCATGCTTTTGCCAAACACGAGTTCTGGAGATGCTTTCCATGCTTGTCGAGAGTCGACTTCAAACTATATTGCTTACTCTGTTAGCCTCTCTAACAGCGTTTCATTCGTAACTCGGATGACTCGCGCCGATTTTCTCCACCCTCAGGTATGTTACTTGACAAATCGACTCTACGTTTACATACGTATATCTGATAGCTGACTAGTATATCGACGATGGGCAGGCTATAAATACAGACGAGGTTCGTATAATCAAATCAAGGGAGTTCGTTGGATATCTTCCCTCTCAC
The DNA here is from genome assembly GCF_016647785.1 of Suillus fuscotomentosus. Lineage (NCBI taxonomy): Eukaryota > Fungi > Basidiomycota > Agaricomycetes > Boletales > Suillaceae > Suillus > Suillus fuscotomentosus. Next base: position 223,159 of record NW_024539516.1, on the reverse strand, counting down.
TAACCCTTCATCAACCCACCAGAATGGATACCTCCAATTCTCATGAAATTATGATAAATGAGACAACGCCTCTGGTACCTGCCAAGGGCTCGAAAAAAACTAAAACGCCCCTTCCAAAGCTTCAGATAGGCATACTTATAACGCTGCAACTTGCGGAACCCATCGCTTCGACATCTATATTCCCGTACATCAATCAGGTATGGTTTCGCAATCACGATGCTTCTCTTCGATGTACACCTTTGATACTGTTTTGCTCTCTTAGCTGATCAGAGAACTTGGAATCACTGGGGGCGACGATGCGGCTGTAGGATATTATGCTGGAATCATTGTAAGTGCCAGGATTACGTCTTGCGAATTGCTTGTGAGAATGGTTCACTCATCGGATGTGATTGGCAGGACTCTCTGTTTTTCGTCGGACAAGCACTGACGGTGTTGAAGTGGGCTCGGCTGTCTGACCGCATTGGGCGTAAGCCGGTATTAGTCATCGGACTATTAGGAACATGCATTTCGATGCTATGTTTCGGCCTTTCGACGAACTTCTGGAGCCTTGTTGTTAGGTATATCTTCACCCGAAGGAAATATACATCTCTAACATGGTTTTTCCAGCCGTTGCATGTGCGGTTTTCTGAATGGCAACGTCGTAGTAATGAAGACTATGATGGGAGAATTGACGGACTCCACAAATATGGCTCAGGGATTTGCCCTGATCCCGATTGTTTGGTGCATCGGAGGCTTTGTTGGGTGAGTAAGGTCGTTGACGACGGAGGTGGTAAATAATGAGATTGACATGTCAGTCCTTTAATGGGAGGAACACTCGCGCGACCGCAGGATCATTGGCCGGCATTGTTCTCCGGTTCGTTCTGGAGACATTACCCGTACTTTTTACCTTGTGGGGTGGCAGCCTGTCTGCTCGTCCTGGCCCTTGTCATGATGATAATCTTCTTGGAAGAAGTAAGATTTGGATCCCTACCATATCGCACACATCACTCACGATCAGTAGACATTATCGACAAAGCGTCGGCCAAAGTTCACTTCAACTACGGTCAGCGTTTCAAGTAGCCCCGACAGAGAATTACTTGCCAAAAACTCGATGGCCAACATGCCCTTGCGATCTCTCCTTACGCCTTCCGTTGTCATTCCGATGGCAAACTACGCCATGCTCTCCTTCCTTGACGTTTCTTTTAGGGTTCTTTTGCCGCTGTTCTTGTCGACACCTACTTACCTTGGCGGTCTTGGATTTGATCCTGCTACTATTGGCTTGTGGATGGCGCTGGTTGGGATCACGGATGGTGTATTTCAGGCATTATTCTTCGCCAGAATCACCGATTGGATTGGTTCAAAGCGTCTGTTCTCTGTTTCAGTGTGGTGCTACCCACCACTCGTGGCTATGTTTCCGATAATGTCGTGGATTTTACGTGCAAGGGGTGAAGTCGATTATACAATCACGTTTGCCTTGCTTCTCCTCATATGTATAGAAGTCACATGGGATATGGCATATGGTGCGTGTTGCAATGAAACCGTCTCGTCATTGCAAGCAGCTCACTTCGTTACAGGAGCTGTTTTCATGTTTATCACAGCCTCTGCCCCCACAAACAATGTCCTTGGCGCTATCAATGGCCTCAGTCAAACCTCTGCGGCGGTAGCTCGTGCCATTGGTCCTGCCATGGCGACTTCGCTCTTTGCTGTATCGAAGGAACGCAATCTTCTAGGAGGAAATGCAGTGTATATCGTCTTGATTGTGTTGTCCGGTGGATTGAGATGGCTGGCATATCAGTTGCCGGATGAAGTACAAGATAGGGATGAGTGACGGGTGATTCACAAAAGGAGTCGATATCGGATTGCACTGTCGTAGGATTCGTGTTCATCGCGCTGCAAGTATTTGTTGATGAGTTGTTAGATAGCAAGGTAGGGCAGATGGGCCTGAGCATATTAAAATTTGATCTTTGGATCTTGTTTCAAGCATTCTATGTTCACTAAGGCGAACTGTGCAGCGTGAGACTGGCGCAGCTTCATGTCACTGGTCTTGACGTGACGTGACTGTCGAACAAGTTGAATTTGTCATGCGTTGATAAGTTGAAAACGGCATTTTTTGACCAATTCTTGTGATTATCCGAAAAGATGCTCTGAGACTCACCAGTAATCCTTGCCAGACAAACACTCTCATTCGACTATTTTCGTGGGCTTCACTCGCATACATAGTCAAGATCTGCTGCAGTTATCGAATGTTGACCATGTGTTCCCTGATCAGTAGGGAGCAAGAGACAAGGTGTTATGCATCTGCCTAGCAAACGGCGCATAATATATACGACCCCTTCCGGAATGTGGGATGTAAAGATCGGAGACACAACCCTGGAGATGTTTGCGTATGTGGTGATCTGTTCACTCGATGACACCATGAAGATGCGGCAAAAATCTGGAATGCAACAGATGGCCAAGCTGTTTGACGCGTTCAAGCACGACGCTCCGGTGCAAGTCACTTGCCCAATCTTACCTTCTTCTCACATCTTGTGTGTCTTCTCTTTGATCATATCCTTCCTTACCCCATCTGGTCAGATCATCTGCCACTGCACCTGCATAAGTCGACGTGGTTTGAGCAAAAAACAATGTATATATAGTGATAAGAGACACTACCACCGAGTTGCATAATCGACGGCGATTTACTGCTTCCCCGTGATTATAAGGACGATTGTATTATATACGGTTTGCTAACGCACTGCTCGAATCATGGCTTCTGCAGTTGATGGTCACCTTGCTACTCTCGCTGGTATTTCTCTTTCCCTCGCCGCCATCACGGCACTTAGGCGGTTCATCAAGAAGCAACAGAATAACCCTTCTTTTCCACCTGGCCCAGTGCCGCTCCCACTGTTAGGGAACGTCTTATCTGTTGACGCTCAAGAGCCTTGGCTGACTTATACGAAATGGGGTACCGCGTATGGTACGTGAACAGATAGTATAAGACATATGTACTGCAAATCATCATATCAGGGGACTTGGTCTTCGTGCGAATTCTAGGCCAGGAGATGGTCGTGGTCAATTCCGAGCATATGATTGCAGAAGCCTTATTGGACAAGCGTTCTCGGATTTACTCCGATCGACCATACCTAGCCACACTCGAGCCGTGCGTTCTTTCAGTATTCTTCTACTTAACTAGTCCGAGGTTCTTGCAGATATGGCTTGTCAGTGAACTTTGCATTCATAGGTTATGGGGATGAATGGCGTCTCTGCCGACGACTCTTCCACCAAACTTTCCGCCCTGAGTCTGCAGTAAAATTTCGTCCGATGCAGATCAGGCGAGCTCGTGAGATAGTCGTCAACCTAGTTGATGACCCTCAACGTTATCATGACCACTTCGCAACGTCAGTAAATGATCTTTACAAATTGAACGATTATTCACCTGTTCACAGATTCTCTTTATCTGTTGTGATGTCAGCTGTATATGGCTACGATATCAGCGCTCGTGATGATCCCCTGGTGCAGATTGTGGTAAAGGCACTGAATCCGAGCTCGGCCGTGTTAACCCCAGAGAGAGCGTTGATACTTAAGACCTTCCCCTTCTGTGAGCTCAACTCTCCTAGATGAGAAAGCGTCAATGCGACATGCATTTTTTTGGAATGTAGTACTAAGGTTACCTGACTGGTGCTGGGGATCCTCGATCAAGCGTAGTGCTCGAGCTTCGACCGAGCGCGTCAATGAAATGGCCGACTTGCCATTTCAATATGTGCAGCAGCACATGGTGGGTTATCTTGGTTCCAGGCATTGATTCGACCCTTACCAAGACCGACAGCTCGTTCCTCGCCCAATCTTCAATGGTTGCAGAAAATTTGCGACGGATGGAGACGCAAGAGGAGGCATCCAAACCTGCATTCGAGAATGCCTTAAAGAAAGCAGCCACTAGTGCTATTTCGGGTGAGTAAGCTTCCTCAGAAGCAACGCTGTGCTCTCGATATATGCCAATATCACACAGCTTCATATGAGACGGTAAATGGGCAACTTCATCGTGTTGTCCGCTCTTTATTCTTGTTACAGACTTCGGCAGTCTTGATGGTTTTTGTTTTGGCCATGGTATTATATCCAGACGTGCAGAAACGCGCGCAAGCGGAAATCGACTCAGTGGTTGGAAGAGAACGGCTGCCGACGTTCGAGGACAGAGTATCACTACCCTACATTGGTGCAGTTGTGCGAGAGACTTTCCGATGGCAGCCCGTTTCACCTCTTGGTATGCTTCCCCGCCAAGTGATCTGGCCTGTGCTGAAGATAATGTTATAGGCGTATCACACGCTACCTCGAGTGATGACGTATATGATGGCTATTTCATTCCAAAAGCATCAACACAAGAATCATTTATAATATCACGCATCAGGCGCAATCATCACGTACAACACATGGTCCGATATGTTCCTTCCAGCTTTTGTGACACTGACTCGATTGTAGGGGCATTACACGGAATGAAAAGCGGTACCCAGACGCATCTCGTTTTATACCAGAGAGGTTCATCGATGTTAATGGCGCGTTGACAGATGATGACCCCGCACAATACTTTTTCGGCTTTGGTCGGCGTGTATGTCCAGGTTCCTTGAGTTATTTTAATCCTAGAAAAGATTCGCTGACATGTAGACTTTAATCAGGGCGATATACTGCTGATGCCTCCGCGTGGTCTGCCATTGTGACTATGTTGGCCGCATTGGACATTTCTTCTGCCAAAGATGACCAGGGCAAAGCGATCAGTTTTACTCCCACGTTCATCACGGGACTGGTTCGGTACTCGACTCGGACTTCCTTTCCACTTGTCACTAACACTTTTGTTGTTTCAGCTACCCTGCTATCTCCCCTTGCAGGATTTCAGTACGGTCCCACATTCATTCAGACCTTGTAAACGGTTGGAGAACTACCGAGTTTTGAAAGAAGGGGTGATGACAGTTTGGCTCTTCCGTGGTCTGATTGGGGCACTAGAGGAGTAATCGATCAAGTATGTGCTTCTAATGTATAACAGTCAGCAGTCGTGATGAACAGAAAGGTATCATATTATCCGGTGTGTCTAGGTGTTATGTTGAGGGTATTGTGATGCTTCAGTGACGACGTGCCAGTATATCATAGCGCACCGCATGATCTGTATTACATAGTTCATATGCGTGTCCACGACATGCCCCGGTTCCTTGTTGAATGACTGCCAGCAACAACCGTATCATGTGATGTCAGCATCTTGCTAGCGAAAGCGCGCGGAGGGAGCAGCAGCGGCATCAGAGACCGTGGGAATTGAAGTTGATTGAGCTTGTCAGCTGGAGAACCGATCATGCTAACACTGACAGGGCACTAGTACAAAACCCATAACCTATCAGTAAACGGTTGAACCGGTGAGACTAGTGACGGCCTGTTACGATTCCGAAATAGATCGGGTCTCTGTGTTGTGACCATTTGACTGACGTGCTCAGTGAACTTGCTCGCAAAGTACAAGCTGAGTATTTTCTTTGTATTGTCCTCGATACTTGTTTTGACACTCGCGCCCACAACGTCCTCCTTCCCTTTCCGACTATCTCCCACAAAGACCATGCAAAGAGGGCAGTGAAAATAACACATGACGCAAACATGACGCCTTTCTCCGACAAAGTGTGTGGAGTCCCAACTTTATCAGTCGAATCGTAACAAGATAGGGGGCCGATCTACTTCAGGTCACGGCAGCACCCGCCGGTGAGGACATTGTGTTCTTTCCAGTGCATTACGATACAAAGTAATATATCTAACATAACGTCATGTATAGGAAAGAGATTAGGATTTCGGCTTACAAAATATAGGTATGTCAGTTAGCTCACCGGAATTTGCTGATCGCGAGTCAAGACATTGCAGCCTTGTTGCAGCCGATCTCCCGCTCTTTACTCTAGACAACCTCTACTGACGCTTTCATACCTTTTTTCGCATATGAGCGAGCAAAGAGGTTGCTTATGTATGTATTGGAGCGCAAGCCGCCGAGCTGACAGGTAAGATCCAGTTAGTTCGATTATCACCTGACAATTTGTGGAGTACTACTGACCGTAATCCGAGTTTAACTAGCCCCCGCCGGCCGCCACCACTGTCCCTGTGGCGAGGACTAGTGTGATATTCGCGTCATCACCAAGCGTCCAAACAAAACAAAACGAGGATGCGAAAGTATATGAGGAATCCATGAAGTGCAGGGGGGTTAGTATCGAACGGCACTGAACGACGGAACCTGCACAGAATCCAGATCACTAGGATGGATACTTCCAATTCCCATGAAATCATGGCAAACGAGACAACGCCTCTGGTACCTACCAAGAGCTCGAAAAAACCTAAAACACCCCTTCCAAAACTTCAGATAGGCATACTTATGTCGCTACTCCTTGCGGAACCCATCGCCTCGACATCTATATTCCCATACATCAATCAGGTATGGTTTCGCAATCACGATACTTCTTTTCGATGTACATCGTTGATACTGTTTTTCTTAGCTGATCAGAGAACTCGGAATCACTGGGGGCGACGATGCGGCTGTAGGATATTATGCTGGAATCATTGTAGGTGTTAGGATTATGACTTGCGAAGGGCATGCAAGTATGGTTCGCTCATCGGATGTGATTGGCAGGAATCTCTGTTTTTTGTTGCGCAGGCACTGACGGTGCTGAGGTGGAGTAGGCTGTCTGACCGCATCGGGCGCAGGCCGGTGTTGGTAATCGGACTCTCGGGTGCTTGCATATCGATACTGTGCTTCGGCCTCTCAACGACATTCTGGAGTCTTGTCATTAGGTGTGTCTTCAGCTGAAGGAGATGTGCGATGCTGATATGCTAGGTTTACCTAGCCGCTGCTTGTGCGGTTTTCTAAATGGCAATGCAGGAGTTATGAAGACTATGATGGGAGAATTGACGGACTCCACAAATATGGCTCAGGCATTCGCCTTGTTTCCAATTGTCTGGTGCATTGGAAGCTTTATCGGGTAAGCGGAGCAATTGATTATGGAGATAGCAAATAATGAATTAGCATGTCAGTCCTTTAATGGGCGGAACTCTTGCGCGGCCGCAAGATCGTTGGCCTGCATTATTCGCCAACGCCTTTTGGGAAAAGTTTCCATACTTTCTGCCATGCGCAGTGGCAGCCTGTATGTTCGTCCTAATTCTTTTTATGATGTCAATCTTTTTAGAAGAAGTATGTTTCACACACCTGTCTTATCGTACACGTTGCTCACGATCGGCAGACATTACCGACAAAGCGTCGGCCAAAGTCGACATCGGCTATGCTCGGTATTTCAAGTGATGAACTACTGCCTCAACAATCCGTGGCATATACGCCCTTGCGATCTCTGCTCACGCCTTCCGTTGTTATTCCGCTTGCAAACTACACTCTGCTTGCCTTGCTTGACATTTCTTTCATTGTCCTTTTGCCACTGTTGTTTTCGACACCTACTCATCTTGGCGGTCTTGGATTTGATCCTGCTACTATTGGCTCATGGATGGCGTTGTTTGGGGTCACGAATGGTATCTTTCAAGGACTATTCTTCGCTAGGATCGTCGATTGGATTGGTCCGAAGCGTTTATTCTGTGTCTCAGTGTCGTGCTACGCACCACTCATGGCTATGTTTCCAATAATGTCGTGGATTGTACGTGCAAGGGGAGAAGTCGATCATGCGATTACGTTTGCCTTGATTTTCCTTATAGGTATACAAGTTGCATGGGATATGGGATATGGTGCGTGTTGTAATGAGACCGTCTCGTTACAAGTAACTCACTCAATTGCAGCGGCCATTTTCATGGTTATCACAGCCTCTGCTCCTACAAGCAACGTCCTTGGCGCCATCAATGGCCTCGGCCAAACCTCTGCGTCGGCAGCTCGTGTCGTTGGTCCTGCCTTGGCGACTTCGCTCTTTGCTGCGTCGAAGGAATACAACCTTCTAGGAGGAAATGCAGTTTTTGTCGTCTTGATTGTGTTGGGTGGTGGATTGAGATGGCTGGCATCCCAGTTGCGAGATGAAGTACAGGACAAGGATGAGTGACAGGTGACTTACAAGAGGAATTGATATATCTGATTGCATTATTGTAGGATCTGTATTTATCACTCTGTAGATATTGATTGCACCGGATTCTGGCAGAATGATACTGTATAATAGGCCACTCATCACCGGTTTCCACTCAACGTTCCTGTTGATGAGTTTTCTGCAAGTGTCAGACACGTCCGTCGAAGTACGACCAACTTAGGTGTACAGGGAACCCGTAGATAACGCGTAATGTACATGAATTGTAAACTACTCTTATATACTGTAAAATATTGGTACTTTCTGTCGCAAATTTCCTAAAGTGGTTGCAATGAGGTATTCTTGAAATGAATTTGCAAGGAATCTTGCTATATTTCAATATATTGCAACAATATGGCAACCAAATTGCAACATGCCGTACCATTGCAAGGCCCGTTGCAATCTGTTGCAATGCCATTTTAACTACATTTCTATGGCAATTTTAAGTACGACTCTATTATTTAAACCCATTTCAAAGGCCATTTTGCCTTTGAACCTTGAAATGCCTTACAAGGCGTTGAAATCTAAATTAGGAATTTCTGACATCGGTCGGGTTTCTACATAGCTGAAATATTACAAATTGCGCAGCGCGCTTTGTCAGTCTTGAGCTCTTCCTGTTGACATCAGGGGTTAGAATCATGCCTCATACAACATTCCATCTGGATCTCCATCTCTCGGCGAAATAAAATAATAACAGCGAAAGCATCTCTACCAATCACATGAGTGCGCTAGTGAAGTCGGTCTGTAACATGCGTAAGTTATGTGAGTGTTCATTACAGTGGTGCATCTAAAACTTGAAAGTGCTCGTCGAGCGGAGTTTTATTTACCCGAGTATGTAATGCTGCTATGTGAGCAGCTAGGACTTTCGCTTCAAAAGTAAAGTTTGTCTAGCAGAAAATGGATATATTCCAGAGATTCAACAATTATCAGAGGTACACTGATTATCTATCTAGTAGTAGATTATCTAGTAGTACTACTACTATCAGGAAGGTGCTAATCAACGTGCATGCAAAGCCGTCCCCAGAGCAATCATGTTCTGCTTTACGGACAACGAAGCAGCATGTAGCGTAGGCATGTCGCGGATGATCGTATTGTGGGTCTGAATTGCTTTGTACTCCGTTGCCGACAAAGATGCTGGTGAAAATTGTACTGACTTATATACACCGTCTTGGAACTCTAGTAGAGTGTTATGGACCGCAGCGCCCCCGATTGAGAATAGGTCGTCGAACTTGTCGAGCTCATCGAAGTCGAGCGCTTCGTGAAGATGAGTGGTCCAGAGGGAATTACAGATTGTCTCGATGACGGTGGGGTGGTTGACAGGGGACATGATTGTAGGATCTTTCTGAAAGAAGCCAGTTTAGCAACCTAAGAACGAAAGCAAAGTAAATGGACTTACAAAGAGATAGCGGTGGTTGACGAGAAGTGGGGCAACAGTAGTCTCTCTATGGTCAGTCAATGATCTTGTGTCTCTGGCTTCAAGAGAAAGAGAATAGTGGTTGAGAATGAGCCATTGCGCCTCCTTCTTGAAGACTCCACGCACGGTCGTCGTGATCCCTGATAGCTGCTTCCAGGTCTCGGCGCAATCCAGTATTTGCGAGGCCGTCAATGATACGCCCGATACTACATGTCCCGCCACCTCCAAAAATGCTTCCTCAGCCATTTCAGTATTGTGTTCCATCGTGGGCATCACATTCTCGAGGAGCACCTTTCTGTGCATCACCCGTTTCGCCTCCTTCTTCACATCTTTCAGCTCTTTATCCTTCAGCTGCCAGGGTCCAGGATCAGCATTAGGCTGAGGGCTGGATGGTGTAATGGGTGCCAGTAGTTGTTGTCGGGATGGAATTGGCGCTGTAACAGATACTTCGCTTGTAGGCTACATTTGTAAAATAAGAACAAAAATAAAACCAGATTCAGAAGACTTACCCTGATGACGCCAGTTGTAATGAGTTGCCCTCGTTGGCTCTCTGCTGGATGGCGGCGCGGATTGTATACGAATACAGTGCGGATTCCAGGAACATTGGTGCCTACTTGGGCTGCACAATGAGCCCATTGGCGCTTGAGGTGTTCTCCTCGCATTTGATTGAGACCTCTGAACCTTGAGCGTGTAGTGTGCTCGAGTTCCTGGATTCCAGGAGGTATGAGATCTTCAAATGTTGGTACATTTGGTAGATAGTTGTACGTGTCTGGTGATGGGGGTGAGCAGGTTGCTGGCTGGATGATGGCACGCTAAGTTGGTTGTCAAAGTGCGGGTCACGAGGGGGACTGGAAGGCAGCAGATAATCATACTGCATTTGTGGTGGAGGGTAATAGGGAAGGGGTTGATAATGTTGAGGAACGGGGTCATGGTCTGGCTGAGGGTAATATGGAAGGGGTTGGTAGTGCTGAGGAGCACCAGGGTCCCCATAGTGGGGCTGAGGGAGATTGTCGTATGAAAGTGGTTGGTGGTCCTCCCGGTAGGACCTGCGCTGATTGTTTCATGCTTCCTCCTCCTCCTCCTCCTCTCCTTCATTGTCATCGTATCGTTCCATCATTGAGAGGTCGTTGTACAAAAGCGGGGGCTGGGTATACAGTGGCTCAAAAAAGTGTCCCAATGTTTGTAGCTTTTCATGTAATTGCTATATCATGTGTCGAGACGTGGGGATATGACTAAGCTATAGGGAGATGTCGGAAAGGTCTGCATCTCAGCTTCATTTCGGTTCCCTATACCGTGGGAAACTAATGACATTATGTGAAGATATGAGTATTTTAATTTGATGACTCATTGGGACACTTTTTTGACTTTGAGTTTTACTAATGTAATCTCTATAATTCTAGTACTGTGTGTGACCTCCTTCTGCTCCAATCACTTCTGCCACTCTTCTAAACATATTCTCTATCAATTTTGGGTATTTCTCTTTGGTGATTCCATCATACTCTGCTGTAACACTGTCTCATAGTTGGAATAGCCCCTACAGTGAATCTTGATATGCTACAAGTAATTTCTTGAGTGATTCTCAGGGGTATTCAATATGGTTGATGTCTTGGGTCTATGTTGAACATGATATAATAGTAATATTATGGTCTTTAAGTTATTTGGTAGCCAATCTAGAAGGTTGCTCTATAAGACTTAAGATCTCTTAATCACTATATTCTAATTGGAAAGACTGCTGATGCTAATAAAGTGATTAAATTGATTATTTCCATCATTCCTATGACTATCTCTACTCAAATAGTCAGACAGACTCTCAAGACAGCCCATCTTAAAGCTATAATCAAGAAAAACAGATTCCTCTGTCTCCAACCTATAAAAATAAAAGACAAGATGCTACTTTCAAGTACAAATATCGGACTGCTAATAGCTGAAAGAGGTTTATCTAGTTAGATAAGGTTAAAATCAATAGGATGAAATCATATGGCAAGGAATTTATATTAAAATAGATAAGACAATCATTAAGATAAAGAAAAGTTAAATAAACACCTTAAGTTTCAAGACAAAACTTGATGGTATAGGACTATATGAGATAAAATGGAGTGGGAATCTTCTATGAAGCAAAGGGGAGGATGAATACAGAGTAGTAAATACTCATTTGACAGGAGTGTCTGCTAAGAAGCATGCAGAAGTTATGAGTTAATGAAGAAGATACTGTTTTGTGATAAGACAATGACCCTAAGTATACCTCTAAATAAGCCACCAATAGCTTGCAAACCATGATATTACTATTCTATCATGTTCAACATAGACCCAAGACATCAACCATATTGAATACCCCTGAGAATCACTCAAGAAATTACTTGTAGCATATCAAGATTCACTGTAGGGGCTATTCCAACTATGAGACAGTGTTACAGCAGAGTATGATGGAATCACCAAAGAGAAATACCCAAAATTGATAGAGAATATGTTTAGAAGAGTGGCAGAAGTGATTGGAGCAGAAGGAGGTCACACACAGTACTAGAATTATAGAGATTACATTAGTAAAACTCAAAGTCAAAAAAGTGTCCCAATGAGTCATCAAATTAAAATACTCATATCTTCACATAATGTCATTAGTTTCCCACGGTATAGGGAACCGAAATGAAGCTGAGATGCAGACCTTTCCGACATCTCCCTATAGCTTAGTCATATCCCCACGTCTCGACACATGATATAGCAATTACATGAAAAGCTACAAACATTGGGACACTTTTTTGAGCCACTGTATGTAATCACCTGACGGATGATCCACGCTGCAACGGTGTACCTGTTCCACTTGCAATTCGCCAACCTGCTGGTCCAGGGGAGGAGCGCACAGCTCATTATCATGAAAACTCGGGATCTATCTATGGTTTTCACCAACCAAACTCCTTTGAGCATATGAAGGCTCATGACTATGAAGCTCATCGTGCACATAACGTGTACTACCCATTTGCTGACAGGGAGGAATGGGAGTTAGCAAAATTTCTTAGTGACAATCTTAACCAGGGTCAAATTACTAGGTTTCTGAAGCTATTGTGGGTCAGTCGGCTTGAATGACCACCTATTGAATTATCACTAATGACATACAAGCAGGTTAAGTCAGAAACACGGAAACCACTGGCGTATAAGTCTGTGCAACAGATGTTCACCTTCATGGATGCCCTGCCAAAGGGACCGAAATGGCACTGTACAACCATTCATACCGAAGGTTACATCACCACCCATCCTGTACACCTAATCTGGCGTGATGCCCTGGAGGTGACGCGGCACATTTTTGATAACCCGGTATTCGCCAACGATATGGAGTTTGATCCATTGTCATATCCCGTATTCCGGACCTACATCCGATAATATTCCCACGCCTCATCCGGACCTTCGGATGCCTTATCCATATCTCCAGTCCTCTACCCATCCGGATCCCTGCACCTCTGCACATCCACATCCACACATCCAGATCCAGATCCCTTTACCTCTGTATATCAGACCTCTGTACCTCTACAGCTAGCCTGCTTCATTCAGCCTTTGTCCTATTGCCCTAATGTCATATCCCATACATCCATGCATCTCATCCAGACCATACCCGATCTGGTCCGGTCCAATCCAATATACGATAAGCTACTTAATTCATTTCCTGTGCATATAACGTTAACACAGCCTATCCGGTATTTCCTTGTTCCCGGTATCTCGGTTATACTTACTACCGGTATGCTTACTGATCCATTAACCTATGCTTCATTTCCGACTCACGTTTGACAACTTTGCTTATGCTTCGTACATAGCCTCGGACCTTTGCTTATTGATCTTTCTGATAGTCACTTAGTATATAAACTCTTGTATATGTCCTGTAGTTCCTCAGTCTGAATATCATATTAGTCCTTGCATTAGTCTTCACTCTAAGTCCTCATATCAGTTCTAGTCTTCCAACTTAGTTGTTATCCATCTCAGGCCTAGGGAGTTTCTCCCTAGGCCGGAGCTCTACTTATCCGATACTCCACTCATCCGCTCATCCAATCCTCCATAGTTTCCGGAAGTTCATCCGGATCTTTCCCATGGTCCTCCGGATCTATTCTGCTTCGGACTTTGTCCTTGCAGCCTTTCCTCTGTTTACTTCTACTCAGGACAAGTCCCGAGTAGCCATTATACATATCTGTATCAGGACGAAACCTCATCATAATTTCCGGAAGTTCCTCTGGAACTTTCCCACACTCATCCAGAAGTTACTTGCACCTGTCCGGAAAGTCCTTCCGAAGTTTCCCGTGCCTTCGGACGTCTTCGGACTTTCTTCGGACACCAATCTGAAATTAAGGGCACATACTCGGGTAAGGGGCGCAGCACACGAGCTGAAGCCAAGCCCCTCAGAATCAGTCCTACCCTTTGTGCACAGTCTTAACATCCATATGAGATCCAGGTCAATGGAGAATGAGAATATGGTGAATGGATGTCCTGCTCGTGGGCTCATGGTATTCAGGTATATAATAGTGCACTTTATTCTATAGATTTTACCTAATGATAGCCATCCTCCTCTTAGGACCAGCTCCCATCGGGTGCTACTATTGTTCCAATAGTTCTTGCTTCTGATAAAACCCCGGTCACCCGCCAATCAGGTGGGCTCGAGATGCATCCTATGTTTCTCACTACAGCCAACATTCGATCGGACATCCGCATGAAAGCTACTTCACATGCATGGTCATGCATCGCGTATATGCCTATCCCACAATTCATTTGTCATCCAGACTTCTGCTCACTCTTGCAAGCCCGTGTCTGGCACTGGTGTGTAGATATTGTTTGTGAAAACCTTAAAATCACCACTGCAACTGGCACAAGCATGGTGGATCCATCTGGTCACTCGCGCTACACATTCACCCCCCTTGTCACGTACACTGCGGACCTCCCCGAACAGCAGATGATTGTGTGTGTCAGTAAGAACGCATCACCCGTTACCTTGGCTACCCAGTCACAGTTTGGGGATGGTGTATCATACCCTCCTCATCATGGGAATATCACGATTGAAGCGCTGCACCGACTTTGCCAACACGTGGATCCCTGGAAGGTTCAAGAATTCCAAGAGGAAGCCAAATCACTTTACCTCAGCGGGGTCCAACTTCCCTTCTGGCACAACTGGCGCTTTAGTGATCCTGCATATTTCCTTGCACCTGACATCCTACATACACTCCACAAATTTTTCTTTGACCATATCTTCAAGTGGTGCAAGGAAATTCTGGGGGCGGATGAGCTCAATTCGCGCTTTCATAGACAGCACAAACATATTGGCACTCGTCATTTTTCCCAAGGTGTGTCGCACGTCCAGCAAATGACTGGGTGGGAGCATCAGGATATCCAGCGCACAATTGTTGCTACACTTGTGGGTGTTGCTGATGCGAACTTTATCCAAGCAATCTGTGCACTTATCGATTTCATTTACCAAGCTCAATCTCCAACTTTCACTCCGTCCTCAATCACTGCTATGACATCCTCACTCGAAGAATTCCATCGCTTCAAAAGAGCTATTATCAGCACTGAGGCTTGCAGGGGGACCTCCGGTCCTATCAAGCACTTTGAAATACCTAAACTCGAACTTCTCACTTCATTTGCTCAAGCTATCCCTAATCTTGGCGCCCCAATCCAGTTTACATCTGAGACCAGCGAACGCATGCTGATCACGCATTGCAAAGGTCCTTTTACACGCACTAGTCATCAGCGTGCAAGCTTTACGCAGCAAATTGTCCGCCTTTTGGATTGGGAAGACACAGCATGCCAATTCGACTTGTATGCTCTCCTCCGCTCAAAATCGTTGTCCATCAATAATCTGATCGATAATGAATTTGAGGAAGTTGTCGACATCGACCTGGCGTTTGATTGGATCATGCACATCTCTCCCGAGGAAGTTTCTCATTTTCATGGTCCCTGTCCCGTCCACAACCATTTTCTCAAGGGGCTTCTTTCAGAAGATAGCCATGTCACATTCCATGTTACTGTTTCTAGTGATCTGGCTGACAAGTCACCTAACTTTTTGGCACGGTTATATCATCTTCCGAACTTCCCTAATCTACTTCATGCCTTTATTGAGCGCATCAATGGGTCAGGGTCCCACTTTCAAATGTGTCTCCTTAAGGTTTGGAACAAATTCCATCTACAGTTACATTCAGACCTGCACCCACGTCTTGTGATGCCAAGCCAACAAGTACAAGCATATCCACCGTCCGGAGCGTATCCCCTTGGAAATTGTGATATGGTACTCCTGCGGACGCAGAATGATGGTGAGACACCAATGTCTTATTAGCATCGTTGTACTAACCCGATCCTCTAGATCAAGTCGTAGTTGCACAAGTTCGAATGGTATTTAGCTTGTCAACGAGGGGTTCTGCACTGCCTCCCGGACTTTCTGAGCCACTTCTTTATGTGCAACTCTTTGAAGTGATCTCGCGTCCGCAGGATGATCATGCGGTTATGATGTACCGTGTCAAGCGACGGTTCAAGACTGGTTCTGATAGTACATGAGCGAGGCTTGGAATGATTATACCGCTTGTTGATGTCACTCATGTGATCAAGTTGATTCCTGAATATGGTCAAAGAGTTAATCGTGATGTTACTGCTGCGACATCCTTGGAACTTTATGATACCTTCTACCTCAACAGTTTTTCAGACAAGGAATGGTATCACACATTGCATGCAGATTTTTATTAGTTTGTTTCATCCAACAGTGTACCAGTAGTAGTAGGAATTATATTAGTGTGATGTTATCAGTTCACTATCTAGGCAACGATAAGATGTGCAGACACAATAACGCGAACTTTGTAGATCTCTGTGACTTTACCTCACCATAAGCCATCTCCAACCAATCGGATGCTTCAGGGTGCAGGTCGTAAGTCACCAAACTTCTTTGACAGCTTAAGCGACTTAAGCGAGAACTTGGGTACTTTTGAGTGTGTAGTGCCCTGTTAGCATTCCGAAGTAGATCGGCTCCCAACAGGGTGGGAAACACGATAAACGATAAACGAGTTTTAATTGGCTGACTAGTCCCTGAACGGATCAATTACATCAGCGGTGAAGACCTCAACCACCGCTCGGTAAGCATATTTCCTCATCATTCTTGAGTCGAAGCTCACCGCCCTTCATGCAGACCTACTCTGCGCTGTCTTGCCACGTTCGCATCACCCCCTCAACACTCATCACCGAGCCACCTGATGATCAGTACTTGATATTGACATCCCCGACTTCAACTCCCATAGTGCTGCCAGCTCTGACGCCACCAACAACAATCACCACTGCTCCAAATTCTGCTTCCAAGACCTGCAGCACCAATTTGGCTTCCTCATCCTTGTGTCCCACCCTCTCCCACAAAACTTGGATGTGTAGTGCAGTCTCTCCTTCACAGTATCTTGCTATTTACATATCATGAAATTTTAACTATGAACCAACTTAATTTTTCGTGACTGCTTGACTGAGGGAGCATTGAGATGAAGATGCCATATACAAATTATGACTACAAATATTCGACAGGAACATGTATATAGACAGTAGGGTAGTATGCACGAGGTGGGAGTACAAGAAAAAATCCAGGATGCAGTGGAACACTGGAAATCACTGAAGAAAAATATGAAGGTGAGGTAGCGGTAAGAGTCAGCTGGTGGGGAAAGACAAGTTGTCGACGACGAACGCGAAGGGGACCTGACGCTAGATCTTGACGCGGACGTGCTGCCTGGTCGTGATGCGCTGTTCCGAAAAAATTTAACCGGCTGCGACGGCATACTTCATGGTGAGGCGGGCGTGGAATTGGTGTTAAGGGTTATAAGGAGGACGCAGAGAGGTGGCGCCATTCATGAACACTAGGGTTGGAAAAAAAGGCAGAGACCGCGAGCTCGACGAGTAGGACAACGAAGACATGTAATTAGGACAATGAAGACGACAATACATGAAAAAATATTCATACCTTTCTCCGGCACAGTTTGCGGGGTCCAACCTTTACTAAATAACGTCAGTCGAATGCTAACATGGTTTCTGAAACATAAGTGGGACTCACAGTAGCTTTTGGGAAACTCGCTAAAGCTCGCTAAACTCGGGTCGAGTTTGCAGGAAACAGCGGCTGAAAAGCTACATAATACTCGGCGCGCATCGGCACAATAGCGGAGTTAGAAACGACACTTGTGCATTTTCAAAGGTTGTGATACACAAAATGAGTAAATTAGATAGAGTAGGCAATCCGAGATATGTACTTGTGAGGAGTAGTGATAAAGTAGATCCCCCCAAGGCGCTTTGTATTTGAACTGACGTATATCAATAAATTTGTGAAAATAAACGAAGTCCACTGAGATTAGGGTGCATGCCGTAGGTGGGGAGCACCGGAGGGAGCTGAATAAGGCTCACTGCCAGAGGGAGCAGGCTGAGGTTGCGTGCCGGGGGGAAGAAGCTGAGGCTGAGTGCCGGGTGAAGGAGGATGATGAGTGCCGGATGACTCACCTCCAGTGTGATTGAGACCGTTGGTAATTGTTTGATGCTTGACGGCTAGCGAGAGATTGAACTCCTTGTGCGTCTCCACACACTATGAAATAATAAGCATAGAGAAATGTGCAACTAGACAGAGTGACGTACCTTCTGGAGATAACGGTAAACATCCCTCGTCAACTTCTTGAACAGCATGCGGAATAGACCAGCGAGTAGAGGACCATCCAGCTCTCTCCGTTCAAGAGCAGCGAGAAGTAGTCTGTGGATCGTAAGATATGACGCCGAAAGCACGGAGAACTGGATCTTTGCCTTCATGTTGTCGATGGTGTCTGATGACTCCATCTCCAATGTGATGGTCTTGACGAAGATCTGCATACCGCCACGAAGACGGAGAACAAGGTGGAGTGAGGACGGCGATAGTAAAGTCTTTGTGCCGGAGGAGATTGCAAATGAGAGCCTGGATAAGAACGTGTGTGAACGGTGAAAGTAGAACACATTCGTTTGGCAGATCGTCGAGGGATAGCACAGATCTGTGGAGCTGGTGCACCCGTGGTCGTCGTTGACGTCGTGGATGTAGGTCATGAGGTGCATCTAGGCTTGACCTAGGCTGTGAGCTGGACTTGACCGGAAATTCCCGAATTTTTAAACTCCGCCGTAACCAACATCATATCAGCCAGCGCAAAAATAGGGGAATTGATCCCTCGAACCTCACTATGCCTCGTCCAAGCAACCGTGCACAGATACTGCATGACCTTGACATGGCTGCGCTTGCCGTAGCCAGGGCCACTTATGAGCACGTAGTGCAAGATACCTGTTCTAGTACAGACTCTCTCTCAAGCCCCTCTTCTGATTCGGAACTTGGCGATTTCATGAGCATCATGGCTATCACACCTCCTTCACCTATTTCACCATTCCTTTCCGACTTTTCTGAATCAGACTTCGACTCATCCAGCGATGAAGCTGATCGTATTACAGCTCGTTATAACCGCCTTCAAGACCAGATTGCTGCTCTCCGGGATGAGGTGGAAAAGGCATGTATACTCCACTGCCCTGACGAGCCTATGCCACGAGCCAGTCAGCTGCACCTCCTTGTGCATTTTGGGGAACATTGTCCCCACCTTTTTCGGCAGAAGCTACGTGTCGAGCCTGAAATCTTCGATGACATCCTGGATTTAATCTCTGACGATCCCATCTTTCACAACAACTCACACAATTCCCAACTCCCCGTCTCTATCCAGCTCGCCATTTTTCTCAACCGCGCAGGCCACTACGGTAATGCCATAACGGTGGAGGATGTGGCCCAGTGGGCAGGTATTAGTGTTGGATCAGTTGTGAATTGTACGAACCGTGTTATGGTTGCACTGCTTGATCAGCATGATGCATTCATGAGTTTCCCTCCTCCTGACTCAGAGGATTTCCAGCACGCCCGGGAGTATGCAGCCAAAACTGTTTGCCCTGAGTGGCAGAATGGGATTCTAGCTGTGGATGGCTCCACAATTAATGTGTATCAGAAGCCTGGTTTTCACGGTGAAGTTTTTTTTGATAGGAAGTCAAGATATTCCCTTGGCTGTCAGGTGTGTTTCCTTCCTGTCTGTCTCCTGTTTGTAATTAAATTAAGTTATAGGCCATCATTATGCCCCATAATCTTCTTATAGTCGACTACGCTCTTGGTCACCCTGGAAGTGTCCATGATGCCTATGCTTTCAGGGCCACTCGCCTTTATCAAGAACACGCCACACTTCGAGAACATGCCACACTTCTTCCTGACGACCACTGGGTCTGGGCAGATAGTGCATATCCTCTGGAGCCCTGGTGCATCCCCCCTTTCAAGAAACCCCGCAATGGCAGGCTCACAAACAATCAGAGGACATTTAATTATCACCTTTCTTCAGTTTGTATTTTTTTCTGTTGCAGTTAATTTCTGATTTAAAATTTATTTAGATCCGAGTTCGTGTAGAACACGCCTTTGCAGCTCTCAAAGGACGCTTTCAATCTCTTAGGGACCTTCGACGGAATATCCATTCAGAAAATGACCTTCGTACGGCCGTTCATTGGATCCAATGCTGCCTAATACTCCATAACATGATCATTAGGCTAGAAGAAGCTCGAGGATGGAATGAGGACACTGGTACAGTAGCATGGGCCCATCAGCAGGGCAGAGGCATGATAGATGAGGAGTTTGAAGCCCCTGATGGTAACCAGGTGGTTGGTGACAGATTGTATGATGGCACACCAGGTCAGGCTTCCCGCGCGAAGTTGATGGACCTACTACTTGATAGCCCCACGTCGAGAGCACAGCGCCGAGAAGGATAGGGAACTCACACAATCAATCACACAGCACATAAAGTTCAACATATAGTATTAACAAGACCTACATACATGACATGAGGGAAGGGGGCAACAGGGCAACATACTATGATGATAGGTAGAAGAGTAGCTACAGGAATGTCAAACAACAGAACTAGAAAGACAAAACACGACGCGACACACAAATATAACTAAAATTGGAATGATGACATACATTGTGACAGCGCGCGAACCTTCAAGGCCCACCTGTGAGCTGGCGGTACTGGATCTTGAGGCGCAGCAATGCTGCCTCCTCAGCATGCGCTTTCGCCGACAACTCATGCATCCTGGCCTCCGCTTCGCGGAGGCGGATCTCAGTGTCCTTCGCCTCTTGCGAACGTTGATGGACGGTGGCGGCATCCATGCGCTCGTCCTGGCGCTCAGCTTGGAGGAACCGGTGTTCGTTTTCCTGCCGGGTGAGATTGAGCTTGGCCATGTACCGATCGTTCTTGAGTTCCTCGCAGAGAGACCTGGGACAACTTCTCCGACTTGATACTCCCGATCTCGTCGGTGATGGCGCCAACTTGGCTCAAGATGTCCGAGCGCGCCTTCTTCGACGGCCGACCCTTCCCCTTCTCAGAGCCCGCGGACTGCGACGTCGGAGTCGTCGACATCGCGACTGACGGCGTCGATGTCGGTGTCGACCGCGAACGCGAAGACCCCGACAGAGGCTTGAGCGACCCCCCGCTCACGCGTCTCATAGGGTCAGGGGTGGCAAAGGCAGCGCGGCTATCGCGCTGCATTGTCTGCGGCTTCTCGGGGAGTTTGAATTCGGTACGAGGAGGGGGGGTGATAGAAGGCGATGGGGTGGATGGGGGGAGCTGGCGTTTGTGGGTGGACTGGCACCTGGGGGGGCTGTTGAGGTCCGTGATGTTCTCGCCGTAATCAGCCGTCACACGGGACCCAGTTATGCGCACGTCGTCGTCGTCGTCGTAGTCCATTCCCCCGTCCTCATGATTGAGGGGGGAAAAGAGCTGGCCTTGGCCAGGATGAGAGTGGGGGACAGGTGTTTGGATGTGATGGGGGGTGGGCGCTGAAGGGTGGGCGCTAGGCGCATAGTGAGGCAGGGCGCTAGGGCCAGGGTGATGGACGTAGCTGCCATAGCTAGCGCCAAGGACATTGGAATGGGGGGCAGGCTGAGCGCTGAGAGGAGGGGGCTGGGCACTGAGATGAGGGGGCTGGGAACTGAGAGGAGGGGGCTGGGCGCAAGGCGCCCAGCCCCCAAACTGAGCACTGGGAGGAGGGGGCTGTGCGCTAGGCGCATAGCCCCCATATCGAGCGCTTGAAGAGGATGACGCACTACCGGCAGTGCTCACCTGCACGAGGGAAAAGTATTTGGACGCATGGTCCACCCCCGGGGCCGATGATATTGTCTTGAGGGACAGGGCTGGGTTCCCCCCAAGGATAGCAGCGAGGTCGTCATACCAGGAGAATTCCTCCAAGATTTGCGCTATGAACATAGTCAGTAGTAAAATTAAATTAAACAAAGCACGTACCGTGCAAATTTGCTGCAGTCGTTTCATCAAGTGGCGTGACGCCAGCGCCCGTCGAATGTAGTTTATCGTGGAATTCACGATATTTTTTCCTCAGGCTGTAATGGAGATAAGTTTACATACATACAAAAAAAAATAGGAGGGCACTCACCCAGAGATATGGCTGTTTGTGGAGTCACGGAATCTTTCAGGATCGTCGGGATAGTAGTTCGCATATTCGGGATCGTTCTCAAAGACAGACTTTGCGATGATTTGGCAAATGGATACCTTGTCTTTGGCCGAGGGGCGATCACCGTCAGCGTGCGACTTATTGTCAGAGTAGAATAGGACGCGACAGTCAGCAGGATGTGTGCGAAGATGTTCCATGATTTTTTCGGTGCGCCTAGGGTCAGCTTGCCACTGGACACTGAATTTGGGGGCGCGCGCTTGGTCTTGACCGCTAGTACAAGTACTAGCGGTCGAACGTACTCGCGATCCTCGAGCTTTCCCTTTCCCACGAGTGGTATGTGGCTGGGTGGGTTCCATGGTGGGTACGACCTTCCGCGAGTAAGTGTGCAAGGCTTTGAGTCGCGCAGAGCGACGAGGACGTGGTGGTCGAGAAGCAGGCATAATTTCGAAGTCCGCCGTCATGCCGAAGGGTGCCGCATGTCTTGCGCGTGTTGGGTGGGCGCTCGGCCCAGCTTTATCCGAGTTTAGCGGGCTTTAGCGACCTTTAGCGATTTTCCCAAAACCTACCGTGAGTCCCACTATAGAGAGCCGATCTATTTCGGAATGCTAACAGGTCACACATCACTCGGTACTTTTCAGATGACTGGGCCTATAGCTAACCGTCACGGTGATCCGAGTTTAACTAGCCGCCGCCACTGTCCCCATGGCAAGGACTAGTGTGCAATTTGCCTCATTACCAATCGTCCAAACCAAACAAGGTGAGAATGCGAAAGTATATGAGGAATCCATGAAGTGTGGCAGGGACAGTAGTATCAAACGGTACCGGACGACGGAACCTGCACAGAATCCAGATCCCCAGGATGGATACTTCTAATTCTCATGAAATCGAGACAACGCCTCTAATACCTGTCAAGAGCTCGAAAAAACTTAAAACGCCCCTTCCAAAACTTCAGATAGGCATACTCATATCACTGCACCTTGCGGAACCCATCGCCTCGACATCTATATTCCCGTACATCAATCAGGTATGGTTTCGCAATCACGATACTTCGTTTCGATGTACATCGTTGATACTGTTTTCCTTCTTAGCTGATCAGAGAACTCGGAATCACTGGGGGTGACGATGCGGCTGTAGGATATTATGCTGGAATCATTGTGAGTGCCAGGATTATGACTTCCGAAGTGCTTGCAAGGATGGTTCGCTCATCGGATGTCATTGGCAGGAATCTCTGTTTTTTGTTGCGCAAGCACTGACGGTGCTGAGGTGGGGAAGGCTGTCTGACCGCATTGGGCGCAAGCCGGTGTTGGTCATTGGACTCTCGGGTGCTTGCATTTCGATACTGTGCTTCGGCCTCTCAACGACGTTCTGGAGTCTTGTCATTAGGTGTGTCTTCAGCTGAAGGAGATGTGTGATGCTGATATGCTAGGTTTACCTAGCCGCTGCTTGTGTGGTCTTCTAAATGGCAATGTGGGAGTTATGAAGACTATGATGGGGGAATTGACGGACTCTACAAATATGGCTCAGGCATTTGCCTTGTTTCCCATTGTCTGGTCTATTGGAGGTTTTATCGGGTAAGCGGAGCAGTTGATTATGGAGATAGCAAATAATGAATCGGCATGTCAGTCCTTTAATGGGCGGAACTCTCGCGCGACCGCAAGATCGTTGGCCTGCATTATTCGCCAACGCCTTTTGGGAAAGGTTTCCATACTTTCTGCCATGCGCAGTGGCAGCCTGCTTGTTCGTCCTAGCCGTTTTCATAACGTCAATCTTCTTAGAAGAAGTAGGTCCCACATACCGTCTTATCGTACACGTTGCTCACGATCGGCAGACATTACCCACAAAGCGTCGACCAAAGTCGACATCGGCCATGCTCGGTATTTCAAGTGATGAATTACTGCCTCAACAATCCATGGCATATACGCCCTTGCGATCTCTGCTCACGCCTTCCGTTGTTATTCCGATTGCAAACTACGCCCTGCTTGCCTTGCTTGACATTTCTTTCCGTGCTCTTTTGCCACTGTTGTTTTCGACGCCTACCCATCTTGGTGGTCTTGGATTTGATCCTGCTACTATTGGCTCGTGGCTGGCATTGTTTGGGATCACGAGTGGTATCTTTCAAGCATTATTTTTCGCTAGGATCGTCGATTGGATTGGTCCGAAGCGTGTATTCTGTGTCTCAGTGTCGTGCTACGTACCACTCATGGCTATGTTTCCGATAATGTCGTGGATTGTAGGCGCAAGGGGAGAAGTCGATCATGCAATCACGTTTGCCTTGCTTTGCCTTACAGGTATGCAACTCGCATGTAATATGGCATTTGGTGTGTATTGTAATGAAACCGTCTGTCATTACAAGAAACTCACTTAATTGCAGGGGCTATTTTCATGTTTATCACAGCTTCTGCTCCCACAAACAATGTCCTTGGTGCCATCAATGGCCTCGGCCAAACCTCTGCGTCGGCAGCTCGTGTCGTTGGTCCCACTTTGGCGACTTCGCTGTTTGCTGTATCGAAGGAGCACAACCTTCTAGGAGGAAATGCAGTTTTTGTCGTCTTGATTGTGTTGGCCGGTGGATTGAGATGGCTAGCGTCCCAGTTGCCAGATGAAGTACAAGACAGGGATGAGTAAGAGGTGACAGGAATCGATATATCTGATTGCACTGTGTTTATCACTATGTAGTTATTTATTTGATTTAGAGATATCATATTGAAGTTCACCATGGTGAGCCATGTTCAGCATCAGAAAAACCCTCCGGGCCTATGTGAATAAGTACACGGATCATCATGCCTTTTACATTTATTGGATCTTAACGCACAACGGCATCTGTTTTTGCATCTTTCTTGTCTTGTCGAATCTCCATTTCCAAAATGCATCCGACTTTTCGAAGACCTTTGATCCGCTTGCCGAGTAGAAAGCCCAAGAGATTCGTTGTTTTCTTGATGTATGTTAGTTTAATCCTAGAAAAGATTCGCTGACATATAGACTTGGTATATTGCTGATGCCCTCCGCGTGGTCTGCCATTGTGACTATGTTGGCTGCATTGGATCTAAAGATGACCAAGGCAACATGAAATCAACAAATCTTCGATTCATTTTCCTTGCGTTTCCCCCGGAGTTCCGTGGCGCCCACCCAATGCTTAGCGCTTAGCGTCCGAAGTCAACATAGCAGCAAACATTGCCTCGAGGGCCGTCGAGGCCCACCCTTTATCCGACTTCTTGTCTTACTTTGATCATTAATTTCAACTATTCACCACATTCAATTGGGGAACCCAGAGTCCAGGTCATCCCTCCTCCAGACATCGAGACACCCAACGAAACAAATACTGCTGAGCGCCGGGTAAGTGGTTCATGTTCATGAAGTTGAAACTCAATGATGATCCATCCTTTCTCTAGGGCCGACCCCGTGGCAAAATCTGTCGTTACTGGGCAAGGTTTAGAATGGTGTTATCAAAAAGATTTCCGTAAGTCGAAATCAATACTCAGTCTAGGGATAGTGCTGATATCCTACACAAGCGCTCAAAGTTCAACGATTCACGCAGCCGCGACCCCGTTCAAGTAGGTGGCATTTCGATGTCTGCTCTCTGTTTAACTTCTACTGGCTACACTGGGCTCAGGATACTTTTGCTGTTGTGCAACAAGGCGCCGATCTCCAATCTGTGAACAAGGCACTTCAGGATACCGGTCATGGTGCAGATCAGATGAAACAAAGCTGTGGACATGCGAGACTCATGTTATCTGCAGGCAAAAAGGGACCAGCAGCGCTCGATAATATAGACAGTATAGGGACCACTTATCTTCAACCCCGTAAGATATTCGACACTGACCGGGACGATAGCAAAGGTATGTTCTCTCTCTTTCTCTTTAGAACTAGATCAACACCGTTCTGCAGGTGCATCCGTATGCAAAGATGGCGTTGGGCATGCTTTCTTGCGCATCAAAAGTACGTTTTTCTTGCCGTTATTCGTATTCGCTGCTCACTGTTCTGCACGCAGATAATTCTTGCTCAAGCGGATCGTGACGAAGCGGTACTTGAATACTACAAGAAGTTGGGTCAAGTGTATGGCTTCATAACGCAAGACGACACGCTTCTCAAGATTTCGTTAATGAGGGACATCTTTGGACAGATCTCTCAGCAGACCCTAGAATGCGCCAGTTTCATCAGGGATTACTCAGAGAAGAAAGGCTTTTGAGTCTCCAACAACTCGTTGCACTTGGCAGATTTTCATTCTTATCATAGGGGAGAGACTCGGAAACAATATCGTCTCGGAAACAAACGACACGATACAACAGTATAATGATGTGTTGGATGTGCTCATGCAGAACTTCCGCGACCAAGTCACTCGCGACGTAGCCACCTATATTCACGATACAAATAAGGATTGTATTTGCTTCTGACTCGACATCATGGGGTGGATCAACGACAGCAGAGACGATGTTCCACGTGTGCTATGGCTAGTCGGACC
Organism: Suillus fuscotomentosus; assembly: GCF_016647785.1. Lineage (NCBI taxonomy): Eukaryota > Fungi > Basidiomycota > Agaricomycetes > Boletales > Suillaceae > Suillus > Suillus fuscotomentosus. Next base: position 196,800 of record NW_024539516.1, on the reverse strand, counting down.
TGCCGTAATGGGTAAATCAGCCATTACGATTGCCAGCTCGTTCATCGGGGTGGGCGGACTTGGTGCTTGTTACTGCTTCGACCGAAACACGGGATCGCCACAAAAAGGCTTTCTCTACTATCGCGCGAGACCTGGCTGACCATCATCCGGAGATGAGACGAGCGTTAGCGCATGCAGTCAAGAATCAAATTGCGCTCAAGACTACACCGGACATTATACAGCAGTGCCACGCAGAAGCTTTCCGAGTTACCCGTGGGGCCCGTCGTGATCGTTATCGACGCACTGGACGAAAGTGGGTGGCGAGGCAGTGGAGACACGTAGTGACCTTCTTCGCATTCTTTCCGGTAAACTTCGAGACCCAACCATCACCCATATCACGAAACTCCCAAAGAACTTCCGGATCATAGTCACCTCCCGCCCGCTTCGCGACATTTAGGATTCGTTTGCGCGCGCTCAACACATTCGAAGGATTTCCATGAACGACAATTTCACTAGAAGTGGTTGAACGCGATATCTGCACCTACGTATCGGAGAAATTAGAAGGGCTTCGGATTTTTGGGAGCAAAGAGTTAACAGCCCTCGCCCAGAAAGATGATGGTCTTTTCGAGTGGGCACGTCTTGCTTGCAAATACATCGAAGCACCTCCTCTCGGCTCATCTTCTGTTCAGTTCTTCAATGTCATCGTGTCCCGCGATGGTGTCGAACGGGGGCACTTGATTTTGAAGCAGATCATACCAAAGGACAGATACAGACCCCAAGTCTCAGCAAACACAGTCAGCGATGTTTCGTTCCGTAATGGGACAAATTCTTGGCACACCTCCTATGACGACCACACATTTGTGCTGGATGGATAATGGGATCCAATCGTCGGCTCTTAGTATTCAGGGTACCACCGGCTTCTCGAGAACCATTTTATACTTCTCCGACTGCATTAGTGATACCCAAAAATGGTGTTGAGCTTGATTTGAGTCGTGTGGCACATGGCACACACTGGCAGGACTGCTACAAGGAGTGAGTCTCCAGTGTTTTCCGTTCCTCGCAGTTAATCAACTCGATCCTTATAGCTCTTCATCACGATAGCCTCGTTCCGGTAAACTAATTGAAGGAGATGCCAGAGACACTTTGTGGAGTACGATATGGAGTGTACAGTTAACCTATCATCTGTTATATATATACGTAGCGTTGCATTCGAGTTCGGGGTGGTTTGAGCGAATGATGTGTTGGAAAGATGATTGGGTGTCAGATTTTCGAGAGCATAGAAGATTATAGAGCAACGAAAAGAAGTCATCCGAGAAAATGATAGGACATGCGTGGTTGGCCTGGTGAGTAAAGCCTTGATCGAGTTCGGAATTGAAAGCACAACAATAACCGTCAACAATATTTGCGAGCTGGCGCTGAGAAGCCAAGGCCCCAGTGGGATTACATTGATCCAAGTTATACAGACTCCAGAGATCCACTTGCAACGTTAGACGACAATAACGCGTCATAAGTACTTCAGTCATGTTTTATGCGGTCAAGTGTTCGAGATGATGCTCTAATTTGATGCCTGCTCGAGGGTGAAATTTGTTCACGGTGACAGCCAAGCACCGTGACTGAGTACTGAGCCTCTTATCAACGAACTGCTTACATGTTCGAATCGCATCGTCAACCACACTGCACCAAGGCGAGAACGAAAACACGACTTACTGTAGCTCAGTGGTTCGCTCATCGATACGGTCTACCATGCCGATAAGCCGGGAGGTCAGATGAAAACTACTCGTACTCACATCCCAGGGAGTCTGGAATGCCTATCTCCCACAAAGACCATGTAAGGATGGCAGTGAGGACGATGATACATGACGCCTCTCTCCGACAAAGTTTACGGAGTCCAACCTTTATTAAATAACGTAAGTTGAATCGTGACAAGATGGAGAGCCGATCTATTACTTCGGACGCGTGATAAGTCACAGCAGCACCCGGTGAGGACATTGTGTTCTTTCCTGTGCATTACGATACAAGGTAACATATCTAGCATAACGTCATGTATAGGAAAGAGATTGACATTTCGGCTTACAAAATATAGGTTGGCTCCCGAAATTTACTGACCGCGAGTCAAGACATTGCAGCCAATCTCCCGCTCTTTGCTCTGGACAATCTCCACTTACGCTTTCATACCTTCTTTCGCATATGAGTGAGCAAAGAGGTCGTTTATGTATGCATTGGAGCGCAAGCTACCCAGCTGACACGTAAGATCGGATCAGTTAGTTCAATTATTACTTGACAGTTTGTTGAGTACTAACCGAGTTTAACTAGCCCCCGCCGGCCGCCACCACTATCCCTGTGGCGAGGACTAGTGTGAGATTTACCTCATCACCAAGCGTCCAAACCAAACAAGGTGAGGATGCGAAAGTATATGAAGAATCCATGAAGTGCAGGGGCGGTAGTATCGAACGTACTGGACGACGGAACCTGCACGAAATCCAGATCACCAGGATGGATACTTCCAAGTCTCATGAAATCATGGCGAATGAGACAACGCCTCTGGTACCTGCCAAGAACTCGAAAAAATCTAAAACGCCCCTTCCAAAACTTCAGATAGGCATACTTATGTTGTTGCACCTTGCAGAACCCATCGCCTCGACATCTATATTCCCATACATAAATCAGGTATGATTTTGCAATCACGATACTTCTTTTCGATGTACATCTTTGATACTGTTTTTCTTCCTTAGTTGATCAGAGAACTCGGAATCACTGGGGGCGACGATGCAGCTGTAGGATATTATGCTGGAATCATTGTAAGTGTTAGGATTATGACTCGCCAAGTGCTTGGAAGAATGGTTCGCTCATCGGATGTGATTGGCAGGAATCTCTGTTTTTTGTTGCGCAGGCACTGACGGTGCTGATGTGGGGTAGACTGTCCGACCGCATTGGGCGCAAGCCGGTGTTGGTAATTGGACTCTCAGGTGCTTGCATTTCGATGCTATGTTTTGGCCTCTCAACGACGTTCTGGAGTCTTGTCATTAGGTGTGTCTTCAGCTAAAGGAAATGTACGATGCTGATATACTAGGTTTACTTAGCCGTTGCATGTGCGGTTTTCTAAATGGCAATGTGGGAGTTATGAAGACTATGATGGGGGAATTGACGGACTCCACAAATATGGCTCAGGCATTTGCCTTGTTTCCAATGGTCTGGTGCATTGGAGGTTTTATCGGGTAAGCGGAGCAATTGATTATGGAGATAGCAAATAATGGATTGGCATGTCAGTCCTTTAATGGGAGGAACTCTCGCGCGACCGCAAGATCGTTGGCCTGCATTATTCGCCAACGCCTTTTGGGAAAAGTTTCCATACTTTCTGCCATGCGCAGTGGCAGCCTGCTTGTTCGTCCTAGCCGTTTTCGTGATGTCAATCTTCTTAGAAGAAGTAGGTCCTACATACCTGTCTTATCGTACACGTTGCTCACGATCGGCAGACATTACCCACAAAGCGTCGAACGAAGTCGACATCGGCCATGCTCGGTATTTCAAGTGATGAATTACTGCCTCAACAATCCGTGGCATATACGCCCTTGCGATCTCTGCTCACGCCTTCCGTTGTTATTCCGATTGCAAACTACGCCCTGCTTGCCTTGCTTGACATTTCTTTCCGTGCTCTTTTGCCACTGTTGTTTTCGACGCCTACCCATCTTGGTGGTCTTGGATTTGATCCTGCTACTATTGGCTCGTGGCTGGCATTGTTTGGGATCACGAGTGGTATCTTCCAAGCATTATTTTTCGCTAGGATCGTCGATTGGATTGGTCCGAAGCGTGTATTCTGTGTCTCAGTGTCGTGCTACGTACCACTCATGGCTATGTTTCCGATAATGTCGTGGATTGTAGGCGCAAGGGGAGAAGTCGATCATGCAATCACGTTTGCCTTGCTTTGCCTTACAGGTATGCAACTCGCATGGAATATGGCATTTGGTGTGTATTGTAATGAAACCGTCTGTCATTACAAGAAACTCACTTAATTGCAGGGGCTATTTTCATGTTTATCGCAGCTTCTGCTCCCACAAACAATGTCCTTGGTGCCATCAATGGCCTCGGCCAAACCTCTGCGTCGGCAGCTCGTGTCGTTGGTCCCACTTTGGCGACTTCGCTGTTTGCTGTATCGAAGGAGCACAACCTTCTAGGAGGAAATGCAGTTTTTGTCGTCTTGATTGTGTTGGCCGGTGGATTGAGATGGTTAGCGTCCCAGTTGCCAGGTGAAGTACAAGACAGGGATGAGTGATAGGTGACTCACAAGTAGAATTGATATCGGATTGTATTATCGCAGGATTCGTGCACTCTATTTATTGATGAATTGCTGGATATCAAGGTATATAGGCATCCAGAAAACCCTACGGGCCTATGTTAATAAGTACACGGATCATCATGCCTTTGAGATTGCTTCTTAATTTACTTCACACTTTTGTCGAGTTTTACATTTACATTTACATGTTAGATCTTAGCGTACGATGTCATCTCTTTTTCGTCTTGTCCGCCCGAATCTCCATTTCCGGAATGCATCCAACTTTTCGAAGAACAACTTTGATCCGCTTGCCGGGTAGAAAGCCACTGGCCCACCAAAAGGCACAATACGTTCACAAAGTGCAAACAAGAGATCCGTTGTTTTTTTAATGTAAGTTGATTGAATCCTAGAAAGATACGCTGACATATAGACTTCAATCAGGTTGGTATATTGTTGATGCCATCGATGGGCCTCCGCGTGGTCTGCCATTGTGAGTTGGCTGCATTGGATGTTTCTGATCAGTTTTACTCTCACGTTCATCGATCACGGGACTGGTTCGGTACTTGACTTCTTCGTCTTTACTCTTGTCACTACTTTTTGTTGTTTTAGCTATCCCGCGATCTTCCCTTGCAGGATTTCAGCACGGTCCCACATTCATTCAGACTTTGTGAACGGTTGACGAACTGCCGAGTTTTAAAAGAAGGGGTGATGATAGTTTGGTCCTCCCCCGGCCCGTGGTCTGGTCAAGGAACTAGAAGAGTAATCGATCAAGTACGTGCTTCTAGTGTATAAGAGTCATGATGAACAGAAATGTATCATGTGGTCTTCAGTCACCCGGTGTGTCTAATTGTTGTGTCTAGGGTCCTGCGACGGTTCGGTGACACGCGGTGTGCCAGAACATGGCGCACTCCGTCATCTGTATTCCATATCTCACGAAGCCCGCCGGCTCCTATAATCTACAAAAATACTGTCCGAGATATTGAAACACAAGCTTTCAATTTTGACGTAACGATTAAGCGGACAACCGTTTTGACTACTTACAGACACGCCCGGCTCCCAATCGAACAATCGTATCATCCCACCTCGTGTGACGTCCGCTCATAGGCTACTGTTCTTCGGAAATAAGGCATGTGCCACAGTACAGGTTCCTGCCCCTAGCAAGCACCCGGTAGTATGATCACTATTACTAGTGGGGACACACTAGGTGTGGCGAGAATGGAGCACGCTTACGCTGATGATAACAGAGGTCCTGGACACCGCACAAGGAGTCGCCGCTGTCCCTGTGGCGGGCGATGGTGTCAATCTCAGATATTCGGCTCATCACAACTTGAAGTCACTCAGGCTGTCGGCCCGCTTGAAAGTGTCCAAACCAATGCCTACAGAAACAAGGCGAGGAATACAAGCTTATATTTTTGAAAGTGCAAGAGCGGCAGTATCAAACGGCCGGCACCGCACGACGGAGCCGCAGATACCACACATTTTCGCATTGAGCCGTATGTTGATCTTGAAACATAAGGAGATACCACTGTCCATGTGGCGAGTACTGATGCCAGGCTCAGAGATTCCGTTCACCGCAAGGCGTCCAAACTAGTGCCTATAGATAAGGATGCGAACGTATAAAAGGGATCCATGACATGCAGAAGCAGTAGTATCAAACGTTGCTGGACGACAGCGCAGAATCCAGATCGCCAGCATGGACTCTACTTCTAATTCTCATGAAATCGTGGCCAACGAGACAACACCTCTGGTAGTACCTGCAAAGAACTCGAAGAAACCTAAAACACCCCTTCCAAAGCTTCAGATAGGCATACTTATAACGCTGCAACTTGCGGAACCCATCGCTTCGACATCTATATTTCCGTACATCAATCAGGTATGATTTCGCACAACGATACTTCTCTTCGATGTACACCTTTGACATAGTTCCGCTCTCTTAGCTGATCGGAGAACTTGGAATCACTGGGGGCGATGACGCGGCTGTAGGATATTATGCTGGAATCATTGTAAGTGCCAGGATTATGACTTACGAAGTGCATCTCATCGGATGTGATTGGCAGGAATCTCTGTTTTTTGTCGCGCAGGCACTGACGGTGCTGAAGTGGAGTAGGCTGTCTGACCGCATTGGGCGCAGGCCAGTGTTGGTAATTGGACTCTCGGGTGCTTGCATATCGATACTGTGCTTCGGCCTCAACGACATTCTGGAGTCTTGTCATTAGGTGTGTCTTCAGCTAAAGGAAATGTACGATGCTGATATGCTAGGTTTACTTAGCCGCTGCATGTGCGGTTTTCTAAATGGCAATGTGGGAGTTATGAAGACTATGATGGGAGAATCGACGGACTCCACAAATATGGCTCAGGCATTCGCCTTGATCCCGATCGTCTGGTCCATTGGAGGCTTTATTGGGTAAGTGGAGTCGTCGACTATGGAATTGCCAAATGACCCAATCGACGTTGTTAGTCCTTTGATAGGAGGAACACTTGCACGACCGCAAGATCATTGGCCTGCATTATTCGCGGGTCCGTTTTGGAGAAATTATCCTTACTTTCTCCCCTGTGCAGTGGCAGCCTGTCTGTTCGTCGTGGCCCTTGTTATGATGTTAATGTTCTTAGACGAAGTAAGTTCTACATGCCTGCCATATCGCACACATCACTCACGGTCAGTAGACACTATCGACAAAGCGTCGGCCGAAGTTCACTTCAACTACGGTCAGCGTTTCAAGTAGCCCCGATAGAGAATCTCTCGTTAAAAACTCGATGGCAAACATGCCCTTGCGATCTCTCCTTACGCCTTCCGTTGTCATTCCGATGGCAAACTACGCCATGGTCGCCCTCCTCGATGTTTCCTTCAGAGTTCTTATGCCACTGTTCTTCTCGACACCTACTTACCTTGGCGGTCTTGGATTTGATCCTGCTGTCATTGGCTCGTGGCTGGCGTTGTTTGGGATCATTGATGGTGCCTTTCAGGGCTTATTTTTCGCCAGAATCGTCGATTGGATTGGTCCGAAGCGTTTATTCTGCGTCTCAGTGTCGTGTTACGCACCACTCATGGCTATGTTTCCAATAATGTCGTGGATTGTGCGCGCAAGAGGGGAAGTCGATTATGCAATCACGTTTGCCTTGCTTTTCCATCTAGTTATGATAGTCATATGGCATACAACATATGGTGCGTGTTGCAATGAAGCCATCTCGTCATTACAGGTAACTCACCTCGCTGCAGGGACTATTTATATGTTCATCACAGCCTCTGCTCCTACAAACAATGTCCTTGGCGCTATCAATGGCCTCGGCCAAACTTCTGCAGCGGTAGCTCGTGCCATTGGTCCTGCCTTGGCGACTTCGCTCTTTGCTGTATCGAAGAGCACAACCTTCTAGGAGGAAATGCAGTTTTTGTCGTCTTGATTGTGTTGGCCGGTGGATTGAGATGGCTAGCGTCCCAGTTGCCGGATGAAGTACAAGACAGGGATGAGTAAGAGGTGACTCACAAGGAGATTTGATATCGGATTGAATTATCGCAGGATTCGTGCACTCTGCAAGTATTTATTGATGAGTTGCTGGATATCAAGGTATATAGGCATCTGACCGTATTAAAACTTGATGATTATAGATCTTGTTCAAAGCATTTGATTCAGAAATATGGTATTGAAAGTGAGAGAGCCGTCGTACTGCTATTTGTGATCGTTTGGGACTCGAGTCACTGCAGCTTGGAGCTTGAAGCTTGAAGTCCAGAAGAGTATTATGATGGACTCATGTGTATGGTTATACTGGAGAGAGCCGATGGTGAAGTCCGCACTGACAGGCCAGTGATTTTGGACCAGTATGGGATAGACACACTGTACTCAGTTCATTGCTTACCGCCAGCGATTTTTGCTCTTAATCAGTAGTGCGAGGCAACATTATGTAGATTAGGCTTATGCTAATCGAATGATTGATTATTTGTTTGCGGTCGACAGGACTGCGGGCTGTGTGGGTCAGCGGTTGTATCACGGGCGTGCCACGCTGGATAAAGCGCTGGCTTCAGAAGAATAACTGAAATATTATGCCTAATCCGTGATAGTGAACACACGGACAGCAACAGTAGTCATGATATATACTGGGTACGGGATACACGATACGATAGAATGGGAGGGGGAACTTCACCCCCATGAAGACAAAAACCGGAAGCACGCTAATGCTGGGTATCATCAGGTCCCACGTTCCGATGTTTGCGCTGCCTAAGGATCTAAATTCAGGACATGTTCATAGAGCAAAGAAGCTGCGTACATGATGCTACCGTTGTACCAATGCGCGGGAATTTCCACCGCTTAGAGTCTGCAAATGCTGCAGACCTGTTGAATATAGGAAAGCGCTTCCAAAACGATTTTCGAGGTGAGGTCAGCATTGGAGTGGAAGCTGAAGCAATAGGTATTTGTGGACAAGAGGAGCCTTGAGGGGGAAGAGATGGGGAAGAGGATGCAGCTGCATCACGCGAGTTGATGGTTTCTGGAGGAACTTGGATTCCGTCGGAAAGCTTGACGAGGAGGGGAGTGGACTGGGGTAGTGATTTCATGATTGGAATGACTTTGAGGGGGTAGAGATGGGGAAGGTGAGCTAGCAGCATCACGCGAACCTACAGGTTCTGTCACAAACTCGGTTCCATCCGGTAGCTCGTCCGAAGCTGGTGTGTAGCCTTAGGAGACTGAAAGAGAACCGGAGCCTGCTGACGGCTTCAATAAAACTTGCATCAGATATACTGGTGTATAGACAAGACACAAATTCATCACCTGATCGATGCAGCTCGTGATGTTGGACGCTGGGGACACGAATGAGGGCGACACGGCATTCGTCATGACAGTGCCAATTACAGGCAGAAATGAGACGACGACTGTCTGGAGACCAGGCTATTGAGCATACTGCATCACCATGGGAAAATGGTTGTGTTTGTTGCTTGCCAGTCGTTGCGTTCCAGATGCGAACCGTCTGATCATATGACCCACTCGCAATCTTGCTTCCATTAGGAGAATAGGCCACTGTCCACACTTTATCCTGGTGATCATCGATGTCGAATACCAGTTCCTCTGTCTCCGCATCCCAGATTTTTAGTGTGCCGTCGGACGATGCGGAGGCGAATCTTTGCTCATCAGGTGAGAATTGTATGCAATTGACATCGTCTGTGTGATCCGACAGACATCTGATGATCTCCTTCGTATTTGCGTCCCATATGATTATCCTGCCATCTCTCGCCCCACTCACAATTCTCCTTCCATCCATCGATACAGCTAGTCCAAGAGTCACACTAGTGTGCCCCTCCAACGAATGTTCCTGTTCTCCTGTTTCCACGTTCCAAATCCGAACCGTCTCGTCGAAGTATGTGCTTATTCCTTTGAGTTGATTCCTGTTTTTTGAGAACGTCGAACCAGTGTGGCCTCTGAGCGATCTGATTGGGGGTAGGGATGATTCCATGTGATCGTTGGCAGAGTGGATGAGATGAGGATCTGTGAGTTAGAACAGTCGAGCGAAAGTAGATCGGCGTTATGCAAAAGCAATCAGATGGTAGTACATAGAAATTTTAAGGACCGGTAAGGATCGAGCCGAAAGAGCAGGCGCTCATTGCACATATTTAGAGCGCCTATGCCATAGTGTCAAATAAATGTGTGATCAACGATTGTGTGTCGTGCATCGCCTGTATCGGACTACCATCAGAAAGTACAGGAACATCGACAATTCAGCTTGCATAACAGGGTATACCTTTCTAGTCCGGGCCCGGGATAGCTCTTGCATCAACGACTTCCGACACACTTAACAGTCTCTCCGAGTCACGAATGTGCTCTGCGGCATGTCTTGAATGAAGCGTCAACAAAAGTGTTCAAACTGATAAGAAATCGACGCACACTGGCAGCAACCACGCACTGCTTCTCGCAGCACCAACTAATGTTTATGCCTTCCATAATGTGCCGAAGGAGAGACCAATAAAGAGAGAGAGCAGAATGTAAAGGCGTTTATGACGAGCAAGAGGGTCACGAGGAGTCTAGAACGACAAAGACAAGATCTCAGTTGTCTCGAACGAAAACTCCTATAACGGTGCGTCTACCTAGAACGACAAAGACAAGCTATAACTATCATTAGACGCGTTGTAAACTCTAGGGACTTGTTGGCACGTACATCTCAGTTGTCTCGAACGAAAACTGAGATGCACCTGCGGTACTGCTGGTAATCTTATAGTAAGTTGGTCAGGTACTGGAACATATGAATGAGAGACTGAAAATAAACTAGGACGCGAGCCGACGTCATACGTCGCTCGTCTTCGTCCGTTTTGGCGCGCGCTCGAACCATTCTCCCCTTATCACTCGGATCCTTCGGACTCTCTCGACTCGGATCTCCCCCTGGCCTCGGATCTCTCGGTCTCGTACTCCAACACTCCCCCTCGAGCGCAAGCCACGCTCATCATCGTTCGCAACTTCTGGAGTCGCGGTCTCGGCAGGGCCTTTGTAAAGGCATCGGCGATGTTGTCCTCGGAGGGGCAGTAGAATAGCTTGAATGTGCCGTTCTTGACGTGGGAGCGGACGAAATGGTATCGAAGGTCTATGTGTTTGGTGCGTGATTGGAACTTGCCGTTGGACGCTAATGCGATGGCAGCCTGGTTGTCGCAGAACACGGGGATAGGATTGGGGACGGGGTCGTATAGCTCCCCGAGGAGCAACCTAAGGTAAAGTAACTCGCGTATCACACTGGTCAGGGCGATATACTCAGCCTCTGCCGTGGATAGCGCGATCAGTGGTTGCTTCCGGGCACTCCATGCAACGGGACCTCCGTTCAAAAGGACTACGTACCCGGACATAGAGTGCCGGTGGGGTTGTGATGCCCAGTCCGCATCCACGAAGGCTTCAAGACCTCCGTCCGTCGAACCGAGCGTTAGCTCGAAGTCTCCCGTGCCCTTAAGGTAGCGTAGTGCCCTCTTGGTGGCCTCCCAGTGAGGCCTACCAGGATTGCGCATGAATTGCGACAATGTCGCGACAGGGAATGCTATGTCCGGCCTGGTGCTAGTGGCTGCATACATCAGCGAGCCAATGGCTCGCTGATACGGTACATCGCGCATGGCCTGGATCTCCTGCACCGTGGCAGGTCCCTGGTCAACGGACAAGGTGAGTGTAGGTTCCATCGGCGTCTGTGCACTCTTAGCGTCTCCCATGTAGAAGCGCTCGACGATCATGTCCACATAGGCTTTCTGGGAGAGTGTCAAGGTACGTGCGCCACGGTCTCGCGTTACCTTTAGCCCTAACAGCCAGTTTAGCTCGCCCAGGTCTGTGATTTCGAAGAATTTACGGAGCTGGGACTTGAAGCGGGTGATGTGGGAGGCCCGGTTGGCAGTAACGGCCATGTCGTCCACTGAGACGGTGATGACGACGTGCTCGTCCGGTGCGCGTCTGTAGTAGACTGCCTGGTCCACCTTGGACCGGGCGAAACCTATCTTCGCAAAAACTCCTGCTAACTCCTCAGCCCACTCAAAACCGGCCTGCTTCAAACCAGGTAAGCTCCTTCGCAGCCGCAACACTTTTCCTCGCTGACTCTCCGTGAGGTAGCCGGGTGGCGCGCGCATGTAAATCTCCTCCTGGATACTCGCATAGAGGTACGCACTTTTTATGTTGACTTGGTGGATTTCCCAGTCGTTCTGAGCCGCCATCGTCAATACAGCGCGTATGGTGCTCATGTTGGCTGTGGGCGCGAACGTGTCGAAGTAGTCGACACCGAACTGCTGCTTCTGGCCGTTGGCAACGAGTCGTGCCCACAGTTTGAGTTTTTCACCGTCGGGTCCACGTTTCGTGGCCAACACGAAATGGCAGGGGATGAGGTTAGCGCCGCGAGGTAAGTCTACTACTTCCCACGTCCCCAACTTCTCAAGCTGACTTATCTCGTAATCAACAGCTTCCTGCCACTCTACTCCATCTGGTCCGTTTAACGCCTGTTGCAAGGTGGGCTCTGGTTGGGCGACTGCCAAGGCAAGGTGAAGGTGAGTTTCTTCATCCAATAAATCTACCTCTGACGCTTCCAACAGGTTCTCCATCGCTATGGCCGCTGCATTGCTGCCTTCGTTCAGGCTAGCATAGTAGCCCGGAGGAGGTCTGGCCCTCGTCGTCCTTGGAGGAGTAGATGGTTGAGGTTGCTGCTCGGTAGATGGTTGAGGTTGCTGGGCGGTAGATGGTTGAGGTTGCTGTTGCGTGGTAGTGGTGATGGGCTGGACGCTATGAGGTGAGTTATTATTACCGTTGCCGCTGTTATGTTCGTTAACAGCAGTAGGCTCCCCCTCGTCCAGTGCATCCACCAGGATCTCTGCCGGTGCAAAGGTGAGGTTCCTCTCCACCGATACACGGCGTTTCCCCGGCCAGTACACTCTATAACCCTTGCTTTCAGCGTCTACCCCCACAAAGATTGCCTCCTCTGCCTTCGGCTCCAACTTCCCAGCATCCAGCACGTGGACGAAGACTTTCGCCCCGAACTCATGGGCTCGCGACAAGTCCGGCTTGGACTTGCGTACGAGCTCGTATGGCGTAGTGCCGGGGGTCGACCTTGATGGTAAGCGGTTTTTCAACCAAGTTGCATAGTTGACCGCCTCTGCCCACAGGTACTTAGGGAGATCCCTCCCTATCAGCATGGCCCTAGCATGTTCAACGAGGGTCCGGTTCAGGCGTTCGGCCACGCCATTCTGCTGAGGTGAGTCGTGGACGGTTAACTGACGCTCGATACCCTGCTGACGGAGGTACAGGTCGAACTCGGTGCTGAGATATTCTCCCCCTCTGTCCGAACGGACCTTGCGCAGCTTAACTCCCGGCATCTGACGTGCCAACCAGGCTTCATAGGCCTTAAACGCTGTAAGTGCCTCGCTCTTCAATTTGAGGAACTGAACTTTAGTCTGCCGGCTGTAGTCGTCCGTGAACGTGACGTAGTACAGGCACCCGGCGATGCTTGCCGTTTGGGCAGGGCCCCATAGATCAGTGTGCACGAGCTCACCATAGGTAAGTGCGCGGCTCGTGCTTTCCTCTGGGAAGGGCTTCCTCGTTGACTTAGCTTGCACACAGGCTTCGCAAAATTCGGCTTTCGATGCGTCATCCAGTTCTAGGCCGGTGACTAGGCCCTTCCGGATTGCATCAGCGGCTGCAGTCTGGGACACGTGGCCCAGTACTTTGTGGGCGCTGCTGACGGTAAGCTTCCCTTTTGCGATGTTGGCATGATGCTGACGTTGTGTCACAACCCAATAACGAATTAACGCTGGGCAGAGACTAGGACTCAAACAAAGAATAATCACGCAGAGGAGGTAGGCAGCAGGTACGTCTTGGTATTGCTCACTTGGAGATACAAGAGGTTTGAACTAAAGAACTACTGACTACGACGAGCTACCTATATACACATATTGAAACTGAGATCGAAACTGAGTATGAACTAACTAACCAATCAGAATAATTAAAGGTATCGTACGATTCTATATATAACTATGATGTCATAACATGTGCCGCAGCCGCAGTAAGACTCTGGAACATTCCAAGAGTGTCGCGAGGCATGACATCAACATCTTCGGCTTTGTCCGATAGATCACGTGACTCTGGTAATTCTACAATAGACGCAATAATAGGAACTTCTTCAACAGTAAATACATTCTTAGGAACAGGCGCTGTGACTGGGCGCTTAAAGGACTTAGAATTTAGGAACGAATAATGGTTTGTATTTGGAACTCGTGACATTACCCCCTCTCTAGGATGAGCGTCATCGCGAATGAAACTAGGACGAATAAACTTTTTGCGCCATTCCAAAAACTCTTGGGTTTCGAACACCGATTTGTTAATTTTGCGGGGATTCAATGCTTTCGGATTTTGCCGGTGAAATTCCTGAACTTTCAACCGTGCATTCTCAAGGTTTTCCTCAGGTTCCCATGTCGCTTCTTCTATCGGATATCCTTCCCACTCTACTAAGTATTGGAGTTTTGATCTGTGCAGTCTCGAGTCTAGGACTTTTCGTACTGTCCATTCGGAATCGCCTTCTGATAAGATCTCTGGCGGCGGACGATGATGTGGAGGTCTTTGGACTAAGGTCGAGGGGGAATGCGGAGTGAGTAATTCTACGTGGAATACCGGATGAATCTGATATTTTGCTGGAAGGTTCAGGCGGTAATTTACATCACCCGTCTTCTCTAGCACTTCAAACGGACCAAGTCGTCGATCAGAGAGTTTCTTATTTGGTCTTTTCTGACGGATATTTTTGGCATTAAGCCAGACCAGATCTCCCTTCTTGAATTGTGGTGCGTCTTTTACTCCTTTATCGTAGAATCTCTTCATCCGTTCATTCGCCATTCGCAGCATACTTTCTGCGTCTTCCTTCGCCTCTTTCATTACATCCACTCGTTCATCAGCTGCAGGTACTTTAGAATTGGAAATTGGTGAAAAAGTGAACTCTGGATCGTATCCGTAGAGTACTTTGAATGGACTATGACCCGTTACAGTGACAGAGTTATTGTGAGCGAATTCTGCTATCGGAAGCCAGTCTACCCAATCATTTTGGCGGTAAGACGTGAACATTCTCAGATATTGCTCTACTTCTTGGTTGATTCTCTCTGTTTGTCCGTCTGTCTGAGGATGATAAGCTGTTGACATGTTCCATTTTATGCCTAGGCGTTTCGACACTTGTCCCATAAACTTGGAGACGAATTGTGTTCCTCTGTCCGATATCACCTGTTTCGGAGTTCCATGGTGTTTCCATACGTTATCTAAGAAAAGTTTCGCGATTCCTCGAGCGTCAACTTCCTTTTTCGTAGGCATGATGTGCGTTTGTTTCGTGTATCGATCAACGACAACAAAAATAGAATCGAACCCTTCGCTTTTAGGCAAATCTACTATCAAATCACAAGTGATTGATTGCCAAGGTCCCGCTGGTATTTCATTTGGTTTAAGCGGACCATGTGGTTGCGTTGGGTGAATCTTCGTTGCTCTGCATCTATCACAGCCATCTACGTAATCGTGGACATACTTCGTCATTGAAGGCCACCAATAATTTCTGGAAATTAACTCTAAGGTTTTGGCACGTCCAGGATGTCCAGCCGGTGGAGAGTCGTGAAACAACTCCAATATCTCTCGGCGGATCTCTTTATCGTTTGGAACGTAAACCAGTCCTCGGAATAACACCAATCCATCCTCCACATTCCACTCTTCGACTCCTCTACGCAATTGTACCGGTGCTGCTTTTAGCGTTTGTAGCGCTTTAGCGACTTCGGGCTCTCGTTCTGTGCATTGCCTTATCTTTCTCAGCAATTGTTTTTCTCCTTGCACTAGAATTTGACCTCTTTTAGCAGCTTTTACAGTAAAAAACTCCGGTTTTAACAAAATACGATCAGAATTGTCGTTTTCTACCCCCCCTCTGTGGTCTTCTCTCCGAGAAAGCTTATCGGCCTTATCGTTGACTACACCAGGCTTATGTTGGAGCGTAAATTCATACTCCGCCAGGAACAAACTCCATCTGGCTTGCCTTCTTGTCAACTTTTGGCTCGTCATAAAGTACTCGAGATTTTTATGATCCGTCCAGATCTCCACATGGTGAGGTTTTCCCTGCACATAGTGCCTCCACTCCTCCAACGCTCGAATGATTGCGAGTAACTCTTTGTCATGGATGTCATAATTTCTTTCTGCATCGTTCATTGACTTAGAGTAATACGCCACGGGGTGCCATAGGTCATCTTCCATCAGTTGAGATAAAACCGCTCCAGTTGCATAATCAGAAGCATCGGTTTCTATTTTCATTTTTTTTCTCAACGTCAGGCATTACTAGGATCGGAGCTGATGTGAACCTTGACTTCAGTTCATCAAAAGCATCTTGCTGTTTCTCCGTCCAGTCCCATTTGACATCTTTTCGTAATAAATCATTCATCGGTCTAGCGATGTCCGAAAACCCGAAGATAAATCTTCTGTAGAAGTTGGCAAAGCCCATAAATGCTTGTATATCTTTAACGCATTTGGGTACAGGCCATTTCATTACTCCTTCTACTTTCACAGGGTCCATTCGAACACCACCCTTCTCCACTATCAACCCGAGGAACTCGACTTCTGTCTGTTCGAAGCTACACTTTTCAGGCTTCAGATACAGATCATTCTCTTTTAGTCGTTTCAGTACCTCTCGTACAACTTTTCGGTGTTGCTCCCTATTGCCATTCGTGAACACGAGGATATCATCGATATAGACAACTACGGTCTTTCCATCAATTAAATCTCTGAATATCTCGTTCATCATGGTTTGAAACGTGGCAGGGGAGTTTGTTAAACCGAAGTACATTACGGTTGGTTCGTGGTGACCAAACGGCGTTTTGAAGGCCGCCTTCCACTCATCTCCTTCTTTCATGCGAATATTATTGTACCCCCATCTTACATCCATCTTGGAGTACATCGTGGCACCGGTTAAAGCATCAATTAAATCTTGAGATCTCGGTAGCGGGTATGCATTTTTAACCGTCTTCTCATTGAGCTTTCTATAGTCCATTACCGGTCTTAACTTGCCATCTTTCTTGGCCACAAAGAAGAAAGGTGCTGCCACTGGAGATTGTGAATTTCTTATACGTCCCAGTGCAGTTTCGGCTTTTAACCAATCTTTCAAAGTGTCCATCTCCTTGGGTGATAAGGGATAGGGTTTCGCATTCGGCGGAAGATCGCCATCATCTTTAAGATCTATCGCATGATCCCATTTCTTTCTTTCAGGGAAGCGCTTAGATTCTTCTTCTGAGAAAACTCCCAGGTACTCGTGAAGCCAATCGGGAACCATCTCTTCGACCGATTTCTTCACCTTCGTTGCTTCTTCTGCAACCTTCTGCTCCGTGGCAACCGAGGCTTTATACTTGATCCATTCTCCAGGATACTCTTCATCTTCTATTTCTTCAACTGTCGCCCTTTTCATCGCCATGTCTTCTTCGTCATCCTCTTCTGTGGGAATCAGGTCTGGCACTTCTTCTATCTTTTTTTGTTCTTTTCTTTTTTCTTTATTTTTTTGTCTTTGTTCTTTTTTAGTAATACATTTAACCGGGCAACGAGAAAGTGTAAAACGTCCAGCGTTCCAATCTATTTCCGGGTTGTGATATCTTAGCCAATCTATGCCAATGATAACATCATCGCTTCCTAAGTCCGTAACCATGAAGGCTGCTTGATCCTCAACATGGTCACCGATCTTTAGACCTAGATCTGCGTAATGAGTCATCGATCCAGTGGCATTTAACGAGCCATCGATATTTTTAACCGGAATGGGCCTTAATAATTTATGGCACCGGACTTCGTTCTTCTTCACAAACTTCTCGCTAATAAATAATGTTGATGCACCGCAATCTACCAGTGCTTTCACATCTGCTTGTCGGTTCTTTCCCTTCAACGTGATCGGAATGTAAAAATGCTCAGATTTGGATCTAATATATACTTCTGATACATCCGAGAACGTAGATAGGATGGAGAAACGATTGTTCGGGTCTAAGTTCGCAGACTTTGACTTCGACCCTTCTAAAAACCCTTGCCTTCCTTGGAGCTGACCCAAGCTTTGAACCAACTCGGAATGGGGTCTTCTTCTTTTGGCACTGTAGTAGCCTTCACCTGCACCTTTGGTGCGACTGCGTCTTTGCAGTTTCTAGCCATATGGCCTTCGCCTCCACAGCGGTAGCATTTGAAGGATCCAGTCCTTCCTTGAGGTTTTGGAGCACCTCGCTGTTTGTTGGCGTCGACGTCCATAGCGTCGCTTTCCCTGCTTGGACCAGGTTTATATTCAGGGGTCCTGGGGCCTTGTTTAGGGGTCCACCAGGTCGTTTTCTTCTTGTCCGCGTCTAGCTCTTCGAAGTTGCGTCCGATTTGGATCGCGTGTTCCACCAGTTTCTTCATGGTGTTTTTGTCCTCGTAACGGACATGAGCAAGTTGGATTTTGACGCGGTCTTGAAGTCCCAATCTGAACTTCTGCCTTTGGTCGTAATCGGAAAATGAAGTGTGTGCGGCTTTTTGTCTGAAAGCGGCCGCGTACTCTGGAACTGAGGAAGCTCCTTGTCTAAGGGATTCTAGTTCCCTGATCGCTTTTCCTTCACGATCTTCTTGCCCCCACATGGCTTCTAAGTCTTCCAGGAATTTCTCCACGGTCAACTTCTCGTCTCCGGTCTTTCCAAGTTTACTAATGTAGGGTTGCGCCCATTTGGCTGCAGTCCCTTTCATGAAGGAAAGCATTACCCCTATTCTTTGGCCTTCTTGGATGTTGGGCCATTGCGCTGTGTATAGCGCTACTTGGGATATCCAGACCATGAGTTCTATGGAGTCTTTTTCTCCAGTGAAGTCTTGGGGTTTGGAGTATTTGATGGAGGGGGAAGAGTTCGATGAAAGTAGGCTAGCTCCTGCAGAGCCGAAGGATGGTTGTTGAGACTGTATCTTCACGGTCTCGTCTTCTTGCATTTCTAGGCGTACGCCCAGGAGTCTGTTCGCTTCTTCTAGAGCTAGGTTCTTGGCTTCTAGTTCTGCTATCCTGACCCTGAAGCTGTCTGCTTGGTTCGCAAGTGACATGTGAATGTAGTCAACAATTTCCTGTGGACTAGACGGTAATATCACCGTCTGTGCAGGTTGTGTGGGAGAGTTTGGTAATTCAGACATAGTGCCAGTTGTATTCTGGAACCCGATTCACTGATGTCTGTTGAAGAGCTGCTCGTAAGGGCTCTTCCGAAAGGGAATGATGATGAAAAGAAGAAAGTTATGTAATGGAAAACTGAAGCGGTCCCCGATATCTGATCGGATCTACCACGTACTTCAGGATCGAAGGGTTCTTTAATCAACCCAACCGATGCTTCCCTAATACTAACTAAAAAGGATACGTAACTATACTCGATCGAGTGGGAAAAACTAGGGACAATGCAATCTCCGTTCTGAGGGTACAAGCCTAGGACAAGTTATCACTCTTCCAGCCGAAGCTTACAAGTGCGAGTCTCACTAGGGTATGTCGCTAAATCCTCGTAGGTCGAAAGCACGGTTTGTCGTCTAGACAGTTCCGCTATTGACTCGAAACGAATGCCTACGTGCGTATGAAGAAAGGAGTAGGTAAAATGAAACTATAGTAACGTTGAGCAGGCAGGGTTTTGGGCCAGCACTCAAAGTTGTAGTGACACGCCTAATGTCGTGAACACCTCCGTATACTGGCGGCTGCGGTAAGACAGGGCCTGGTATAGGACTACTAACTAAGAAAGATGATAGGTAGAAAATTGCGCTCAAATGAGCAAAGGGATGAAACAAAGGATCACAGCGGTTAAGCTGGGCAAAAGTATAACGGTTCTGTTTCGGCTAATGGTGTGGTGACTACCAACACGACCAGGCGAAAGAGAAAGAGATGCGAGAGTGTAACGCAAGAGTCGGAGTCTCCTATAGTTCAAACCTAATGTCACAACCCAATAACGAATTAACGCTGGGCAGAGACTAGGACTCAAACAAAGAATAATCACGCAGAGGAGGTAGGCAGCAGGTACGTCTTGGTATTGCTCACTTGGAGATACAAGAGGTTTGAACTAAAGAACTACTGACTACGACGAGCTACCTATATACACATATTGAAACTGAGATCGAAACTGAGTATGAACTAACTAACCAATCAGAATAATTAAAGGTATCGTACGATTCTATATATAACTATGATGTCATAACATGTGCCGCAGCCGCAGTAAGACTCTGGAACATTCCAAGAGTGTCGCGAGGCATGACATCAACATCTTCGGCTTTGTCCGATAGATCACGTGACTCTGGTAATTCTACAATAGACGCAATAATAGGAACTTCTTCAACAGTAAATACATTCTTAGGAACAGGCGCTGTGACTGGGCGCTTAAAGGACTTAGAATTTAGGAACGAATAATGGTTTGTATTTGGAACTCGTGACACGTTGTTGTCCTCCTGCGACACTATACAGGCCTTCAACCTGGGGGATCTCTGCAATGACCTTCCGGTCTGGCCCTTTCGACAGGAGCTTGCACATCCTGCCCTCGAACAGCACGGCTAGGCCAGCCGCTGCAATACGATTCGTGGAAATTAGCGTAAAGGCCATTTTCGGTGCGTAGAGTGCGTTTTTTAATGTGACCTTTGTGCGTTTCTCACCGAGCGGTAGCTCCAGGTGCACATCTCCACGGCCAATCGCACTCAAGCTCGAACCGTCGGCTGTGCGAACGTCTTGGGGAGGGATGCTCACGAAGTTCGTGAACTTCGCCCTATCAGGGCAAAAATGAGAGGTCGCGCCCGAATCTACGATTGCGCCTCGTTTCTCGACAGGTACGTTCAGCTCGCCTGCCACGCTCGCCAAATCTGACGTAACGAAGGCGTACTGGTCGTCGTGGGCTTCTGGCTGTGTGGCCGAGTTAGCAGCCTGCTTGGGTGCTTTCTCGGCCTTCCTTTTCTGCTGGTTAGGGCCTTGCCCTTCCTTACCACCCCCCGGACGCCAGCAGTCCGTTTTATAGTGGCCCTTCCTGTCGCAGTTGAAACAGGTGACCTCCGGATTCGTTTTGGGGGTGCCGGCTGATGCTCTGCCCTTCCCCTTAGCTTCTCTAGCAGATAGGGCGGAGCCTGAAGCTCCCTTCTTGTTGGGACGGCTTTCGGTGAGTAGGCGATGCTCGTACTCTTCTGTGATGATGCTGATTAACTCGTAGGAGGTGAGGGGACTCTTAGTTATCCTAGCTGCTGCGCTGATGGACGATAGGAGGGGCCGGTACGACTCCAGGAGCGAGCCTAGAATAATGGCGTGGAAGTCGTTATCGACGATAGCCGCACCCATTCCTGCCAGCGACTCGCGGAGCCTTATGAGCTCTGCAAAATGGCCCTTGATGTCGCCTCCTTCCTCACAGCGTGTCTCTTGCAACCGACGCCGTAAGTCTATTTGCACGAGTTCAGTCTTACCCTCGTGAATCTGACAAATCTCATTCCAGATCTCGGATGCCTCCCCAAGCTTCTGGACGCGCAGTAACAGCCGATCGGTGATTGTGCTGAATATCTGCTGCTTTACGAGTGAGTTTTTCTGGTGGTACTCGTCGATCTTCTTATCAAACTCGTCTATTTCAGTCTGCGTCGGCGTCGAACCGTCAGGCTTCTTTACGGCCTTGGTGTTCGGATCGATGACGAAGGGAATAGGTTCGCAGACGCGTCCATCGGTATATCGCATCAAACCTCGGGCTCCAATAGCCGTTAGTGTTCGTTCTTTGTAAGTAATCCAATTTGAGCCGTCTTCTGCGAGCTTCGGGATATTGAACAGGCTGGAGTTTGTACCGGGGAGCGTAGGTTCCATGATGGAGGCAGGGCTCATAACCTAAAGGCGTTTATGACGAGCAAGAGGGTCACGAGGAGTCTAGAACGACAAAGACAAGATCTCAGTTGTCTCGAACGAAAACTCCTATAACGGTGCGTCTACCTAGAACGACAAAGACAAGCTATAACTATCATTAGACGCGTTGTAAACTCTAGGGACTTGTTGGCACGTACATCTCAGTTGTCTCGAACGAAAACTGAGATGCACCTGCGGTACTGCTGGTAATCTTATAGTAAGTTGGTCAGGTACTGGAACATATGAATGAGAGACTGAAAATAAACTAGGACGCGAGCCGACGTCATACGTCGCTCGTCTTCGTCCGTTTTGGCGCGCGCTCGAACCATTCTCCCCTTATCACTCGGATCCTTCGGACTCTCTCGACTCGGATCTCCCCCTGGCCTCGGATCTCTCGGTCTCGTACTCCAACAGAATGATCAACCGGGTAGCTGTCATCCGAGTCAATGACGATAGCAAAAATCAAATGACTCTGATCCTCAGTCGACGGGTTCCTATGGCGGTAGGTACATTACAAAGAGAAGACTCGCGGCCAAGCCTCGAACATCCCATAATGCAGGGGTTGTGTTGCTTTATTTGGTAAAACCCTATCAAATAATCAATGCCTTTGGGGTTTTTTATTTGTTGTCGTGCACCAGTACTCGAGTGACAAGTACTCAGGCGGGCCTCGAGAGTTAGTTGCGAATGATTAGCAGCTTAACATATCACGACATCCATGCTATGTAATACAATAATCAATATGCTACATCTCCTCCCTGAAAACTCCTCACGCATTCTCCAGCAGCGTCGGATCAAAATACACTCTCCGCACCCATCTCCTCCGCCTTGTCATCCCCAACGTCTTCCAGACCTCAAGAGGTATACGACGCGGATCAGCCCATACGTCATTCGTGTACACCCAGCCGTCTGATCATCGATCGTAATAAGGATCAGCGCATCATAGGATAGCGACGCATAAAACTCACTGTCATCCGCCCCAAAGATAGGATCACCACTCCCAGAAGCAGAACAAGAATTAGAACGAGAGGCAGAGACCCAGCTCCCCAGGGCGTCCGGTCTCCACCCCTCAGTCTCCACGAATGCCCAGCCTGGTGCGAGCGAGAACGTGAGGTTGCTGCTGGGGTCGCAGGGAGTTAGTAGCGATTTCGAATTGAGTGATAAACGCCAGTCCGTTAAGAAAACACGCACCTCACTTCCCCACCCACTCCACTCCAACCGTCCCTCGCCCTTGTCCATGGCGCGCGATCCGCAGGCCTCAAATTTGCCTTGCTCCACGTCCCAGCACCAAGCAATGCACTTCCAGACCCGTCTCCAACATCAAACTCCGACCCCACAGCATCAAGGTCATCCTGTGTGCCGAACGAGGAGGATAAAGAAGGACCCGGAGCCCACCTCTCGTTCTCCCACAACTCCACCTCCCGCATCTCGGCGCCCCAATGTTTGTCGTCGAGCCTATCATCGTCGATCCAGCGGCGGAACTTGATCTTCAATAAGGCGTATTTGTAGCTTGTTACTCCCGCCAATGTAGCACTCGCGTTGCCTCCCTTTACGATGCTTCCATTTACAGCAGCTTTGAGCAGCGGTATTATTCGCGTTTGCGTCACTGGGTGGGTCCATATAAACGGGAATACGCCTAGAACAAAGAACAGTAGGCGGAGGGGGATTAGAGGTAGTACCGGCAGCAAAAAGAGGAAAGAGAGCAGGGTAAGTGTTAGGATGAGAGAGGTATGAGTGGATCGATGTATGAGATGGGGAGTAAGTGGTGAGACGGTGTCGTAGCCATCACAGCTAAGATTGTGGGTTAGAAAATGAATGTACAAATGCATAATTGATACTCACAACGCGCCCATAAGGTTTTGAATTGCTTGAAGGTTAGCTTGCCAGTCAACGCTCCCCTCTGAGGGAGGTGGCGCGACTGGAGCCGGTGGGTTTTTCGTTGTTATCGATTCAGACGGCGAAGGAGTGGGATATGTGAAGAGTATTATAGCTGCTAGTATAGCATGCGGTACGAGGAGCACCATGCGAGGAAAGTAGCCTGCACACACATATAAGGCTCAGCATCATAGAAAATAATGACACGCACACAAGAACGCGTAAATAGCAATCCAGACGCCAGTATACTTCCACCCACATCTCCACATAAGGACCTCCTCCACTCGATCCTGCAACCAAAACACGGGTCCTACTCTAGCTACGAACCTCCTGAAATTGACGGTGGTAATTGGAATGCTGAGAGGGTCTCTGGTGCTCAGCAGTGTTGTGCTGGATTTGCGAGGGCTAGCGGAGGTAGGGATAGCTGGGAAAGATGTGTTTAGGAGAAGGGTAGATAGTGACTTTGTCGGGCTGAAGGTGGTACTGGCCGCAGCTGCAGCTGCGGCAGGAGTGGTCGAACATGGTAATGAGGTGCTGATTTTGGTGAATGGACGAACGGGATTAGAGGCTATAGATGATTGTAGACGAATCACATCTGGTGGAATTTCTACATAGTCGAACGTTGACATTGCGAACAACTGAGTTTTACTGTCACGGTTGTTTAAGAAGATATTGGCGCCGCATCAAAGCCTCCATTTACATAATTGACTTGTCCCATAAGGAATAACAGTTCTCCACTAAAGTATCATTGTGATCCAACGAATGAAAAATTGGTTTGCCGTCGACACCGGCATGTCATCCGTAGATGACCGATGATCTATAACGATCGTCATTATTGAGGTCTAGGTCCAGACATAATCGACAAGATCCGCGCGAAATTTGAACGAGCTAATGAAGAAATATCAATATTCGCATTAACAAGTACACGTTAGATATCAAAAAGCTTCCAATAATCAGTACGTATCGATATCACATACACCACCTTTACGACGTGCCCTCCGGGGGCCTGACATGTAAAATAACTCGAGGCAGCTTCTTCGCACTGAGAGAGTCCACAGGCTCACTCTCGGACATAGATGTAGAAGTCAACGAACTACTGGATACAGGCGCTGGTATCTGCGCATCCTTGCCAGGCTTACTAGCTACCTCAGGTGTGCTGCTGTTTCTCGAGAGCTTCTTGCGCTCGCGTAGGGCCCTCGATGTCGCTGGGGCCCAATTCCGTGAAGGTTGTGGCGGGGTTCGGTAGACATCGAGATGAGAGAGCAGCTCTGAGGTACGTGTAAGCCATGGCTCGAGATCGGCGGTTCCTTGCGAAGGGTGCCCAAATTTACGGGACTTGGTGGCTTTCTCGAGCTACAAATTTTGAGTACAGTACAGGGAGACACGTTGCAAGCTGAAATACCTTGATGAGGTTTTCCAAGTCCCACCACCTCTCATCCACTCGCACGGTATCCCCAACGAGTCCACATATATGTGCCATTGCCCCGCTACTCAGCGCACGATCGCTGTACCCGCCTTCGAGCACGCTGACAACGTGTCCACGAGCGTAAATATCGGCAAAAGTGCACGTGTCGAGAGCAAATTGATGATAGAAACTTGTAGGGACCTTTCGGTTATGACGAGACATACTTGGATACTCGTGTTCACCAGCATCAAAACCACAACTGTTTCAACCGTCTACCATGGGGGCTTGGACACGAGATATAATAAACGCACCTGATGAAGACCATGACATCATCGCCTGGTCCGCCGGTACCGTCAAGGAATTGCGATGCTCTCTTCAGCAGCGTCGAATATTGTTCCTTGTAGAGGACTTCCCAAAAGTGTGTTTCGGAGCTGTAAGTTTGCAGATGCATATTCTCGATGTATTGTCCATGTGATCCGTGTATCGAGGTTGACGCGGCTTGAACAAAGGACACCTTACCGTCCTATAATATGCTGCTGAATCACTAGCAACGAACGAATAATAGAAGCGTTCCCTACCTCGCACGGGAAAGAGAGAATATCGTGTATTGAGCCGTAGAATATCTGTGGACCACGAGTTCGAGGAGGTGCATTGGATTCAGAAGGTGACTGTTCAGATTCAAGCGTCTGTCGGTAGGTCTCTTCATTGATTTGCCATACTATTGACTGCGTGCCATTTCCTATCAGAACGTTTAGGTAGAAAGTTCCTGATGAACGACCTTGAACTTGCCATGGTGTAAATCAATATCCAGTATAACGACACGTTGAATTCCGTGTTTGAGGTGTGCTACGAAGCGTATGAGTAAATGGGTACTAATTGAGGTTGGCGAAGCTCACCATGAGCTGCACCAATCGCGACATTGTTTACAAAACAGAATCCAGATGGGGTATCTTCACCACAATGATGGCCAGGGGGTCTCACTGCTACAAATGCTCGTTGAGGGCCGGTAGCTACGACAGAAGGATCTATGCTAGTAGACGCAATGACCGCGTCGACTGCTTGGCACACGGCGCCAATAGCGCCTTGGATAGCATCGATGGATGAGGGACATACTACAAGAATGCATAACATAAGCCTCATAACTAATTCCCCAGACAGACACGTACGATATAGGTCGAGTGGTGGCATCCCCTCCGGCATTTCAGACCCCTTCTTGATGATATTATCTTCGCTATCCCTAGCCCATGCCTTCAAAGTCTGGAGATACACATCCCCGTCTATATCTCCATGGACGTATTTCACCGCAGCGTTATCCAAGAGATCGGCAGTAGCCGTACTTCTTGTGACAGAAATACTTCGAGCTCGAATAAGTCTAGCATCGGATGTAGCGATATCCATCTTTCCGAGTGCAGCAACCAGCTCATCCTCTACGGAAACATTTGCGTCTGAATGCTTCAGAGCACCTTCAGCCTCTTCGATACGCGCTATGGCGGCAGCGAGTCCAATCTTGACGGCGCGTAGACGTTCGGGTCGCTCCACGATGCTCGAGGTATCTCGTGAGCGGATGAATCGGTGCTTTAGACAGTCATCTTGGAGGTATATTTTGACGTATGTTGGAGCTTTTGATGAAGATGGGCGGGCATCTGACTCGGAGGAGACCTGATCTAAAGGTAATGGGGTGCCGATTCCTAGTGGGTCCAAGTCAGCTTCAGACCTAGCTTCTATTTTGATAGTTGAATCGGCCGCTTGGGTGCTCATGCTTTTCGTGACTGTGAAGTGCTGTGAGATCCTGCATATGTATAGTGACGAGAGAATATGTACCTAGTACACTAGATAGATGATCAAGAGCTCATGGAGCGCGCGTTATTTACTTCTGTTTACATTGGTGGGTATAGGTGTTAATCACTTCCAATCGTCCTTGGGCCTAGCCCACGGGTCAGCCTAGCAGCCTAGCTACAACACCCCAAAGTGTACTCCGATTTAACCCGGAAAACAACAACTAAACCTTCCGTCGTGAGACATGACTTGAAAGTGCGTTCACTGGCAACAAACTTATGTCGCTCATATAAATAGTTTGATTGCCGTCGCTAGCGTTCACCGACTTTAAGTTTGAGTTGATTAACTTTCTTGCCCAAACGCGACTTGCTTGTTCAGATGTTCAACGTTCGCTATGCTTCCATGCATGTATGCTTGCCAACTTGAACCCGGGCCGCTGACTCGGGTCACCGCTCGCGCTGTAAGTGCAACAGTTGCTGTAAACAGTTGGTCAACCTGTGTCTCTGCATCAGCCAGCAGGATGATAGCGAGTGCTTCGAGAGACGTTATAGCGTGAGGGAATCTGCGTAGCAATGAACATCGTCTGGGTCACGTGCGTGCCGTTCAGCCGTCGCGTATCTGATTTCCAACTCCGATATGTGCGCACGTGGAAGTTTATTTGCATTTTGTCTCAGAAGCTTTTGCACGAACTGTCACGAAATAGAAAAATAAAGTTGTTACTGAGTATGTCGCTGGCAAAACCAATCGATAATGCGCAGGCTATAAGTACAGCCGCTCAGGACTCGGATTAATATTCACTGTCCGTGTCGTCTTCGTTCAGAATCAAGGTGGCTTGATTTCGCTGCCAGCGTTTTTGTCCCTGGAACTTTCGCTGAATTTTCAGCCCTGAGTTCCCAAGATGGACACCTCCCGTTCTCGCATAGCGAGCGAGACCACCCCTCTGATCCCTGCAGAGGCCTCAAAGCCTAAAACTCCACTTCCAAAACTCCAGTTGGGCATAGTTTTGACGATACAATTCGCGGAAGCCATCGCTTCCACCTCTATATTCCCGTACATCAATCAGGTATGGCTTCTGACTTACAACACTTCGCTTTCGATATGCATTTTTTTATAATTTCCCATTCTCTCAGCTTATCAGAGAACTTGGGATCACTAGGGGTGATGATGCAGCTGTGGGATATTATGCTGGAATCATTGTAGGTCCTAGGATTGTGACTTGCAAGAATGATTTTCTCATAGTCTACTGTTGGACATGCTCAACAGGAATCTCTGTTTTTTGTCACACAGGCACTGACAGTACTGAGGTGGAGTAGGTTGTCTGATCGCATTGGGCGCAAGCCGGTGTTGGTAGTTGGACTCTTAGGTGCTTGCATTTCGATGCTGTGTTTCGGCCTTTCAACAACCTTCTGGAGTCTTGTCATTAGGTGTGTCCTCAACTGAAAGGAGGATACGTCGTGCTGACACGGTTTTTCCAGCCGCTGTGTGTGCGGTGTTCTAAATGGCAACATTGGAGTTATGAAGACCATGTTGGGAGAATTGACGGACTCCACAAATATGGCTCAGGCGTTTTCCTTGATCCCGATCGTGTGGAGCCTTGGAAACTTTCTTGGGCAAGTGAATTGGTTAAATATGGGGGTGTTGGATGATAAAATTTCGTATCAGTCCTTTAATGGGTGGAACGCTTGCGCGACCGCAAGATCATTGGCCCGTATTATTCGCCAATTCATTCTGGAAAAATTACCCATACTTTCTGCCTTGCGCAGTGGCAGCATGTGTGCTCTTTGTGGCCCTTTTCACAATGGTATTCTTCTTAGAAGAAGTAGGTTCTACATATCTGTCGCATCGCACACATACTCACGAGTGGCAGACATTATCAACAAAGCGTCGACCCAAGTTGTCATCAGCCACGCTCGGCGATTCAAGCAGTGAATCACTGCCTCAACAAGCCATGGCAAATGTCTCTTTACGATCTCTTCTAACACCTACTGTTGTTATTCCAATTGCCAACTATACCGTATTTGCTTTCCTTGATATTTCTCGCAGGGCTCTCGTGCCGCTATTCTTTTCGACACCTACCTATCTTGGTGGTCTTGGATTCGATCCTTCATCCATTGGTTCGTGGCTAGCGTTGTTCGGGATCATGGATGGTGTCCTTCAGGCATTGCTCTTCGCCAAACTTGTCGATCGGCTTGGTCCAAAGCGTCTATTCAGTGTGTCAGTATCGTCCTACGCATTGCTCATGGTTGTGTTGCCGAT
This sequence comes from Suillus fuscotomentosus, assembly GCF_016647785.1. NCBI lineage: Eukaryota > Fungi > Basidiomycota > Agaricomycetes > Boletales > Suillaceae > Suillus > Suillus fuscotomentosus. Next base: position 167,932 of record NW_024539516.1, on the reverse strand, counting down.
AATGTCCTGGCTTGTACGCGCAAGGGGTGGAGTTGATCATGCAGTCACGTTTGCTTTACTTTGCCAACTAGTTTTGTCAGCCATATGTAGTATGGGACTCGGTGCGTGTTGCAGTGACATCAACTTGTCGTTACAAATTTACCTCAGTACAGGGACTCTCTTGATGTTTATGAGAGCTTCTGCCCCTACGAAGAATACGCTTGGCGCCATCAACGGCCTTGGCCAAACATCCGCGTCGGTAGCTCGTGCCATTGGGCCTGGCTTGGCGACTTCGCTATTTGCTGCATCAAAGGAATACAATCTTCTCGGAGGAAACGCAGTATTCGTCATCTTATTCATGGTGGCTATTGCGCAGAGGTGGTTGGGGTCGCAGCTGCCAGATAAACTACAAGACAGGGATGAATGAAAGGTCAGCATCTATGAATATTTCAGTTCAGCATGTATGAGTACCTCGAAGCTTTAATAGAGTTGTAAGAAATGCGTTAATTCTCATACAGCAAACTATGTTTGACAAAACCACCATTCAAGTGCACCTGATAAGTACTGCCGGATCTCGCGAGATTCGTTGAGCCAATTTCTAGCCACCGACTGCACACACATGCTACCACTTCAAGGACTGTACCGTGCATAGTGTGTACCCTCTAATACCTAGAGCATGAGAAACATTGTCACGAGGATAGCATAGCTTACTGTTCTGGACACTCATGAGGTACCATGCGCGAAACGGCTCAAATCAAGGTTGCACGGAATCATTAGTATCACCAGCATGTCGTTGGAGTAGACGGACAGGTGGAAAAGGATTGGATTCCATAAAAGAAGTCCTTGCGGAGCTATGAACTATCCCTCATCTGCGAGGCGCGAGAACCTTGGAGAAAGAAGAAAAGAATGCGGCGGACAGAGCAGGAGTCGGCAATGAACGATAAACTCCAGATCGCACACCATGGTGGATCCATTATGTGAAGCGGACACGGTGAACTTTCCACGCAATTACCACGGGCTGAACATGTGCATGATCAGTGTGCCCTTTGGAAGGGACACCCAGTAATACGTTGCCAGTCTCCGCATCCTATATCCGGTTTGTCATATGATCGGAACTAGACACTGTGTCATGTATCTGGCGAGATTGTGATAGACCGGACGTATTCCGTTACAGTATGCCCTCGGAGTGGGGCGCCCAGTTCGCAATTAGTCTGTGTCCCATGCCTGGATTGTCCTGTCGTCTGAAGCGGATACGAAGTTTCCAATCGGTTTGATTGTATTAGACCGAACACCCGAACACCACCAGTGTGCCTCGGAGAGAGGCACCCAACGCATCTCCCATTTATATGTCTCACAGCCCGATTGTGCAGTCGGCTGAACTAGAGACGATGCATCTTCCATCAGGAGAGATTACACCAGTGAATGCAGAAGGTGTGTCATCGGAGAGAAAGATTCAAGCCTCGCTAGTACCCGCATCACACATCCGGATGAACCTGACAGGATACATTTTCCATCTGGCGAGACTACAGCAGACATAACGGTATCGATGTGCCACAGGAGAAGGGCACCCAATGCAATGCGGCAGTCTCTGGGTTCTACGCCCGGATCGTTCTGTCGGCTGAGCCAGACACGATCCATATTCTATCAATGTCCAAAGACCCTGCAACAACCCACAAGACTCCAATGATCCCAACAACGGAATATGACTACGCACCATAGAGCAATCTGTGATACACGAAAGACCCCGCAGAAGCGCTGAGCCCTTTCATTAGAGCCAGTGCTTCCAGCCAGATAAGGAATCGTTGCCCATTGAAAAATTCATTGGCTAGAAATGGTTGAAAGGGCAAGGTTTGCGTGTGTCATCCAGAATCGACACGAGTACGGTAGCTCTGCCGGGATGAACTCCTTCATTCATTTTTCCAAACCGGGGACGGCGGAATTAGGCAAGTAAGAACTCTTCAAGGAGCAGAGTTAAAGCGAAGCCCGTGCTTCATATCCTGCAGCGAGGCAAAGGTACTTCTTGCTCCGCGATTTCTTTGTGAGAAAGGTATCAACGCCGGTGACAAGCCAGATGTCCGATGACTGAGCTTACGTAGTAGCAGTCATCCTCGCGTGGAAGATGCATTCGCATGGTGGTCAATGCAGAGCGGTTCCAGTGATGTAGGAATCTGTCCCATCACAGAAAGAAAAACATAGTGATCAATTCCTCGTTATCATGATTTGTCATGATTTCTGCCATGATGCGTCTGTACATATCGTCCAACAGACGTGTTCCTTATGCAGATCTCTAGCAACCACGGCATCAAAAGGCATCGGAGTGGTATACATTCAAACAGGCCGTCGGATTTGCGAGCAAGGGCGTGGACGTGTATTATTGCACAGGCCTGACAAACTAGTGGAAATGTTAAGCTGGATGCCTTGTTTTGTGGATACACGACGAACATGTGGCGCGGTGTGCAGTGCATCGCAGATGTCTTCCAGTGGTCGAGAAGTGACGAGAATACAGAGGTTTTCCAGTAATCTGATTACCCACAAGGACAGCTTGCCGGGAAGCAGATGAAGAATCAGCTGCCGGGGATTTGCGTGACTAGGTGCAACAAGCCCCTCCTGCGTGCATTCGAAGCAGAAGATTCTAGAGCCCCAATCTCAGTAAATCATTCGGCTGTTGCATGGGTAATGACCAACTTGCCTTTTCATGCTGTTCCGAGCAACCATAGGACGCGGGGAACATCTTTCCCAACACTTTCGAGCCAGGACTTGATGTCGGACAGCATGGCTTCCCGAGTACCTGGGAGACAACGCTTGGAGGTGTTCAATTCTAGAATTAGCTGCATACTTCATGTCATTGAAGGCGAGAATCTCTAGTATACGAGTCGTTGAGTATCAGAGAATTCAGAGGAAGTCTAAGCTCTCCGCTTACCCATATGGTGAATAGTCACGGTACAGCAAGCCACTCAAATTGTTACATGAAACAGCTCTGAATCACGGTATCCATTTCAATGGAAACGTCCTTGCCGAGTTGTGTCCCTGTGCGAATGTCTTGATTAGTCTCAGCCCACGATGCGGTCGAATCAACTCACAAAACTTCTTCGAATCAGAGTAAAATAAAGTCTACACACTCGAGCATCTGTTGCGCTGTCTTTCCGTATATCGATGACATGAACGCGATATTGGCCCATTCCTTCTCTTCCTTGACCAAAGAATTGACCTCCATTACTTTCAAAAACAAACAGGACACAGCAACATCGGGGTCCGTCTGATCGAGAATCACCTGTCGCCAAGTTGGGCGAAAGACGAGCGAACCCTAGACGTACAAAGTCATGTACATCTGCAATACGGTCAGAAACGGAGTTGAACACAATCAGAGGTTCAAGAATGGTAGAAGTGTAGATGGATCCTCAGGCTACATGGTCGCTTCTTGGGATGATGGTGGTGTGCAGTGCCTCTGGTGGCATCGGCATTCACAACTGATACAGGTCGGTCTTTTGCTTCAGAAGCACTAGGGCCATTAAGCAGCAAAGGATCCGAACTTGAAGCCTAATACTACTACTGAGGAGAGCCACCGCAGGTTGAGTCATTGTTAGAAGACCAAGCGAAAGGAACCCCGATTGGTATGCTCCAGAACTTGTAAAAGAAGCCCATGGGGCCGTTTGCGAGAACCAGCTCGTGCCATGTGTATGACAGAAGATGGCTGTGATGTTCAATTGTTTGTCGTGAAAGTACTGACAGGCTCGGACACGCTTATATAAAATGAACTTGAACGGGGGTATAGGTGGGAGTTAACGTTGAAACATCGACCAGCTGCAACTAGAACTACTCATTTTTGCCATCGACTCGGACAAATCAAATATTCGACACACCGAGTTGACATCGCTCGTGTTTCACCTATTTCCAATCTTCACAAGCTACGGTTGACCTTCGGACGGTTGGCGAGAGTCAGCGCCATCTCTTGGACTCGGAGTCGTTCTTATTTAAAATGATCAAGTCGCAACAACATTCATCAAGGTTCTGACGATGGACAGATCATTCCTCCTTTCCTGTCCTTGCGAAAACCTGGAAGTGGATGATGTTGAAAAGGAATTTGTTCGCATATGTGATGCATGTGATCATGATTTGCCACCACTGCATGATGAAGCATTGCCAAAATTATGAGCAAACTACCTTCTCTGCGGGCCAGCCTTTCACGAAAGTAGCCGGGGTCCCACAATGCCTTACTACTTGAATCGTTTCTGAGACAGTTTGAATTCTTCAACGTGACCCACATACGAAGGATCCACCTGTGAGTCAACTGGTCAAAGTTCAGTGAATGAAGACCTGTCTGACTTCATGTTCAGAGTCTGTGCTACGTAGGGTCTAAGCACACAGACTCCTGCCACACGTCGAATTCCTGCCTGATTGGGGGTGCGATTCTATTTACACAGTCAGCTATGGTCTTGTGAACCTGTTCATTTCGCCAGTCTTTCGAGAGCCAATCGCTAGTTTGTCTCTCACCATGTCTATACCTGAAAGTTTTACGCTGAAGAATTTATACGATCTCAATGGCTTGATCGCACTGGTGACCGGTGGCGGCACAGGAATCGGCCTTATGATTGCTCGTGGCCTCGCTGCCAATGGTGCCAAGGTGTACATCACTGGTCGACGAAAGGAAGTTCTTGACAAAGTAGTTTTGGAGTGGAATACGACTAAGGGAGATGATATGGGATCTATGATAGCGTGAGATCCTTTGTTTATGCGTTTCGTGCGGGCTGATCAAGCACCATCCATAGGCATGAGATGGATGTAACGAAGAAAGACAGCATTCAGGCTGGTGTAACGAGAATAGCTCAAGCGGATGGAAAGTTGCATATCCTCGTGAACAAGTATGACACCCACTCTCTATTGTTTTGTGACTCACCATGATTGAACGAAGTGCTGGCCAATCAGGTCCTCTCTCCTCTGAGTTGAATCGACCATCGCCGACTGCTCAAAAAGAGGCCGGACCACTCAGTGAATACCTCTTCAACAACGAATCATTCGAGGAATGGAGCTCTCTTTATGCAATCAATACCTTTTCAATCTACTTTGTAACCGTTGCGTTTTTGGATTTGCTCGATAAGGGATCCAAGAATAACGATAAAGAGGGATTCTCTTCAAGCGTTATTAATATCACGAGTATGAGCGGACTCGTCAAGTTTGCACAGAGACATGTGAGCAAACTCAATTTCAATTTCTTGTATCATCGTTAACTCGGGTGCGAAAGTTCTGTTACAACAGCTCAAAAGCTGCTGGATCTCACCTCACCAAGATGCTTTCGACAGAATTTGCTCTTAAAGGGATCAATGTTCGAGTGAACGCTATCGCGCCAGGCGTGTATGAAAGCGAGATGACATACGACACAATTTCAGGACAAGCGGCGACTGATGCGGTCGGTATGCCGGTGTTGTCTATACCAGCGAAGAGGCCAGGAACGTGAGTGAGCTTAATTCATGAACCAGAACGTTCACTGACAGGAAAACGTAACAGTGCTGCTGAGATGGCAGGCACTGCCGTTTATCTTGCATCACCTGCTGGAGCTTATATGAATGGGCAGGAACTTGTTATTGATGGCGGAACCTTGGCTGTGAATCCTGGCAGAGTGTAATATACATTTTCATCAAGGAAGCTATGTACTGGTAACAATTAATACGTGAAGCAACGCATCCCCAATACGGCGAGTACTCACATGTCTAGCACCGGGCGGCCGTGTGTCCAGCATGACCATGCATATTTAATGCTTTTTGCAAAACTCACCCTAATCACAAAGGTGGCACAGGCACTCTTGATTGTCTAAAATGTCCACACATTATGATTGCATCGTGGTCGGGGGCGGCCATGCAGGTTGCTCGGCAGCCCTTGCCGCTGTTGAGGCAGGTTGTACCTCTGTCCTCATCGTCGAAAAAGCCCCACGCGATTGGGTCGGTGGCAATGGCTACTTCACAGCAGGTGCGCATAGAACAGTCCACGGGGGACTACAAGATCTCCTCCCAATCGTGCGCAATGTCACGCCAGAGCAGGCGTCCAAGATCGACGTGGATCCCTACACTGTCGAGGACTTTATCGGGGACATTAAGCGCCTTGGCCAAGATAAGCCAGACACTAAGCTGGTGAAGTCCATGGTGGAATCCTCGAGAGAAGCAGTTGAATGGCTTGCGCGGATGATAGATATTCCGTTCATTCTGTCATTCCACCGCCAAGCATACGAGGTACATGGGAGGCAAAAGTTCTGGGGTGGTATGGCACTCAGTACTGAGGATGGCGGAAAGGGGTTAATAAAGGCCCATATGAAGGCACTAGAGAAGGCCGGAGTGGAGATTTGGTTCGAGTCTCCTGCCGTCAGGCTCAGGGCTGAAAAAGGAACAACAACGGGTCTTGTGGTTCAGATAGACGGCAAGGAATTGGATCTCTCAGCCTCTTCAGTAGTGCTGGCAGCAGGTGGTTACGAATCTAGCTCAGAGCTCCGGGCTAAACATCTTGGTACCGAATGGGAAAAGGCACACGTACGTTGCAACAGCTGCTCGAGGAACCTTACATAACAACTGAAATAACGTACAGGTCAGGGGCACTCCTTACAATACGGGCGACGGCTTTGCCATGGCCCAAGCTGTTGGTGCAAAACTTATTGGAGATTGGGCAGGATGTCACAGCACGTGTTGGGATGCAAATGCGCCAGCAGACGCAGGCGACAGGAAGCTCAGCAATCAATTCACAAAGTCAGGTTATCCCCTCGGTATCATGGTTAATATCTATGGCCAACGTTTCGTCGACGAAGGGCAGGATTTCAGAAATTTCACATATGCCAAGTTTGGGCGACAAATCCTCCTTCAACCGGAAGGGTGTGCATTTCAAGTGTGGGGTGCAGACATGGTTCCATTTCTCCGGAAGGAGGAATATGGGGATGAGATCGTTGAGAAGATCTGTGCTAGGAACATGGAGGAGCTTGCAGACAAGCTGCTTGAGAAAGGACTCAAGGATAAAGAGTGTTTTCTCAAGACAGTGCACGATTTCAACGCGGCAGTCCAAAGTCATCGAGCTGAACATCCAACTCTTAGATGGGACCCCACGGTCAAAGATGGACTTTCCACTCAGTCTACCACGGAAGCACTGCAACTTCCAAAATCAAACTGGGCACTGCCGATCAATCAGGGACCCTTCCTAGCGGTAAAAGTCGCGTGTGGTATCACTTTTACCTTCGGCGGGCTCGCTATAGATCCGGACACCGCTGGCATACTGTCGAAAGAGACAGATGCACCAATAAAAGGCCTTTTCTGCACGGGTGAAATGGTTGGTGGTTTGTTTTATGACAACTACCCCGGAGGTAGCGGACTGACTGCTGGGGCTGTGTTCGGACGTAAAGCGGGGGGACAAGCAGCCAAGCTCGCTGGGAAATCAGTGAAATAAGAGGTACGGGAGGGTTTTAATGTGACCTGAGGAAGAAAGAAGGTGATATGAAAGTGCAAGAAAGCGCGGAACGGGTGCCATTAGCCAAAACGGACGAAAAAAGGTTCAGGATGCTGCGAGGGGTGACGAGAAAAGTTGGGGCAGTGCCAGTGCAGGACAAAAGCTATTGGAAAAAATGTTAGATAAAAATTTATCAAGGGGAAGCAATGCAGCTAATGCAGGTGGTGATGATGCTATGCTAGAACACATTAATGTTCCCCCACTGCGCCAGCCTAAACAGCTCACCATATTTGTGAAGATCCAAACATCAAATTGGAATTTCATCAGGCTTGTTCGACAGTCACGTCACGTCAAAATAAAATACCGTGACATGAAAGCCGAATGTCGAACTTCCGGCATCCAATATTGAAATCCAAGTATGCCTCGCCGTCGACCGTCATCTGGTAAGAGTAATTCTCGCTCGAAGGCACGGCCAGTGGATCGCAAGGATGGTAAAATAAAACGGTGGAATAAGGCTTCTGATATTGAGTTAGACGAAGAGGACCAATGTACGTTGTCATATCCCGAAAATGATTCCATGTTGAAGACTATCATCATCTTAGTCCATGCGTCCAGGGATAAAATTCTTTTGGATGAAGATGGAGATGTCGAGGATGAAGACGGGGATGAAGACGAAGTGTTTGCTCTTGAAGGGGTATCAGACGAGGATTCAGAGGAAGCTGAAGGAGACGAGGACGAGGACGGACTTGCGCATGCTGAAGATGACGACGACGAAGAAGATGCAGTTGTCACCAGGAGAAAAACCAAGTTGAGGAAGGCCTCATCTCCAGATACCGGATCTGAGGATGAGTCCTGGGGCCGAAGCAAGTCAGCGTATTACTCCTCTAATGCCGCCCAGATTGACTCAGGAGACGAGGAGGCAAATGAACTAGAGGAACAGGAAGCACGTAAACTTCAGCTGAAGGCTCGGGACGCTATTGACGAGGGCGATTTTGGATTGGGTGAAGGTCTCGAACCAGCATCCGATGCTGAGGTTGAGTACGTAGTATCATTCGTTTGTTATCCGTGGCTTACATTATTTTCAGAGATTCATTAGAGGAACAATCACGGCCCCTAATCGACGCATCCTCAAATGACAAGACGACCATCTTGCAGCACCTGGAAAGAGAAAATCCAGAGGCTCTTGCCTTGGCCCGTGACTGGGATGATACGGCCCGTAATCTCATCGAAATACAAGCAAAAATCGCCGCGTGAGTTTTCATAACACCTCTTTCCAACATTCATACTCAACATTTGTTTAGAACATCGGAGAAAGAAACCGACGGAATTGAACTCGGGCTTCTGCACGTATACTACCGTCAGTTCTCACCTCCGGCTTATCTTGTGACGCATCCAAATCTCTGACCAACCAGTTCTTTTTTTACATTACAGAGGCTCTCCTGACCTATGCCACTACCCTCGCATTTTATCTTCACCTTCGCTCCTCGAATAAATACGCAGGTCGTCCTCTACTCCTGAGACAGCACCCTGTCCTAAATCGCTTGCTCACTCTCAAACAATCACTCATCATGTTAGAAAATTTGGGCGTTGGCACTGATCCGCAGGAAGAAGAAGACGAAGAAGAAGACGAAGACGCATACGACGAACCAGGATCTGACTTGTGGAGCATTCTAATGGCGAAGGGTCTCGAATCTAACGAACTTACAGATTTATTGATGGACGCCGAGAAAAAACCCGGAAAGGCGTCCAAGAAAGAGACGATCGAAGCTAACCCTTCCAAGAAAAAACGCAAGACTTCCGATGATAAAAATGGACAGCCAATCTTCGACCTTGTCGAGCCAGACTTTGAGGCAGCCTCGACTTCCGCAAAGAAGAAGCGTTCGGCTCCCGCTGACACCGGTAGCACAGACGCATTTGGTGAATCCACGTTCCTACAACACGCTGACGCCACGGACAAACAGGCACGCAAGAAGAGCTTGCGTTTCCATGTGTCACGGATTGAAAGCGCTACTGCACGGCGTCAGAACGCTCGTATCAATGCGGTGGGCGGTGATGATGACATTCCTTACCGCGAACGAAGGAAAGAAAAGGAACAGAGAATGGAGAAAGAGCGGCAGCGCAAGGCCGGAACATTGGGGATGGGCGGAGATGACCTGGATGGTGTGGATCCCGAAATTACTGATGCAAGCAACCGCGGCAAAAAGAGACGGAGAGATGTTGATGTTGAGGACGATGATGATAGCGACACGGCTGCAGCACATGGCTATTACGAGCTCGTAAAACGACAAGCCGCGGACATGAAGAGCAAGAAAAAGACGGACTATGAGGAGGTTCGGGCGGCCGAGCGGTAAGCCCCAGTTTTCATATATCACGGGACTTTCTCATCTGATCCTCATAGACTCGTCTCTGATCAACATGATGAGACATCTGGCCCGCGCTCGGTCACGCGAGCCATCATGAAAAATAAGGGACTAACGCCGCACAGGTCAAAGAGTGTACGCAATCCCCGTGTTAAAAAACGCCAAAAATACGAGCAAGCCAAAAAGAGGGTGTCATCACAACGTGCTGTTTACAAAGGTGGTATTGGCGATGCCTCGAAATATACAGGCGAGCAGTCTGGTATATCCAAAGTTATCAAGAGCGTCCGCCTGGGATAAAGGGTATCACTATCTGGAATATATCCTGCTACAGTACATCGTACTATTTAGACAACATGGCGAAACCAAATGGGAGGCTCGAATAACTACATAATCGAAAATGTGAGTCCATGGATGCAGAAAGGGCTGGGAGGGGAGTAAACAATCATCCGTATAAGGGCTTAGGAGACCGCAAGTAACCGATCTCCAAAAACGAAAATAATAAAGGGTGTAAAGCCTAGAATAACGCTTTAAATCGACATGTACTAGCGCACTATGCATAAGCCTATCACCTCGGGAATTAAAGAAAAGGGCTCACCGTATTTCCATGGTGCTTGCCGTTGCCATTGGTTAGCGCGTCGACGCTCATGATCTCTGCTTGGAAGGCACGAGAAGATGGGCTGACAGCGCTAGCCATTTCGTGGAAATTATTCGGACCCTTTTGCAGCGCAGCGTCATACTCGTGGCTGATCTCCTTCGCATGTGCCTTTGTCTCTTCATAAGCATAGCTGTATTGTTCCAATGCCTTGATGCACTGAAATACTTCGGGACGGCCTAGCCGAGCAAGAAAATTTCCTGCGTTGATACAGCTGACATGCATGACCGCAGGGTCCAATTTCTGAACGGAGTTAATTGAGATGGTGGTACTTTTAAAGACAAGCGTACCAAATAGCCATTTGAAGTAAGTACTCCAGCCTTGGAAAAAAATCAGCGGTGGTAATTCGCCAAGCTGTAGTCACTCACGAGCGCCGCGATGCGTAAGGATGCTTGCAGAGCTTCTTCCATGACTTTACGTTTTGCAATCTCCACTTGATTGATACTACTTGGCGTGAAGGCGTCGTCGCGGATACCAAACTCATCCATCGCAAAGAAAAGGGCTACCCAAGTGACATGATACTGAGCATCGCTTGCACCTGAAGACTAGTTTAGCAGACTCAACACGATGAGAAGATATCGATTACTCACATGCAGAGACCGCAGATACGAAATCCCAATTAGCCTCCAAGTTAGGTGGCACACCGACCTTGGACAAATGAGCATCTCTCCATTTGCTTAGATCCGAGATGTACGACAGGACAGAATCAAGGGGGATGCCATCTTGATCTGTAGATGGCCTCCAGAGTTGGCGAGCAATTGTCCGTGAGATCCGAGCAAGGGCGTGTGCGGCTTGATAATACCCCTGATAAAGCGTAAGTGCGCATCTAAAGATACCAGTTAGAGTTTACCAACCAAAAACTAAGCATGATGTGAGTATCATGAGCGTTCGCAGAACACGACCCTGAATCTCACCTCCAGTTGTTCTCTAGGGGATGGAGCCGTGGGGTCGGTGGTTTCCTGGGCATTCTGATCAGCAGTATAGAAGTCAATGTCGTAGTCGTCGTCATCGCTACATGGGCGGATATTAGTGTTCGATGGAGAAAAAATATCGTTAAACTTACAGCATAGGCTTCCGGCGGTAATAAAAAGAGGAGAATGCATCCGACAGACAAGCCATCCACCAAGCGAAAATCATGGTACCGCGCGCCTCGGGATCTTTGATAAGCACCATCACGGATTTGTGATTGATCTTCAAGTGATTTTCTGAGAATGAATCTTTTGGATGCAATCATTCTACTTACCTGTAATCCAAGTAAGTTACGTATTCCACTAGTGAGCCAGAACCCGTGGAAGCCTGCTCCCTGTCAGCCGCAGGAGTGAAAACAATTAGATCAATATTACCGTTGTCAAGTCGTGGGTCCTCTATTGCATAATGATGAGCAAACGCAAAATCGGCAAAATAAAATACGTACGACATTGCAAAGGTTCGATCAGCAACGAGATGACGACATGATTTGTGTTTGGTATGCGGTGGACTTTTAACGACTCAGCCAGCTCTCGGGTGCGGTTGATGAGCGCTTTCGCGAGTAGGCTTTGTCCACCATTTCTATCGCGATCTGCTACCAGAAGAGGATGTTCAGAGAATTTTGCACCCCAGGCAAGGACAGTTGCGATAAGGGCAGGGTGTAATGGTTCGTCCTGCTTTGCGATCACTGGCCTTTGTTGAGTCGCCTGAAGATTTAGGCGCGCGCGAAACTGTAAGGGGTTGAGAAGAGGAAGACGGGTATGGACTATCTGGAAATAAACTTCAACTAGGTCAAGGGCGAACCTGTCATGAGAAGCAAAACCGGACGGATCAGTAACAGCCTATTAGGAATGGATCGATACGGCAAATGAAAAGGAACTGTAAAGCCACTTCGAAGAGGCTCCTCAGTAACCATCATGGAACACGATAACACTTGACGTACACCGCGATAATTTCGATCGTTTACGTAATGTGAGAGGAAAAGGGGCATACGCAACGTACTCTGCTCGGAAGGCTTCATCTTCAAGTTTGGATGCCATGTCTCCCCATGCGGCATAGCCTGATGATCGTGATTTGAACATGAATGTGGAATCGCTGACGTGGCTAGATAAGTCAGCCAGGCGACGCGAATAGAATACAGTATCCACCTTTCCGGCGCAGCAAACAGGTGATGAAGAAGCGTTGGAGTAGTGGATTGCATGCTGAGACCACCATAACTTTGAATGCGCCCTGAATTCCATGGACCAAATGCGGCTTTGAACCAGGGGGGCGTGTTATGCTCAGAAATGGGTGATGAACTGTTGGCAAATGTTAGACGAGGAATCAAAAAAACTATAGCTTCATACCCAGCAGATACAGGAGAGGTGCTGAGTGGCGAGCAGGCAAGGCAACGGCAGCGACGAAGAGATGGAAAGATCGACAATCGAACATCAGAGATACGAGACGAGATAGGAGTGCCCAAAGCTAACCTTGAGCTTGTTGATGTATTTCTCGGCCTCCGGGCGGCAGCGCTACGCTTCTTTTCGCTGGTCGCTTGTTGGACGAAATGGCTAGATAACGGGTCGGCTCACGGCTTAACAATTCAATATAGAAAGACACTAACGTGCAAGGATAATTCTTAGACAAGCAGTGCTGATGTTTATCTTCAGAACGTTGCAGTTAAGCATATAAGGAAAACGTAATCACCTGGCACTGAAATAATGAAGAATAAATGAGATAATTGTCAGCAGGGTTGCTTAAATATTACCCACCTTGTCTTCACCAGGGAGTCTATTGCATTTAACCTTTCGGGACCTGTGGTGATGGGAGTGAATAAGTCTGCAGACGCCGATCACCAGCATGCTGCGCAAACCTGCAGGCATCACACGCGGTGTTTTGCTTCCTTGGAGGCGGAAGGGTCTTGGCTAACTCATGGATCTGATTCTGAACAGATTGAGTTGGGAGAATGAGGCCTTGGGGAGGTGTGATGTTGTGAGAATTGAGAGTTAATGATCGATTCGAAACGAATTTACCAGGATGCGAGAAGGAGTGACCGTTATCACTGCGAACATGGTCACTGTTCTGCATATTATGATGGGGTGGTATAGACTGATATAATTAAGAGAAATAACAGGAGGACAAGGAGGAATGATTTGTATTGGGCCATCCGTGTACTTATAATACCATAAGTCATAATTCAGCCGTAATAGGGATATTGGCAGCGAAATTCCAAATTGATTTATCTTCCTTTTTCGGAACTGAGTTTAGTTACAAATTCTGTTGATTCGGCAAGAAAGACTTCGTTTTTGGATAAGACAGATTATGACAAAGTAAAATACAAACTCCGATCAAGGAATTGCCGGCACCGAAGTCCAGACTCTCACGTCGGCTCCAAGTTTTCAGTCTTGTGCTCAAACCATGGTCAAAGTCGAGATCGTAGAAGAAAAAGACCCACAGTCCTCGGGCAACTCGCCCTATGCCTCATCCTCATCTTCACGTCATTCTTCTCAAGAATCAATCTCTTCAATCTCTTCTGAGCTCTCTGCAGAAGAAAATTTGTATGACCGCATAAGCGCATTGGTAGACATAGTCCCCCCAACTACCAGACACAACATCTCTACCAAGTTTTCAAGTGCTGCATCGTTCGTCAGGATCAGCGGAAAAGTCATTGGTAACATCGTCTGGGTAGTCACCACTTCAGCCCTCCTCGTAGGGCTCCCCCTTGCGCTGAGTTTGGAAGACGAGGCAAAGATAGTAGCGCAGGAACGCGAAATGATTGCGCAACAGCAAGGTGCTCAGCAGGTAAGTGTTATTATATTCTTCTATCACCTTGATATGGCTTGTTTACTGATTCTTAATGCTTATAGATGCTTTCGCCAGGATCAGCTTACCCACCGCCACCGGGCTCAAATCAGGCACCTCAAAAGGGCATCGTTCCGCCCGGCTTCTGATCGAAAGCCAGCCTGTTTTCAAGCTGTTCTTTCACCTTGTCAGCAGTTACAAGTACTCAGATACTTTATGCACACGTGTACCTTATACATAATTCTCTCGCGTTCCGCAGTATCCGCGTCGCCGGCAGCAGAAACCACATCGTGTGTTGCAGCGAATTGTCACCCACGTGTCATTCGATCATGCTATAATAAAACTCTACTCAGTTCATTAAGCAGTTCACGCCCGTATGTTCTCGTCTGGGTCGGGTGGCATTTGAGCGACTTCTTAGCCTATGCTGAGAATAGGTTCACAGGTTCACTTGAGCTAACGCATCCTAGCAACGCTTTCATGAAATCATTCATCGCTCCAGTATGGAACAATAAGCAACGCCCATGAAGATCCGATATGACTCTATATATCCTACGGTATGATGCAACGGGTCCACGAATCGCGAGCGTCGGAAATGACATTCGCCTAGCTGGACCGCGCAGGGAAAACCACCGGTCGCACGAAGTTCTCTCTAAGGCAAAGGGAAATTTAGCTCCTCGGGCAATGTGTAGTCGACCAGATACGTACGCCGAACGGTACCTTCGTAGGTACGTGATCGCATGGTTCTCGATCTCGTCAGGAGTCACGCCTACAGTTTCCCAATCGCCTGGAACGTCTACGTCATCTATATAGCGCCTCTCGACCTCATCAGGACTAATGAGCGGCCACCACGGTGCCTGAGCAACCTTGGCAAGGGCCAACGCAATAGACTTGGGTAGCACGGGTGCACTCGACGGCGGTGTGTATGTCAAGGAAGACACCATGTCTAACAGGTACTCCGTCATCAACGTCCTTGGTCCAGGAAGGGAAATAGTGCCAGGAATTTGGGGGATCGTCATCAAATTGGTTAAAGCTTGAGCGACGTCCATAACCTGTCAACCCACGATCAGTTTGAGAAGGAAGATCATGACCATGACAGGGTCAAGATTTACGTGAACTGGTCGAATTTTAGTTTCTCCGTGGTTGAGCTTCCACCAGATAGGCCAACCTTGACACATTTGCCTGATCAACGGATGAACGATAAAGCGGAACTTCGAACCCACTAGCCATATTATTCAAGAACTTGTCCTCGCAACCATACATTTGGCCGGGGCGGACAATAGTGGCAGCGGGGAACGCATCCCTGACCCGTTCTTCGCCCTCAGCTTTGGTCCGGTAGAAATGCGACGGGGAAGACGTGGAAGCATTCAGATGAGAAACATGTACAAGGCGTGGTACTCCTGCTTGTGCCGCAATTTTTGCAATCCTCTCCGCTCCGCTAACATGAACGTCAGAGTATTTAAAGTTCCTGAGATGAGTAGAGTGGGGTAAGTGCGCAGGTTGACACAGTATATTAAATTCAAAATGTACTTTGTTTCATATTGTCGGCCGACAAGGTTGTAAACAATGTCGGAATGCCTTAAACACTCAGCAATTTGTTCGTCATTCCGGATATCCCATTCCTGAAATGAATTTGAGGTGGTTACGATTGGGACATGGAAGCAGATGCGACGCTACCATGGAGACTATCTGGCCAAGGTCGCCCATTGGTTTGAGGTGCCTCTTCTCGTCCTCCTCGCGGTAAGGCACGATGACTTGTGTACCCATTCGAGCTGTAAAGTGGAGTGTTAGTAGACGCCAAAACCTTGAGGTGATCCAAATTAAGCTTACCAAGTTTCGAGACGAGATAACGTCCGAGAAATCCAGTGCAGCCAAAGACGGTGACAACATGGCCGCTCACTGCGCTGTAACCAGGTGTCCCGGACGAAATAATTGGTTTACGGCCAGGAAGCGTCACCAAGTCATGCAAAGTACGCTGCAGAGTCAACTCAGTCACTACAGGTCAATAAGAACACTTTGGAGGTACACTGACCTTCCCGCGTGATACAGCTACGCGCTGAACACGTAGAACATGGGATGCTGAAAGCATAGCTGTCGCCGACGATGGAAATAGCAGACTGAGCTGCAAGGTAGCGGCGGAGGAAAGCTAACCGGAATTTTCCGGTCGTGTGATTTGTGGACGGTCGACCCGATATGTAACTTTTAAGTCCACATAACTTTGACATCACTTAACGCGAAAGCGCGCATCTTATCTTACCATCAATGGTCCAGGGCAAAACAAAGGGTCTTCATAGCAAGGTTTCATCGTCAAGACAAGCTGCTAAGGCCGCTGCTAACCCGAAAAAAGGGAAACGGTACATCCCACCCAAAAAGACCGCTCTTGTCAGGCAGGCTTCCATGAGGCAGGTAAGTCTTCGTCTTCTAATGAATTACGAGTTTCATTGACCATTGCACTGGATATGTAGTCACTGACGGCCAAGATAAACAAATCCATCGAACAGCAAATGGTATCTGCTGCATCAGCCGGCAAACTCTCGATCATGAAAAACACCCTCGATGCGTATGTCTGATAGTTCCCGTATACGTATTTACCCATATTCTGCGCAGCGAACCACCCAAGGTGACTCCGAGTGGAAAAACCTCCAAGTCTTGACAGTTCGTGTGCTGTTGCTGGTATGTTGCCCACAAATATTTTACAAGCTGTACTTACAGACCCCAAAAATAAATCAGGTGTGATTTTACGGATTTGACCCTCGAGTATTCCGTCGGGACGATAAGGCTCCGCGTGGCCAATCGACATACGCAGTTCGCATGTCATTTGAGTGACCGGATATCAAGCAGCACCACAGAGAAGGTTGATGGACGACGGTATATTATAAATGACTATAGCATGCTTGAACAATTGCAAGATATAAACAATTGCAAAATATAACGATCAAGCAATAGTACACAGACAACTTAATGTCTCTGCATTGCAAATGAGCTAGGTAAAACAGCAGAGTCCAAGAAGAGCTAGTGGATGCAGGAGAGATGTATCAAATGCGAGGTATGACATGCAACTACGAGTATGCACCGAGTGTGAATGCAGACACGAATGGGACCCTACGAGAGACATGTAAAATGTTGATGCGATCGTGCAATGTCGGGTGAATGCAAAGCATGAGAAAATGATTAAATGCATGTAGAACGCTGGTGAGAGGTAAGGCAAGAAAAAAAATTGCACGTGGATGTGGGATGATGATCCACGCATGCGGAGTGAAGGAACCATCGAGGGACGTCCGACATTATCTCCAGTTACGGTCAAACGGCACTCCACTTCCGATTTGGAAGAGTATGCATTTGATCTCGTGGAGGGCATCTCGCTGCGTCTGAGACAAGAGATTAGGACGAGAGTCGACAAAGCCTATGACTTTGTTGATGGAATCCTCGGCTTCTGCGATGTTAACAATAGTTTCGCCCGCTGTAATAGGCGGTGCGGGTTGGTATACAACAGCCGGTTCGGTATATTGGGAGCTTGGATCTGAGTGCGTGAGTTGTACCCCTTGCTGCGGGTCTGTCACTTGAAGGTGCTGCTGGACAGGATTCGACAGTGCGGACAAATTCATTTCCGCTGCGACCGAGTCTGGCTGCCGTTCCTCGTGGCGTTGGTGCACAAAGGACTGATGAGATATGGGTTCATGAGCATTGCCCGGCGGCACCGAAGAAAGTGGCGTATTGGGAGCGGTTAGGTGATCCGTCTGTATAGCCCACATGCGTGGTAGGGGGAGAGTGGGTCCCAGTGGTGCTTGGGACAAAGAAGGCCCAGTGTCGTTTTGTGATTGCAAAGGGTGCGGAACTTCTGGCTCATCCTCTGACTCCATGTCATCGTCGCCATCAGCCATCGTAGAATGCTCTTCGGAATCGCGGCCATGCGCAACCTCAGAGCGACCCTCGAATGCGGGATTAAGGGGCGAAAGGACTGTATCTGTGGCGCCGCGCCTGTGCTCTTGGGCACCCGCGAGGCCACGAGAAGCCCGCAGAATCTTCTCGTGACCTTGCCAGACACCCTTGCGAATGTTATGGCGATGCTTGAAGTTCTCGACCCATCCTGAACTAGCTTTGAATCTCTCGTCAGGGATCTGCAAACTGCGAGCAGTTTCCTTAGCCTTTGTGCGAATGAGGTTATCGGAGAGTAATGTGTTTTGTTGCTGCTGCTTCATTTGAAGGAGCCACTCGACGAGCGCCTCTTCGACCTCAGGGAATTTTGAAGGCCTGAATACAAGTGAGATTTACGAAAGAATGGACAAAGGGGATCATTACCTATGCTTGGCCACACGCATGTCTTCATCCTCTGGGACATTCATCCATTTTGTTTTATTTTTCAGGATCTTGCTGATGGTGCTCCGCTCAACACCATACCGTGCTGCGATATCTTCCTGCCGTGCATTGGGGTTGTCTTGGTGGTAAATGCAGATGGCCTTACGGTCAACGTTAAAAAGACGTTGCTTTCGTTGCTTGGCACGTGGAATGACGGCGCCTGGAGGTGAAGGAAGGGGAAAGGCTGGAAAGGTCTGAGAGTTGGGGGCGGAGGTAGCGGATGAGATAGATGTGAGTGCAGATGCGACGCTTAATGCGGGCGAAGCAGAGCGTGGATTAGAGGTAGAGTAGGATGATGCGGAACGTGAATGCTGGTGATACATGGGAAACGGGGAATAGGGTGATGCTGACACAGGCGTGCTCAGGTACCGAGGTGATTGCAAGGGTATACCACCGGAACCCATTGTGAAAGACACTCTGTCAGGTAGTTGGTAGCGATTTGGGTCGCTACTGCTTGCAGGCGTCTGAGGGCGCGAAACGGCACTCCCTGGAGACATGTAGTAGGAAGACTAGTAAAGGAGGCGATGAGCCAGGTGAGATGATGAGAAAAGCACGAGAATTGACGTACCTCGTCGGCCCCGTGTAAATCAGACTGCGCGTTTGACGGTGCAGGTGGTCTGTCTCTTCTGAGACCAATGTGAAGGGTGGACTGTGCGCGTGTCTGCCGGCGCGTGAGCCTGGAAGGGCCGATGCTACCCGAAATTTGAGGAGAGAGAGCGATTGTCGCGGAGTGATTTCCATCATCTTCGGGACGCATGTTGGATGGTTGGGAATAATTGGAATAAGAGTCATTGGGCTGCACTTGCCCATACGATGTGGATGTAGAAGCATAATCTCCGTGATCTGGAGGACGATCCACCGCGGAATAGATGGATGATAGCTGGGTGGAACTCGTAGAAGAGTTTGAAGTAGACCTCTGCCCAGATAACCAGGCGGAAGACGCGTTTACAGGATTATCATCCTCATGTGAGCGTGTGCCAGGTGTGCTGGATGATGGGTAGACGAGTGAATTATTATACTGCGCTACGTTTTCCATCGATGCTTAAGCACACATCTGCTAGAAAAAAAACAGCCGCTGTGAGTGAAAAGGAAGAAAGATTGGGTCGTTGGTGAAAGGTTAAGCCTTTTTATGTAGCCGGAAGGAAAGTAGAAAATTGAACCGGCAGATCAGGACTTCGACTTGGATCGAAGCCACAAGCCTTGAACTGGCATGACGCCTGTCCAACACCTGTCAGCCCTTGATTCCTTTTTCGATACCCCTTGGTAGCCTTGTGTTTTCTTATGGTTTTTGTCAGCTGCTTCGTTTGTTACACTCCGTCAGATGCAAGCTATCTTTCAAAAACACGTTGAAATCGTCCACAATGTCCTAACTTGGGTCCTCAACATAATCCATCATCATCGCCATGCAAACCCGACTTTACGGATCCGGGAGGCAACCACGCCTCCGCCTCTTGTCTTTTAGCTGTGCACAACTTTAGCTGTGCACCACTTTTAGTCAGTTCTGACTTACTACTGCTTCTTGTTCTTTGCTTAAAACCAGATCTCATGACGTCGGTCACTTCGGTGACAATTCACATTCCAGGCTCCTCGAGATGAAATATGCCTTTTTGCGCCTGATATACCCTGTGGGCTTAGTCTCAGATCTCACTACGTCTTTATACCTGTGCTTTCAATCCGTCAACGCGTTTTCCTGCAGGCTTCTGAGTTAGCGATGCCTCGTTGGTCCCCTTTCGTGCTCTCAAACTATGTTATCCTCAGCGCTTGCTGAATTATGATTTACACACACAGGTTCGGATCTCCCATGGTCACACTGCATTGCCAGCATGTTTATGTTTCCCCATGGATACAACCATTAAGTATGTTCATGCCTCTTGTTCCGCGTCGTTAACTCAAAAGAAAAATAGCTTTGGATCCTTTTAAAGCGACGCAATCGCCACCCTCGGAAATGAATCACCTCGTGTTTTCTATCCATGAATGATCGTGGAATTGGAACCTTATGGGGCGGCCATTTATCATTGGAGCGAACTATCAGCATCTTCTGATGCGATCGTCTGGTGGCGGGGTGTTCTAGACAGGGGGCGATTCTCTTGGAGTGCCCTTGACACTAGCCGCTAAAGTCTCGGTAATGAACTTTATCGCTGAACTCTACATCTGTTTGACATTTTCCCCCCTGTCGTCTACGTTCAATACCAACTCCCAGCGGCTTTCACCCGCTTGACCAAGCCTAGATGTGGATGCCAGTCGTGTTATTGGATTCCTGTGGACCCTTTACTCTGATAACGCTACAGGTTTAAGTCACGTTGGATCTTCCATCTTCTTCATTAATGCTATTCGCGTTACCAGTAATTCCAGAATGGGGTATCTTCATCTTCGGTGCATCTATACTGTCCACAACACTTTGCGTTGTGGGTACTGTCCCACAGTGGAGCCCTGATCGCCAGTATAGCGGATCCTGCCTGGTGTTTGGGTCATTTTGTTGCCGTCTTATGATCACAATGAGACCAACATGTCAAAGAAGTACTATTTGCAGTGCCCTTTTGAACCCGATGTAGGCACTTTCTCACATTGCCAAGTCGAATTTCCACTGTAAACTAGGGCAAAGCACAGATACCAATCAGGCACACTACTGAATAGCTCTGACGCCTCTAAGCTCCATTCGACACGGGTATGTATGCTTCCCCTGATCAATGAAACTTCCATTATGATGTGCATGTTCATGACAAAATTCTGACTCGAAATGACTGCGTGGATCAAATATATCCTCCTCGTGTTTCTGCCACACGTTTCTAGCCTACGACATTTGCGGAGCTGCGGTGGGGCAAATCTACAATTCAGTGGAGAGTCTGGACTTGAAGATTGATGAGAAGTCCTTGGGCGTTAAGGCTCAGTCCGGTCTATCATATATACTGAAAAGCTGTGTCTCTATCAATATTTTATCCGAAGGTAATCTTATGTTATTCCTGTCTGTACACTGGCATGCACGACGAGTACTGAGTTAGAGTGCCTGCAGGTATAGTGTCACAATATTTTCTGTAGGCCCGATTTAATATAGTCAGTCTATGTATACTAGTACTGTCGCGAAAAATCTGAATCGCCTGAAACGGCCCGATACTATCGCGTACGGCCATGTCGGATCGTTGGTTTCCGGGACCCTGAAAGCTGAAACAAGATTTTGGGAACTTGAAGGACTCATCATTGCGACCAGATCAGAAACCACCAACGAAAGAAAACATCTTCGTCTTGTACTAGATGTTGATAGCGATCTAAAGGTTACATTGGATGGTGGCTGTAGCAGTTGGACATATTATTATGCACCAGACGATTGGATGCAAGCATAAACAACAGTAAGAAAAGCGCCAAGTGCGGGAACGGCAGCACGACCGGCCCTCGGTGTTCACAAGCAAACATCCACGAGAGGACGTCAAGGTCTCCGTAATGGCCCTGGTAAAGCGTAAGTTGTCGGATCCGAGCTGGACACACTGTGACCAATTGGTTGAATATTTGACGTAGATGATAGTCGGGCGTGATACCTGTGTCTGAACACAGGATATCATGATATGTACTAGTAGGCACGACTCAGAGATATATGTCTCTCATGCCTAATGCTAATAGATCTTGTAAATAGCCTGATAATTTCCGATTCTTTCCAGCACGTCTTTCATGAGTGCCTGGTCAAGTCGCCAGGTTCCGCCAGACCTGATACGGTAAATGGGATTTTTCCGCCAACTTATCTTGTCAAGTCTTGTTCTTGAGCACCTGCCATATCTGGCATGATGACATAAGAATAAGAAGCGAATTTTCTTGTACTTCCATTGCATAGCGATCGAACGTAAAACATTCAGCGCTAGCCAGTGGACAATATAATGCTTGACTCAGATCAGACAACTGGTGAGTCTCCCTAGGGTGCTTTACGTTCATTGCGGTAGTTTTCTCACATTATACATGGCTTTATGTTTCAATATAACGCAAACCTTTTCTATATATGGTGCTATCTACGGCTTACCGTCTCTGATGCGCCCCTTCTCCAGCAGAAACTCATGACCCACAAGTGCGCAGTGTCAAAATAAAGTAAACCCCGGAGCATAGCAGGAGCACAGGAATTGGACCTTTTTCAGGTTGTTGGGTCTACGTAACGCCGGGTCACGGACTGTCTCGGATGCGAATCGGAGCCATACGGGAACGCGACTAACATAAGAGACCGACTTGCGCCCTCGTACCATGTGTGTATAATACCATATCTCTTACCAATCAAACACTCGGACCTCTTGTCGATTATCAATGTCGAGTATCCTGAGGACTGCCCTTGTTAGTGCTGGTCCTGCCTGCCGCATTGGCATTCTTCACTCTGGGTTGAACCTAGCCCCTAAATTAGGAACTACGTTCGCAACACGAGCGCTCATTCATACTGGTCAACCAAACAACAACTCATTGACAGGGAAACGAATCAATGAAGAATCGCCCACAGGAACAGAGGGCTTCCATCTCAGTGAGGCTCATTTATCCATTATTGTTTCTCGTTACTGACGCACCGGTAATCCTTTTGCAGAAGACTCGGCTGCATCTAAGCAGGGTCTGACTACTCCTGATGCAGTTAGCACATTACCACCCACTATCGTCCGAGGCGATTGGGTTCTATTTCATCCTGTATACTCTCAGGAGGAGATCAAAGCAGTCGAGGTACTTCCTGCATTTCCTCCCTGATCACGCTTGATATTAAACGCGAGCTGGCAGGTTCTCCAAAAGGAAGCGAAAACCATATCGGACAAAATTGCATACCATCTTGTCAGGTTGACAAGGTGAGAGTCAAAGGTTCTTTCTAGTATCGTGCAAGTATTCACGTACATGCCAGATGGGGATTTGATCTAGTGTCTGGTTACAAACACAAGCCGATCCCTGCTGATAGCAAGATGTCCCTCGAAGAACTCAGAAAGGGCGGATATATCTTGGATGAGAAGGCGTGGTTAAGTGTGAGCATATCCATCATCAAGTGTTATTTCCGTTGTTTCATTACCGTTGTTTAGCGCATCCTTTTCTTGGAGACAGTTGCCGGAGTGCCCGGAATGGTGGCGGCGATGCTCCGCCACCTCACCAGCCTGCGTCTCATGGTCAGCTAAACTTCTTTTCTAACGATCACATTCTTAATTATTTGATAGCGTCGAGACTCCGGTTGGATACATACCTTGCTGGAGGAAGCCGAGAATGAAAGAATGCATCTAATGTGACTGGATTGTGTTTCGTGAAGTTGAACATAGCTGACTAGGCATTATCGTATAGGACCTTTATGACCTTGCGAAGACCTTCATTATTTTTCCGAGGCCTGGTTTTAGGGGCGCAGGGCGTGTTTTTTAACTTATTTTGTACGTGGCATCGAATCGGTCGGGATCTCAAACACATTGCTAACTCGCACTACCAGTCTTATCCTACATAATATCGCCCCGCACATGTCATCGATTTGTTGCATACTTAGAGGAAGAAGCCGTTTTAACCTAGTAAGGACAAGCTTCATTTGTATTAGTGCAACAACACTAACCAACTCAGTACTCGTTGTATCAAGGACATCGAATCTGGGCGTCTACCTGAATGGAGCAATATGCCTGCTCCGGAGATTGCCAAAGACTATTGGCGTCTAGACCCTAGCGCCAACCTACTTGACGTCATTTACGCTGTACGGTCTGATGAATCTACGCACCGTTTCGTGAATCACAGTTTTGCCAACCTGAATACCGAGACTGACGTAAACCCTTTCGCCATCCGGGAACCAGACATGCTTGTCAAAGGGCGCAAGCTTGGGTACGTAAATTATACAACTTTCATGATATTTCATCTGACGCCTGAACAGATTCTCGAGGGAGGAAGCCGAACAGTACGTGCAGGAGTCGCATCAAATGCTGGAGCACGGTAAAGCCGACTCGAAGTAACCGGCTAGTACAATCTCGGATCTCGGACCAGCCCACGGACCGTTGCATCCGTTATGCGTTAAACCCCCACTCGATTTAGATACATACATTACATACTGATATAGACACTGAACATTCTGAGAACAATTAGACTACCGAGCTAGACACCATGATAAACGAAATACATTGGGAGCGAAAATGCAGCCGACAGAACCCCACACGTGCATGAAGGTTTGAAAGTGTACAAGAAGATTTACGTCTATCCTTGTTGGTTTGGTCGCAACGAAATAAGGACGCTTAGCAGGGTATAAGGTGACCGGTGACCCCTTGTATATGATAATGTGCGCTCACAGACAAACCATAAAACCAGGTTAGGGTTTGATGACGTGATGGTTAGCCACTTTCTTGAACCCTGCGGCGCCTGCGCCACTAACACCGTCACGGGTGGTTCTTGTCTAGCGAGCGCTAGGCCTCAGCCACTTAACACCCACCCCCTTTTGCTCATGGCCTCCTTGCAGGTGCATCAAAGTGAACCACTTTTACGTGAGGTCGCATTGGCACATCCTGGCGAGTCCCTCGCTAGTTACGATCATTCAAGACGCCGGATTTTCATAGGACCCATGCCAGAGAAAGATGCATTGAAGGATGCCATCCAAACAGATTTGGATTCGTCCAACAAAAAAGTTACAAATCAAATTCTAAGGTGGCTGCATTCAAGTGACGAAAGAAGTGATGGGGGCGACGATTCGTCCACCTCATTCCTCCAAAACCATGCATACCGCGGTTTTCTTCGCAAAGGTGGGAGAAAGGAAGACTGGGGACAGGAAGCTGAGACGGATGAGCGACAAAATATATGGAAGCGATGGCAAGAAAGCGAATGGGGCGGATCCTTGAGACGTCACAAAAAGGACGCTGGCACTACCACGCAACGTTGGGTAGGGGGAAGCTTCGAAATCGGAAATGTTTTAGGTGTAAACATGCTCGACAGCCCCACGATATCGCTTCCACAGGCTGATCAGACTTGTCCCGAGGCTCAAACTGATGTCCCCTCCCCAACCGAGCCCCCTTCTACGGTCGGCTATCAAACGTTTGTCACAGCTAGGACAGAGCTTCCTCCTAGTGCAGTTCTTGACTCTCAAGCATCCATATCTCCTTCCCCGAGTCCCGAGCCCTCTTCTAGCGCAGGTCTTTTTACTACTGGCATGGCTCCCGAGTATGGATCCTCCGCTAACGACATTAGTGTTGCACCCCCAGAGGGCTCTCAACGACCTACTATATTAAAAGGAAAGAAGTCTTCGGCACATATGAACGCAAATAAACGAAAAACATTATTCTTCGTTGGTCGTGTAACCACTCCAACAGGCTCGGACTCCCAGCTCGCACCAGTTGGCTTGGACAAAGGGAAGGGGAAGGAAAGAAGCTTTTTTCATGCTAATGAGGAGACTTCCTCAAACTTGCAGCTCCCAACTGATGTCAACGATGTCCCCGAATCTCCTGCGGCTGTCCTTGCAAGAAGTGGAAGTGAAGTAAATGAAACTAGCGCAGGAGTTGCCTTGGAGACTACCTCACGCGAGCAATCACAGATAAAACAGCGGGAAAATACCGTACTCCGAGGTCAGTATCTTGAATTGTGTCATTAGAAGGCGTCCATTGATATACAGTTCAATCTCCATAGACCGAATGCTCGTCAGAGTTAGCTACACAAAATCCGATTCACTTCCTTGCCACTTTGATGAAGTCCAGAATCGCGCGACTCCTCATCTTAAATACGAGGATTGGGCTGAATTTCTGGTGGTCTGGCGCGGAGAGTGGCTTGAGCTCTACGAAGACTATGTGAGCCTATTTTTCCAACCTGCTGAGCCATGATGTGTATCCCATCAGACTTTGCCTGGGAAAGAGACCATCACTGGACATAAACATCTCGCATTCATAATACCCCTCAAACCTCAACGAACACATTTAACCCTTTATTCCTTCACCGACTTCACTTTCTGTATTTCGTGTCCGCGCGCGCCAGTCCGTAACAACCATACGAAAGCCAAAGCTCTTTTTGACCGCGGACGAGAAGGGACTAATGTGTTCATTTTCAAGTCGAAGTGTCGCACAAGGGCTATGGACTGGTGCTGGCAGTTATGGTCAGTACGAAATACTCAGGACACAGCTTTTGATCGAGCAGTCATTACAGGCGACATCTGGGAGGTAAAATACCCGCTTCTATTGAGCTCAGGTGCCCAGCCATCGGTACACGCTTTGATTTGGATGTTCCTGCCTTCGACGAAGCCAGTATTGACAAGGCTTATCACATGTTCAGCCGGAGAAATATTACCGATGCTGTCCGGAAGTCCATGGCTTCATCTTGCGGCTCCCATGAGGTTGCATCTTGTGACTGGAATCATGTAGTAGAACGTAGAATTGCGGCAGGCACAACCCTCCAGTTAGCATGGAACTTGGGGGCAAAACTTGACTGGGTTTGGAAGGAGGAAGACGTGATGGGCCAGCCTAGACCGTGGGCTGTCCTCTGTGGGTTGGTGATGCAACAGGTGAACATGATGTGAGACTCTTGACATATGATTCAGCTGATATCCTGCTCAGGGAACCAAACCAGCGCACCTTGAGCTTAGGCTTGGACAACACTATCCGGCTACAATTCACCTACCCGATGGGACAAAGGTACACGAACCTCCATGTATAGAGGGGTATCTCGATCGCATCAAACCCAGCAGTCAAGGTAAACAACATATTTACCTTACTTCGCATAACGGCCACCTTTTTACCCTTTGGCCCTCGAATTCTCACGCTCCTGTCCCTCCGAACGTTCATTTATCTCGTGCCCTATCGTCACACCATAATGAATCACTGGAATACACTCGAGCTTTTCGTGAGGCCGAGGTCACACGAGGGGCATCTCAAATTGCAGCCGCATTTGAAGCTTTTGACCTGCGGAATATTAGGCAGATCCGCAGGGCGACCCACGAAATCATCGATCATGATGCTAGGACCCATGCCACGGCTACTGTAGCTGGTGGATCTGTGGGAAACCAAGATATTTTAACTACTGACGAGGCTGACACCGGTGGAGCCGAGGGTCTTGCGCAGGCTCAGGATAAGAATCGGCTGCGTGTCAGACGCTGCTTCGAAATCGTTATGATATCTGGGCGCGTGATCCGGTTCGAAGTAAGAATATTTGGAGTAATTTGGTTCCTTGTTTGATTCTCTTTTTAGGCATATTCTTGCCAAACGAGTCAAGAATGGATCGACCGACTACGCGCACTTGTCGAATACTGGACGCAGCGACATCATACTGATGCTCGAGATGAGATGAACATATCTTACTCTACACGCCATCGTCCCCCCGTCACTCCGCGTGTTACTAAGCATGCGTGCTGTAATGGGGAGAAGATTTCAACAGCACCCGTTGTAGATGCTGAATTTATGCCTGAACTGAGCTCATTGTATCATTGGTGCATGCTGGACAGCTGTAGAAGCTTGCTCAAGAGTGGCCGTGCATTCATACGAAAAGGGTTCCGGGGACAGTACAAGTCAGTGATCGCCCGTAATGACAGGTCGCGAACTTACGCCTTTCTATAATGGCAGGCTCGTGCAGTTGTTCCTAGTCGCTGGACGTCTCCTCCAATACCATGTTTCGCGGAATTCATTTCTCCGTCATAAAAGCAAGGAGATCAATCTAATGGATTCTTATGTTTGTTCAGGGTATTTGGCTGCTCTTGCCTTGCAGCCAGGCGAGTATCACCCTGAAACTCCCAGCGTCCCCCGTCGTTACTTTGACGGATTCGAAGCCGATGATCCAGAAGAGGATATGCTCTTTGCTATCTGGTACCGCAAAAGTAGGGACGGAGCTGCGGACAACGTGCCTTCCCTCTCGGCAAAGCACAAGGTTGTTGTGTTCAGGATGAGAAGCAGGGTTGAAAGGGATGTGTGGTGTTGGGCACTAGGGTGCGAAATTGAGAAGCTCGTTAGGGCAAACAAAGAAAGGGAATCGAAACTGAGAGACGCCGGAGGGCTTGAGGAAATGTCTGTTTTCGAAGACTGAACATCGCACTACAGACTGTATATCGCACTCATATATCATGATGCCGTAGGCCATGCTTGTCAGGAAAACCCTTTCATTAGGATCCCTGATCCGTATAAGCTAAGTAAAGCCAGGCCAAGATTAGTTGCAGAGAAGCTAATTTACTCTATCACCTCATCATCGTCGACGTCACTGTCATCTTCATCCCGCTGAGCCCTTCTTGCAGCAAGTTTGGCTCGTTTTTCGAGACTACTGTCGGCAACCAGCATAGCTATAGTAAGCTTTTGACTGCAACCTGCGGCAGGGCACGACTTCCCAGAAGGAGGGCCTTTATTTATGTATTCCCGGATAGCATCTCCAGAGAAGGCGTGGCCACAAGTGGAGCTGCAAAAGTTGGGTTATATAGAACAAGTCCAATATGAATTCACTTACGATTTCAGGGGATTTACCAGCATCGTCAAGGTGATGGGACATTTGAAGTCTTGTGTGACTCCTCCAATCTCTAAATCGTCTTCGTCATCACTTTCATCACCCTCCTCTGAAGACCTTTGTCAGAATCCGTTACACGCAAGATGCAGAAACAATAACCTCGTGGTATAAAGTCATTGATGGGAGGTATGTTCTCGCCAGGATTTTGGACCTCCTATTTGAAAGGGTGAGTTGATGAGGCCAGTGAACCGTATATTAACGGACAACGTACAAAAATGCCTTGCTTGAACTGAACGTATTGATCGTTCAAGCCATACTTCTTCCGAGACGTTCTATCGCTGAATTCATCAATCCTCTTCTTCACCTCTTTCTCATAGAGCTCTACGGCACCCTCCTGTTTAAGGCGTCAATATCCCCAGATTCTCCATCAGGACCCACTCACTACTGGCTCGCCACGCATAAGCTGCTGGTGCATCCAGCTAAGAGCCTTCTCATGTGATTGCATCTCGTGGTCAATGTCAATCAATGTTTTCATGATATCATCAACCTCCGACAAAGCCTGAGTAGTCCGGGTGGTCAGAAAGAGCCCATAGTGAATGGTGACCGGTAATAACTCACCTGGTTTGCGTTATCTCCTTCCAAGACGTCTGCAAGCGAAGTAGCCACATCCTTCGCGAGGGCGAATGAACCCTGGTGAATCTGTTTCCGGATCATTTCCCAGTCCTGCGCAATGCCCGAGAGCTTCGTGCCTTCCTTCTTGTCTAGGGGCTGGTCATGAAAGTTTTCGATGTCAATGCGATTGTCCTCGTCATCATCCTCAACAACAGGGGGATCGTTGTCAGCTTCAGAGTCTCCTTGAGCGCGCTTTCGAGCCTTCTTTTCCTTCTTCACCTTGCGCCTCGGCTGTTCTTCCTCGTCGTCTCCACCTTCGACATCATCGTTGTTGCCAGCATGCTGAGACGGATAGTCCTCTTCTATTCTATCTGAAGAAGGTTCCCTGCGAGAACGCGCGCTCTTCCTCCTTGAAGAACTGGCCACCGGCATTCTTCAGCAGTATGTAACTTAGCGCGTTTGTCGCGAGTCCAATTTAGAGTTGAGGGCAGGCGTGTACGCGGTATAGTCCTGATTATGTCAGCTCACTCCAGCTTCTTCTGCAACTAGTGCCGAAAACAAGTCGAAAATGTTGTCTACACTGCGAGCCTGGAGTCGAATATCTCAGCCATGTAGGCTAACTCAGCTCTCTGCGACACCTCTTGCCACAAGGTCTCTTCTCGAATCGCGTCTTTTCAGTTCGTCGCCTTCCTTGTCCATGACACTCAATCAGACTATGCGACGAAAGCGTCCACAAAAAGCTAAAGACCCAAAGTCACCACTACTCGAGGTCTGCCCTCAGAGAAAGGGTGTCTGCTCCCAAATTTTCATAATGAAGCCCAAGAAACCCAACTCGGCGAAGCGGAAAGTCGCGCGTGTCAAGTTGACTACTGGGAAGACTATCATGGCATACATTCAGGGCGAGGGACATAACTTGCAGGAGCATAGTGTGGTAACAGTCCGCGGTGGACGTGCTCAGGACTTGCCTGGTGTCCGGTGAGTTTCTCCTCCGGATATGCATGTTCAATGTGCGCTTAAACTTTTCTATCCTAGTTACAAGGTCGTCCGTGGATCTTTAGATTTCGGAGGAGTAGTCAATCGTATGACTGGACGGAGTCGATATGGAGGTGAGAAACAGTGTTTTCTCGGGAGCTCACTATTAACCTACGCTCCAGCCAAGAAGCCCAAGAAATAGTATAACCCACTAAGCTATTCGGTCTCACTACTCCACCAGCGACGGCCTAGATTTCATCAATTTGCACAAGTCGTTATTCTAATGACTGAATATAGAGTTCAGCAGCATAACTCTATGAATGATTACAGCGTCCATGAGTTCGCTTGACGTTTGTTCTGCCGACCTAATCCATAAATTGTTCATAGTTCGTCCGATTATATGCAACTTTGCAGAAGCAGCGTTACAGATTTAACTTGATGAGTCCAAAACCAAGGCCTCCCAATCAGAAATAGGCTCCCCATCGGGACTTTCACCGACGTCTTCACAATTACCATGGACCCTGCTATCGATCGTCTACCCCTATCGCGCAAGTTGTTTTGGACTCAATGCGATGAATCACATAAATGGCAATATGAATGGCAGGAAGTGATTTGAGTTTGATGTCACTCGCGTGAGTGTCTTGACTCATCAAATATTGACGTTCGTTTCGGTCGTGCACATTCGCACTTGGGGGAATCGTCACATAGTGGTTTTCCTGCCCACGTTGACAGTCAGCACGGCTAACTACATAGCATTTGGAAGTCTCATGTTTCCTAAGTGGGTTTCCTCAAACGTCTCGAACTTGCTTTCAGATGATGGTTAATTTGGCACTTTCTGGCTTGTTCGCAGCAGCAAATGCCGAATTAACCACCGTCTACACTTTCATATTACGTTTCTGATGGCAAGCTCATCGTGTGGCTCTGTACAAGCACAAATGCATCTGCGTTAATAGCCCTCGAGATAATTGAAGTTAGAGATCTCGTCAAGAATCTACGAAAAGAATATCATACCTCTCGTTCTCAAGTTATGCCTCGGATGCTAAGCAATGTCAATCGGATAGTACAGCGGCGCTTGCTCGAGAAATCGGTTCCTGGCTTCGATACCAACAACTTTTGAGGCACGAAAGGCTCCCTTCGAGCCCTTTGCATCCAAAAAGCTGTTGGTCCTTGCCATTTCACCGGCAGTTGTGATTTGAGTGCTGCGTTACATATTTCACTCCGCTCGCGGCACGGCACACCTGTCGCGTCTCGTTAGACTCGCAGCGCTTTATTCGTAGATCCTTAGTGGGAAGATCCCTAGATGCCCGCAGATGCATACGGGGCGATGGAAATCTGTTGTGATGTTCGGTCCTGTATGAGCCTTGTTTTGTTAGTCCATGCATTTCCAGATGTCCCTGTGCAATACGGATGGACGCCGTATCTGAATGTGGCAAAGGGAGGTTAATCACTTTCGAGTGTAATTCCCGAGAGAGCTGAGGTCCTGCCAGAATCTAGCTCGTTGCATTTAACAGTTCGGTATCAGCGGTCAGGCACGGGGACAATAAAATTATTCACGAGTTTGGGAGTATGCTTTCCTTCAGTCGCGCTCGACGTTCGTGAGGCCACAGTTGTACATGGTCCAGATGCTGTTTCTACTACTTCTGGAAAGTGCGGCTGATTGAGCAGAGGTCCGCAAGTGTTGAAACGTTGACAGTGGCCCAGGCAGGTTGCATTCCGATAGAAATGACGCTGCTCATGCATAAAACATTCGCGTCGGGAGTGAGCAACAAAGGACTTGAAACATATCATGGACTCCCCAAGCTGCGGTACTTAGTACTACACTCGCAAGTTAAGGGCAAGAGGGCAATTACGCAGAAAGCTGACTAAGCCAATTATGTGGCTATGTAAGTATGCAAATTAGACTGTCCGAGTAATTCTTTGACGCAAAACGATGACAACAATTCTGCAAGCAGTTCGCCCTTTGCGTGCTGCTCGTTTTCTGCAGTCGGTGCGTTGGAACTCAAATGAAGTCCCACTCATCGATACTTCGCGTATGATTCAAAGGCCTGACTTCCAACCATCCACTCGCAAGTCGAAAGGTGCTGCCCTCAGACCCCATCTTGGCGTCGAGGTAGATCCGAACCATGGCCTTTGGGCTTTTTTCAGAAAGAAGGAAGTCGACGGGGAGATGGTATATGTGAGTCTTGAAGGAAGAGACACATTCCAAGATGATCCCGGTGAGTGTTAAATATTTTCTGTGTATTCTCGCGGGTTGCTCAGTTACTGTCCGCAGCGAGGTCATGGAAAGCAGCAGAACTTCGGCGAAAGAGCTTCAAGGACTTGCATACGCTTTGGTATGTTCTCTTGCGAGAACGAAACCTCCTTGCGGCCCAGAGAGAGGAGGCGAGACGAATTGGTGTCAGCAATCCTGAGAGTCTTGCTGGGATTAAAAAGGATGTTCAAGTGAGCACGCCATTTTTATGCCGGACTAAAGCGTTGAATCTTTTTACAGTGTCGGAAATCAATGGCACGTATAAAATACGTGATTAACGAGCGGAGACTACTTTACGAGAAGTATATTGCTGAATTGGAAGCTA
Source organism: Suillus fuscotomentosus (assembly GCF_016647785.1). NCBI lineage: Eukaryota > Fungi > Basidiomycota > Agaricomycetes > Boletales > Suillaceae > Suillus > Suillus fuscotomentosus. The sequence continues at coordinate 134,909 of NW_024539516.1, read as the reverse complement.
AACGCCAGTCCTTGGCATCCAAGCCGAAGCCCACCACAACTGGCGTTCAACCATCTCAAGATAAAGAAAACGTCCCTCGTACGCGCGCTGAGAGGCTGAAGGCACGACGGACCAAGAGGCCGAGTACACCCATTACTGTGTGACGCGACGAGGGAGTCGCATCCCAAACTCTTGTACCATACTCGTAGTTACCCATAATATTGCTTCGACCGAATCTACCATCTCCTGTGATGTTTGATATTACTGCGACGTTGTCCATGATCCGCGTCGGCTTTGCTCCCAATCACTCATGGCTCGTGATATCTGACAGTCTCTGACAGAGGGCTGCTCGTACATCTCCAGTTGCCTTCTACCACGACGGATAAGGTGCTCTATAGCTGCAACATTGCGAGGTGATACAGAAGATGCTTGCGTGTGAAAGTTGTAGCGCACGAAGAGGAGAAATTTTGGCTGGGTCAAAACTGGTTTGGTACGGACCATGCGTAATGCACTAGAGGATCCATCAAGAAAGTTTGCATTATGTCCCGACTGTCACTTACCGTCTATAGAGTGCTAAGACCTCCTTTTGAAGTCCCGACTTTCTCAATGACATCGCAGACAGTCTGGACGTTGGCACTGAGTCTGCGTGGAAGTATTATAACTCCGGTAACTCATGAAATGTTGAAGTTTGGTTGCCGGTCATTCTACATTTTGTCATGAGCCATAATCGTGATGCCACTGTCGCTTCGTTCTCATTGTCTGCAGAGATTGATTTCTTTTCGCCGGCTTCATACAAGTTCAGCTTTGCGTTCTGAGGCTGGCATTTCCAATCCAGCCGACTACTGCAAAGACTTGGTACGGAAACATGATTATGAAGGTTATTTGACGTCCCAGCTATACCCTAAACGATTTCAAGGTGGGTATCTAGCACTCAGAGCATTCTATGTACGTGTGACGCTTTACCGGTGTTTAACTGTCTTTGACTCGCGCTTTAGATCGAGCTTGCCACGGTGCGAGAGGCGGTGTCCCAGACTACCTTGGGTCAGGCACGCCTAATGTTCTGGAGAGATGCCATGAAAGATATTTACAATGTGGGTGGCACTTTTTGAATACCGCAATCACCTGATGGTCTCTGTTAATGATAGGATAAGCCTCCGCGCCATCCTATTGCTCTTGCGATGTATGAAGCAACACGGGATAACCATTTGTCTCTATATCACTTTAACAGAATAATCGAAGCAAGAGTAAGCGATTCGTTTATGCGTTCACATATGGCCCTTATAGTTGTCTCACTCGAAGGAACAAGAACTTCATAACCAGATACACCTTACTCTGGAGTCCATGACATCCCATGCGGAGTCTACTTCATCAACTTTCCTCTATCTTCTGTTGGAAATGCTGAAACTCCCCTCCTCCACGCTTGCGCACGCAGCCTCGCATCTTGGGGTGGCTCAATCATTGACGACCCTCATACGAGCTTTACCTTTTCATGCTAGTAAGGGTGTTATGGTCATACCCGCGGAGATCACTGCCAAGCATAACGTCAATCAGCAAGAAATTTTCAGCAAGGGAAAATCGTCCCACGGGCTAGAGGATGCGGTGTTTGAACTCGCAACTGTTGCAAATGATCATTTACTCACCGCACGCGACATGTTCAAGGAGTCCGGGGGCAGGGTCCCACCGGACGCCATGCCTGTGTTTTCCGCTGCTGTACGTCGGATTTTTTCGGATTACTATGATGTTTGACGAAATTTTTTAGATACCAGTTGTGTCCATTCTATCGACGTTGGAATCGGTCAATTTCAACGTCTTTAACCCCTCCTTGCAGATCCGAGATTGGAGATTAGCGTGGCAAGTCTGGAGGAGTTACTATAAGAGGACTTTCTAAAAAGACATGCCGGCATTGCATCTTAGCACAATGTAGCGCCTGTAACGGTGTAGAACGTTGCCATTTCACGCATCTTTTCACTCTGAACAGCTTAAACTTCATGATACGATATTTGGTGGAACATTGTGATCGCTTTGGCCAAGGTTTTTTGACTTTCAAGATGCAGTGGTGGTTGAATTTAGAAGTCCGATGAAGTGCGTTCTCCGGCTGCACACCTCTTGACACCCAACCACATCATCGTAAACGCCAACCCCGTCAAGTCCCTAATCCTAGTCGTTAGGTTCCTTGGACGGAGTCAACTTGCGACTAGTGCTCTTTCTGAGCAGCTCAAGCTTCTGCCTACCGCAGTCAAGAACCCTTCTACCACACGCCATGCAACGCCTGTGTGGTATGTTTTCTGATCATTCTTTTTCTCACTCATAACCTGAGATTTGCATAGATGAAGTCATCGAATTGATCTTCTACGAGCTTGACGACCCGACCGCTTTGACGCTCACTTCCAAACACTTTCATAATGTGTCCCAAGACCCCTACGTTCGAGCCCACTACTTTCTCAACCGTTATGGCCGCATGGATGCTATGTTTTGGGCTTTAGGAAGAGGGAAGATCATGTCCGACAAAGTCATCGACGTTTGTCACTTATTTCTCTCACTGCGTCTCAGCGCTTCACGGAGCCTAACTGATTATATGCGCTCCCTTTGTCTAGATCCTAATCAGTAGTGGCGCATATGTATCCAGATATCTTGTCCAAGTCGCCATACACCATTATTTTAGGTCTGCAAATCATTTCATAAAGACCGCATGGGTTCGCAACATGTCGATTCCCGTTTTCGCTCATTTCATGAAGGTTGCTTGCGGGTTGTTCGATGAAGTACCGTTGGGAAAGAATGAAGATGACGGTTATTTCTTCGCTGTGTTTTTAAAGGAGAGTAGGCTTCCACCAGATATGAAGAGTACAAAGTGGGAGACGGTGCGAGATATTTTTGGCAAGTATAAGGTGCGCGGCGTCAATTTCCTTAATGGTATGGTTTCCTACGATTCGCTTTAGTTTATCCCGTTCAGCATGAAGGTTGGTTTCTGGAACGTCACAACCAGTTTGGGTATACTCAAGGCGTCCTCGTATAGGACCCCCTTATGGTGCAGTTACCGATTGCTCTCGCTATCGAGCCAAGATTGCTTCCCTATGCTGAAGCCAATGGATTTCACATGGACACCAAGGTAATCTTGCCTTTTAACACATCCACCACTAATACTAAAGAATTTGATAGTACCGCGACTTCGTCTTCCGTAAGATGTTTGAGAAGATGGCGCTCAACAACGGTGAACGGTCCGATGACATTCTCAGGAATGTACGCGAGCTGCGGCGTCTTGATGCTAGGTGAGAGCAAGCAGTCTTGTTACAATAGTTTTTGCATGCTCAGATACGTATTCGCATTTCGTGGTCCTGTTTACCTGCTAGGATGTTCCTGAGTCGCACAGTAGCAGCTGAAATCTGCATGGAATCAAAGAGCAATGAGTCGGCTTACCGTGCACTTAAGATCCTCGATCGCACCAAGGAACTCCTATTCGATCTCTCGTACGTACACCACCTTTTGAGATCGACGTTCATTCACCTCTCATTCTTACTTCTCTGACCCATAGCACCGTCGTCGCTGAGTTAATCAAGGTGAATTCAGAATGTACTTTGTGTGGCTTTGACTTGAGCTCGGTTTTTAGCTATTTGTCAACACTCGTTCTATCACTTCCGCCTATACCATCAACGTTCTCAGACATCTATATGCCGATTTTCCTAGTACAGATCCAACAGTCCGCATTGTCATGCTCCTCACAGCATGTTTGTCGGATAATGTCCTGGTCCAGCCAAACCCCTCAGGTACACTGAAGAGCAAATTAGAACCCCTGGGTCTACTCCCGTTGACGAGGAGGGATATTGTGGACATCTTAACCAATCCATTTGTTGAGAAACATTCAGCTCTTGTTGACTTCGCGAAGGACGAGATGAGTCTCAGTTCGAATGATATCAAAGACATCCTTCAAGAAGTTGCTGTGAAGTGCCTTAAGATTGGCAGTAAGGTGAGTGTTTGGACTAAAGATTGTGGTGGGCCATTATTTTGACGACTTTAATAAATAGGGGAAGACGCTCAAGAAACTCGTTGACTGTCATCCATATCTTCATGCGGTATTGCAAGAAAATGCGGTTCAGTGTTATGCGATAAACTTGGACGATCTTCCATCGTATGACGACGAAGAGGCATGCGCTACATATGAAGCCCCACTATGTAGAGATTTCAACACCAGCTCGAAAGCCACACGGAATAGCTCTGGGGCTGCTGGCCTTCATTCGGCAGAGCCGAACGCTTCGGGAGATGCAATTGCTACAAATGGTCGCGAGATGGACGAGGATGAAATTGGGAATGAAGGACTTGTTCAAGCTGAAACCGGGAACACGTCAGAATTGGTTAGTGTACTGTTGCTTTCAACGTTGAAACGTTTGCTCACTACGTTGCAGGGGATCATCGGTCAAGACACATTGTCCTCTATGATTCGACAGGACGAAATGGCTCCCACACGTTCTCGCAGGCGGTCTTTCTATTTCAGCTACTTTGGATCTGACACCACCGGAAAGCTCGGGTACCCAACAGGTAATGATTGAACCTTGTGCATATACAACCACGAATGTTCATAATGCATCGCAGACTTCATTCCAGTTGGTCGATGGGTCAAAGAACGATATCCGGTCCGAAGTGCGATGGCTGCTACGTTCCTGACACACGCCGTGATCAACAATAACACTACGGTCGGTGCGGTATTCCCCTGAGGAATGATCCCTCTGACACAATAGCACAGCTTCTTCATGTATTTTTCACATGCAATACCCCCTCAACTAACTATGTTTCAACATCACAACATGTACCTGTAACACTCAAGCATTTCAGGCTACTTGCACGCCTTGGAAAAGCACCGGTTAGCATAAATCGATGGTAGGGTGTAATTTTTGCTGATTGTTTCTGAACCCCTACTAGAACTGGTGTTTGTACCACGAGATTGAGAACGGCGCCGAGTTTTATTTTTCTGAAGAAGACTATCTTTCGAAGCAACCACCAGCAACGGAACCGAAGCGGTGTAGCAAAGTGAAAGTGAAGTCGAAGGAGACTAGCCCCACCATCTCTCGTTTATCTACCCAGGCCGGTCCGTCGAAGGTTCAAGTTTCTCCACGCGCCACTAAACGGAGACCGCGGCGCTCTGCGGCCGCTGTCATGTCTTATGTCATCCCAGATTCTGATGATGAAGCTATCGTCGAGGATGATGACGAAAATGCCGTTGTCGTCCTCATGACAATGCAGGCAAAGAAGCGGAAGGTAGAGTCAAATCTACAACGGTGGGTCAAGCATCTGTCAGTGTTGCTGGCCGAGGAACAGAAAAAGGTACCGTTTTTAATCAATCAACTTCTCTTCAAATGTCAACCTTTGTTTCATAGTACAAGGAAAAACGCAAGCGTCTTGAGAAGAGTGCACCTCCCGAGGGAAGACGTCGCGTTGCAAAGGTAGTCATTCACCCTCTCTTGACCTGGCCCTTGTCTGACAGACGTCCAAATTTAGAGCGAGTTTCATAAATCATTGATGGTCAATCTTCGCTCTCTACGGAAACTTGACCTAGATAAGCGGAAGCAACTTTATGGCCCAGACGCAGCGGAAGATGATTACTTCACCGAAGATGATGGTGATGATGAATATCGGGAACGGACAACACGCGCTAACAAGAGGCGCCGTGTGACCACGTAGCTTTTAGTCTGTCCATTATGTTTATATCATTATACGCGTGCTCGCCGCACGTTACGCACATACTAATATCGCATCGCATCACACTACCCACTACGTTATATTCCTTCTGGAAAGTCGTTTAATGGATGTTCAGATGACATGTAGCAATCTGCTCAAATTCGGTATCTGTAGCGCACAGAACGATCACCCAACCTGATTCTCTCTTCCTCGGTTTCATCCTTTGATTCGCCCTTTGACAATAAACGATCTCGCCTCTTGTTCTCCATACTCATCATGACCCACAAATATGTGGTCATTACGATTGCGAACAGGAGATAGCCGATGGCTATAAGATTGGGTGTGCGGTACAGGTGACTGGCCAGTGTGGGCCTGTAGATCAGACAGCCTGCAATCGCTCCGATATCGCCGACGCTGATTTGAAGGGCTACCGCAACTGCACGTTTAGCCTGACCAGAAACGTTCTCCCCAGGCCAACTTTGACATGTTATGAGCTGATGGAGCGCAACTGGAGTTACCTAAACAGACCTCAGAAGAAGCGAATTGCCTGTATACACGCCGGCTGTATCAAATCAGGACATATGAGCGACAAAGCCTCGAATAATTTTCTGCGACTCACCCGCTGCGAGGTGTACTCCAAAATATTGAAGACCGGCTGTTATATGTATGAGCACGCGTTGCGCCAAACGACTGGTCAAATTAGGCAACTTACGTTTCGTGCAAGTGATGAGAAGGATATATCCTTGAGGTTCATGAGATAATTGAAGTGCGTGGCAGAAATGCTCTCACCAATGATGGATACAATTGCAGCTCCTATGATAAACGGCGCTCTTGCATTGTACTTGCTTGAGAAATATACTGTGGTCCATATTGAGAAGCTTGCGAGTACATTCGGGGGGACGGTCATCCTTGGTGTGAATCTACATCAACATTGGATCAAACTTCGAGATCAAAGGCACTTACAGTTGAGCCTGCCATGTCTCGAACCCGAGTCCCGCGATGATTGTAGGCTAGAACAAACAGTCAGGCATTATTCGTAATTTCCTTCGATGACGAACGTACCAGGAAAAGGCTGAGCGAGTACAGTACAAAAGAGAATCCATGGAAGAGGAATGCATATGCCCAGACTAAGTGATCGCTAAAAGCATCTCCGACGGACGACCATTTGAAAGTTTGGTCAGTCCCCGCATCAGAATCTGCTCGCAATCTATCTAGCAGGCGCGTTTTTTCTGTTTCAGATAACTGTAAAAGTTGACGTTTGTGGGTGACAAAACAGAAGGAGAACACACACAAATTTGGCCTTGTGGGACCAAGTGGGCACAATGAAATATGCGATAAGGGAAATGACCGCTGTCAGTAATCCTTCAAGAATGAATATCCTTTTCGACGTTGTGTTAATGAGGTAATGCATGAGAACACGACCATACCATTGCCAACCGCTTTTTCCGCCCACACCATTCATCAATCCAATGCAATACGCAAATATTCCTTCAGAAATTTAATCGAACTGCAGCCATCTCCAGAATGTCTGGCATACCTCCAAATGCCCCCGCCAATGCCGAACCACCGAAGAAAATTGCAACTCGCCAACTCCGCTCGCGTCTATACAATACGAAAGCAGTTAAGCCCCGGTATGCATAAGAGCCCAGAATTGTGCTTCTCACCTCAGGTAATATACTGAGAAGACGTATATCACACCGGGAAACAGCCCAGCTTCCGTGGCACCAAGTACTGACGATGGGCAGGCAATGAGCATCAGCATCTCCAGAGTCCACAAACACAAGCCAACATACAGAATCTGATTCCAAATAATTCGGCTTGGTTCTTGACAAGACCCTGGCCGATAGAGACGATACCCCAGGCAAGAGTCAATGACGGGAGCCAGACTTGTGGATTACAGTTCTTCAGTCTGCACAGCGACGATAACAAGTTAGATTCCTCTCTAGATCAGCATTGATGAAAATTGGTATCACATTATCTAAGGGAAATGAGGTTAGCTGAAGAAGTGAATTGAAATTTGCGGCACATACATTGGCAGGGATCTCGAAAACAATATAACCGACAAAATATATGGCCAAAGCGGTGTTATAACTAGCAGCAGATACACCGAGATCCTATGATGTAGAACGAACATCACATGTCAGGCCCAGGGTTCAAATCACAAAAAGCGTAAATCACCGCACAGTTGTCATTCCATCGAGTCTACATGTTATGTGAATCGTCAGTAGTGCAAGACTCAAGTACATATTAGCTTTGCTTACTTCGCATTCCCGATGTTTGACCTTTGAAACATCATGAGCTCACGATGTGGCAGCTAGAGTCAGATAGATAACAAACCTATCCAGGAAACTAAGGAGGTAAAGCAGAGTGAAAACAGGCAGAAGTCTGCGGTCGACCTTGCGCAAAAGTCTGTGATCCTCTACGGAAATCTCAGGCTGGTCCTCCTCAACCACGTAGTTCTTTTCCGATACAGACATAGTAAGAGCGTGACTGGTGAGCACAGGATAGCATTTTGCACCTACACGAACTTATACGTTGCAGCAACATACGCAACTGATGGGCAAGATGGCGTATTGGAAAAGCTGTGTTAAGGGAATAAAGATATCATAGCATAGCTCATTTCCACGAACTCTGGTCAGTCTCACCACCATGATTCGGACACGGCTGTGGTACCTGAGAGTATACATAGACAATTTGGGTCAGGTGATATGGTCGTCACGGCGACACGCCTGTAACGCGGCACTGTCACAAATCAAGCACTTACGCTCGTTCATATATATCAACATAACCAGCCTGAGTGCTGGATCTACTTCTCACCAGGTTTACAGTGCTTCAAGTTGTCCTCTTTGTTCGTACTATGTAGTGTCCATCTCGTGTTTGCGTTGTATGTATGATCATTGATCTAATGTTGTCTTTCAGACGCAATGTGAAGTATTATCTCACTGTCTAGCGGCAGGCTCGACCCCATCTTGTATCGACAATCGCAGTCTCTGTACTAATATCAAGCTCCATACTTACCTATGCCAGTGTCAAACTTCAAGCTTCAAGGCCCACTTGCATGCTGCGCATCCAGCATAGCACATGCTGCGGCTCGGCCGCGCGAAACCTCACCCACGCCGCGTGACAGCTACCACATGCCTTACCACTTCAACTGTCGCAGCCTTCACATGCTTTAAGTGAGTAATCCTGGAATCCGTGACTCTTTGCTCGCCTCTCAGACATTAAAACATAGATGTTCCGCACATCGCAACGGCTCCTGTTACATATAGGATTAATATTGTGTCACTGCGCACTCTGCCTCAAATGCTCCATCCCTCCCTCGACTCACAGGAGCTATTTGGTCTCTGCATGCGGCACAGCACAAAATATGTGCCGCACCAGGGTACCTGAAGTGCCAGTCCTTCTACATGAACTTGAAGCGAGGAGAATATCACCTGCCCTGTTCATTAGGTCTCTAACTTGTGTGATTGACAGCGTGGTTCTTTAGCGATAACTCTGATGCTATATCTTCGGAATCTGCAAACGAGTTATCCGAAGTTGTAGCTCCTTCGCTCCCGATGAAGAGGGCTGAAGAATGTGCGCCGTTAAACGTGTCGACGTGCTTTGCAGAGGGTCCATAGAGGGATGAAAAGAAAATAGACATTGACTGGTGTAGCTAGTGATATGTCCCTATGATGAACAAAACAATGAAGGAATAGTTATGAATTTGCACAATCTGATTTGGGATGAATAGGAACACTTCTGGTGCGCGTCAAAATAGCTACCCCGCCAGACCAACGATCGTGGAAATTACCTTCCTCTTACGTCTCAAGTATTGGCCTGTGCCAAGTCGCGCAGTACTAAGTTCGTCACGAGCGGGTCATCATGGAGGGTCTCTTTTTCAACGTGGGTATACACTATCGACACGTCCTCTAAAGCTAATGGAAGCGCACCTTCTAGGTGAACAACGGATTTCTAGAGGGAATCGTCCGAGGCTACAAATCTGGCATACTCACTCAATCTCACTATGCCAGCTTGACTCAGTGCGAGACATTGGAAGGTCAGGAAGGGAGAAATAAGCCAATCCTTGCTCACGCGCGCTTGACATAGATTTCAAAACGCAGCTGTCCGCGACTGACTATGGAAACTTCCTCGCGAACGAGCCATCCCCGCTGTCCACCTCAACTATAGCCGACAAGGCAACACAGACTCTCGTGGATCACTTCAACTTTCTTCGCAGCAATTCTGTTGAGCCTCTGAGCAAGTTTTTGGATTACATCACGTATGTAATGATCAATTATATGTTCTTGCGCTCATAGTTTGCAGGTATGGGTACATGATTGACAATGTCGTCCTACTCATAACGGGCACGCTCCACGAGAGGGATACGCATGAACTTCTCGAACGATGTCATCCACTAGGCATATTCGATACCATGCCCGCATTATGTGTGGCAACCAACGTAGAAGAGCTCTACCAGAGTGTATTGGTGGAAACGCCTCTAGGTATTTGTCCTGGTACGACCCCGACCCCAGATACTAAATACCATGATCAGCGCCCTACTTCCGCGATTGCCTCTCTGCTGCTGATCTTGATGACATGAACATCGAGATTATCAGGAATACCGTCTACAAAGCGTATCTCGAGGATTTCTACAACTATGTCTCCACTATTGGTTCGACAACTGTAGATGTCATGCACAACATTCTCGCCTTCGAAGCTGACAGACGAACGATAAACATCACCATCAATTCCTTTGACACAGAGCTCACCAAGGAGCAGCGCGCCAAACTTTTTCCTGCCATTGGGCGATTGTTTCCCGCAGGTAACAATGCTCTCGCCAAAGCGGATGACATAGACCAAGTTCGTCAAGTGTGCGATAACGTTGGCGAATATCGTTCATTTTTCGACAACTCAGCATCAGGCCAGAGCAACGATCTTGGGGACTTTGGAGTAGCTGCACAGTTGGAGGATCGTTTCTTCCGCATGGAGGTACACCTTAACAAGCTGGCTTTTCTGCAGCAGTTCCAGTATGGCGTGTTCTACAGTTATGTGAAGCTGAAGGAACAGGAAATCCGAAACATCACATGGATAGCAGAGTGTATTGCGCAAGATGCGAGGGACAGGATGCATGATTTCATACCGATATTCTAAATGACACCACCTATTCGTACACTTTCACCTAATATTCAGTCCGAGTCATTTGAGTAGCATACGAATGTTGGTTGTTCAAGCATATCCACTTTTTCCAGGGACAATTGCGAACGCGGGATCCCCCTTCGCAGACATCTTCAGCACATCTTCAACAAGCTCTTCTGGCCGTTCAGAGGCAACAAAATGGCCTCCTGTCTTATGATGGAACTCGATTACAATGTTGTTACCCTGCGGAACTACCTGCAATTTCATGTTAGCTTCGTGGCAGCAAAGCTAATCGACTGAACGCACGCTGAGGGGAAGACCAGGAGCTCTTTTGGATAATAATTTCAGCCAGGACATATGAAATTAGGACATGTCTGCGCGTTGTGACGGGAATTTTTTGTATATGATGTCAGGGAAGTTGGCACAAGCGATATAACGGTGCAGAGTTGCCCATGCGCCAATACGTCCGAGCATCAGTCGAGAACCCGAAAAACAGTGAGTTCTGACTCTCGCAGCTACAATAATGAAGGTAGTCGCTTGTGATATATCGTACATGGAGTATCTAGGGTGAAAGGTGAACATAAGTCGGATAATGGCATGAATCTCGTGGTATAGCCACAGATCATAAATGCAAATATGCACTATAATCACCGTCAACTTTTTCAAGATGAAATCGTCGACAGAGACATTGAGCAGTGACTAGTGACCCGTGAGTGAATAGCACGATCGAGGCACGCATTCGCATCGTACTGTATTGTAGGCTGGAATAGGAAGTGGATTGTGTCTTCGATGTTTGAGCCAGGGAGGGGTGTTGACGGTAAGTATCCGAGTCCTCGTTGATGCCATCAATGAGTGAATGAGTGAAGGCGCGCAGGCCTGTCTACAATCGAGCGACCACTGGCAGGTCCCGGTATTGCAAAAGAAAATCCTTCTATAGCGGGAAAGATCTGTGATACATATGGTGAGTAAATATTACTGTTTCATCCACGCACTGAGCTAACTAGGGAGCTACTGCACGTACAGTAGTCCTATGTGGTCATTGAAAGGAAGTTCTCCAAAAGGGAAGTTCGGGGAGTCGTGTACTAAGCGACTCTCCGAAGCATTTGTCCAATGGCAATCCCAAGCAATCCTTTCGAAAATGGCCAAAGTGTGAAAACTAGAGACGACAGCACAACATTTTTTTTTACCATTGTGACTATCATGATGATAGGCTCGACCGGTCCGCATCTGAGTTCGCAGGATCAAAGGAATCATAGTATGGGCGGCGATAGATGAAGTCATGGCTGTATTTTCTCATGAACTGGGCATCTGGAAGGGTAACATCGATAGGATGGCCTTGCCTAGGTGAGCGAGCGTTCGTAAGTCCTCTAAACATTTCTGGCGGTGTACGAAGTCCTATTGCCTTTTACGGATATGCGTGAATGATCACGAGTTCGGAGTTCAGTTCGACACAACTCTTTGACATCGACAATCATCCTCGTGCGACGTGAGGTAGATCAGATTGGCCAGGTGACCCTTGTTCTCGTCACCTCAATTGTTCGCAACTCCGCATGTGGGGTAAATAAAAGACTGTTGGCTTATCATTTCATTTCCTCGCTATAAGCGACTCGTGGGGCCCGGTGAGTACGTGATTTTCACATCTTTGTCAAGTTCGTGGCTTCTGGAGTCCGGACCTCTGTTTTTTTTTTGCTCCAGGCCCTGTTGTTATCAGCGATATTGTGTGCATGGAAGTGCTCCTCCACAGATTCTCGAGTCTACAGTGTCAATATTAATCATTGTTCACACCAATGTATGATAATCAGGCCCAGGCTCATATGTTTGCTATGCCACCCGCACTGTGCTGATTTGGCGGCTTCTGTCAAATCATTGTTGCTGATTACAACCAACCCTCCCGTCTCACAGCCTTGTCCCGTTCGAAGCTTTTACTACACGCGGTGCTAATAAAAGTGTTTAGACCAAGTTCTCTGGTAGCTGATGAAACTCGATGAACCTTTACATCTTCTTTAGGCTACTATCCTTGAACGTTCATCACAATATATCTCGCGAGCAATAGCGGATCTAGCCAATTAGCTGCTCTGGGGTAGGGCATAATATCTATTCGTTGATCGCCAACCCAGTACTACCGTTTCTAGTGCACTGGGCGAGGATAAACACCACAGCCCTTGAGAGGCAATTTTCAACGCAGACGAGATGAGTATAATAACTAGGTGCAATGACTGAGATATTCCTCCATGTGGTGTCTAAATGCGTTTCATTTCTTACCAGCTAGGTTCGATATCTTGATCTTTTCAATGCACTGCATTGTTGTGGTCATGCTCTTGACGTGATACATATCAACACCAACATCAGGCTGTCTGCGTACTGTATGTAAAGCTGTACTTGCCAGCAATCTGTCATTATATGACCAGCGCTAGGGGTGCTATACATTACTAGAATTTGTGAGCTAGTTTATCCTTTTCATCTGTAGAGAGTTTCAGCTTGACCCACGTTTGAGCCGTACGTCCCAAAGATATTCTGCAGCTAAGTCTCACGGTTTTTGTCCTGTTGTTTCGTTGTAAGTATATGATCTTCAACCTGAGACACATTCGCTCATCTTGCATCCGGAGCAGGCCGCAGCCTTGCCATCCAATTGAGGCCCTTGAAGTTTGGATCACCAACAGCACATGCCACTGTATTGATACACGGCGAGAAGCAGGGGAGGTATACCTAACGGTGACTCGTTCGGGAATAATTGGATTTAGGGAACCAAAGGCATGCGATATGTCTGGACAGGAGAAGAAGGTCCCCAAATAGGATGGCTAAGGAACACTTGGCCGTCAGGATTCAGGAAGCGCAGAAGTATCATATGAATCAAGGTACATTCTGAATAGGATAGCTGGTGATACCTGAGAAGCTGCTTTGCAGCCCTAGCATGAGTCTTGATACAGGGAAGACTGTATGTATATACTTATTACTGACCGAGAAGCTGCTTTAGCCCTGACACAGTATCGATACTCAGAAGCCTGTATGCATACTATTGTGGGGATGGGGTCCTCACTGACTATCTTGTTACTATCACTGGTTTGTATTGAACACTGACGTTCCCACAGGCTTCCTCCCCGCACATCAGCCTCTGATATCGTCGGCACACAGCAGGGGTCACCTGCGCTCTCTTTCGCACAGCTCCCGACTCATACTCGGACGTGTTTGCGCACGAAATTTATACCGCTTCCGCATCAGTGAATTCATGAGTCCTTGATTTTGTAGCCGTGGGAAGTATAAGATGATATCATTTTGCTACGGCTGAATATACCTATGTATACAGCAATAAATATTAGTTATCGGTACATAGCCATGAATCTCTGAAAATTCATTTTACCATGAGGAGTTCGCAACAAGATTACAACATTGCGCCGTTGCAGCAATCAATATGCAATAGCATGGTTAAGTTATATTTGTTGACTCATGCCATGTTCCCTCATTTATGTTTTAAACTACCAAGTGATATAAGACTTTATCGTGGAAAGAACCGTTAGCACTTGTAACCTAATTTATATTCTTATGAGAGCTTCAATCAGCGAGGTATGATAGTGTAATTAGGTACCGTTTGTTGAGCAACATCATATTACCTCATTTATTTTTGACTTACAAAACTATATAGATCGGTTCAAATATTGCGTGAATTACAATGTCATCCAAAATCATGCACGTGACTATCACCTCAGCCTCAAATTTTACCTTAGAATTTTCGGACAACCTCAAATCATGTGACCAGCGCAAGTGGTTGAAATTGATTTGTCATTGTTTGCGCAGGACGGAAATTTACACGCAAGTTCCTTTCAATCCTTCTTTCACCGCTACTACCACCACCTCTCGACTCAGCATCTTCATTCCTCCCATTTGTGGTGGTCCCTCCCTGGCCTTTTCCTTGTGGTACCTCCTTGGCCGTTCGTGGTGGTTCCTGCCTGGCCGTTCGTGGTGGTTCCTCCCTGGCTGTTCGTGGTGGTTCCTCCCTGGCCTTTCCTCATGGTTCCTTCCTGGCCGTTCGTGGTGGCCCTTCCTTTCCTCATGGCCCTTCCTTTCCTCGTGGTTCCTTCCTGGCCGTTCGTGGTGGTCTGTCCTTCCCTCATGGTTCCTTCCTCTGGCCGTTCATGGTGGTCCTTTCCTTTCCTTTCCTCGTGGCTCCTTGCTGGCCTTTTTTCGTGGTTCCTTGCTGACCTTGGTCCCTCCTTTCATTCATCTCTCCGCTATCTTTTCCTGTTTTCTTTTTGTCCTGTAACTACATATGTAGTATTTAAATATAAATAAAATTAATTTGCTTCACAAAACGAGTGCTGAGGATGAGAATAATTTGGTACTGGTGACAAAATGACAGGTTGTTGTAGGCAATCTGTCATGCTGGCGCTTTTGGTAGTTCTGTCTAACTTACTCCAGGTAGTATCATTCTCGCAGATATCATGTAAATTTTGCAATTAGATAAAGCATTGTAAAGCATTATATTTTCACGTCAATTATTTGATGCTTCGGAGTTGTGAACCTCCCTTTCGTTATGGCATTTCATAACATTTTATACGATAATCAGGGACGCGTCTTTCCTCTATAAGGTCAAACATAACAATGTGATTGTCGATAGCAAAATTATGCTAGTTCTTGCGATTATGTACTATATATTGTTATTTATTGCTATCTACTTTCCTCACGGGTTCACTGATGCCGAGCCTCTCGCTTATGCGCCAACTTCTCCAACATCGTATACAAAAAATCCCGTCACGACACCCAGTCATGTCCTAATCTCATATGTCCTGGCTGAAGGCCCTTATATCGATAAAAAGGAAAGCCCAAGGTGCACGGTGTCTTATGGAAGTACTGTCAAAGATAAGATTACCGCATTATTATTTTAAAATGACGATACAAGAGATAAGTCTCCGATAGACGTTTCCCAGCGGACGAAACAAAAGGTTAGCTCTTCTTTGTGCAGCTATTAAACCACAGGATGCACCAGGATGTACTAGTAACTCCCTCACTCGCACTTCGACCACCATGCCATCCGAAACCCCCTTTCAAATCAACATCCCAGACGAGAAACTCGGGATCCTTCGTGCTAAACTTGAGCTCGCCACTTTCCCGGATGAACTTCAGGACATCGGCTGGAGGCACGGCGCACCTTTGGCAGATATGAAGCGGCTCGTGGAGAGGTGGAAAAACGGGTACGATTGGCGCAAATATGAAAAGGAATTAAACCAAGAGCTGCCGATGTTCACCCGCGACATCGACGTGGATGGTTTCGGCGCGTTGAACATTCACTATGTTCACAAGAAGAGCGAAACTGTTGACGCCATTCCGCTGTTGTTTTGTCATGGATGTAGGTCTTATCCACGCTTACCGACATGTTCCTGACATTAGCCAGGGCCTGGAAGTTTCATAGAAATCAGGGGAATGTTACCCCTCTTGACTGCGTCGTCTCCTAAACATCCTAGCTTCCATGTTGTGGCGCTTAGCTTGCCTGGTTTTGGCTTTTCGGAGGGTGCTCACAGACCAGGCTTTGGTCTTGATCAATATGCTGAGGTATCCATTGTTCATCGCACATCCTAAGCTCCTAAAATGTTGACTAAGGTATCTAGGTAACCCATAAACTCATGATTGCTCTCGGGTACAACGAGTATGGCACGTCGCCATTGTCATTATCTTCTACAGTGAATTTGCTCATTTTCTGGCAGTGACCGAGGGAGGCGACTGGGGTTTCCTCGTGAGCGACATTTCACAAATAGATGTAATTAATCGCTAATATACTCTCAGATCACTCGGAGAATGGCTGCTAAGTATGGTGGAAAGCATGTCAAGGCATGGCACACCAACTTTCCGATGTATGTCCTTTTCTCGGTCACTGCTCGCCCATCAATTTATCTCATGTTTAACTAGGGCCGACCCGCCGACCTGGAAATCGCCCCTGTCTTTCTTGTCGTACCTGCTAACCCCTTATTCTGCAGAGGAAAAGGCAGGACTTGAGCGCACTGCGTGGTATCGCGACAAATCATCCGGCTACTTTGTTGAGCAGAGCACCTTCCCACAGACACTCGCTTACGGTTTTACGGACAGCCCTGTTGCACTGCTTGGTTGGTTTTACGAGAAATTGGTCATCTGGACCGACGACTACAAATGGACTGATGACGAAGGTGGCAGCAGTCAGTCACACTCCCCAATACAATACTCACCTGCTTTTGAAACAGCTCTGACGTGGATTTCCATATACTGGTTCTCCCGTGCTGGTCCCGGTGCTGCCCATCGCATTTACTCCGAGGTGTATGGCGATTTCTACAACTTGGGTCGTACTAGTTACCCCACTATTCCTATGGGAGCGTCATATTTCCCAAAGGAGCTCCTGCTCTTACCCTCGGCGTGCGTTTTATCAATCAGCTTGGCTGCCACGAAACTGACATGAGATCGTAGGTGGCTGCGCAGGTTGAATAATGTTGTGATCGAGTCCCATCATAAGTCAGGAGGCCATTTTGCTGCCTATGAACGGCCGGAAGAGCTTACTGAAGATGTGCGAAAGATGTTCGCGAAGGGGGGTCCCGCGTTCGCAGTTGTCCCTGGAAAAAGTGGATATGCTTGAACAACCAACATTCGTGTGCTACTTGAATGATTCGGACTGAATATTGAGTGGAAGTGTACGATAGGTAGTGTCATCCAGAATGTTGGTATGAAATCGTGTATCCCGTCTCGCGTAATACCCATGTGATAATTCGAATTTCCGGTTCCTTTAGCTTCACATGATTCACGGTACTAGATCAGATTGGCCAGGTGATAGTTGTTCTCGTCACCTCAATTGTTCGCATCTATGCAGGGTCAGAGACTTGATATTGACTCATCATTTTCTCGCTATAAGCGACTCGGGTACCGTTGCCCAGACGTATCAGGTTGTTTTTGGAATTTTCAATTTTAGTGTGAGATACTTTTACGCCGTTTTACCGTCACGTGACGTCCGGATTCGGCCGGATTTCTGGAACCCTTCTGCTTTTGGGCGGGCAAGTCTTTGCATGCCACTTTGCATTCTTTCTAACCAAACATTAGTTTAGATCTACTATTAAGTCATCTGTCGTTCCAAGGATTCAGGTCAATAATAGTGAAGACAAGAACTTCGAGGACAGATATTATACATGCCATAAAGGCATTTATAACAAGCGAGAGGGTCACAAGGAGTCTGATAGGTAAGAGTCTCAGTCTCTGGAAACAGAACTCTTTATTAATGAAATGTGTACCTGATAGGTAAGACTACGTTGTGTCAGCATATGTTTACGATAAGGTATGGTATAGGTACTCACGTCTCAGTCTCTGGAAACAGAACTGAGATGCTCGTCTGCACGGGTGCTAGACTTTATACATATTAGAATGAAACTTGATACATGTGCAGCTTCAGGCCCGATGTCAGCTCTCCCTTGTGCCTGCCCTTTCTCCCCTTGTGCTTGCACTCTCTATTTGACATCTCATGCCTCGCCATCAGCTCTCTCGGTCTTCTTCAACTTGGACGATTTGGACAACAACAAGCCATTCAACAAATCCTAGCGGGTGAAACCAAGATAAAGACTGTTGTAAGTCTTTCCTGCTGTACTGTACTGCAAACAGGCCTTCGACAGCATGTTTTTCAGCTCCAAAGGATGATCATAAAGTGAGACAGACAGCACGAGAGTAGTGTTGAGAGGCACGTCAGACACGTCAGATTAGGTGCAAGCACATCGTTTCTCAGACATTTGCTCATCATTGGCCGAACATCATGTCAAAAGGTCTCAGATTAATTTGCATTCATTCCTGCTCTACCCGCACATAAAAACAGTCTCTCATAGAATTAGGCATCTCAGTCTTCCTCCCGGATACTGAGATGTAAGTGCTATTACCTTCATATAACATACCAGCTACTAACAAAGACTTAGTACATATTTGTTCTAGGTACTTATAGCACCTGGATTCTTCCTCCCAGATACTGAGATTACATATTTGTTCTAGCTCTCATCTCAGCCGTGTGACCCCATCTAAGAAACCTACAAGTAGAGATAGGTGTTTAAGTGTGTCAGCTCTTGGGCCAGGTGAAATTGATGTGTGTATGGTTGTGACAGGCCTGTGACACTGTAACAAATTCTAAACAACTTTGGATTTTAGTTAATGATCAACATATGAGTGTCTGCCTACATGTGT
Source organism: Suillus fuscotomentosus (assembly GCF_016647785.1). Lineage (NCBI taxonomy): Eukaryota > Fungi > Basidiomycota > Agaricomycetes > Boletales > Suillaceae > Suillus > Suillus fuscotomentosus. Next base: position 115,976 of record NW_024539516.1, on the reverse strand, counting down.
ACAGGCTCTATAGTGCTGTATTCACTTCTCACCAAATTTGTGGTGCTTGTCAAGTTATCCTCTGTCCACACTACTAGTATGCATCTTTCCTGTAGCATCTGCCTCACACTGACAATAACTAGTGCTGCTGTGGTCCAGTCCTGAACCATGGTTCGAACCGGACTTTTTGGTCTGGTTCTCCTGTGGTTTGGTCCACGGTCCAGGTGTCAGCCAGAACTGGACCATAATATGGTTCTTGGTTCTGGCATTGGGCGAACAGTTCAACTTTGGTTCGGACCGGTCCCGAACTGTTCCGAACTGCGAACCAAAAGAAGCTTGCCACATTGTTGAAGCGTGCTTTGACACTTCCTTTGATGATCCACTTCAGCCTCAGGGATTCTCAAGCTTCAAGATTTACTTGTTTCTATCAAATGCAGAGGCCCATTGACAAGGTAAGTCATGATATGCACTGTTCAAACAGACGAATCAGACCACACATCTCATTGTGCAACTCCTCCTGCAAGCCCATCATCCCACTCCCACGAAATCACTGCCTCCACCCCTAAAATCAATGCGCCGACAAAGACAAAGGCAACCAAAACCACTGAGTTTGAGGTGTTAGGTGAGTGACTTCATCTTCAATTATCTTGTGCCCATTTTCTCATGCTTGCTCTCTCATACCTGTCCTCTTGTGCCCGTTCTCTTGTGCTAACTCTCTCCCACCTGTTCTCTCATGCCACGCCCCATCTTTCATGCCCTCCTACTTCTTGATATTGAGACCATTGACCGTGGCACCACAACAAGTCCTACCTATGTTTTTTTTTGCTCATTGTAAATAAATTTGGTTCAGTTCATGTTCGAACCTGAAAATGACTGGACCTGACCATTCTGAACCATTCACCAAGGTCCAGTTCGAGGTTCATCAAGTCTGGTAGAACCAAACCTAGGTCCAGTTCTTGGTTCTTGCTCGACCCTCTGTGAACCAGACCGAACCAGACCACGGCAGCACTAACAATCACAACCTGCATTCAGTCTTCCTGAGTTGATAGAGGAAGCCTCATCCATCCACACACACACACACACACACACTGATCCGTAGCACAACCATTTAAGACTCACAGACATTTCACCACCCCCACACACACACATGCACACAAACTAGCTTCAAAGTTCTGTCTCTTAGCACTAGCACTGTCCTCCTCATAGATTTGTTTGTTTGTCATGGATTCACACGCAGCTGGCGGGACTCGACAAGATAATTTGATTTGTTTGGCAAATCGTTCGTCGAAAGGAACTCAAAACGTAGATTGCATTGGCCGGCAATGAGAAAGAATGCAAAGCGGCACACAAAGACTTGCCCGCCCCCAAAAGCAGAAGGGTTCCAGAAATCTGGCCGAATCCGGACGTCACATGACGGTAAAACAGCGTAAAAGTATCTCACACTAAAATTGAAAATTCCAAAAACAACCTGATACGTCTGGGCAACGGTACTCGGGACCTCAGGCCCGTGCGGTGAGTTCCACATTCGAGAGTTCGTCGTTCCTGGACCGATATTAAACTTTGTCCTCAAGGTTCGAGCAGCACGAGATAGACTCTTGGCATTGTATGAAACCATGCTGTCAGAGGTCTGTCTTGCGTGATTTTACTAGTGAAATTAACATCTGATAGGCACAACAATGGGAACGACCATATTACTTAGGCGAGCACAGAGAGTGGCTACAATGTCATGGGACACGCACCTCTGTGTTTGCGTTCTTCATCAATGTGCCAGAGCTTCCATCATGATCCAATCCAGATGGACTATCCCGCACGGTAGGTGGAACAACAATACGACGGTTCTAGGAGACACCTAGTGGAATGGGCTCTGCTGATGCGCACGCTGGACTTACGGTACAACCCTGGCTCTACTGCTCCCGAAACCATCTGATTCTGATAACTCCGCTCCAAACGCTGCCGCCCTCTGCCACCTAACTTCCTCTCCCTAGGGGTCCCCTACTCCGCTAGTCATGATGTACATAAAATCGTGACCTTCGCAATGAATTCATTACCAGGGGAAGTTTACTTGTTTTTAGACGACGGGACTGGCAAGGTGGCAAATTCGACGGCTGATGATGAAGAGTCGCGAGCAAACCATACTGATTGTGTCATAGTATACATGATATCGAAATTACATTGCCTGTTTGTACACTTTCACTCGATATTCATTCCAAACGCGAGGAATGCTAGTTGTTCAAGCATATCCAGTTCTTCCGGGGACAATTGCGAACGCAGGGCCCCCCTTCGCAAACATCTTCCGGATATCTTGAACAAGCACTTCCGGGTGTTCAGTGGCAGCAAAATGGCCTCCTGTCTTATGATGGGACTCAAAAACAACGTTGTTCGACTTGCGCAGCCACCTACAAACTCATATTAGCTTCAGCAAAGTTGATTGATAGAAACGCACGCTGCGGGCAAAACTATGATTTCCTTCGGGAAAAACGATGCTCCCATAGGAATAGTAGGATTTTGGCCTATATCCTCGCAATCGGCACGCAATTCAAAGTAAATGCGAAGGGAGGCTGCGGGTCCGTCGCGGGAGAACCAGTACAATGAGATCCATGTCAGCACTATTTGAAACAGTTGAGCGATATCCAGAAAAGCAATATTGCTGCTACCTTCATCATCGGACCAATTGTAATTGTCGGTCCAAAGGACCAGTTTCTCGTAGATCCAAGCAAGCAGGCCAACAGGGCTATCAGTGAGACCGTAACCGAGTGTCTGCGGCTGGGTGCTCTGTTCGCTGGAGTAGCCTTGTCCTTTGGTATGGAACCACGTGGTACGTTCGATGCCCGCTTTTTCCTCCATAGACCATGGGGTTAGCAAGAAAGACAAGAAAGACAGGGGCGATCTCCAGCTCGGTGGTTTGGCACTACATAGACGAGAATGAGTCGAGGTGTGTGCGGAGCGAGAAAATGGCCTACATTGGAAAGTTAGTGTGCCATGCCTTGTGATGCCTCCCACCATACACAGAAGCCATTCTCCTAGTAATCTGAGGATATATTAACGATAAGTCAGGTCTACTTGTAACATACGACTCACAAGGCCACCCCAGTCACCTCCATGAGTAACTGTAGGAGAAATGAATAGATTCGTTGATCCACTTGAGGAATTACTCAGTAACGTACCATACTCCTTGTACCCGAGAGCGACCATGAGTTTGTGAGCAACCTGGGTACACAGTCAATATGTAGAGAGATTAGAATTTGTTGTAATGAATAGTAGTCACCTCAGCATACTGATCAATACCAAAGCCTTGTTTGCGGGGAGCCTCCGAAAAGCCAAAACCGGGCAAACTAAGCGCCACAACATGAAAACTAGGATGTTCAGGGGCCGATGCAGTCAGGAGGGGCAAAATCTTCCCGACTTCCAGGAAGCTTCCAGGCCCTAGTTAAGGTCAAAATATGTTGGTCTGTGAGCATGCAAATTGACCTACATCCGTGACAAAACAACAGCGGAATAGCGTCAACGGTTTCGCTCTTCTTGTGAACATAATGAATATTCAGCGCGCCGAAACCATCCACGTCAATATCGCGTGTAAACATCGGCAGCTGCTCGTTGATTTCTTTTTCATATTTGCGCCAGTCGTACCCGTTTTTCCACCTCTCTGTGAGCCGCTTGATATCCGCCAGAGGTGCACCATACTTCCACCCGGCATCGTCCAGTTCATTCGGGAAAATAGCGAGTTCAAGTTTAGCACGGAGGGTGGTTAATTTCTCGTCGGGGACGTCGATTTGGAAAGGAGTTTCAGATGACATGGTTGTCAAAGCGCAAGTGAGAGATGTGTATCTGGCTGTGGTTCAATAGGAGGTACTCCATAAGGAAACTTCCCACAGACCTTGCCAAGGTCACTATTAGCACTGAGGTCCATCATCATTATTAAACTGTCTTCTGTGGTGTTCGGTACATGACACTCCAAATTGAACCGTTCGAGTCATAACTTATAAGCAGCGTTCGACCATCCGGGTTCCAGCCGCATCTAGGTTTTGGTAATTAATCGGTCGCTCCACGGATTCAGTGGCTGTCGTACTTACCGCCATTCGCCCTCAGTTGACGGTAAGATGTATTCTTACTGGCCAGAAACAAAGTAGAAAGTTGACTCGTCTACTTCCTTACCTCGCACTGTTGCAACGCGGCAGGAGTATATGAATATTGTCCTTCTTGTTTCTCATAGTTGTGTGCCAACAATGAGAAGTTGCCTATTGTAGGTGAGGTAACACATCACGGAGCTCGGGTTGCATGAGTGCAGGTGTCACGCTGACCCAGCCGGTTGCCTCCATACACACCGGTACAGTAGTGATCTGTCCTAATAGCATAATGCATGCCAACATCGAAAGATATGATAGCTTCCTCTCAAGCCTGCGTGCACCACCGTCAAGCACATGGACCGAAGCTCAGGAATCCGCAAGTATCTTTACAGATCTTGAGTTTGACGCATGGCTCAGGTTTACTCTGCTAGGTTTTGCTCGAGCCCTACACATACATCACTGCCAACACGGGGAAAAAGACCACAGAAATGATTGTCCAAGCCTTCAACCTCTGGCTTAATGTTCCTAAAGACAAGCTTGCGGTCATCATCCGTGTTGTCGGTCTTTTCCATAATGCCGGTCTCTTGTACGTCTTTCCAAGAGTTATCGAACTAATTCCAACACTGACTAATTTTTATATCTACAGGGTAGATGACATCGAAGACGGCTCTCAGCTGAGACGTGGGATTATAGGCATGTCTGCTATTAGCGATATCCGTGAAGGGGTTATTGATAGCTTCCAGTCGCGCATAAAGTATATGGCATTCCCCGTACCATCAATGCCGCCAATTACGTCTACTTCCTAGCATATCAAGAGTTGTCCTCTCTGAGGCCCAAAGTGCAGCGTCGCGCTTGTGATTCTAGTGCAGGTCCAGACAGTGGGCTCAGGGACGACAGTTCCACCGCCGAGAAACCCGAACGCCTCATTTCCGTTCGCGACCTGGACCTTGTAATGAATGGTATGCCATCTGTGTCACCATTGTTTCATAGACAGTCCTGACATAAAGACGAGGATAGCCGAGCTCATATCATCCCACCATGGACAGGGATTGGACATCCTCTGGCGTGATACCCTCCGCTGTCCCACAGAAGATGAGTATGTGCAGATGGTAAAAGACAGTAGGTCGTCGTCATTGTCTATAAGAAACCATTTTGAACATGGCTACTCAGAAACAGGCAGTCATCTGAGGGCTGCTGCCAAACTCATGATGGCATGTGCTACGACGAACACGAATGTGTGAGTCTCAAATGGAGTCTTGATTTTTCGCAGATTGAACGACTCCCGTCCTAGTGACTATGTCCCTTTGTCCAATCTCATTGGGATTTATTACCAAATCCGCGATGACTACATGAATCTCCAGAGCGACGAGGTTGGTCTCCAATCTAATTTTTTGGAGACATGAACCGAATATTCTCTCAGTACACAGGCACAAAGGGGTTTGCAGAAGATTTATCTGAAGGAAAATTCTCTTTCCCTGTTATTCACAGCATCTTCGAACAGCCTGAAAACCAACTGATCATGGGTGAGTTCAAATATGTCGACTACCACCTCATTTGATTTCAATGATATTGTCAGATGTCCTACACAAACGTCCCGAGACTCCTACCCTCAAGCATCGCGCTATCGAGTATCTCAGAACCACCACCAAGTCGTTTGATTACACCCTAGCAGTGCTTCATAAGTTGGAGCAACAAGCCAGGGGAGAAGTTGAGAGACTGGGCGGAAACCCAATATTATCTGCGCTTTTGGACAAGCTTCATGTCGATGCATGAAACATCATGCCCTTCTTGTGTACTGTATTGTCATGGCTTACTGGCTAAGTCGATCCTCGCGAGTGTCCTCATCATATGTGCCCGTTACTGCCAGTGGTAGTATGTACTATTGAAAAACTCGGTGACCTCGAATATTTCATTGGACTTTAGTTCTCAAATGTTTACAGGCTGCGGAGGATATCGTATGGCCAAACATTAACATCGCTGTGTCATACTGCTCCCTAGACAGACCATAAAAGGGCATGCAGCCGTTCCTTACTGTCGATGTTATAGCTAAAATCAGCTATTAGTGGACGAGAAATAACCTGCCAGTGTTGCCGGGGTGTGGTATGAGAGTGTATCACATCGACTTGCGTGTGGCTATTCTCACTATAATCCTTCAACTCGAAGGCACCAGCAGCCACGCCGGCAATAGCGGTCGCTCTCCCATTTTGGAGTTATTTTTGAACCAAACTTCCAAGTCGGTCGAGTTCTTCCGTGCGGGTCACCGGATCCGCGGGAGCAAGTCACACAGAGTGCAACTGTCTCAAGATGGCCGAGCAGACAACCCTTAGGACTCCAGCGTACTTTGCATGATACTCGTGCAGCCGGGATTGCAATAGGCCTTACGAACGTTCCTTCAATCGCCGTGGTATCGCATCTCTTCCACTAACATAGAGCTTTCACAATTGGACTCGTCGTTGCAGGGGCGTCAATGTGTTGATACAGGCATTGGATCACTCTTAGGCATGTGTACTTTTGGCTCTTCTCGGTCCTCTGATTTGTGGAGTTGTCCTGACCTCGCGTTACATCTGGTGTCTTAGCTGGTGAGTGGTCAGTGTGAATCGGCGTTTTTGGCTTCCGGCTGCCAAGCTGTCTAGGGCCTCGCGACTGGCGGAAGCATTTCGTTCGCATTCACGCAGGTTCATATTGAGGATCCGTCAAGACTGCGAAGCATCTGCTACAAGGAAACTGCTGTTCGATCTATGTCACATGTACAAATCATATATAATGTTCATGCCCTCCCCTATCGACATGTATATATGATACACATGTATGCTTCTACTTGTCGTCTATGGGATGGGTAATTGGACCGTTGTGTTCGACCACTGCGACGTTCTCCTGTCTTTTCTCCGGATCCAGAGTCCTCAGTACTCCCGTTCCTTTTCCTTTCATTCCTCTCAACCATCCACTGGTCCTGCACCGCTAAGGTCGCATCCTCCTTCACTCTTACAAGTGCACGTGCCTCCCAGTATTTCTGGTAGATTCTCGGCATCTATCACATCAAGTAGAACCTCTCTATAGTTCGAACCGAGAATGTCGACCTTCTCTACAGTCTCTTTTGCCAGCCAGGGCTTGATGATTCCCCAAATAAAGGTAAACGAGGATGGCGCGTTGATTATTAAAAGTTGACCCATTCTAAGACCATCAGTGAATCAATAGGACTAAAATGACCTTATAGGACGCACGTCTCGGGAAAATAATCCTGTGATATCTGGAATGAAGCTTGTGCCAATGACTTCACTTGCCAAAACTGTGATAACCTGGACGAACATCAGCTTATTGGCAGCTGGAAAGCGCCAACGACGAACCCAAACCCTTTGAGGTCCACAATTACGATCGATTGGTGAATATGCTTCCCTGCAGCACGCGATGCAGCTGGAAGTACTTCACGGGTAAGGGAATCGGCGTTTACAACAATAGCCTCCCAGTGCCTCTCCGGCGTGACATGCTTGTACAACTTCGGAAGGTTTAGCCCGCCAAAGAACTGGATGTTCACCGGTCGGCCTTTCTGCAAGGTAAGAATGTACCGATAATCATAGGTCAAGAACAGCATCAAGCACACCTTGTCTGTCTAAGATGGCCATCATGATTGCTGTCATTAGAATTCTCAGCAAAAGTTCTAGTGGAGAACTCACCTTATGGAAATACATAGACCAGGACTTGAATATTTCTTCCCGCTCAGGGTACTATAGGATAACGGAAAGTTTTCTTCACAACTACAATTTAGAGGGAAAGAAGGAAGGACGTACATCATAAGGATCTAGTCTGGCATATAACGCGTCTATCCCATCACCTCCGACGGTTTTCCGCCACTGTTGGCAATTCTGCAACATTTTCTTTGATTCAGTCAAATTGAACTTGCGTGCGCGAAGAAACCGACTGTAATGTGCACATCATGATACGGTGTTAGTTGAGTCAGGGCAGCGATGCTACATATGCCGAGAGCGGGGAAAAGGCTTACAGTAAGGTTGCGTCATCCGTCCCAACAGAGTCCCCTTCTCGAATGATTTCTTCATCAAATACTTGTTTGCGGAACACCTCCAACGTCTCCTTCTCTTCTGGCGTGAGTGACATTACTGTCATTGTATGACCGGAGTATGCCACAGATGAGGTATAGACTCGGAGACAAGTGGTATATAAGTACCAGAGAGAAGCCCCCGAGTCGTCTTCACATCGCCGCATCGACAAAGCAACCGAAGTCCCAGGCTATTGATGCAAACTTGACGACAACTACGATGACTCAAAAGATAAACGTTCCGATGCCTTCATATGCACACCATCATAGCCTTCGCCTGCTCTTTTCAAGTTCTCGGGATTGTTACACTGTGGCTTGTGCTTTGGAGCCATAGAAAAAGTTTCGGACTGAGATGGGAGGGTTTACGCCGGTGCCCAATCGCAAGCAGTTCCCCATACGACCTATTCAACGGATATCCAGGTCCTTATTTACCCATGCGTTCGCTTACGGTCACTCAACTATCCACCGCACTGTCGAGAGTGAGGTTGTCGGCGCCATATTCTGGGAGAGAAGAGAAGAAAAGCACAACAGCGAACATAGTGTATAGATATCTCTTCAAGTTGTAATGTGAATGTTCAGGGCAAATTCCAAAGCATGCTCATCTGGTTAAATGCCAGCAGCAGCTAGAATGCTATGATTGCAGGTGGAGGCAGCGACAAGATACTTTGAAGTAGTAGTCCTCCGGGCGAGCGAGAGCACTATTGCTATGCAGGAGTTGGTCCGGAATATTGGCAAGGTCGAGAACACCATACTATCCGGGGACCGTAATCGTGCCTTCAGGATAGCAACACACCTACATGAATACAGCGACAGTATGTGAATGAACTGTAAAGCCAGCTTGTAAATAGTGAATACGTAAGCAGACGCCTAGTGCTACATAGTAATAAGACACTTCATTTTCCTCTCAACACTCGATCTCACCTAGATTAGCCCATCACACCCACGTGTAGCTTTATTTCAGCACACGTAGAAATCAGACCAAAGCGAAATCTAAGCACCTATTTCCCTTATCACAATGTCGAAATTCGCGCCTCACCGTCGGTCAAACAACAACCCAAGAGCGAACTCTGCAACCGTTTGTCAGAAGTGCCTCGGTACAGGTGCGTGTTCTCATTTGGATGTTGTTGCAGAAGGGCAACTTGGACCAAACGAAATCATGCAGGACATTTCATATTCGAATGCAAGTCCACGCGTCCATACGTATCTCGTCCCTCGCGGACAGAATTACTTGAAAATCCAAAGTTACTTGCGAAGCTGAAGGCAGAGGGAAAGCCTTCAGTCGAAGTGCCGGAGGAATTTAGAACAAAGTACGGTGACCGACGACCTGACTTATACGATTGGATTTGGCTGATGCCCTGTTCTGTTACTTAGGAGTGGAACGGCAAACCGAATTTTAGAGTCAAAGGAGCAGGAACGACTGGTACTGGAGGAATCCAAAGGGAAATCCAAGGAGGAAGACGGTAGAGCTCGCAAGAAAGCGAGAAGGTTGTTTATAATTCACTTATTGTGTCTGCGTGGGCTGATTGTCATTTTGAACAGGTCTTCGAGGTCCTCCTCAGACACTTCGGACTCGGACTCGGAATCAGATTCAGATTCAGGGTCTAGCTCTAAATCATCTGCCAGCTCTACGTCAAGTTCAGATGCCTCACGTTCGATTTCCAGAGATCGCAGCAGGAAGCGACCAAAGCGGCGAGATTCATCTTCAATTCGTTCAGCATCTTCATCTCGCAGTAGATCCAGAGACTGAAAAATGATCATTCACCGACATAGTTTGTCTGTGCTTTTATTCGGAGCCTGTATTTATGTAGGGAACAAAATGTATGTAATGAAGCATGAGTGATTAATCACAAACGCCCACGAGACCAGTGACCCTCGTGTTCATCAACAATGCAACGATGAGGCTGAAATGCACGCAAGATCAGCAAGTATGAGCAAGTACATATAAATACTCACCCGTAAAGCCCCAGGACCTCCGCAAAGATCAGGATGAGGATCATAGACACAAATATTCGTTGCTCGTGAACATATGCCCGCACGCACTGCAACCAGTAGTGAGATTCATGCATACATTCATAGTAGTTCAAAAGGCCCACCGAATCTCCGACGAGGCCAATAGCATAGCCCGCAGCAATGCCAGTCATTCCACAGGAAATGCCCGCTCCCAGATGAATGAAGCCTGCAGCCAGGGGATAGTCTTTCGATGGGTTCACTACGAACCGGTCAATTCACGCAAATGTCATGCCAGGATTATATACTGACAATTTCCTGCGATGAGAACCGATACCACTAGTCCATACACCGCAATGATTCCTGCCATTACCACAGGCACAAGAGACTATATTCTGCAACGTGAATTAAAAGAAACCTGTTAGAGGGCTGCACTCGCCTTCATAATCAGTTCAGGTTTGAACGTCCCCAGGCCTGCAATAGCAATTCCAGCCTTTGCCGTTCCGAAGGCAGCACCAAGCGCTGTATTTGAGTGTATGAGATAACATTTGAGAGCTCAGAGTCATGGCGTACTGCTGAAAATCATCTATGGAGGACTGTTATGATGAACTGAACACGGCACTCCGACTGCAATGACTTACAGCTGAAGCGACACCTGCAAAGCCGAAAAATGGCGCATATGGCGGGCAGAGTTCTGCTGGCATTTCAAAGAAATGTTGTATATAGGCGGTCACTGGATGAGCGAAAAAAAAGAATCTGCGCAAACCAAGTACTTGGACGTGACAGAGGGCTACGCAGGCGAAGTACGAGGAGCTCGTATCACGTGACAGTTCGCATGCTATTATTCAAAGTTCAAATAGCAAGTCAATTTCAGACCGATATTGCAAGGACTAGCTATCTACGTGGTCTTTAATGTTTTCATTAGGAATACGATCTCTATCGTATGCATGCAATGATAAGTATGAGCACAAGTCAAGTCTAAGAAAGCAAAAGTAGGTGCCAGAGTCCAAACTACTTCTTTTTGACGGACTTGATACGAATTTGTTCATTACCAATGAAAACACCCTAAGCATGCATCAGTCTCTTTCCCTGTAATTTATGGTTGAAATATGCTCACCTTGCCTTTGTATGGTTCAGGTGGACGCCATTTCCGTATCCTTGCAGCAAAAAGACCAAGCAAGTGCTTGTCCGTGCAAAAGAGTGTGATCTTCGTCGGAGAAGGCACGTCTGCCTTGATATGGGCAGGAATTGGCACGTAGACGTTATGAGAATGTCCCAGCTTCATGTTGAGCCTCTGGCCATTGCCACCATTTGTCGTTCCTCTCGGGTCGTCCTCCAACGCAGCTCTGTATCCAACACCAACAAGATATATGGGAACAGTGAAGCCCTCCGTCATTCCGACGACCGCGTTATTTATGAGCGTCCGCGTAAGACCCCACATTGACCGCTGCTTCTTTACCTCTGCATCTTCTACGGCTATTGTCAGCACATTTTCTTGCGGATACGCGAGCTTCATGTATGATTCCAGTGGGACGGACGTTGAGCCAAGAGGTCCCTTTACTTGGAGCGAAGTTTGAGATTGGGTGATAGTGACATTAGGTGGAATTGGGATGGGTGTTTTTCCGATATGAGATATGTGCACACATGCACGAGCGGATGAGCTGAAGTGTCGTAGAGTGTTGCTCAACGCCGCCTGGCGTGGTATCATGACTTCTGGTTGCAACTTGTCTTTTACATAATTTAAGTTTCGACGCCACGGGACCTATATAATCGACTTCCTTATCTGGGTATACACATGTGCATGTGCATGATTCCCAAGCTCTGCAAGTTGTCCTATCGAGTTTAGGCAACACACGTAGCACGCTGTGACACGCCAGAAGATGACAGCCTGTGTTTGGCTTGGATCACACGCAACGAGATAAGAGCACAGTTTATCCTGGTCTATCCCAGGAATTTTGGTCCTCTTATCTCCAATTGCAGCCATTGCAATGACGGCGGTACGCTCTCAGCTTCATTTGAGATGGCTATATATTCGGCAGAATCCACTTCAACCCCGCACTCCACGTTTTCTCCTTCAGATAAAATGGCCAAGTATAATGATCCCGGCATTGTCACTGAGTCTATCAGTCTCAATAGTCAGGATGGCATCTCCCCCGTTCACCGAGAAGATAATATTATCCTCCAGAAACTTGGCTACAAGAGCCAATTTAAACGAGAATTTTCGGTATCAGGATTTCTTTTTTGCTTGCGCAGACCTGACTTTGTGACCCAGCTGCTAGAGACGATCTCATTCTCGATGGCTATCATGGCTGCATCTTGTGGAGTCACTACCGGATATTCCTATCCTTTGCTTTCAGGTCAGTAATACTCGGGGGCATGTACCAAAGCAGGAATTTGATTGCTATCCTTAGGAGGCCATTTTGCCATGGTATGGGCATGGCCCATAGCGTGCGCATTCGTCCTGTGTGTTGCTGCCTCGATGGCAGAGCTGGCTTCCTCCATGCCGTAAGTCTTTCTGATCACCATCGAATCATGTCTATGTAATGAACGACCTCCTACGGTAGAACAAGCGCTGGGCTGTACTATTTCTCAGCTAAAATGGCTTCGAAGGAACGGTCCGCTCTTGCGTCCTGGATAACCGGATGGAGTAACATCACAGGGCAAGTAACGTTGATTTGCTCCATCGATTTCAGTTGGTTTGTGTACATTTCGGCTTTCATGAATGACAAATTCATGCATGCCTTGTAGCACGGAACTCATCACTACAGCAATAGCAATGAGCACGGACGGCGCAGTGGTCTTGGGGTCGGGTGCAACATTTGGCATACTGATGGTCTCGTGACAAATCCACCATTTCTCTCTCTTGCTAATGAAACATCCAATCCAGGCTATCCACCTCACACAAGCGATTTTCTGCTCAGCCGGGACTCGTATTCTCGCCCGAACGACAGTTGTGACTATGGTGCTCATCCGTGAGTCGAAAGAGTAGGCGCTAAGTTGGTTTGGGCTCACAGCGTACTACGCAGTAACTACATCGATTGGGGCAACTATTTCCTTACTCGTTTGCTCCGGCGATCAGAGAGCCTCGTCGGTAGATGCGTGGACAAAGTTTGAGAACAATACCGGATGGAGCAATAGTAAGCGTGCCATGTCTACAAATACGTTTCTGCGACTGACATTGTTCAGATGTCTGGGCTTTCATTCTCGCTTTTACATCACCAATGTGGGCATTAACAGGCTGTGAGTAGCCTAGTATACTTCGAGAAGCACATACCTCACCATGTCTATCCAGATGACTCCGCTGCGCATATCGCTGAGGAAACCGCAGGAGCTGCACGTGCAGCACCTATTGCAATTTTGGTTGGGGTCCTCGGAACTGAGATCCTGGGCTGGCTTTATTACATCGGTGCTTCTTATGCTACCAACTCGGTTCCAGACATCTTGCAGTCAAAATTAGCGCTTCCTCTTGGCCAAGTGTTTTTGAATGTCATGGGGAAGAAAGGCGCCCTGACCCTTTGGTGCTCTATCATAGTGTTGCAGGAAAGTGCGTTTACGACCAAGATCATGCTTGGATAACTGACTCCCGGACAGTACCTTTGCGGATGCTCACAAGCTGTCGATGCCTCACGTGTCATTTTCGCGTTTTCTCGGGACAACGCTCTGCCTGGCTCGCGATGGTGGAAACGCATCAATCGCACGACGGGGAGTCCGGTTAATGCTGTATGGTTTGCGATGGTGCTCTCTGCCATTTGTGGGACATTAGTATTCTCTACAGCAGCATTTAATTCATTGGCCTCGTACGTCGAGCGATCTTCTCAAGTCATTATGCTAATACCGTTGCTTTGAAGGGCGTCTGTAATAGGTTTATATATCTCATACGTGACGCCTATCTACTGTCGTGTTACCTGGGGAAAGGACAAGCTACAGCCCGGCCCATTCAATCTCGGTTGGTGGTCTTTTCCGATCGGCTGGATAGGTATTTCCTGGGTAGCATTCATGGTCGTCATGCTGCTCTTTCCGTATACACAGACAGCAAACGTGCAAACCATGAGTGAGTGTTCTTTATAATTACAAGATCTTGACTTATCACAAGATGTAGATTACTCGATAGTGATCGTCATGGCCGTCTTTATATTTGCTGGAGGATCATGGATATTCTCGGCGAGACATTGGTTCACAGGACCCGTTCCGAATATCGATTGGCAGAGCGATTCATCGTCGTACTCGGAGAAACATAACACGGAGTGAAATAATCTGAGGATATAATTATACTAGGCTACCTGGTTATCTCCGGTCTTCATTCCGGACCAGCAAATAGCTTGTAGTCGTGTAATGTCATGACGGAGGGCATCGGTGACATCATATTCTCAAGATTCCTGCCACATCAGGGAGGTTATATACAACATATACAAACCGCGGGTGAAACAAGGAGTAAAGTGGAAACTACTGATATTATCCAGCGTGATTGAGGCTTGTCGCATACCTCCACATAGCTTCCATCAATATTGTCCCAACGTTGACAGCGTATATAGCTAGCCAAAGCGCCGTCACGGCGCGGCAGATCATGCTTTGAGAAGCAAAGCCTACTATCAACATCGCTGGGTGGAATGCATGAGGGACCAGAGAAAGCCTCGATTGATGGAACAACTCACCAAACATGAAACAACGCAGGGAAAAAGCGACGAAGAATATAGCCGTGACCATCGACAACAGATAGGACAAGACGAAGTAGCCGCCTTGCTCGAGTGGCTGATATACGGCTTTTCAGTCAACTTATAGCATTGCGCCATCTTTTCTATTGTCGATTTGCTTGCACCAGTGTATTTCGGATGTGTCGAGGAGGAGTAGCATTCAGATGATAATTTTGCATAGTTCTTGCGACGATTTGTGACCTTTCATAGTGGGGTGAGGAAGACGTTCGACACTAGGAAAAGTGTTGTTGTAGATTGTTGGCTCTGAGAGCAGGTGACCACCAACTTCACCGAATCGCTTAGTTTTTTCGCTGGTCATCTGCGTTCGATTTTTCTGATCAGTTTTGTCGCTTGGACCATGTCAATAACTTGCTTCGTTGTTGAGATAAAAATCATTCTTTGTAGGACTACATTTCGCACACTTTGTTTGGAAATTACCGCCTACCATTATGCAAATAGCTCGTTGCGTGCGAATCTAAGCTGACCGGTCTTTCTGACTTCACAGACAGCACTGATCTGCACAATATTTGGTGCCGGCTGCTACGAGTAATTGACAACCAGCTCTCCGGTCTCGAGTCGTGTCCCAGATTACGTCCACCAAACGCCACGTGCTTGCCATTTTGATGTTCGTAGTAATATCTCTCACCGCCAGCTTGCACGCGTGGCTTCTCTGGCCGAGTTCCTATGTCTGTCGTCCCTGGGAAGCACAGCTTTCAAAGAGCTTGTGAACTTCAGCCCGTCGCAGTCAAGTCGCAGTAAGTTATTTCCTCACAGTATTTGATATACAGTTGACGCGTATTATTGACAACTCATGGCTGCACGACAACCCCTGTTCACGTTTTATTTCAGGACACGACCACCCTTCGAATTCCCGATTTCGGAATACGGGCGCGCCCATACGGCTAACCTGTATAATTTGCAAAAGCTCCATAATAAGTATGAACACCGGTTCGACCCAGTAGGCAGTCCAGTTGGCTATTTTTCCTCCCTAGTAGACGTTCCTCTTGGACTCAAGTACTGTGCACTACGGGATCTTCGCCCTCCCTACTAGTAGGTATGGTACGTTAATTGCCTCACTATTTGTCCAACATACAATGTACCTTTATCCTCAACAATCCAGTACACAGCTAACTCATCGTATGCCACGGACTCAGCTGACTCCAGTGCACACATGTCAATGGTGCCGATTCCTTTCTGGTACTTTGCTCTCAACTATTTGCCTATAGTGTTCACCCAACATCATGTCCGCTCAGGGGCCAGCCAGATAGCTTGCAAGATATTCCTACTCGAGTGTGGACGATCACTTAGTCCCCTGCTTCCAAATATTGATCCGACGAGGCACTTATGACTCAGGTTGCATTACGTCTACAACCAACTATAACATCGTGGTTCTATATTTATACCGATGACATAATAGCCTCCGTTTTCAAATCAACTGCACCTGCGGAATCACAGCAACACCAGCTGATAGCGGTCCAGAAGGTCGCAAATCTGTCACCTGAGCTTAGCAGCCATCATCATTCAATAACCTTGGATGGACAATGTTCATGTGCCTATACAGGCACTTGATAGCTCAAGACGTCGCCGCAATGCGGTCTAACGAATCAAATTACAACAATAACATATTGTTGGATTGCAGTATGTTTTTAAGCTGCGGAGGTATAATTAGATTCGACTCATCAGTTTGTACGGTGTTCATTCTACACAGTAACAGGTGATCTAGCGCGGGGGGCAGCAGCTACTCACGCTCTTGAAAATTGCTGTAAGCCAACTTTTACTTACAGAACTCACTCAAATCTGATATTACTTACTGGGCAACTACCATGCAACGTGGCTGCGGCACCAAAGATCTTCGGCTTATAAACAGATCCATCTCCATACCAGTCTTGAACTCGGCAACCGTCAAATTTATCGCTACAGCGCCTGGGGCCAAATCTTGAAGATCTGTCGTCGTGGGTATTTTGTCAACTCTGCCGAGGCTTGATGTAAATGTAAATGTTCTACTACCGGTATCGCTTGGCTAATGATTGGATCCTATTGCATTATACAAGGCGGTCCGTCGTGTCCTGCATGCCCAAAATAGGCCTGAAGGCGGTAGGTGTAATTGACATGACAGCCTAGTTGCGTCTCGAATCATCAAGGCTTGTTCAGATGATCCGTTGCAACGCCCCCGGCCAATGACATCCACAAAACGTGCGGAAGACATGAAAGCGCATTCAGGTACTCCGGTCAGTCGCCAAGTCCCTTTGGGACTACCCAGCTTCGAAGAGCTCGTATCGCTAACGGATAGTGCCTTTGACAGGTAATCAAATTTTCCATTCTACAAAGTCCGTAATGCATTCGAGTTGATCGGTGGAGACCTATAGGTGGGAATCTACTGGATGTACCAGTACAGGGGATTACCGCCTCGTAGTCGATTATTTCGATCCACGAATCGGAAGTTATGCAGATCTACTCTCTGGTCCAGATGGTGATACCAGTACGGGGAATTACTGCCTCAGCCGATTATTTCGATCCACGAATCGGAAGACATGTAGACCAACTCTCTGGTCCAGAGGGCGATACCAGGATCACTACTTAAGCTGAAGGATGCAACGTATTTCGCTCATTATCCTCCTCCTATTGACTGGAGTATCGAGTCATGTTCCAACTCTATGTATTCATATGCCTTCTGGCATGCCTCCAGGGTCGTGCCGTGACTATTGGCCCAGTTTCTGACCTCGTCATTGCAAATGGTATTGTATCCCCAGACGGGTTCACCAGATCGTCAGTGTTTGCTTACCTTTCGACCTATTTGATTACTGACTTCATTGCAGGGGGGTTCTTGCCGGTGGCACTCATCCCGGGCCCACTATCGTGGCTCAGAAGGTAGCGTCTGCTCTGCATGCGCAAACTCTTGGTTGACCTCATGTGTATTTAGGGGGATACGTTCAAGATCAACGTCACGAATCAATTGACTAACGATTCGATGCTAACGGGTACCAGTATCGTAAGTACCAGCCGATAAATGCATGTAGGAGCTCACAATGATGTCGATCGCAAACAGCATTGGCATGGACTATTCCAGCATCATAGCAACCAAATGGACGGCGTGTCATTTGTCACGCAATGTCCGATCGCTCCGGGACACTCTTTTTTGTATGACTTCAATGCTACCGACCAAGTGGGAACGTACTGGTACCACTCTCATTATGGAGTACGTGCTTCGATTTTTATTCATGGTGTCGGAAACTGATTTAAATTCAGGTCCAATACTGCGATGGTCTACGAGGTCCGCTGATCATCTACAATCCAAACGACCCATACAGTTCATTGTACGATATTGATGATGGTGAGTGCGTTCGACAAAACAAGATTGCGTTTCTCACATTTGAGTAAAGAGTCTAGCATCATCACATTAATGGACTGGTAAGAAAAGAAAGGCTTATACATCTTTTTCTATTATTGATCCGGCTTGCTTTGTAGGTATAACTTGCCATCACCTCTAGTACAAAGACAAGTAATTGCCGACTCGGTGCTTATCAACGGTGTCGGGCGTTATGATGGAGGCCCAGATGTGCCTCTCGCCGTCATCAACGTTCAGCCAGGAAAGCGATATCGTTTCCGCTTGCTGAACATGGCGTGCAAGCCCAACTACATTTTCTCGATCGACAGCCATAATCTCACAATCATCGAAGTCGATGGCCAATACGTCGAGCCGCTCGTAGTGGACTCTATCCAGATCTACGCTGCGCAACGATACTCCTTCATTCTCGAGACAAACCAGCCGGTGGACAACTATTGGGTGCATGCCGATCCCGATGCAGGCACAAATGCCACGGCTATCTTTCGATATGCAGGCGCTCCCGACGCAGACCCCCAGAATATGACAAACTCGGACTGGGATGCTCTGAATGAGACTAGCCTACACTCCCTAACTCCGCCTTCGCCTCGTTTACTGCAGGAACCGGACGTCAAACTTGACCTTGTTCTTGGGAAAAACCTGTCCAATTTCAACTTCCTCATCAATAACATCCAGTATACTTCCCCTAGTGTCCCTGTCCTATTACAGTTACTGAGCGGTGCTATGACGGCTGCGGATCTTGCGCCCAACGGCTCCGTATACACTCTGCCACGGAATAAGGTTATCGAACTTACGTTCAATCCTGATAATTCCCCTGGGGGTCCTGTGAGTCCATTTCAAAACAACATGTATGTCCTTGACTGATATGTCTTTACAGCATCCATTCCATCTTCATGGGGTACGTCTTGGCATGTCATCTACATACACTCGATGGACTAATGATAATTTGGTTTGTAGCATAGTTTCGCTGTTATCAGAAGTGCTGGAAGTACCGCTTATAACTACGTCGACCCCGTCATGCGTGATACAGTGACCACTGGCAACACTGGTGATCGTGTGACTATCCGGTTCATCACCGACAACCCTGGGCCTTGGCTGTTGCATTGGTAAGTGTTATGTTCATGTCTTTTTAACTCGTAATGACTTTTTGTCTGTGTGAAGCCATATCGAATGGCATCTATCCGCGTGAGTTGCTCCTTTCACTGAGCCTGGACTCGAATTAATCATTGGATCCGTAGCGGACTGGCTATAGTATTCGCAGAGGCTCCTGAAGATGTGGCGGCTTCGCAGCCTCTCAATAGTAAGCACTGAGCACTATAAACTAGAGCGGGTCTGACGATCAGCATTAGATGCTTCGAAGCAGCTCTGTCCGATATACAATAGCATTCCTCAACAGAATTTCCCTCTCCCTCCCGTTGATTGATATTTTTAGTCTATGCCTCCGTTTTTTCTGAAGAACATTAAACAGGACATTTTTCAAATACGATTCGTAGATTCGTAATAGGTCGGACACGATAGTTAGTAAATAGCCCTCGTTCTTGATGTAGAAGTGACATCCGAGCTGATCGACAGCCATTCGTGCCGTTCGTCTGTATCATCAGCACATAATGTGATTTAGCTACAAATATACGCACCCTGTATCTTGTGTTCTGCATGGAGAGAGCTTAATCAAGATGCGTTCAACCGCACCGCATAGAGGTACCAGAATAACATCAATCGTCTATACTTGCAAATCTGAAAGGGAACGGCGCAAAGAGGCCGCGAAGGAAAGGGGTCGCGGGTTACTATGTCAAATTGAAGGTGTACACGGCACCTGAGGTGAGTCAACGTTCCTGTATAATGTATGATACTGCGGTCCTCAACTGGAGAAGGGTAGTGCTTTTTTGATCGGCGAGGCGTACTTAATCACTAAATATAGAAGCGATTTATGGTGGTTTTGAGGGTACTTATGAGCAGTCTGCCACTCGGGGCAGTGGGGTAACATGCAAAAGGAAGACGAAGGCCCAAAGTATATATAGAGCTGGAATGGACCTGCTGTGTCGGTTGAGTCCGTACTCAATTATCTACTCTCGTGCGAGCCAGGCTGCATCCTGATACTGTAGCTATATGATGTATGAAACTCAATTCGCCTTCTCGCAACCCTTTCCTAATTCAAAAGCTGAACAAAACAGCAATAAGACTTCAGAGTAGTAATACAAGAGGAAAAAAACCAGTACCTCTCTCGGATATGTTGCCTAGTTGTAGCGCTTCTCGTCCTTGAGACGGTAAAAAACCTCTGGTGACAGGTGTTATACATAGTGATCCAGCAGGCCTGTAATGACTTACTTCTCTCGTGAACATGGTGGGATCCAACGTCCTTGCGCCTCCTGTCATCATCGCCCCCAGCCTCCTGGCCTTCGTCTACACCGTTGTGGTCGTCGCCGATGTTGTTGTTGCCCGTGTTGTAGCCGTTGTTGCTGTTGTCGCTGTTGTCGCCGTTGTTGTCGCCATTGTCGCCGTTGTTGTAGTCGCCAGTGTTGTTGTTACCGTTGTTGTAGCCGTTGTTGTTGTCACCGTTGTCGTTGTCGTCGCCGCCGATGTTGTTGTCGCCGATGTTGTTGTTGCCGATGTTGTAGCCGTTGTTGTCGCCATTGTCCCTTTCATTGGTTGAATGAGAGACGGAGGACTTAGAGTCGCGGGAGCTTCTCTTGTGAATGTCATTGTTAATGTTGTCGCTGTGGTCGGCTTCGCCGCGTGCATCAGAATCGAGGGAACGACGAGGCGACACGAGTGTATCTCCAAAGTCGACTGAGTCAGGTTTATCAAGTGTAATTAGTTCAGTGAGGTTATAATCATAATCAATTGTGCTAGGATTAAGCTTCTGGGGCTTAGCCAGAGCTGCATGGCATCTCCGAGTCAGCGTGACTCTCATCAGCAAGAATGGCACGAGCCCTCTCACAAGTACGTGCTTTGACTAATTTTGGTGTCGGATGTGACACAGCAATAGTAGCCAATGTAACGAGTGTGGTGAAGATGAGTGTGCGTTGCATGGTTGGAAACGACAGTGGGTATTTGGGTGCTATGGACCCTCTAGTCAAAATCGCGAGGGTCTTTATTTGCCACGAACTAAAATGCAGTATCGTAAGAACCACCTGGGTTCATCGGATACCTTACCGGACATGTTATATTTCGGATCCGTGGGCTAGGACGAACTTTACCTAGTTAGAACCAGTGGCACCTACTAGGTTCATCGGATACCTTCCGACTTGACGCTTACCGGACATGTTTTATTTCGGATCCGTCATCGGCGAAAACGAAGTGCTCAAGTTCGAGGTGAGTGCGTTGTAAGATGCCCAACATAGAAGATGAATCAGAAAGGACAGTTAAGAGCTCACGAAGCTCCCGTTTTCGCTGCATAACGAGCCAACTGTGTTGTGTGACGACATGAGAACACGCAGAATAAGCGCGGTGGCTGCGGTGCCCAAATGGAGCCTACCCGAAATTGTTTGGCTCTAAGGCACGGTGGGACTTGACAACTCTTGACAACTCAAGAATTGAGCACGCCGATGGCAAGTCTTAAAAACACATCCACAAGGACCACGATCCTTGGATCAGAATTTTAGTGATGTGACGTAGACCGATTTCCCGGGTCCGTGACAATGGTGTCCCCGTCCATTTTCCACCTTTCTAACCTTCTTTTAACAGCATCTCCCTGTGCCAGTTCTCAGTATGAGCATCGGTCTCTCTTTGCTCTTCTGTCTCACCCGATGGCCTCATTCTATTCCACTCAGGTGCGTTTTCAAAACTTGACAATCCTTGCCGTATGCCTCAATTACGCCGACCTTTCCAGTCATATGTGACTGCTGACGACAGAGCACCTGCGGAGGAACAATCCCTCCCAGAAGCCCTTCGTCGCACGTCCCTCTTAACGAGGGTACTCTGTTTTTTTTGGCGCTCGGATGCCCAGATATTGATGATCATCGGAAGTCGGTGCAGTCCGAGCAAGCCTTCGAAACCGTTAGGAACAGGTCGTGCTCTATCCTGGCCTGCACTTTCACCGCGGTAAGCTATCCAACTCCGCGCCCGTCGCGGACTGAAGCCGACGGCCGACGTTGATATGCTCTCATAAAGGCGAGTGTCTCCTCGCTATAAGCGGTGTTTTCGTCAGCACGGGTTCTCCTGTGTCATATTTCGACTACACGTCACCCGTTCCCTATTGTCTGCTCTTTATATCGCTTATGCTCGCCATGATCGCGATGTTGACGTCTGGCTCGAGCATGATGCGTTGGCTGCACGCCGATCGCTACTGAATTCGAGAAGTAAGTCTTATTCTCGCCATACTGATTATCCCGGCTGACCTAAATATGACCAGCAACTCGAGCAAGGCGGTTACTTCATCTTATTCTATCTGAGTCACGACCATATTCTTCGTCGCTTTGTCCCTGCATTGTTTCATGTTTGATGAATCGCCCCGTCCTTATAATATGTAGAATGTATTTGATAGACCTTGCATGAGGTTATTCGGCTACGTCTCTACACCTGTGTTATCTATGATAACGATGCTCCAACGAAGTTCGGAGCAACACAAATACCGTCCTTGGTACGGATCCTGTGAACTGATTTGGTTACCGGGTTGATCCACGCTGCCTCCTTCGTATCTAGCGTCGTGAATCCTAAGACACCCGATCTATTAACATTCAAGATTCTGGAGAAAAGTAGTCTCCGCACCTGGTTGAATTGTCTCAAATATCTTTTTCTTGGGGTTCATTTGAGCCAATGGCTGGGCGTCTGAAATAAAGCAGTCTGAGCACACAGAGCGGAGACCTAGGAACATTTTCGCACTTTCGTAATCGGGGCCCTCAAAGTACACCCGGTCACCTGGCTTGCAACCTGGCGGAGGTTGGATAAGCTCAACGCCACCGTCCTTCCCATCTTTTGATGTTGCCTGGCCGATGTCAGATGAGATACACCATTATACAATGAACCTACAGCTAGGACCATCGCAAAGCTCTTCACTCCACGCATATTCGCGGGTTTCAAGTTACACTACGTGGAAGGTCAACCATCTGTTTATGTCGTCATAACGGTGACTCACGATGCAAACCAGGTACTTATCCCGCATTTCTTCAATAGGTATGTAGTTCACGAGACCAGAAACAACCGTTCGTGGACCAGTCTCCTCACCAAGGTCAATTTGCTGATGAAACATACATTCATTATAATCAATATTTACTATAGGGAAATAGCTTACCTCGATATATAAACTGTCAGCCTCAGGGTGCTTTTTAACTGTCAAAATTGTCGATGAGCATTTTAAATTCCTAGAGCAGGGACCAGCTCACCATCAACAATGTGACCGATCCGCATATCAATCATTGAAGGCACAGGTTCACCGGCATCTTCAGCAACAGCCTTGCTGCCAGCAGGAGCAGAAGCTTTCTCTTTTTCTCTTGCCTCCGCTTTCAGCAGCGGCCGCATCCTTCTTCTTTTCTTTCTTTTCCTTGGGTTTATCTTCGGGTGATTTGTCCTCTTTTGATACCGCTACAGGTGTCCGTTCGGCCTGCTCCGCCACAGCTGCAGCCTTCTCTTTCTTCTTTGGCGCATCCACTTTCCTCTCAATTGGAGGGGCAGACGAGAAGTCAAAAGAAACAAGAGAAAATGGTGGAGAAAGTGCACTTGCAGCAGCCAGTACAGATGGTCGTGTTTGAATGTGGTCAAAGTAACGCGTGACTGCAGGGTAGTCGTAACCAGGTTGTAGCTGCGTCTGGAATTATGGGCATAAGTTTTGTAAAAAAATAGATACTGTAATGGTCACGAACAAAGATTGGGTGCAGTGCTCCATATAGGGCAACATCTGCTGCAGTAAGATAGTTGCTCACAATATATGTACGAGGGACAAGTTGGGTCTCAAGATCCTGCAACAATACTGGCTCATCAGGTAATTTAGGTCAATTCCTTTATACGGCTTACTTGAAGAGCAACCTTTTCTTCCGCAAGCTTCTCAATCCACTGCGCTACTTCAGCCTTGTCGGCTTCAGTCTTTCCGACATCTACTTGCGAAGTCACGACAAGATCCTTCAATGAGGAGGAAGTTTGGAGACAGAAGATTCGTAAGACATTTCTCGCGCCAATGGATGAGGTCGCGCGATTAATTGCGTTGACAATCGATGAGGAATCAGAAGATGGAATGATCGAGTCAAAGTATACATTGACGTCTACTGATTGCACGTGACTCCGCCATTCATTGAGCTTACTAATGTGAGCGTAGATGGCCAAATATAATTCATTATGTGAGCATCAAATATAAATTCATTCATTCAAGTCACCCTAGGATAATTCAAAATTGGCACTTACCCACAGCCGTCCCCGAGCCCTTGACCCAAGAAAGAAAAACAGTTAATCAACCACCCAGTGGTTCAGCACCATCGGTACGTGGTGGTACGTGCCAGTTGAAACTTTGAAGATTTTGGTTAACATTTCAAAACTGGTGACCATTCCAGTCCTTTCGCCTGCAACATGACGCTTTGCTGTCCAAAAGTAACTCCAGACAATCCTGTGCTAGCCTCGAGAGCTCAAATAGAGATTGACGATGAAATTGTTGCCCTTGAAGAGAGAACGCGAGCTCTTCGGACGTGCCGCAACAGTCTCTCACCCATATCCTCTCTCCCTCCAGAGCTCCTTAGCGCAATTTTCGTTCATCATGCTCAGCAGACGCAGTGTCTTCATGAACCTGACAACCCTGATGTTCTTTCATGGCTCATTGTCGGACACATTTGTCGCCATTGGCGCGGGGTTGCTCTCGGGACACCGGAGCTATGGGCCACCCCGTTTCTCAACTCCTCAACAGCTACTGATGAAATGCTCACGAGGTCCAAAATGGCTCCATTGAACCTGAAAATCGGTCGGCGATATCGTATAGACGCCATTCAAAAGGCGTTGATGCACATAGAGCGTTTGCAAGTGGTCTCTCTTCTGTTCTTGCACGGTGATACTGCGGGACACCGTTGTATCATGGAATTTATTGACAAGCTATCATCATGCTCCGCTCCCAGACTAAAATCGCTTGCTTTAGACGTAGGGGATAAACAAACATCACGGATAGTAATCCCGAATTCTTTCTCCGCACCCAACCTTTGCAAGCTCCAAATAAAGCACTGTGATCTGTCATGGGCATCTTCCGTCCTCACAGGACTCACTGTCCTTCACATCAAAAAAGTATCATTAGAACGCCTTCCGACACTAGACGAGTTGGTCTCTGCGCTCCGTCGTATGCCTGCTCTGCATACCCTTACATTAGAAGATGCTCTCCCGACTCTTTCCCCCCATACGGTGTCGCTACCCCACACATCTCATACCATGAATGTTCAACTCCTCCACTTGAAACAATTGCGTTTGACGGCAAAAATATTGGAAGTGGCCAACGTGCTAACTTGCATTGAATCGCCAACATCGGAAGTTCGACTAGTATGCCGAGCATCCTCAGGAGATCCGAACAAAGAATGGAATTTGAGCCTCCCCATCATCTCTCGTGCCTTGGAAAGTTGTTTCAAAGACACTCCAAATGACTTTCGACAAGTCCCTCGTTCAATGCAACTATCTTCCCCTAATAGTTGCATTCGTTTGCATTATAGCACTGTCCGAAACCCTCTTTCGTGGGCGAGGGAAATGCCTTGTCATGATGCGGATTTGTCGGCGGAGTGCCCTGTCATTCTTGACTTTGACTTTCCCATTGAGATGAGGAGAACCATCCTTAGCGACTTGGGGAGGCTCATTCCTCTTGGGAGTATCGAGGCTATGTACTGCGACTTTTTCTTCGCTTGTTGGGATGGCTTCTGGGCTGATATTCTTACCCGTGGCGGTGCTCGTAATCTTGCATACATGTACTTGCGAGGCCCAAACCAAGCTCTCGAAGAACTTCTCAAATCCCTGCGTTCACGGAAGCATAGTGTGTCGCGGTCCGTAGGCGGGCGCTCACAGCAGGGGCCCATTTTCTCCCCAGCACTCTCCCATCTTGTCTTTCACGACCTGGAGTTCGACTCCTCCGTCTTCAACTGGATGCGGCCTTCTGACTTCCTCGACGTGCTCATGGATCGCGTCAACGAAGGTCGAGGGTTAGAGCACCTTACGATCACTTCAACCTCGGGTATATTCGCCCGGGACGTGCAGTTGTTGCGAGAGGTGGTGGCCGATGTGAACTGGGATGAATACGAAAGCGATGAAGAATACTTCACTGACACAGAGGAGGATTATGATGGTGATTTCATTGATTACGAGGATTACAGTGACGGATATGCCTCCTGAAATGATTCCGTCGGGCAAGCACGGCAATTTAATTAAGTATGCTGGCGACTCATACATAGCAGCTGCATACGGAGCCTCAGATCTCATAGTTTACAGGCACTGAGACGTGATAAAATTCGAGGGCGAGACAAACAACTCCTGTATCAACACTTACTTACGAAAATGATCATCACTAATCATACTTCCCTTTACCATCTAATGCAAAATTGTTATCAACTTTCCTGAGTAAAAAATCGCCATATACAACGGATTTGTAGCTCTGTCCTTCGTTTGATGATTCTTTGTCTTGAGAAGGCACAAGACGCAGAGCTGCTGGAAGAGGGGCGATATTCGCGGTGAAGTTGGGCTCAAAGAAGAACGGTATTCTGTCGGTGTATCAGTAAACAAATATATCGCAGAGAATGGGAGGTTCGCACGAGACACTACACAAATCAATTAGAAATAACTCAACAAAGAGCTGCGCAACACCTACCGATAATTTGATCCTCTGTGAACTACTCTGTGCAACGTGCTTTTGTACAATCCATTTGTCCAGATCTCCCACACTGAGTGATTGACATTAGCCAGTGAGGACGCTTGAAATACCAGCAACATACTCTCGCCGATATTGCAAACGACGCAATTGGGAACAGGATCTGCGTTTATCCACATCCCTTCTTCTGTACCATGCTCTGCTGGCAGGCCGTCCAAATCTGATGCTGTCGTGCCTGATTGTCGCAAGAACACTTGTAGAGCACTTCTAGTAGGATCGGCGTATAGGAAGCTTAGGAATCGACGTCAGGGACATGTTTGTTGAGCTTTCATTCGTAGCTCACGTTAGGCAGCCATAGTCTCTGTCGATGCATGTGCATCAGCATATCTAGATATCGAAACACCAATAGTATCTCACTTGTGTGCTCCACAGGAGAAACCATCGTCATCAGTTGGAAGTGGAGGATAGCCTTTCATGTAGCTAAGTAGGGCCAACGTTTACGAACTTTAGCCAAATAATGCTCACCGATTATTCGCATTACCCAGAAGCTATCATCTACTTGAGCTCGCAACTCCATCCATTCTTCTGTTGTCATCTTGAGTCCAACAGACATCCTACGAGTGTGCATATAGGGAAGAAAATACCATGGATTTAGCAAGAACGTACGCTTCCATAACAATGAGGCCAAGCTTCTTCATCTTCGCAATCCATTGCTCGTATTTATGCTCGAATCCAGGGATATCAGGCCATTGATTCTCTCCCCACAGTGGCTTTGATTTGTCTGGCTTCTCAACAGGCTTGTACAAATCGATTCCTTCGTGATTATCCGCCTTGCCGTTGGTCACATTCTGCTTGAGTCTTTGGTATCCTAGATAAGAAGCTCAATATTTCTGGTTCGAAGACCGCTTAAACTGTGACATACCTCTAGCATTATCCTGGTGCTCCAGACCAATCTTATCCTTCTCTTCTTGTGGCAGTGCGAAGAACTCTCGGGCTAGTTGGGTCAATTCCTCAGGTTCTGAGGGATCTATGAATTGCGAAATGTCTAGATAGAAGAACCCGTACTTGACACAGGCATTGTGTAGTGCGTCTGATGTGGACTGGCATTTCACCAGATCACGCTCAGTCTCGAGGTAAGGTGCGATGTCGATGATTGGGAGGCTTGCTAAAGTGTGTGTCATTGATCTGATAGCCTTGGGGTAAGGTTCAAGTCAAGATACGAATGGCTGTGCCAAATAGTTCATTGAAGATAAGATAAGGTTACAGTAACGCGGATAAGTCTAAGTACTTGCGTCGAATAGCCAATAGGAACAATTCAGCACATGCTACTGATACGATCCATTTTCTGGACGTGATTGCTGTGAGTAAATAGTACGCCCAGGATTCTGACTAGCGATTCCTCGATTAAACCCTCCATGTGCATCCTGCAGAAAGCCACTTGCGGGGCCAGTGTAATGACCAGGCCAGTTGGGTGCAAACTCGCGAGGTGACCGTCCTGTGTCCTGGAGGCCTGAGGTTGAATGCCTCGGTGATAGAGCCGCCTGATGTACACCTGTTTCATTGCCCACATCACTTGACGCGCGCTCTTCTGGCCCGGCATAACGATCCTCATGCGCAACTCTCGTGCTCCGGCTTCTTGACACAACACCATCCATCCCGTCCTCATTTCGTCTATGCTCTCTCTTAGAACTTCCATTTGCACTTGCACTTGACGTTTCTCTGCCATTAGCGACTGACGGTCTTGGCTTGGCTTTTGGCTTCCCATTTAAGTAGGGTGCAGATACTGCTATGAAAGGAGGTGACTGTCGGTGGGTGGTGGACATCGCTGGATTGGCCTCCAAGTCTTCCTTTTCCTTCATTGCCCGTCTGTCAAGTGCCTCTGCTAAGGATATCGGCTCAGGTATGGTGTCTGGAACGATTGTGTTAGACAATACGAGACAGACTAATGACGTACAAACCTTGCAAGAACATGAACTCTTGATATTGTTGAGTGGAACACGCTGACGGACAGTTATAGTCAAAAGTCAGAAAAGACACTTTCACTCACCCAAATCTGAGTAATTTACAGTCCCTCGACGTTTTGCTGCCGCCTGTCTGTGGCCAGCTTGGGCCATTCGTTTTATGAATTCCTCCTGCAAGTGAAAACGCAACATTCAGATGCACTGCAAAACCGCCAAACAGGTTCCCTCACTGTTGCAACCGACAAAATGAACAGCGCCTCCTTCGACATAGTAATGCTGGCTGAAAAGTTCCTTAGCGCGAGCGCTGATTAACATATTTTGTTCAACGTACTATCCGGTTGAACTATGTTCTCTACTCTGGAAGGAGGGAGTAGAGTTGTCCCGGGGACACGTTCCCCAAGCCGTCGTCCGCTCTTCTTCTGGTTAGCGGAGGCGCTTGCGGCGAGCTCGTCTTCGGGATCTGTGTCGGACTCCAGTTCATCCACCTCTGCTTCATTTTCGGAGTCCGTTGGTAGATCATAGACGCTAACGTTTGGGTTTGGAACGCTCAGCTCAGAGCATTGCCCATAAGGTTGCAAGGCAGAGGTGTGGGCGACTATGGAACTTGAAGGAGTGGCGTAGTATGCTGCCATCACCGGGAGACCTGGTGAAATTTGGTTCGGAGTGGACCCAGGTCACGCAGTATTGTTGTAGCTGACCGCTTCGGGTGCAGAGCGGAGGAAGAACACTTTGCATGTGTCCAACATGTGGGCATCACACAACTTACGAGGCTTGGCTATAACTTACATTTTCTTTCTCAAGCGCTCTCACCCGACCACCGATCGATTTACCTCAACGACCACGCAGAAAGCTTGATAATCACTGGTACAAGTTGTGCTGCACAAGAGTAGATTCCATGAAATTAGGATCCTCAGACACGGTACTCGTCCGAAGATTTAATTTCATTCAGGTTTTTGAAGTGGGTCATGGGGGCCTGCCGCCTGCGTCGTTGCCCTTACGCCTTATTGTTTGACTGAAAGGTATAGTGGTATCTTCTCTTGCATAGAAGGGGGACGATGGCACAGCCTCACCCTCGCGTGGCGCGAAGTCACGTGGTCTCGCTTGCCCCTAAATCGAGAGTAGCCTTTATTCTTTCTGCCCTAATTTTAAGACTCGAACGTCAACCTTCACGAAGTTTATTGTCTTTGTCTGTACTGACAAATGACATGCGCATGAAACGTTATTTATAGGAAATTGCTTATTATTAAATAAAACATTCAGAAACGTGAACTTGAGGTGTGCGCAAAAGAGAACATATAGATCACGAGACGTTTCGTTCATAGCTGGGCAGATAATTCTAATAGTAATACAGCATCCTAATCCAATCCTCCAAATCACCACATAAATACCACCACAAAACAACCGGGGTTGATCATTTGGATACCCGTGTTAAACATCTCCGCTAGTTGACACATCGCCACCAGCCTGGAAACGAATGGTCGTCATGCCTATTCCCTCGTCGGACCTGGCCACAAGCTTGGCGTGATATTTGCGAATGCTGAGGATCAGACGCGGTCCCAGCACAAACATCTGCAATGCCTGGGCAACTTGAAGAGTACCTATATAAACATCACCTCCTACAGACTGTGCGAACTGTAGAAATGATGATGAGCGGACAGACACAGATGCTTAGTTGTAGGTTGGCGCACTATGATATTTGTAGATGTTGAGCCTATGTTGAAGCAAGCTACAACGGCAAAGCTAGCACATGCAAAACTTCAGCGAAACAAGATAATAACATCTAAATAACCAAACTCACATTACAAAGTAAAACGCGTGACTTTTGGTCAACACCATAAAACAGTCCCCAATGGTCGGTCCTGTCGGAGATTGTCGCAATTCACGGAAGTGTTTTAAGACAACCCAGAATGCAAGGATGAAGGTGAGGATCTCCCATATAGCGGTTGATATTATACTCTCGGAAATCAGATCCACCTGGTTCACGTTATCATATGTGGCAAGACACATATGGAAGCCAAGAAGGACGACTTCCCCTGGTATTTGTCCATGAGTCGCATGTGCTTGAAGGTTTCATCGATAACTAAAGCTTACCCGCTGAAACACCGATGCTTGCTATTGCAACCATAACGACGGAGGCGATCGTGGAAGCGAGCAAGACGAGAACGAGAAAGACGAGCATCTTTTTGGATCGTCCATACATCGCATGTATCCGAATCATCATTATGACTTGCATAATATTTCAGTCAGGTCAGTCTCAGCAAGGTACCACAGGTGAGCTCACCTCCCAGAATAGCATTGGCGACGATAGGCGTGCATTCCCATATAAAGCAAACAATAAGGCCTGAAAACCAAATTCACTGATGTGCATTAATGGACTCAATGCTTCAAATGAACTTACAGCTATTGCAGTCATTATGCTCGACATAATAGGGCGGTTGAGAATGTCACTCACTTCTGTGTGGGAGTGCAGTTAGTAATTGAATGAGAATGGCAGCCATCAGTGCATAATACCCACTACATCTGTCAGCGAGTGTGGGACATTACCTACATGCCGCCGGTTAGAAGAAATGAACACAGTGTATTTGGGGATACATGCATAATATTATGATCCTAATGGTGGGATATGGATTATTAGTACAGTACAATGTCAACTCGTTAGCCTTGCTAACTTACACAGAATATAGTATTCCGATGTAGCGCACCTAGCATACGTTGAAGTCGACTCAGCATCTCGACTGCATTGATGACATAACGTACACAAACATAAAGAACGGTCATGAAGGACCAGTGTTGCATCTGCTCCAAGCCAACTGCATTATCCAGTCTGCTTCTGATGTAGGACCTTGCCTACCCAGACCAGTTCGAACTGTTGAAGCATTATAAGTGAGACGGCTGCGCCGATAAACTGCAACTTACCTCTTGTCTGAATGTCAATACTTGGATGCCGTATAAATATATATAATGCCCTCGGAAAGTATGGTTTCGCTCACCCCAATCATATAGCACCATGGTAGAAGATACAACTGCAAAATCAGTCAGTGATAGTGAGACGTCACCATCTCCATCCCACTTGCTCTCTACGGACCTGTAAAATAGCTGTTAATACTCAGAAAACTGATATAGGGCAGCCAAGCGGGATCATTTGAGACTACAGTCATATCTGGATGGGGCGTATGAAGTTAGTGCAGACACATCACCATCCAGCGCTTTTATAGCGGTTAGTCTGGATATCCATTCCTTGAGCAAGAATCTTGATGGATTGCATCAACTGTTATCGATGAAACAGTTAGAACGGAGAAGCGATTTCATGATCAAAAGTCCTTGATCGAAGCAAACCCTATTATTGGGTGATTTTGGATTTAAAAGAAACGTATGAAATATATGAAGGCACCGAAGATTTGTCAGTGAGGCGATGAGTATTCCAAGATTGCATCAAAAAAGTACCTTTGAAAATAAGGTTATACGTAGCAGATGTGCACACCCAACTTGAATGCACTGGCACAGTGTGTACCAACCGACTGGACGCTTATAATACCTAGAACTCAGTGGAATCCGTCAAAGGTGTTCTAACTGCTTAGCGGCTTGATTTCATGTGAGTTGCATCGATCATGCGGAGCTTCAATATTCAATGTTCATCATACAACGATAACTTACTGCTGTTGATGGGATACAGGCCTACAACGTGAGCTCCTTCTTCATGATCTGATGATCAAGAACAATCATGTGTTATTGTGCTGTTCAGATATATTACTTGCGCCCATGAGACGATTATGTAGGACGGAAATGAACTACACCAGCGTCAGATAAGAATGGACAGTGCGTCCAATCATCAGCGCCCAGCCTGCGAACTGTTAATACCAACGAGGATCTTTCCTTGCGCCATTCGATGGTAACGTAGTGACGTACCGGAAGGTTCTTTGCTTAAGAAAAGTCATCTTGATACATGAGATACTACTATTTCGAGGGTGCACAAGGGCAAAATATTCCGCTTGCTGCTCATCTGTCGTCATAACTCCACGTTCGAGAACCAGGCATCCAGAAATCATTTTGATCGTGCCAGCGATGCCTTCAGCTGCGTGTGAGGACAAAATGGTGCACAGCAATCTTGAAGTTGATGTAAATCGACGGATGAGAGAGCGTCGAGCAGGGTACGCACGTTTGACCTAAATAGCGAGCTTTTAGCATGCGTAAATTGGTGGGTGATTATTGATAGGGTGTTGAATATGCTAGATACTTACCTTGTGTTCCCCAGGAAACATTTTGACCGCGCCAGAAATGTCTTCAGTTGCGTGTGAGAAAACATAGTACAAGCAATCTTGAAATTAATGCAAATCGAGGGATGGGAGAGCATCGAACAAGGTGTGCCTGTTCGACTCTGCATAGTGAGCTTCCGCCACGCACAAATCAGGGAGTAATAGAGTATTGGATAGGCTAGACATTTGCCTCATCGTGTTCCCAGAGTCATGAGCGACACGTAAGTTGGAGTTGAATGCATGAGACAGTGAACAACAGTATAAGATAGCGCTGATATATCGATGTCTTGGACCTTGGTTGCTAAAAGTTGAAACCGTAGAAGTATTAGACTCGGCAGCAGTGACCAGTCGTTCCTTGTAACAAGCACTTTTTTCAAAAATATCATTTATTTCAAAACTTATGGTTATTACATAAGGCACCTAAAGGAGCCTTCACAATGATCATCGCGCGCCAACCAAGAAGCTCCTTTTTAGCCTTTTGCTTCTCGTGCTGAAGGCACGACGGGTACTATGTGCACACAAAACATGCCAGGATTAAGTAAGTTGAGGGCTGGCCAAAACTACATTGTATAAAGGCTAGAGCAAGTCGAGTCAGCGAGAGTGAAACAAACGTCATGTTCAGTTCTTAGACTGAGTGAGGACTAAGCTCTGTAGCTTATAAGTACAAGTACATACAAGTCAAACACCAAGGCGAAGCATACAAGCGAACCGCTACTAATACCAGATCGTATGAGCTGAGTGATGAAGGTAGATCATTAGGAAGCAAGAAAAAGTGAGATAGGGAGTAGGAACAATATTGTGCAGGTGAGAATAAACGTCTGCCATACTGATGCCAATCAGTGGTTGTAAAAATCACTCGATGGGAACCTTGATACTCTCTTGATCCTCAGCCTTTGAGACGGTCATGGTGAGGATGCCATCCTGGAGCTTTGCAGACACTTTGGAGCTGTCAACGGGACGAGGCAGCCAGACGGTGCGAATGAAGGTCGCGCTGCCCGGATATTGGCGCTCCATCGCAAGTTGCGTGCCCGTCTCTGTCTTTGCCACGGCTCCTGAGAGAATGTGTCAGTCATAGTTCGGCGTGTGAAGGAAATTCACTAACCTTCAGCTGAGTTCTTGCCAGTCGTTTCAGCGGTAGTGTCTGATTCTCCATTGGTTTGGCGAGAGGAGGTTTTACCTTGGATGGTGACACTACGGCCAGCATCACCTACCCTGATATCAACGTTCTCCTTTTTAACACCAGGAAGGTCAGCTTCTATAATGTATTTGTCTCCTTCCTCTGTTACGTCAACTGGAGGACGTATGGCAGCAGGAGAGGGGAAGAAGGGGTCATCAAAAAGAGACCGCTGTTGGTACATGGGTCCTACAGCGGACCTGCCAAAAGGTTCCTCCAGCATCCGAAAGATAGGGCGGATCTCGTGTAGAAGTTGTCGAGCGATAGACATGATGGTGTTGAAGCAAAACGAGTCACCTCCTGCGGCGTATATGTAAGAACTTGCAAACGCGTCATAGGTCACATAAATATGAACGAGTGTCCGGGGTCCCCAGCACATTGTTGCAAACTAAACCCGATCTCCATTGGTCGCCTAGGAACATCATGGACAATTCAAGAGATCATGGTAAATAGAGATACTTAATGCCAAGACATGTGATATAGTCATGATTTGGGCCACTCAACAACCCACTGTGCAGCAACAGAATGTTCTTGGTCGTCATCATCTTCAAACTTGAGCTGGTAGTACGATGCAATGGTCTTCGTGGTCACACCCTAAATTAAATGAGTCACGTAAACGCGGTAAAAGTTGGACTATCTTACGCGTCCTGGTACGTCTCTCGGGGGGGATA
This sequence comes from Suillus fuscotomentosus, assembly GCF_016647785.1. Classification (NCBI taxonomy): domain Eukaryota; kingdom Fungi; phylum Basidiomycota; class Agaricomycetes; order Boletales; family Suillaceae; genus Suillus; species Suillus fuscotomentosus. The sequence continues at coordinate 81,090 of NW_024539516.1, read as the reverse complement.
TGACCTCAGCTCTGTAAAAGCAGCTCGTGTCTGGATAGAGCGCCATGACAGTCGAACCAGCAGGGAATTCTTGATACGCATTCAGATGCGCGGCACTTGTTGGAGAGGCGTTCGGATCCGGTAGTGGTATAATGGCTCGAAGGGTTGTGTTATAGCATCTGAGGATGGTGTTTGATATCAAGTGATCTATTCCGTATGATGATGATAATGGAAAATGAATACTTACTGTCCGGGCTGTCCGTCTTCTTGAGGTTCAACGTCCTGCACTTCATACCTAGTAATAATAAGGCTTAGAAGAACACCCCCCAAAAAATGAGCCCCACCGATTCTTATCCTGATTTATACATTTTGTGATAACAGCCAAGATCCATGTTTCATCAGCGTCAGCCGTGCTACCGTCAGCTGCCTTTCCCGCAGGTGGATGGAACGCAACCTTTCGCCCTTCTTGTAACGGCAGCTGCTTCGCAAGAGCTTCCCTGCGAGCCTTTGGCTCTCTCGAAAATGGGATAGCAGGAGAAGGGCCTGTCGAGCTCCGCGAAGACGTTACTTGTGTTGACATAGGCCGCGTGGCAGACATAAGGGGTGGCGTAACTGACGTGGCTGTGGCAGTACTAGGTGATGGGGGCCTTGGGCGCTTGTTTCGCTTCTCTGAATAAAATGTGCTTGGCTGAGCAAGAGTCTAAAGATTAGGGTAAAATCACAATATTACCTTGTGAGGGTAACTCTGGTGCTTTTCGAAGGGCTATTAAAACGTCGAGTTTTTCGATAACATTATCGATAGCCCTGGAAAAAAAATGTGATACTTTACGGGGAGGCTGAGAAATCAGCGTACTTGATTTCCTCTTCATTAATGTGTTGAACATCTTTCAAGGCTGAAGACAGCCGTTTGTAATTGGTTTTCAAGTGATCATACCCTTCAGCCGGAAGGACGTCATCAGTGGGCCACGCGGAGATTAGTCTGTTGACGCGCCCGATAGTTTCGAGGCTGCTAGGGTTGGCATAAATATTGGAGAACGATACCAATGACTTAGATGCTTGCGACCAGCATTCTACCTCTGATGCTAAGTGAGCAGTCCGCACCGTTCGGGTTGTTCGAGGGCGATGAACTGAGCGTGAGAACATACCTTCCTGAGGTCGCGGTGGTACACGCCTTCTATCCATTCTTGTTGACTTTAGCTATATGAGGTGCAGAAAATAGCTGTTAGCGAGTATTTCTAGGTGAGTTCATGTACGAAGTGGAACGAAAAGCTGTGGAAACGTGGATGTCGGTCTTGGAGTTGAATACAAACAGTTGTCGCGGAGTCTACTCCTAACAATGACCGAGGGCCCCCGCCACCCTATCATCACGTTAATTTCGAATCTCTTAGTAGGATAAGGGTCAAGTCATCTACTAGTACAATGTCTACCGGAGTATCCAAATATTGATATTGCGAACACAACATTGTCGAACGTGTTACATTAAAATTGTTTTACATTTGATGTCCTCCCTGTGGAGGAGGTGCCAATTTCCGGAGCGAGACATCGTATACCACTGAACAAAAGGTAGTCAAAGACTGTGGCATACAGCCCGCACACGGTGTGAGCCCACCTTCTTCTATTTTCTTGAGATCATATTTCAGACTATCAAAACGTCGCCGGAGCGTGTCATTCTTTAGATTCAGCTGGACACCATCAAATTCATTGGAGCTATTTCCAGTTATACACTTGAAACTAACCATCGAAAATCCGGCGAATAGATCTTTCACAAAGATAGATATCTGAATAGGTGCTTCAAAGTTCCCAAGGGTCACTGCGTTTACAGCGAGACGGGACTATACAGAATAATGATGAGTGAGTTGAACGTATCGTGAGGGTAAAAAATCGCCAAAGCTATCGGAGAAGGCTGTTGCAAGAAGACAACAACAGAATGCATTCAAATTAACATGATCTGACTTACCAACTCGTTGACAAGGCTTATCAGACCGTGAAGATAATCTTCGACGGGTAGTGCAAATCGGCCCTTCCATTCATCTTTGACTGGAATCCGGGACAGAATAGTTACTATGCACATACCACAGATAGGATAACAATGCTTACTCCCTAGAATCTGGCAGACCTCTGGCAGGGAAATGAGTTTCCCTGTTGCAAGAAAGTCGACCAAGGCAGCTGAAAAGATGGCAGTGCGCAAAGAGTTGGTCCACATTTCCTTCCATCGCCAGAACTGGCTAGGGGGGATGAGCGCAGCCATTGCAGCACTGGTGGTCTGACAACTGTGCAACATTGGGCGCACACTATCAAGTAGACCTGGAACTAAGATAGGCATTGGCAATCAGCCGAAAGAGTTAGCAATGGCAGAACTTGACTCGGGAGGTGTCGAATGGATCTTATTGAGAACCCCGACCATGTTGCGAGTCTTCTTATCCAGATCCGTCACTTGCTCCTTGATTTTCTAGAAGGGGGAAGTTTTGGAGGTCAGCGGTGATCAGCGAGTTCCCATATTATTATAAAAATTAAATGTGTACCTCTCGCAGTTCTACATCCTGCTCCAAGAGTTCGTTAAGACGTTCTACATCACAAGAATCCATATTGTGATGATGAGGCGCCCACGAGTTATTGTACTGAGAAGACCTTGACACCGTCTGGCTGAGATCATATCGGCTTATTACTGAGCTGCAAATACATATGTAGTGCTCGTGACTCGAACCGCTTTTGGTTGCTGCTTTCCTTCAGAAACTTCAACTACCAACCTGAACGCTGAACTTCGTTCATGACATCCGATGTCGAACTCTCCAAAGTCAAGACGTTACTTACTTCAGTTCGCGACACGCCCGTGAACACGGTCGATGGAGCAGAAGATATTCTTCAGCCGTTATACTTATATTTGATGAATATTCCACCATCCGCACCTGATAATACCTACCACTGGTTTTGCAGTCGCGCCAACCAGCTCACCATTGGCGCTGCTACCTTTCTACTAAGGCTCTTTGCGTACGACAGTCCCAGAGTAGATGATTGGAAAAGAAGGTTGAAGTCTTGTCTCTCAGGATGCTGTCAGTGTATCAGAGGGTTTGGGGAAGTGAAGGCTAGCTCTCGGACAACGTGAGTGTCCCAATGAGACAGTACCTAGAATGCGTGTTTTCAACTGACCATCCCGCAGTTATTTTGGCGCATTCTCTGATGATGTGCTCAGATCATTCTATAGCAAGTTCGATGACTGGGAACTATCGGTGGTCGTAGAGACTCTCGTACGCACTGGAATAGACCTGTCCAGCTCTAGATTGGCTTCTCGGACACCTCAAGAAGTGCCTCAACCTCTGTTATACCACATGGTCTCAAACATGCGCGTCTTTCGCGACCCTCGGGTCTTGCCCCTCATTCGTGCCTGCCCGCCCATCTCAACCTGGCCACTGGATCCGCCTCCTCCTGGTTTGTTTGTACTCGTAATGGATGAATCCTCTGCCGTTAGACAGTGGGCGAAGGCTCAAATCACCAAGAGCACCCAAGTCCCAATGTTAGAACACCAGTTTGTTGCTGGACATGAATTGGCACTCCAGGCGGTCACAAGGGCTTTGACACTGTCTCGCGAAGGCGAAGAAACGACAACGGACAGTGTCATATCGAACTCATTCTCCTCCGACTCGAGCGAACTTTGGGCTGGATTCAGCCACATTCTGCGACATCTCCCAACAGAAGTTCTTGCAAAACCATCTGAAGAAATTGGATATCGAAGAATCGTGACAGGCCATCTACATGACATTGGGCGACGTGAGTTAATTTCGTTTGTTGGATTGATTGCCCAGTAAATGTGGAACTAGATTTTTCTGATATCTTAAAGTGTCTACTCTTCTTGCTCAAGCGTTTAGGAAATAAGTTATGGCAAGGCGAGGGTCCAGAGTATCCCCAGGTCGTTTTCGATGCAATCAAGGACAATCCTTCCTTCAGTGATATGCTACAGGATCTCAAGTCGGCAGGCGAAAAACCATGGTTTTTGTCGTGGTTCGGGGAGTATCTTGCAACAATATCCGATTCTGCCATATATAGGGACGTTCTAGCAAGAATCGTGGATTTTCTTTGTGAGGAATTGCAACACGAACGGTTTCAGGAGGCACGTCCAGCGATCATGTATTCTGCTGTCCGAGTTAGTGTTTTCATCTTCCTATCCGACGTTATACTGAATGTTCCTAGTTACTAGCCGCTCAGGTGCGGAAAACTCAGTCTGACGAGACGTTGTCACGTCGCATGGCAGTTTCAAGTGTACTCGACATTCATGCAGAGGTTTTCATTTCGGTGGCTTTTAGTCGCTTGTACGCAAGTTCTCAGTGGAAAGAAGTTCGCGGCGCTGCTCGTGAGCTCATCACGACGTCTTTGACTCAGGACGCCAATGAAATTTCCAAATCTATCACAACCTCCTGCGAGTTCTTGGCAGGACGCACGAAGGTGTTCCCCGTCTGTGCTATTAGAGAACAAATGTGGAAGAAGACATATGAGTCTCTACAGACAAATGACACAGATGGCGTCATCGCCATCATTGCCATTATTGCCCAGTTCTCTCACATCGACTTCTTGAACAAAGCCTGCGTACAGACTCGTTCTTTCGAGTCCAAATGCCCAAGCTTTTGATGCCATCAATCGATGCCTCGATATTTCTCGAAGCGGATTTCTCGATGTAGTATCCAAGCTAGCAAACTACAATCAGAGGTCATTCGTTCTTGATGTCTTGGGTCGACCTGGAGTCGCACGTGATATCATGGTTTTGATGCTGTCTCCCATTGAAGACCTCCAAGGTGCTGCGAAGACGCTTGTTGGCCAAGCATTTGATGTCGACGTTCGGATTGATTGCTTTCGTGCCCTTCTTTCCAATCTCTCAGACTCTTCGTTTGAGGGCATCTTCAGCTTCCTGGAACGATACATTCACTACGCGCCACAGGTACCGGAGGCCTGCAGCCTTTCCAAATCGCTTGTGCAGTGTCTCACCGATGTCATTGAGGTTTTGTGCTCCAGTCCAGACGGACTGTTACACGACAGCTCATTCCTGCGGTCAAAAGACAAAGAAGCGCCTGCAGCACAAATACCTCGTCTGTGGAACTTGATGACGCGGTCCATTACCGTGATATTCAAACGGACACCCCTCTGGTCAGAGTACTTTGAAATCCCGGACATGACGGTCTGGATGCGAGATGCGCTCATATTTGGGAGAGATCTTCTGGCTCAGTGGAGAGTAATGGAGTCTGCTAGCGTCACTGCTACAGATGAATCGTCCTCATTATTAACAGGGAAGGTCCGAAAACTTTCCCGGATGGGGAAGAACATGATGAGCGACCTGCAGCCAGTGCTGACAGAGCTTGCACGGTGGCTGCGGCTTTCTGATGAAGAGCTTCTCCATCAGTCCTTTGCGCTGCTTCAGACGCTTCTCGAATGTTTTCGAACAACGGATATACCTCCATCGGAAGCTTCTCTCACCAAGTTGAACAGGCACGTTGAGGCTTCCCGCAAGGATAAATCCGGCATTTCAAAGACCAAACTTGATGCAAGTCGAATAGCCCAGTTAGAGGACGCACTGACGTCATTCGAGGAGAAGGAAGTTGAAGTCGTTTCCGTTGTTCGTGCGCCGCCTGCTCGACCTACCAAACCCCACGAACTCCCACCGCAGAAGGCACAGGCGGCAGCACGAAAGCAAAGTGATGTCGTTCGTCGGAAACCCACTAATAATGACCAACTCAAACCCGACGTTATGAAGGGCGCATTTCCCAAGTTCCAGCGGTTATCAACGAGTACGTCGACGAGCGTCAGTAAAGCACCAACACTCCTCTCTGCCCCTTCATCAGAATATTCCAGTGATTCTGGATCTGAGGCTGAAACCGTGCAGGGCGGTCTGGTCGCCTTGGGTAAATTCCAGCGATCACCAAAAGTCAAGAAGCCCACGGAAAGACGTCAAGTAAAGTTACTGGATATTCAAAACCAAGCCAAGAGTGCGACTATGGAGCGCCTCCACCGTCGAGAAGATGCGCGTCGTCGAGCATTGCGTTTGAAGCCCGACATCACCGGACTGCATCGTACCCTCCTATCTTGGAATTACGACCATGATGGTCCCAACCCTCCCACTGTTGCCCAAAAAGCACCATTGCTTCATGTTCCTGACACCTTCCAAGACTATCAGCACTATCTCCGAGTTTTCGAGCCCTTGTTACTCCTAGAATGCTGGTCTCAAATTATTCAAGCCAAAGAAAACGTAGAAGGAGTGTACGATTGTAAAATCACCTCCAAGCACTTCACCGATGATTTCGTGGACTTTGACGCAACTATTTCGGAGCCTGTCCAGAAAGATTGGCGGCTGGGGGAGACGGATGTCGTGTTACTCCGACATCCCGAGGGTAAAAAGTCGATCATGATGAAGGTTCAGAGTTTTAGGACCACACCATTTGGATCGCAGATGGGTCTCCGCTGCTTCGTACATTCCACTATGGGCGACATAGGTCTGCATATCAATACTGTTTGGAGCCTGAAGAAGGCTTTCAGGTGCGTTTTCCTGTCTGTGTTGCAATAATTGCTTATCGCTCGATAGCTTGAGCACTCTTCACCGGGAGTATGGAGCTCTTATGGCATTGCCTCACTACGATCTCTTTCAAATGATATTAACTCCGAAACTGTCTGGTATGCCACCCCTTCAGCAACACGAGGTACAGCACACCATGTCCGCACACCATGTCAACGAGCCGCAGGCACGCGCTATAATAGGATCGCTTAAGATAGATGGTTTTGCGCTTATCCAAGGGTAAGTTTTATGTGGCATCAGACCGGCATCTCAAATGAAAATCTCCGCAGACCTCCCGGAACTGGAAAAACATCAACCATCTGCGGTCTCGTCGAAGCTTTTCTTCAGAAGCGTCCACGTGCAACGACGTCCATTCATGTTGGAAAAACCGCAACCTCTTCAGAGTCCGTGAAGAAAATCCTACTCTGCGCACCTAGCAATGCTGCCATCGACGAAATTGCTGGCCGTCTCAAAGAAGGATACAGAGGCCCTCAACGGAAAGCCAGTTCCCTTAAGGTGGTCCGAGTTGGAACAGAAAAGGCTATCGATATCAGCGTGAAAGAAGTTTCTCTTGACTACTTGGTAGAACAAAAGCTCAATGGGCAAACTCCCAATAACACTTCCAAGGATGCGCACAACGAGATAAACGTGTTACGAGGCGAAATCGAGCAGGTCAAGCAGATCAAGCAGCAGAAGTTGGAGGAGCTGGCCTCTGTTCGCGACAACAATGCCCGGATGGTGGTCCTGGAGGAAGAAATCAAGAAACTAAACTCACGACGGATGACGCTGACGCAGCAGTTCGATCGGTTGAAAGATCAACAAAAATCGGACTCTAGGACGCTCGATGCTATACGGAGGCGCGTTAGGATGGAGGTTCTCCAAGAGGCAGATGTTATTTGTTGCACTTTGTCAGGTGCAGGGCATGAAACGCTCGAACAGCTTGATTTCGAAATGGTCATCATCGACGAAGCGGCCCAGTCCATTGAGTTGAGCTCATTGATTCCACTCAAGTTTCCTTGTCAAAGATGCATTATGGTTGGTGGTAAGTAATATGCCTTCGTGCTCCCGACATCCCATTGAGCCCTGTCTAGATCCACAACAACTTGCTCCCACAGTTTTGTCTCAGGAGGTAAGCCGAGCTTAAGCAGTCCTGCCGTATTTGTGCTGATCATGATTGAAGGCCTGTAAGTACCGGTATAATCAATCACTTTTCGTGCGCCTTCAGAAACACCGCCCCGATGCCGTCCACCTCCTCAGGTATGTCTTCCGTCTTTCACTAGTAGTCTATACGCTTATTGTTTTTAGCATCCAATACCGCATGCACCCCGATATTAGCCGTCTTCCCAGTAGGATCTTCTACCAGGGTCGACTCTTGGATGGCCCAGATATGGATGTCAAAACCAAGCAGCCATGGCATTTGCATCCTAAATTCGGCACATACAGGTTCTTCAACGTTAACCGGGGACTAGAAACGTCTACAAACGGTCATTCTCTAAGAAACGCTACGGAGAGCCAAGTCGCCCTCGCCTTGTATGCACGCTTGTGTAAGGAATTTTCCGACATAGACTTTGACTTCCGCGTTGGCATCGTTTCCATGTACCGCGGTCAAGTCATGGAGCTCCAACGAGCTTTTGAACAACGATTTGGGAGAGATATTAAGGGCAGGGTACACTTCCACACTGTTGATGGATTCCAGGGACAAGAGAAAGATATTATCATCCTTTCTTGCGTTCGTGCTGGTCCCGGAGTGCAATCTGTCGGTTTCCTGTCGGGTATGATGTTTCAATCTGTATACGTACAGGCAGCTAAAGGCGCCTAGACGTTCGGAGAATGAATGTCGCTATAACTCGTGCGCGTTCATCTCTCTTTATTCTGGGTCATGCGCCTACTCTCGAGCGAAGCGACGAGAACTGGCGCAAAATCGTACAGGACGCTCGCGAAAGATCATTACTCACAGAGGTCTGACATTCACATTCTCCTTCGCTCGCTGAACTTAATGAGATACAGGCGGATGTTGGCTTTTTTACCACCCAAGCCACGAACCCGCAGGTTCGCCGGTTTCCATCACCATCAAAGCCCAAGAAGCAGCCAGTCGTGACTTTGCCGCCTAGACCAGATGATCTAGTCACTCCCAAAAGCTTTGCTGAGTCTAGCCGTCGGCCTCCCTCCTCTAAACCTTCACAGACGATTGAGGAGCAACCGTCGATGAAAGATCCTCCTGCAAACCTGACGATTCCCAGAGACGTTGGTCAGAAGCGTCGTTTGGCTGAAGGTGTGAATGGTGAACCTTCCACTTCTGGACCACATGAAACCAGGACAACGCAGCCACCTCCAAAACGGTTCAAGAAGGAGAAAGGTAGCATATTTATACCAAAGAAGAACAAGGTGATGTTTCTTTGAGTTTCGGTGATCAGTGCTCATAGCCATCATTCTATCAGCCTGGGAAACCATAGGCGATCGCTTGGATATCGCCATTCAATTATACAAGTAATTCACCTTCAGGCCTTGCCGGGATAATGTCAGAATGATATACGTTCCCACGTTGCTTGCATCCAGCCCGAGGTTGGACTAGTAATGTGATGAATACATTGTACAATATAGAATATAGCACGCCATCCTTTCATCGTGGATACAGTTGCAGATAACAACACTGCAATCAGCCCGGTAAACAAAGACTACGAGCATCGTACGAATGGCCAAGTCTTGCGAAGGCACAAGAGACGTTACGCAAGACTGCTCATTGGTGGAGGTGAAATCGAGTTGGAGTAAAAAAACCCGGTGTCAATAATACATGGGGTTGTCAGCCGTAACGTGGAAATCATTGTCGTTGATGTCAGCGCGCAGGAGTACGTCGATATAGGTATCGTCTGCATCGCTGATATGTTCAGTGATCATGGAGTTCCTGTCACCCTGCACTTATGGTCCTGAGGTAGTAGTCCGATTAGCACTATAGCCAAGAAGAGGCGACGCAGAAACTGTGTTGTCTGTTTTGGAGTCGAGATGGTCAGCGAGCAGTAAGCGGATGCTGGGATAGGAGTGTGAGGCGGTGGGGCGTGGAGAAGGGAGTAACGGTATCCCTCGGGCACGAATACTTGGAGGCAGTCATCTACTTACCAGACATGGCCATGTTTGCGACTAGTGGGTATGATGAACCGACTCCTGGATCATACGACCACCCAGTAAAAATCTAGGACACAAGGACACGGATCCGAAACGTGTCGTCACTCCCAAAGGACAGACTCCGAGTCTTGTCTGAGTCAGTGTTTTGCCTGGGCGGGTCAAACGATTGCTCACTCGTTCAGGACATGGGATAACAGTAGATCTCTCTGCTTGATGGGCACACTCAGGCTGACAGCGTCACGGTCTATGCCATTGCAAACCAAATCTCCAAATGGCCGCATCCTCGCAATCGCCATCAGAAAACGGCACAACGCGATTATGGAACCTCGACAACAGTCTGGCAGCCAGCCCATCAGTTCGCCCATCCACCATGCAGCTACAATTTCCTGCGTACCGGGAGCTCCAGACATGGGAGCGCGAATTATTTTAGCGGAACCAACCGTTTCGCCCTTGCGCGTGGTAGTGATTTCTGGGCCGCATCGCATACATATCAAATAACACAATTGTATCTTAATCACACTTTCACGGGCGGCAGCTCCCACTGATCTGGCCCAAACCGCGGTATAGACATCATCACTCCCGCATTGTTTCTGGAAGGTTTCGAAAACGTGCACATACTCTGTTTTCCCAGACTCGACAGCCATGCAGGATTTATGACCGTTAGCCCTTCGTGTTTGTCAGCATGTATCAGATTTGCAGCGGCAACAAACAGACCTTTGATCCAGGTTCGTGATGTTTGGACTACTTCAGAAAAGACGAGATAGTCTGGTGGAGGGCGATTTGCAAGCACAGACGTTGGATGAATGAAAACATCCCCGGGTACTCCCACCGCCGCATACGGTACACCTTTAGTAGTCGAAAACTGCTTTCCACTCGAGTTTTCTTGTATAAGATCCTTGCGTACCGCTACTTGATCAATAAATGCCGCGGCAAGCAGTTGACGGATGGCTTTGAGCTAAACGAATTGATGTCACCAAAGTTAGAATGCATGACAAGACACCGCTTACCTGAGTGTCTTTGGGAGGTCGGATGTTCGTGTTAAGGCGGACTTCAGCGTTTTGGAAATTTGTTTCTGCGATGCTGCTCAGCTGAGCTCGCAGTTTGCGTATTTCTTCCATGGCCTGTAGTCTCCCGTCATGTTGCCGCGAGCTGGATATTATGACTATTAGACATACCTTGGGCCTTACAAAGTGGGCCTTACAAAACTCGTGACCGCCTCCAGAATACTCATAGGCCCCGACAAGCGAGAGTAACCTGAAAATGTCACTATTAAAATTACCCAGCGAGCCATGAATCTATTTTAGTGTTCAGTAAAATTTTGGACAGATAGGTGGAAGACGAACCTGCTGAGACTCAAAGAATGTCCGCCGACGGGCTCTCCTCGCCTCCTTCGCTCTAATGGAAGCGTTCCTGATGTGTCCCAGTCCTTCATCGTCGCTATCGGACTCGCTGTCGACGTCTAACCCTTCTTCACGAAGAAAAGGGTCCCCGACCGACATAGCTGCCACGATCGAGATTACATAGGGCAGGCAGCCATGTTGTTGGCTCCCAACAAGCAATCGAGAGAAGCGCGGGGAAAGCGGGAACAGGCTCATTGCCTTCCCTAGAGGCGTCAGTTGCCCCCCGATCGTTGACATAGACACCCCGGCTTGCGATACGAGAGGTGTACTACTGAGCGCACCAAGACGAGTGAGGACCGTCTCAGCCTTCTTCAACACCTGTCTATCTGGAGGGGTTGGGAAAGGGAAGTTGACAACGGCGTCGATGTTCATGCTTTTCATCTGCAAAACGACACCCTCAATCGGTGTGCGCAGGATTTCAGGCTGTGAAAATGACTCGAAATAATGCTCGTAAAGAGCGGAGGAATAGAGCCTGTAGCAGTGGCCTGGACCTGTACGACCCGCGCGACCAGCTCGTTGGGCGGCGGAGGCCTTGGAGACCCAGCTGACCTGATAAGACTGGATACCGCTCGCTATATCATAATGTCGCTTTATACACTGTCAGAGTGTGCTTTTCACTATCGATAGAAACGCTCGTACCTCTTTCGCTCGACCAGAATCGATTACATAACGTATGTTTGGGATCGTAAGGGAGGTCTCTGCGACATTTGTTGATACTACCACCAAACGATAGCCTGGTGGTGGTGTATCAAAAACTCGCATTTGTTTCTCGCTTGGCAAGAGCGAGTACAAAGGGACGACGTGCATTGGGACTAGATTCGTGTTACTTGAGCTTGTCAAATATTAAAATATCGAAAAGTTACCATCACACTCCTCGATATCGATGCCAAGTTCAGCGTTGAGGCCATCTTCGTCATCACTATCAAGGCCTTCGGGATCTTCCTCCGCAAGGTCTCCATCTACATCGAGTGCTAACTCCTGCTCATGAATGCCAAACTCGATATCTTCGGCTTCGACGTCGGCTGTAAGTTCCTTTTGAGATAAAATCATTAGATTATTGCCTAAAACTCCTCACCGTGAAGCGGAGTGACAGCACAGGGAGCTTCACTGGCAACGGATTCTGCAAAAATAGAAGAAGCTTGGACAACTTGTCTCCTCTTCTTTCTTGCTTCCAGAGCTTTTCTGCCATATCGTGCCTCGAGCTTTTTGCAGACGCCCTGGATTTCATTTTGCCCTGTCAAGAATATGAGGATACCTCCCGGTGGCAAACGAGCATGAATCTTGGCCGCTTTCTTGACTGCTTCGCGGACATAGTCAGTAGACGTCCGCCGATTGAAGTGTATTGTTACAGGGTGTTGACGAGCATCAACATTGACAACTGGAGGCGGCGACGAGAAGAGGGTCTGATTCTCTGCGAAGTCACCGACGCGTAGGGTCGCCGACATGATTATAAGCCGTAGTGGTCTCGTACCCTCTGTACCATCCTTCCACATTTGTTCGCGTAGTTTGATTACTCGACTAAGGACGCCGATCAAGATATCGGTATTCATACTACGCTCATGCGCTTCGTCGATGATAATCACCGAATATTTTGAGAGTAAGAAATCGGTAGCAAGTTCACGCAAAAGCACCCCATCGGTCATAAACTTGATCGTAGTTGAAGGAGACACGGTGGCGTCGTATCGGATCTGGTACGATACGCGGGAGGAGGTCAAGGATAGTTCACGAGCCACTCGAGATGCCATCGACATTGCCGCAACTCGCCGTGGCTGCGTAACGCCTATCATGCCCGGGTTTTCTGCGTACATCAACATCAGTTATCATGAGATATACTCGTACAGGCAAACTAACCTCCAGTAGGATCACCAAACCCGGCTTCGTAGAGAAATTGTGGGACCTGAGTAGTCTTTCCGCTACCAGTTTCACCGCAAATGATCACCACTGGATTGAGCATTATGGTTTCCATGATGGGCTGCTCTTCTGCAATGATAGGCAACTGCATCCTGGACTCCTGGATATCAAGGGGACGAATGACAGACACCGACTTTATGCTTCTATAAGATGATTTAGAGGAGATTTTCGTCATGCATTCGGCAAAAGATGTAGAAGGAAGCTTTAGGTCTTCACCCAGGGGACCGCGCATTAAATTCGGCTGTGACGATATCGACTTTCGTTTTTGAGATGCAGGTGCGGCTGGATGCTCAATTTCGAGTAACGATGGGGTCCCTTTAGTAACATCGTGGCCTTTCGCTGTGTTGAGCTGTTTTACGGCCCAGTCCTTGAATCCAAGTCGTTTCTTTGCAGGTGGAGGACACTCTTCTTCCTCGTCTGAACCCACCGCTGAGATGTCCCCTTCTCGATCGTCGTCGTGGTGTTCTTCATCCGTATCATAGGCCGAATCAGAGCTGTCAAATGACGAGTCTGATTCCTGTTCTGAAACCCCTAGTGTGTGGCATCCTTCTTTTCCAGCTCGGAAAGGAGGCCTTCCGAGAAAATAAATCAGTTTCGAAAGTTCCTCGGTTAGGGCATGGGCATACATACTATTCGACTCTTTGCATTCTTTTTATTCACGACTAGGGGCGCCACGACAGAACCATCAGGATTCCGTTTGAGCGCTCCACCAACGGTAAATGTGGATTCAGCTGGCTGCGAGACTGTCGAAGCCATAGGAGGATCCGTGAAGAACTCCTTCGTGACTGGCCCCTCATGTTCATGTTCATCATGTTGCTCTGGTGTTTGATCAGCTCTCTCAACGAATCCAATTCCATCCATCGCATCGGATTCGTCTTCGCTATCTCCGTATTCATGAATAGTGAAATCGTTATGGCGCCGTCGACGTTTATTGGGATGGCCCTCCATGGCATGACGTACTTCCTTATCTTCTAGCTTTTCCTGGCGTTCTCGAGCTGTATATGTGGCTCCTGTACCAAGAGTAGATGAGGATTGAAGATCAAGGCTTGAAGTTTGAGCTTGTGTCTGGCTACAAACCTCTGTAAAGATGCGACGATGAAATGCGGAAACTTCACATACGCTAGCTTCTCAAAAATCACAAGTCTCTCTTCTTTTCTTAGCTTTTTTTCCTACAAGCACCGTTGTACAACTCTTCCAGAAGGCAGGGAGATTGACGCACAACATACTTTTCCAGCCTCTTCCGCTTCTGTCTCGATACTTTGGATTCTGACTGTGCTGCAAGCTTCAGCCCGTATCAGCGTCTCCTAGCCTTCAAGAATGTAACGGGCAGACCTCTCTCACGAGCCTCTCTTTTCTGTCGCGCTCCTTATCTTCGAGCGACTTGTATTCAAGGATCGCGGCGTTGGGATCAGGGACATCAGCTGTAGGGACGACACCGTTGCTTTTACGACGCAACTTCCCCTTCTTCCTCGAGCCTGCTGTGGACCGGCGCGCCTTGGAATTGTGTCGCTCATCCATGAAGCGTTGGCAGGCTGTCTTGGACCCTTGGTGAAAGTTGTAGTATAGACTTTTTCAATAACCATAAAATGGTTATGTAATCAGGGGCGGGCAAGTTGCCTTCAAGTGTTAGTACATAGTGGATAACGAGATGCAGCCACAAACAGGGTTCCTGTCTCTTGCTGAAGAACTCTTGTTTTGCATTTTGAGCTTCCTTCCTTACCGAGATATTCTTCGGTGTACATCTGTGGGTCGCCATTCATGTTATCGTTGTTCTAGATATTCTGACGATCCTCTTGCAGGTATGTAGAACTCTTCGCCAGACGTACTTGTCCTCCTCCGAACTTCAGTACATTGTTGAAATAAGTGGACAACAGTTGCTCGCTATCCCCAACACGGACAATAGCATACCTATTTCTAAGCGTCTGCAACTTTTGAGAGACAAAGCTCACGCATGGTTCAAGGTTGACATCCACTCTTTCGAAACGGTCTCCATAACAAGGGCACCGCTATCTCGAGAAAACATTGTTGCTGGTGGGCATTTCTGCTTGTGGAACACACACGAAGATACGGCCATGATCTTTCCGATACTTCCAAAGCCCTCACAACAGTCAATCCAGCGAAACTGGCTTCCAGGAACGTTGTGTTCGGTTCCACACTCATGCAACCTTGATGTTTTTATGGACCCAGCACAAAACCTGATCGCTGTCGCTTATGTTATTCATCGCAAGACAGTCTATATTAACCTTGGAGCCCTAGATGGTGATGGTGTTCACCCTCAGGCTGCTGGAGAGAGACTATTTTGGTCGGACGACTCGGAAAACCACTCTGAAACGACAAATGCAAAGCTCAAAGGTTTTGGGAGGCATATCGCTCTGTCGCGTCGCTTGGACGATGAAAATTGGACTTCGTTGGACAAGGTGTGGCAGCTGCAGATCTGGGACTGGAAATATTCGACAACATCAAGTGTGAGCTTTGGTTTGAAATAGTTGAAAGACTTGACAGTTGATTCTGAATTTAGAGCATCCTCAGCGGTGCAGTACCCAACCGATCCGGCGCCTTAATTGATTTTTGTTTCCTCGGCAACAATCGATTACTTGTTATAACCGATAACTTGAATCTCTATTCAATTGAGAACATGTCCCAGACGCCGGAATTGCTGGCGTGTTTCCTGATGCCCATCCCATTGATGCTACGGTACCTTTCTCCGATAGATGATATTGGGTATAACTCACAGCCGCATATGCAAGCCCAAGCGACGATGTGCACCTCGGACCCTACACATCGACTCATATGCCTTACTGCGCTTTCTTCTCGTTCCGGTTTATTTTTCAGTACTCAAGTCTTCATCATTTCCACGAGGATTTTCTTCGACCTTAACGAAATGGTAGCAGCAACGCCAATACCATGGCAACATTGGGGTCCTTCAAATACTCGTATCTTCCGGCACCCATTTCATTTCAAAATTCACATTAACGGAAATCGAGTCTTGCAGGCACTCCCTGTCGGCACGCGCTACTCGCAGCTTATATTACATCTAATGGACTTTAGCCCTCTAGCTGTGACAAACAGTCGGGGTCTAGGACGAGTGGTGAAAGAGCCGTCCACGACATACATTAGTGCCGGTGGATTTGGAGAGAGCTTGACAACATCTCTGCCTTACGTCCAGGTCCTATTTTCGGACAGAAAGTTTGATCGTGCTGATTCAGAGTTGGAGGACATGTGGATCGACGAGGAGAGGATTTATATGCTTCATGCAGATGTGGAATACGCGACGTTCGATGGCAATCCGAATTTCCTGACAAGCCCTATTGACAAACTTGAGGTCATTGACGTCTAGCCTAACTTACATGTACCTAGACTCGTCCCGTTCTAGGTATTTATATTCAGCGTTGTCCTAACTCACGCTGAGACGAGTCTCGTTCTAGTTCCCACCATACTTGTCCTCCTCCGAACTTCAGTACATCGTTGAAACAAGTGGACAACAATTGCTCGCCATCCCCAACACAGACAATAGCATACTACCTCTTTTTAAGCGTCTGACACGCATGAACTTGTTGACACGTGACGCTTTGTCATCGAGCAAACTCCAGCCGCCGAAGCCCCTGACCTGCCCGAGGCTTTGGCCCCAGAGTCTACATAGTAGAACCTAGAGTCGGGACTTTCACTTCCCTGTGAGGTGCGTAGCCACATTTGCGAATGCGAAGGTATTAAGTGAGAAGAGGCCCCGAGAGGAAGGTGAAACGTTGCCTACGCGAGGTAAATTGCAATGCACCTGAAGAGGATCCCACACGCGGTTGATTTTTTCATTGATTGTATGATAAGACGAGAAGATGCTAGCCGAGTATCCCGTAGAGTATAACCCTCAATCCCACGTACGTCCGAGTCCAGACCAACACATTAAAAAACAAAGATGAATCACTATGACGGTAATTAATGTTTCCCTGACGATGCTAACTCTCACCATGTGGTCGTAGAACTCTTTCCTTGGTTAGACTTTTCACTCAAGCGAATACAGACGGTCATCGTGCAATAGCAGAATGCTTCATTCTTGGCAATTTTGAGGTAACTTGTGACAACTCCGATGTCCCTCCCTTACGTCGAAATCGTACGGGGCAGGAAATTCAGTTTTTGGCCGGTTAAAAGACATGGCTCGACAAGGACAGTATTTATATGCTCAAGGCTGAGGGATATCTGGAACGCGGTATGGCAGATTTTTTTCGTGCACCGCAGTCCTAGTAGCAGGCTTGAGATCATTGTTATCTAGAGCAAAGAATATCTTCACTTACAACCGTTTATTCTGATCTCCGGTCGGCCCATTAGCAGGAGTATATGCCCTCCGAGTTTAGACTGCTTATCATACTATCTCCCGTAGAAGGCTTCACAGGGTTGTTGTTGCGTACGCTTTACCTGAAGCATTCGCTCCCCCCTTCCCAATCATAACTAGCAACAGTGTGTAACATGAGTCCGGGAGCTGCTGCAGCCATCTCACTAAAATGAGATTCAATTATTTAGTATGTACCGAAGTCAAATTGAAGTGATACACACTGACTCATGAGTGGTCCACAATTTCTTGCACTGCAAATTGATTGTATCATGAAACCTTGCAAGCAAGGTAAGTATGCCGTACACCAGCGTACATGATAACTAGCAGAAGATATATAGATACAATGCACTCAAGCTCGAAAATGTAATACTATAGATGGTATATTTGAATCACAGCCGAAAATTTGTCGAGAATAGCGAATGCTGAACATGAGACTAAGGAGAGGCAACAACGAGGACATTAAAGTTATATGTTGTCGGGTTAGCCTCAAAAGTGAAGTCTGTTGCCTGCAGATCAATGACGGTCTGCCCTCCTCGGGTTAGTGTGCCAGACATAGTCCCGCCGGGTTGTATGGGTATAGCTAACTTAGAAACGCCGGCCGGGACGTTGAAAGTTTGTGAATGACTAGACGAGGTCGAGAGTACGACTGTGGCAGGGGAGGTAGCCAGAACCACAGCCCAGACATTGTCTGAAGTCTAGATTTATCGTAGTTGAGATAAGCACCTCATTGATATCAACAAAGCACATACAATCTGGTAATTGGTTGGTTTTCCGACTGGGTCGTTTGCCGCAGAAGCCGAGGCAGCATGTGGACGCGACCACATTATGAGCTGGTCTTTGGCCGGAGTGGGGTATGATCCTGTCTTGAAGGCTGAGGCGTAATAAGACGTAAGATTGAGCCAGCCTAAAGGACCTAAGTTAGCATTCGCATCATCTGTATAAACTAGTAAATGCGCACCAGTGTGATCATTGCCATCAACCCATGCTTGACTCATGGGTTGGGCGCCCTCTATCGGACCAATGTAATGCGACTCTCCGAAATCATTCCAAGAAATGATTTGTGCGAAATCTACCTGGTCGCGAATCGCGATCAACGACTCCCACCGAGTAGCGTACAAGTGATCATCGCTGAGATAAATCCACTACAGGAGCCTTGTCAGCGTCCGCAACATGTACGACGGAAGAGCGACCCACGTTTTTGTTGTAAGTTGACGGGCCATAATGAGTGAAAAACCACGGAGACACAGCTGCCATGTACGTTTTACCGCCGCCCATTGCAGACAAGCTCGAGATGTATGTATCATCCGGAGTCGTTGACCCGATGACATTAGACAATGCAGAGCTGACGGTGGAGGCTAGACCACTAGCGATGTCTCCAAGCAGACCAGGTATGGACGATACATATGAAGTTGTAACTTGAATTGGCCATCCGGAATTCCACTAAGAACAATTAAATCCATGCAAAATGTGATACTGGAATAACCTACATTAAACATGCCATCAATCACCCCACTGTAGGTATTGAACTGTGATGGATCGACGAAAAATGATGGCACAAAATGAACTGCGGAAGATCCTGTCAACTGTTGCACGAATTGAGTAGACCATCCAGAAGCGACGGATCCCTGTCCGAAAGTGCAAGTTTCGCCAGAGAAAGTTGAGGCCATAACGCGGCCATTGTAAAGCAGCTGATTGGGGTGCTTGGCATAGGTTGTTATATAAGTACGAAGATTGGCAGCGTCGGAAGCTGTGGTACAAGGCAAAGAACTGGACGAATGATGATCTGCTGAAGATGATGAAATGAATAATTAACTTACGACATATCAAAGGACATGAAGAGCTTGAAACCAGTTCCAGACTGGAGAGCGGCTTGATAGCTAGAAATTTGCTGAATCAGAAGTCCATTACTCAGTAAAATAATAGGGACTTACGCATTGGCCACCTGCGAGGGCTGCCAAGAATCCACTCCTACGTTCAAAGCAAAGCCGTCGATTCCGCTGGAATGCGCAAGAAAGATATCCGCAAGCCAATTATCCACAGTATAGGGGTATGAATTTCCGACCATGAAGTGTGCAATAACATATTTTGATGATACAGACGGAGAGCTTGTACCAGTGGGCGCCTGGGAAGTCGTTGTCATAGTTGCCGGAAAAGAAGAAGAGCTTGCAGGTGTCACGCTGGACGATGGTCCAGCAGACGAATTGAGGAGAAGTACAGGCTGCACAGCAGAATTGCGTGAAAATCGGTGGTTGAAATGGTTTATGTGTCTGTCAGTCCTCAAGGGAGAAGCTAGGGAAAGAGCGACAAAAGAAAGAAAAATGAGTGGAAAGTGCACGAGCATCGCTGGTGACACCATGAGTGAAACGAGTGTTAGAAAGTGAATGGAAACCTGAAGGTTAATAAAGGGTTTGCGGCGCAGCCGACACGACTCAAGGATGCTGGTAAGTAATTAGAAAAAAAGAAGGGTTTGGAACTCATTCTTTTTATATATCATCGTAGGGCGCTTGATCCTAGTTAATGTACACAGAACGTCAAACACAAGCTGAGAACAATGACGACTGCCGTCACGGTCCGCCCGGCTACATCGAGCTTATTGTTCCATGTGACTAGTCACGTGACCTCGACAATGTTCATGACATTTAATTCCCAAGTCTTCGTCGTTCGACATGAATTAGATATCGGGGGTTTTACCTCTTGCAAAATTTCAATCAAAAGTAGACCTGGACCTGACTGGGGCGTTCAGAGCACTTTGGATTATTCGAATGTAATTTCACTGGCAGCAAAAGGTGGTAAAATGTCAGTTTCCCTGCTGTGTGAATGACACTTACTCGCACTGCAGATTAGACATGTCTGGGACGCATCTGGCACGAATCTAGACATTCGCACCATATTCGTCGCACATAACACTCACGTCACAGTAGTGCTGGGATTTCATACTAATCCTCTCACAACACTTCTTGCTCTGGACACGACGACGAACACTGAGTCTGACTGCATGCAACTCCGAGGTTACGTTCATCCATTTCGCGTATTTGCCTGCCATAGCTAATAATGATACATGGCTACTAGGACGTGTACTTGCTTGATTTCCCTTGCAATGAGGTGATGATGCTCGCAACTTTTTACATACTGAAACATTTCTTGCAGACCTTCGTCTCTCGAGCCATGGTGCACGTGTAGGCACCTTTAGCGACGGTGCTTGACAACGTGTTTGAGACGTGGTTGGAGAGGGTGGCGTTGGGGTAGAGTGGCGAGGCGTATCGCAGTTCGATGGCATGTCTTCTGGAGGGGAAGGGGAGTGGGCAGTAGATTGGCGTGCGTGTCTTTGCCGTTCCTATCGATCCCCTCTGTTCTCTTATCGAGTCGTCGCGGAATATTGGTTTGAAGCATAAGTCAGAGCCATATGTGAATTTCGGTACCGCTACTGTGAGATATGACTGGCGCATGGAGAATGTAGTTACCACTTCGGCCTGCGCAACGCCTTCTTTTGGTGTAAGGTATTCCTTCCTCTCGCGCCCCTCACCGCCTGCAGGTCCTCGAACTTCCTCTTCGCATATCGTCGTGCTTCCGCATCATCGACTAACTCATCGACCAAAGTCCTCTTGCGATGAGCACGAGGGAGGTTGTCTGTACTTGCTGTGCCGAATGGCGTGTTCGTAGTCACAATAGTACCAATCTAATTAATAAAAATAAGCCTCTACGATACGATAGATCGTGTTGGAGACTTACAGCAAAATGTTTTGGGAGTCCTTTGATACCCTTCCCATCGCCGTCGTCTTTACGGTAGAAGCGTTTGGGATCAAGTTGATTGCGCAGGCGAAGAGCCTCGACTTCACGATGCAATCGAGGGAGATCAGCTTCAGCGGGTGCTGGAAGGTCAAACCAACTTGGTCCAGCGGTTTGGTTTCTCGTCTGAAAAAATACACGTCTGTGAGTCCTTCAATTGATACGGTCATGCTGAGACTTACAGATATTTTGCCGGTAAGCGTTGGTTTTGGAGGGGGTGCAGGAGCAATGGTTCCAGAGGTGGCTGCCTCTGCGCGCTGTGTGTCTGGGTCTCGTACAGTAGCAGGCGCGTCGCGTCGATCTTTGACAAATTCGAAATATGCAGGGGGAAGCTCCCCGGGATCCAATGGCGGCAATGGTCTATAGCGAAACTCAGCAAAATAATGAAGCATATAACATGTAATACCTTTCTGATTCGTCGCCACCCAATTTGATAATGTCTCCTCCATCACCAAACACATGTGCTCTTTTCAACTTGGCTGACTCTCGGACGCTTGCTCTTGCGTTGTCTAAAAGAGACTGCAAGTAAGCATCGTCCGAGTCCGAGTCTGAATCCGACTCGCTATCGGAGGATGATTTTGAGCTAGAGTCAGACGAAGAACTTTCTGACGCCATGTCTTTCGTTGTTATGATGTTTGCTTGAACCGCTGGCGGGATCGACATAGCAGTCACTGCGGAAACGAGAAAAGAGTCGTATCCTATTCCGAGACCATTAATTTGTATAAACGTACCCAAACCCGCGTCAACTATATGTAACCAAAATCGATGTGGCCACAAACCATTTTCCGACTTTGCCTTGTAGATCGTTCAGATTCACCATTGCGGGTCCGTCCAATGCGTATTACCCCATTGTGACAAATATCACACCAAGGTCATTATGCTCCATTGCAGACAGAATCTAGTGGGGGCTCAAACGTGGCGCGAGCTTCCTTTACTCTCGACGAGACAGCATCTACCTAGGTCTCGTAGGCGTAAAACCCGCCAGACCTCGAATGATTTGAGTTCGTTTGTTGCACTATCAAATTGTCAATGCGCAAGTGCAGACGCCAGAATGCCTCCGACGACTATGGACCGGGCAAGTTTGGTCCGTACACGCTAGCGGATACTAGTGCCATGATCATGACCATGCCTGTTCACGACCCAAAGCCTGTCGACATCAGTAGCCGCAGGACTCATGATCCCAACAGAAATCCCATGTGAGCGAGGAGATTTAGGGTTATGGAACAGGACAATACCTACCCCGATGCATCCGGAAACGTCTCTGACTACCACTCGCCCCAGTTGACCTGCGTACGCTCATGCGATTGGACCGACCAGCCGTGTGGCCTGTTCATAGAGGTGGATAAGATCTGCATCGAAGACTGGTTTTGGCATGGGGTTGAAACGAAGAGAACTACTCCGAGTCCCTGCCAATTCGAGGGTTGCTCGGACGCAGGGACGATAATGTTCCTGAGCCATCATATCGAAGGGGTCCACTTCGCTGCGTCCTATCGATGCCCCTATTGCAAGAAGTGTCGTCGAGGACCGATTCTTTGACTCGGCATCAGAAGGGGTGCAAACCATTGCTTGCTAGCAGGGCCCATGCTGAGCATAGTTCCGTCTTCAAGAGATCAAGTCAGTTTCTGGATACATCGTTCCTGCCAATAACACAACTTAGGACAGCGTCTGAGTATGTATGTCCCCCTTACCCCGCATCTGTCGCTGCTACTAACGTTACTCCTTATTTCCGTGCTCTAGTGTCGAATCTGATTCTTGACACAACTTCTCTCCACGGCTGACGACACTCATTCCATATCTATTACTGACATTTCTCTAGACTATTCTCTCTACGGCTAACGACACTCGTTTCATTCTGTTACCAACATTCCTTCGGAAATTTATTCTCTCTACGGTTAATCACACTCGCTTCATTCTATCACCGACATTCCTTTCGAATATTCGTTAATTCCGTCCTTGCCCAGTGCATCTTCTATATGGTTATTGGTTTATCTTTATGGCACACTGGACGTGGTTATCGTACCGTACCATGGTGCTTGGTCTATCTTACATACGGTTAGATTTTATGGGAAGGAGGTTGGAAGTAACTAGTCAGTATCATGGAGCTTGGAGCCATTGTTATGAGTTCAATATACGGACAGTGAACGCTTGAGCAATTCAGAGTACATGATCAAGGAGCTATTATTTCCGCTGACTCGGTGGAGTTCAAGTTGGTCCGGTGAGAATCCCCGTGCCCCGTCTATTGCTTGCTGATACTTGTGGAGCTACAGATGGTAAACGCGAGCCATCTGGAGTGTGAAAGCTGTAGACAATGTGAGTGATGAACTCGTTGGTGTCGGTGAAATTGAATTGGTGTTTTGTGGTGTAATGGATGTGCTGGCCAACACGTCGAAGGGATTGGTGCTGGTCGGACGCGTAGACAGGGTATTGAATGGACTTTTGATGATCATAGTGTTCGCTAATGCAAATGAGATTGATTAATTGATAGCAGCAGGTGGCATTCTCGATGTCTGAGTCATAGCCTCGTATCAATGGCGGTACATCTAACTCGTGGTGCTTCAAGAGCAGGATCAATGGGTATCTCTGCAGATCCAGGTGATTGGTCGAGTCCTTCTGACAGCTTTGGCTCCATGTTCATCATATCAGGACGCATATATGCATCATAGCGTTGATCCTGCAGCAACATGGCATCAAATGACTGCGGTAGATGAGGAGAGATGGACTCCAGGGGAACTAAGTGAGTTGCTGGCACCTTATGATCAACCGGAGGTTCTGACGTGGATCCAAGTGCTGCAAATGGGTTTTTGAACCCACCCATGGTCCATGGCTGCAACGGAGCTTTCCTACTGCGTTTGAAGGCTGTCGATACATCTCCGGCTCCATTGTTGAGCTCCTTCTTTGATACAGCCTTCCCCAAGCTCCACCACTCTCTTCCGGACTCATTTCGCGGTCCAATGCACTGTGTGAGGCGACACAAGGTTTCCGAAGAGGCATACCAGTATTGTAAACGATCATGCTGATGTCGAAGGGTCGAACCGCACGTCAAGATAGCTTCAACAGGCTCGTCTGGATGCTCAGCGCTCAGGTGCAGGCTCAGCAGTGCAGGCTAACCAGGAGGGCTCTGATTGTTGCAGAAGGAGGAGGGATGGAGCGCGTTGCAGGGGAATGTGCTGTATTAAGCTACATACGGACAACTTTTAAACCGCTATACCGTTTTTGTCGCATTCGAGGACGTGCATCCACACGTTTGCAACGCCGTCTTCTTCGCATCCAACCTGCATTCCATTATCCTTCAAGATGATGTACTCTCTTGCTGGGGTCTGTATGACGGCAAGAGCCGGATGCAATGGTACACCTTTTGGTGTGGTAAAGTGAACGCTCTCGACATGGTGGTGGCTATGAAGGAGTCTTGAGAGCACTGAACGAAAGCACAGAAGCACTGCTTACGCTGGTAGGTAAAGGTTGATCTTCGGAGTTTTGCCTTTGATAGCTGCAAGGGTTACTCGAGATGACAGACCTGCAAATTCCTGCGCCATCTGGTTAGATGACATCCACTGGCCACTAATGCTGTTTGCCGACTGTCAATATGTTCCGAAGTGAGCCATTTCATTCAGTAGATCACCTATTGGCAACCACACACGCCAGGACGTATCGCTCAGCGACCACCTTTTTCGATAAGCCGACGTCGGCTTCACTAGAGATGCAGTGTAGCCAGTGCCTGCTTATGCCTCGGTCGTATTCCTCATAATTCGCCCATCGAAGATTTTCTGAGATTAAGTTATGTGGCCCCGCAGAAATACCAGTGTGAGACGCTATGTATGTTGACCAGTCGGCGCGCAAACCAGATGAGTAGACTTCAAGTTCAGGAGCATTGAGTGCCCGGCCGATGACTTCGCAAGTGGATTCCAGTACGTAGAACTCGGATAACGAATTTCCATCTCGAATCGTGATGGCCCAGATCTCACCTTTCACAACTTCTTGGGCATCTTCCACAATATGTTTTAGCCATGCCGATGGATCTCGTTCATTCGTTCCGACGGAGAGTGTGAACCAAAGTCTTGTGAGGATAAATCTAAACCTAATGCTTGAGCGCACTCTGTGATAAATCAAAAAGAGCATACCTCAGCGCCACCACCACCTGCTTCTCATCATCTGCGCTCGCCCAGAGACGTGCAGACAGAGGGTCTATTCCAAGCGAAGAGTTGTACCTTCCAACCCAAGAATTTTGGAACGCATGTCTCCAGAAAGCCACTTCGTTCTGACGCTGACGCAGGTAGGGCCACATATTCGTCGTATTTTGTGGATGGCGCTTCATTATTTGGTTTAGACGGCGACCATGATACTTCTGAGTGAGCATATGCGCGGCAGAAAGGTACACTGTATGGGAATATCGTTAGAGGCATGCCAAACTTCCAAATTGTATCTTACCTGCATATCGAAATGCCCGAGAAACCATGGTGCAAGTCTGGCGATCTTGATCAGTGAGTGCAGAGAGGATTACTGCCAGGCTTTGAACCCGTTTTCTGTCGGATAGCTTAGGCGGAAGTGTGATATTCATTAAGGATGGTATTGAAATGGGGGCGCTCTCAAGGCTAAAAGTATCTGGGGGTGTAGAAGTAATTTTGTCGACCCGGTAGTCGTTGTGGGAGACTCGCTGGGAGGTTGGTAATGTACTAGCGATAATTGGAGTTGTCATGAAAACGGGAGGTTTGAATCGGCCTTGAAGTTTTGCTTTAGAACCTTTCTGAACGAGGTTGATATTTTGAGGCTGAGCGATGATAGGCACTGCGTTCGATGAAGCACTAGCACTAGAGTTGTGTGCAAGACGACCAACCGCCCCCAGGGATTCGGTGGCAAAAGTCAGACCAGCACTTGCTTTGAGGGTTCCAGTACCTGTGCGTAACTTCGTGGAACTTGAAGAGGAGTTGGCATCACAGACAGATACAGAATTCACAAGAGAGGGCTTTTGTCTTTTCGTGGACTCGAATATAGCAGAAACACGGGGCCGTTTCGCGCTCTGACTCTCGTTGGGAGCGTCAACCGTCGGTGGTGCACAATGGTTAGCAGCTGAGTGATCCACCGGACCAGACACCGGCAGTGCTTTGCATAGGACAGATTTTTCTGCGGATGTAGCTGTAAGGTCCTTGTTTGCTGTTTGTGCATTACGAGTATGATTGAGAGCAATAACTCCAGTGGAGAGTGCAGGAGCTAGGTCGGCTGGGTGACCTATATGTTCTAGTGCTGTTGCTTTCGATGTTAATGGTTGGATCGGAATGACAGCTTGAGACTGAGTATCACCGCGGGTAGTATCATTATTGTTTAATTTTAAGAGCAGAGCAGCTTTCCCGAGTTTCGAATACCCGACAATGCGGCGTTCTTTGCACAACACTTTGAGCTGAGGGACCGTGAGCTTCGCGAGGTCGCCGGCTGTCGTATTAGACATGATAAAGTCGTCGTACACTTCGAGTTGGGGCCCAGCCGGGCAGTTACAAGCTGACGCGTCCAGTAACAATAAGTCTCGTCGGGCCTCGGGGTGCAACTAAGTTTTGTTACGTAACATTATGGGTTGCATTTGAAATACATACCTAAAAATAAGGCAAGTACATGTAGCGCAACTTAAGGACGAAAACCTCGGCGTCTCTTGCGCTGCCCTCGTTTGTCGCTTTCGCTGCTGCCCTCGTCCTTCTCTGGTGACTGAAAGTGTGCTTTTGGCGCCCACGCCATTGTGCGACCACTGTCGTCCTCCGCCAAGCTCATTCTACATTTTACCGCCGTCAACGCACGCCGTCACTAAGTTATTGAATATCGATATTTCCGGCCTTAACCCAGGCAGCCTGCGCCGGTACCACCGCCATCAAACATCGTCATCCTCGCACTCGCGAACGGCAACAATGACCTAGACAAGTTATGTTTCGGGCTCTTTGATTGAAGTTGAACGAGCTTTAAAATGAGGTTGTATTCGTCGCTCTCATTATACCATGTTGCTTATGGCTACTGCAAAAAACAATACGCTCCCTGCAATACGAAGGATAGCGCGAAAACGTTAACAAGCTGTCCAAGCACAGCACGAAAGCAATTGAATGGTCCGAGAAGCTCACGATGCGTACACTTAGTACGAGGTACTGTCCATGACAGCCTGGATAGTGTTTAGGACCAGATTTCGAGTGGGTTATTAGCGGCTGCAATAGCGTTGGGTGACCAAAGGAACGTGATGGTAAGAGAACAAGAGAGCCTGTGTTTATGACATACTAGTACCTGGCGCACTGCACCTGCAAGTAGCAGATAGCAAACGTAAACGTTGCGGAATCCATGCGGTTGCGAAATGAGTGCGAGGAATGCAGAAAATATTCAAAGTTTGCGCTACGCGCATCATAGCACACGCGTTCAATTGCATGCGCTCCACATACCGCAAGTTCCCAGGTCGCTTTGATGTCATTAGTTTCTCGCACGTCCTGACAGCTGGGCGCTCGGCACCCCTGCAATATAATGTCCGATGGGTCACTGGGGCTGATCCGGCTCAGCTAAGTCTTTAATTAGCAACTCACCGTGACATTCCCTACTTTCTGATCTTCAGGCCTTGATCAGGGATGACCACCACATTCACAGGTTCCAGGAAACATAAACACAATGATGGTCTCTTCTACACAGCACAACGATTGCGTATGCGTAGGGCACGTTCTGCCCGAACAAATACAAAGGTAACTTGAAGTTGACCATTATAAGGAGCGTGTGAACTGATACATCGTCTAAACTACTACATAAAGTTCTTTAGCTGCTGGAACGTTCTTCGATCATACTGTGCCTCGACTTCTCATAAAACTACTAAGGTTTGTAACTAGTGTATGATATCTCGGAACGACGATGACGGGCCTCCGAGGACGTCCAGGCGATGCCTATCGATGCCAGAAAGATACTCGTACCAGGATGCGGGGCCAACTGGATCTTTCCGCAGGCCAAGTACTGGGATCTGGTACACCCGACTCAGTTCTTCCTTTACATCAGAATACCATTGCCACGTAACGTTCCTCCATGATTTTTGGTAAATAACTCTGAAATCTTGAGATCAGAGCGAACATCAAAATTTTCAATAGAAATGACATCATCACGTGACTCAGGGTAGGATGCGGCAGCATCTCTCTTTATGTGCAGGCATTCGTACCCTCGTTGGCAAAAAGCAATTTCACACCCGCAAGCGACGAGATGCCCTGTCAAGTGCATTTACTTTGATTGCGACTTGCAAGCTGTAAGTCGAACAATGTTCAAGTTGTGGTGCCGAGGTAGATAATTAGTTGATGTTGCTACCGTGACTTACTCTATGCACTGACAGAGCCAAGATTTTGGTTTACTATCCCGCATATGTACGGTGAATTCCGTTTCCTATTGAATTGCCGCCCGCCTGCACAATGAACTCTGTTTGACTCATTCTGAAGATTTGATCTACCACTGATGACAGAGCTGAAAGTTTGGACCACCATCATACATCGGTTTGCGGCGTTAACCTGAGTAAACCTTGTTGTACCTCATGCATTGTAACAGAACTATGCTATAGTAGTACACCTCTGGTTGTGTCAAGTTTTACCAAGAAGACTTGCAACTTGAAGTTCGCCAGCAATTGCCAGCGCCAGAGCGGCAAAACCCACTGAGTAACACCACGTGATTTTAACTTTTTCACTGATCGGTTCTTCAAGCGCGCGCTCGATTTCCATTCTCTCCGGATCAGCTAGTCTCGTCCACTGTTAGATTCACGCTCTGATTGTCGACAATCAAAAATCGTGTTTGATCGGCCGCCTTCTACAAATGGGCGGCTGTCCGACCTTTCGAAGATGGTTTCCTATACACAAGGCCAAACGAAGTCTCGTCATCGCAGGTTTTGATCACAAGTCTCCGTTCCCTGTTGTCACGGTGTTGGAGGCGTCTGGTATATGTTCCCACTAATGCACGATCATCGTAATAGGGCCCTGAGGTGATGCTCTTCAATGCGGTTGGTTGCTAGTCGACCCATCTCCGCCGCTCTTCGTGTGGTTTACTCAACCATCTTATGGAATGACCCCTGCAGTGGGTTGACAGCAAGGGGTATCAGTACATCTCAACAACACAGCCCGTGGTTCGTCATGCCCTGGGCTGCAGTCATCTTACGTTACCCTAACTTTGAACATCGCCCCATTTCCCTTGCATAATCATATAATCCCGCTCTATCATCCAAATGCACACGGTTTTTTCTTCGCTATGTGTTGGCGCCAGCGGTCGTGTATTTCGCACTTCTCGGGATGCATTTTGGAAAGATGATCGTTGCAACAAGAACACCGCGGTGATCATGTTACGTTTGGAGATTAGAGTGAGCTACGATCTTACCTTATGTCATTTTTACCAAACCTTCGGTAAGGACGTGCACACAAACTCTCACTACTATGTGTTCCATAGTATTTTCGGCGTGCCTCAAACCGATATGGACAAGATCTCAGCGCTCAGCTGACGCGTTTGGATTACCGATATAGTACGCACTAATTTTGCATCTGGATATCGTGACTGATGCGAACTATTTTGTCATGGAGCATCCAGGATATCGAATGGTTTTGCTTCTCTCATTCGCCCTCTCGTTGGGTATATGCCACGGGTATATGGGTCTAATAAATATGTCGACTAAAAGCTACAAGGTAAGTGAATCCGTAAAAGTAATAGATCATGGATGCTACAAGTACTGAAAATATTCAAGGATTCCTCGAATTCCGACGTAAAACCTAATTTACTTCTACCCTTTCTAAGTAGTATGGGACTCGATCTATGTTCGAGTGAATGAGCGACATGTCGTTCCACTGCCCGGGAAACGAATTGTGCCGAAATTGCGAAGGGGTTGGTTGAACCAAACTCCAGTTGCCCCCACCACCGACAGCATGGTGGATCTCTGTCTGAGGGTGGCCTTGATACTCTAGCATTGAGCTCGTCACCGATGTGTCCGACATTGGGCTACTGTTCCTTGACGCAATAGCGTTTGTCCATGTCTCGTTGTTGGGAATTACAAGAGGTTCTGGGGATATCTATGAGATCCTGTCGCCGACGAGCGGAAAACGCGTACCATAAGTCGTGTGAGATCTTGGTCAGCTTCATAGGGTGATACTGACGAGTATTCCAAGGGCGGGAGCGGCTCATGCCTAGAAATTGCCTCAGGTTCTCTCGACAAATCCTGCAGGAGTTGTGCAGCTGTGAAGGGGATAAGCGGTCATGCAAGCAGAACGCGTTTGAAGCAAGCATACCTTTCTTCAAGGTTTCGCGCCTGGTCTGGGGAGTCTCCCCTGTCACTGAGCGAATCACGTCTTTGAGTTCTTGGAACCCGTCGCCCTCTTTGACCCGATACTGCCTCTGCGATGCAATTTTGCTTTGCTTCGCAGGACGCTGGTAGCTTTGCGTGCCGCGGTAGAGGTGCATAGTCGCAATCGCACAGTTGAGTGAGTCTACAGGTGGATTTAGAAGCTTGCTTTTATACCATCCTCTACCCCGCCACGCAAGTTTCGTAAACTTGGTCTATCAAGCAAAGTCCGAACTTAGGAATCTCATTTCAACCTTATGGCGCGGTTCCCGATCCAGACGTCTTATTTTTTCAGGTGGCCCACCGCAGTGCAAGATTTGATTAGATTTGAATCGGACCGTGGTGGGTTTAATGACAGATCTATCAACTGTTTTACGAACTACACATCAGTGCTGCACGTTGCGCAGGTTTAAAGTTTTTCGTGTTAGTACTACCCTCCCAAGACTTACCATCCGCCTGTGATTGTATAGCAATTATTTGCATCCGACTCGGGCTCGGAGTCGGTAAGATACCGAAATATGACGTCATAGGCGAGAAGCATTAATTCCAGCATAATTACTCCTGCATTTTACTACAGCAAAAAAGCATTAATGGAGTCAGCGACTCGGAAGTTACTTGGTAGAAATATCAGCTGACACGTGTATTGTCATTGATGAGATGATCATCATGAAAACGGGCAAAAATGTCATTCGAGGCTATGCAGCTGGTTGACCAGTTATGTAGATCAAGGATGCACTAATTAGATGAGGCTTCGGAGCCGTAGGTTAGCGGACAACTCTCGGAGTCCGCAACACCAGCCACATTCGAACCCCGATTGTTTGGCTATCCACATTCATTTTTGTCCGGGCTTGCTTGCTCTAAACTGTTCTGAGTAAATCGAACTTGAGCAGGTACATATGGACTTTCGAAACTCCGTGATGCTATGCTCATGTCATTCAGCACGTAAGTGTCTTTGATAATTGACCCAAAGGCACATGGACTTACAGCCATAGTCGAAAACAAAACAAATCTCAAAAGCAATGCCCGATTCCTTACTGAAATAGGCGACAGTGCTCAAGAAGTCTGGTTAGAGAAGGGTCAACAATGATGCGACGGCCGCCGACGGTGAACGTGATTTTGACCGAGACCTTTGGAATATTGTAATTGGTTTTGTCTCGGGAAACCAAGT
This sequence comes from Suillus fuscotomentosus, assembly GCF_016647785.1. Classification (NCBI taxonomy): domain Eukaryota; kingdom Fungi; phylum Basidiomycota; class Agaricomycetes; order Boletales; family Suillaceae; genus Suillus; species Suillus fuscotomentosus. The sequence continues at coordinate 49,569 of NW_024539516.1, read as the reverse complement.
GTGCTCTTGTAGACAAAATCCTGTGATAGTGAGTAAGGCTTAATTTCCACTTAGCTCACGTCACAATTGGCCGATGGTGCCGCTGCCGAGCGATGACAAGCGAAGCTGCGCCATGACTAGCACCCACAAGTAAAGGCACTCTCGGCTCTAACAGTCAGAAAACATATGCTCACTACAACGACGCAAAAAAGGACATCAGGCAGCTCCATCAGTGTGCTGTCATTTTTTCATCCGGTATTATCCGCTAGGGCCAAGCCCTATGGTGGACACCACCGACAACATGGACCAGGTACGCGTTCTGCATGTATCTGTGTCCGTGATGTGATGTTTATGCTATACAATGTCTTGGCTTGTGCGAGGACGATATGGCCATCTTCAGGCTCTCGATACGATAATGTGTGTTGTCGCCCTCTATTCGTACTCTTTTCCTCGGAGAGCATACACCACATATGTTGCCGCAACGCCACAGCCCCCGGTCCCGACGTACAAGGAATAGTCTACGCACACGCTTTGATTTGTCCAAGCCAAACATTGATATTTCAGGAACAAGCCAGTGGCCGAGTCTTCGAAATCGGAGGCAATCCGGAACGGATTTTAGATTCATCGATAGTAAGCTCCGCCGCACACCAAGTGACGAGAATACGCCCCACTGGACAATACTTTGAACGTGGTGGGAGTAGAAACCAAGGTGATTGCCAATATGGGAAAGAGCGAGTACAAGATGACGGTATGGAGGCGTAAAGCGTGTTGCTGTTGGGAAAATTGGTCAGGCATGATGCATGCTATGCTGCGATTTTCAGATCCAATCGCCTCTTTTTCTCGTAGCATTGAGCGGCTGGTACCGATATCTATCCCCCTCTGCCCAGGAAGCAAGGTCATGAGTATTATGTAATATGAAATAGTTTATTTTTGTACAGGATGCCATAAGAGCGATCACATGATTATTTCAATATTCAATGTGTGTTCGCTGGATCTAATGGGTCTAAATTGCGTTTACACTAACAAGTTGCATGCCGCGGAGCAAGGTGAAAGTCCGAATAGACTCTGCCGTGGTCGATCTCGGTAGAGAAAGCACGGAGTTTGAAATTTGCAGTTGCCGATTGTGTTGGTACTCATTACTGTTCGAGTTTATTACTGTGCCATCATCCGCAACTATTTCGAGGGTAGCTAGTTTCACTGAGGCCACGATGGTCGAACCGTTGACTATCCATACCCTGAGAGGTTCAGACGGCTGGTGCATAGTGCAACATCTGCGGCAAAAGTACTGCAGGATATAATATCATTTTAATGTCCTAGTTCGTGTACTATGCAGTGAATTAAAAGGGGCCGTATCGAGTATCGGACTATACGGTATGAACAAGAGATTCAGTGCAGTGTCGTTTGAAGCTGAACGTTGAACGTTGAACAACTACCCAACGCTGCACAATCGACTGCAAATCTTCAAACTCCGGCTTTCGCCGATACTTGATTACATAATATCACACTTTGTTTGGTGGCGCTGCGCCTCCCCACAAGTAGAAAGTTTTAGAGAAAGAATTTTTATATTTCTATATGTACCACAACAAGCAACGACTAGCATTAAGACGCGGTGCTCTGCGAGCCGTTCTAGCAAGCAGTGTGCGAGAAAGGAAATGGCGTTGTACTCACGAAGGAATTTCGTGGGCAACTTCGGAGTTGGCAAGTGACTGAATTTGCGGTTTATTTCGTCTAGTTTATTATTATATACTGTAATTAGGCATATCGAGGAAGCTGCTTTATCCCAGTAGTAGATAATCCAACTGTATTTACAATTTTCCAGACATACGGAAGATACATTTTGGTGGGTATTCTAATATGTTGAGATCGTAGCTAGGTTAGTCCATCATGTATGTCTGGTCTGTCGTGGTGCAGCAATATAGAACGTCGTACAAGCGGTCACCACAAAAAAGCAGTAGAAGATATAAAGAGCCAGCTTCAGAAAAGAAAAGAAAATAGGGAAAATGGATCAATGATTGCGTATGATGATGATACCTCAACACAAGGCCTTCGAGAGCCGTCGAGATAGCAGACCGAGGATCTAAAAATCGTCGAATTATTGTGCTACATTCAGGCCGATCTCCTGATTGCAGATGCAACTGTGCCAGCCGGAAAGGCAAGATAAACGGAAAATCGTCATGTAGGTTTATAATAGATGGTCGTGAGATACTGCGGTTTCATGGTCAGTAATCGTGATGGATGCTATGATACGAAAATGTAAACCTTCGTGCGATATCGCGTGGTATTACCCACGGCCAAGACACCATTGCGAATTGCACTGGTACTTAAGTGATGCAAGACAACATGAGATGGAACAGGAAGAACGCTAGCGTCATCGCTGAGCCCAGGACCATCAAGACCCAACCGAGTATGCGCAGGGGCTGCCAGATGTGCACTGGTTACATCCGTGCCACTTGCCGTAGTGATAGGGATTGCAGGAGCTTCTAGTTCTGCAGTCCTCTCCTCCTTGTGAAGTTCACGAGCAACAGTGCTCGTCATTCCCAAAAGGGATCGTCCTTGCCGCCGTTTGCTTTCGCGCTCCCTTTCACGTTCACGTTCCCGATCACGTTCCCTGCCCCTGTTACCTGCGGGAGACTGCCCGGGTTTCGCATTCAGTATCAGTTTATCGAGATGCCGTGGCAGTCCAGGAGCAGGTGGAATGTTGGGAGTAGGGACATATTGATAAGGTGTCTGATCGTACTCGGGACCAGCTGTGTACGCTAGGTAGGCTTCTTCCTCCCGAGCAGCTGCTATAAGCCCTGCGGGGATATCATCCGTCCATTTTGCAAGCGTACCCTTTGAATCGCTTGTATCCATAATGGAGCCGTGAGTAGAGCTTGTCGTTGACCAGAAGGAGTGCGCATGAGGGTGTGGAGGGCGCCCCGGTGTAGCAGGGGCAACAGACGACACGTGGGGTGGAGTCAAACCGGAGATAGGAACAGCAACGTAGTTTGCAAGACTACCTTCATCATCAACGGCAGTTGGCAAGTCATCTGCTACCCGCCACTGTTCATCAACGATGAATCGAATATGATGGGTACCAGGCAAGAGCGGTACCCATGCGGACCATGATTTATCGCTCGATGGATCGCTATGACAAGCTATTAACATAAGGGCAAAGGCTACAAAGGAGACGACGTACTCGGGCTCCATAGGCAGACGACCTTTCCAATCATCGTCTCCAGCACGAACCAAGACAACGCTTTTCCCACCCCCATTCCATGTAATCTTCACAGAGACGGGTTCCTTTGGTTCCTCATGTGATTGATCTGGTCGATTCATCAGTTGCCCGTTCTCCCCGTCGGTGTCAACATTTGCCGATTTGGCCATCTCCTCCTCCGCTTTGTGAAGGGCAAGCGGGATGGTTGAATGGACGGTCTCCTGGATGAAGCCAGATGGATCAGGTTGCTCAGATGCCTCAATCTCACTTTCGGCATAGAGTTCTTGCATACGAGGCTGAGCAGACTGACCGCGCACAGGAAAAGAATGAGTGGAATTATATTGCAAAGGCGCGCCTCTGAAGTTCCCTCGTGTGCGAGGGTTATGATGCACCGGGATATGCGTGGATGGAGGGTGATCTAGGAGTAGTTCTGCGGAGTAGTTTCCCGTATCAGTAACTCTGTTTGCGGTTTTCAAATCCGGCCGACGCCCACGAGGGGAAGTGCCTGTATTTGAAGCATTATTCATCGTTCCATTGTTAAAAGCAGGATTCGGAATCGGGATTGGGGAAGTTGTTCTCAGTGGTCGACGGTAAGGTGATAAGGGGGAAGAATTCCCAGAGTTGTGATATGATGCTGCTGGTGTCAGCGAGAGAGAGGCAAGATCAGGAAGTTCGAGCGATTTTTTCTTTGTCCGTAACGAGCGATGGGGTTGATGGGGATTGGGTGATGGTGAATGTGATGGAGCTTGTCGGCGCGCAGATGAGTCAATTCTTCTGCTCGGGACAGGTGAGCGTGAACTTTGATTGGTGTTTGATGCAGTATTTCCCATCTCACGATGATGCCTGTCCTTGTTCGTCGTTGAAGACGTCGTTTTCGTCCTCGTTGCAATTATTGAGCTCGATGGTGTCAAGAAGAGGTTGTACAATATTTATTATCGAAGGGATAAGTCCCGATAACAATAATATCTAATATAAATAACTTTGAATGTCATCATTGCACTCTAAGTAAAACCATCACGTCCACCATAACCAAATATTCTTACCAAAGACTGCAAATATGAGTGGAAATGGATCTCCTACCCTGCCACTCACTCCAGCAACAAATTTTGTCGTCGAATCGAGCTCTGGCTTGATTATCCCGGAAACTAGAGATGGATTCTATGGTTATACCGATGAAAAGAGCCTCCAACAAGTGAGAACGTGTTTTCGGACAGACGTGCATCGGACTCTTATAATACTGAATAATCAGATGGAGGAACAAAAATGGGCTCTACGTCGCACTTCCGACGTCGCGCATCCTCAGGCAGATGGTACACTATCCAACAGTTTCAAGTTGTCTTCCATTCGTGAAGCCCTTCAAATTCAAACGACTGAAGAGTTGCACCCGTCACCTTTCTCTGACGATGAAGATAAAGAACAGGTTTCGGATGCTCAGCACCACAGTTCGTCTTTATTTGACGTGTCTAATCTGGCCCCTCAGGGTTATATGTCTCTACAGTGGACGCCATGATGACCCCAGAGCTTGCACGTATCGTCCAGTCTTTTCAGAAATGCCTTGAGCTTCGCGACAAATATATCACGAAATCTTTACAGAGGCTGGGGGATAACCCCAGAGACCATGACGGCGTCTTTCATGGCGTGGCTGAGGGCCTGGCGGATGTTTCTGGGGTCAAACCCGATGTTAACCAATCTTTAGCTGCATCCGCGAATAGCCCTCACGAGCCCTGGGTCATATATCCGCCGCCACCACCACCTCACTGGCACTTTACTGCAAAAGAAACAGTCATTAGCGCAGATGGTCGCCTCACACCGGACAACGAATTCGATTTCTCTCAATGCCACATACCCACCAATCATGAGTGGGTGTTTGAAATAGATGACAAAGGCGTGTATCAAGTATACACGAATGCTGATGGTAATTCTGCTCCCTTTCTGCCAGAGGAGCTCGATTCAATCCTGTTCCCAGCAGGAACCAAGAAACCACTCTTCGATATACCCACTATCAGGGAATACTTCGTTGATCTAGACTATGTCCTGGGTGTTATCTCCGATGGTCCGGCGAAAAGCATGGCATACCGTAGGCTCAAGTATCTTACGAGCAAATTCGAGATGTACAGTCTCTTAAACGAATCTCAAGAATTAGCTGACATGAAGGTGCGTGGAGACCACCGAAATCCATCCCAAACATTTATGAAGTATTCGTCTGCAGAGTGTGCCGCACAGGTGCTTCCTCCCTTGTACATACAAGGTGATGGGCTGATTTAAGTGATTCAAGGGACTTCTACAATGTGCGAAAGGTGGACACGCACGTCCATCTAGCAAGTTGCATGAACCAGAAGCACCTCTTGCGGTTCATCAAATCCAAGATGAAACGCAGCCCTCATGTTTGTATGAATTTACCTGTGTTATATCAACTGCTCAGACGTTTCGCCACTTTAGGACGTTGTTATTTTTCGTGATGGGACAGACTTGACGCTGGAACAAGTGTTTCAGTCGCTTAAGCTGAGCGCATACGATCTGTCCATCAATACGCTCGATATGCATGCCCACCAAGATTCCTTCCACCGATTCGATAAATTCAACCTGAAGTACAATCCGATCGGCGAGTCCAGGCTGAGAGAAATTTTCCTGAAAATAGATAATAAAATAGATGGTAGATACTTCGCTGAGATCACCAGAGGTGTGCTTTATTGTGCTCTTTCCGCATCAATCTGACATGTCACAGAGGTCATGAATGACGTGGAGCAGAGTAAATACCAGGTGCGAATGCCTTATCTGTGACCCTCGGAATATTTACCATATCCTTAGAACTGCGAATGGCGTGTCAGTATTTACGGTAGATCCGTGGATGAGTGGGACAAGCTTGCGAAATGGATCATAAAAAATGAACTCTTCTCACACAACGTTCGCTGGCTCATTCAAGTTCCTCGACTGTATCAAGTGTACAAGGAGACCGGTGCAATCAACACATTTGAGGAAATTGTCATCAGTCAGTTTTTCTTGTTCCATGATTTCATCCATCTCAACAATGTACTGTGATTATAGATGTCTTCCGCCCACTCTTTGAGGTCACGAAGGATCCTCAGTCGCACCCTGAGCTTCATGTATTTTTGCAACGTGTCGTCGGCTTCGACAGCGTGGATGACGAATCTAAGGCGGAACGTCGATTCCACCGCAAATTCCCCTTTCCTCGACTCTGGGACTCCCAGCAGAATCCTCCGTTTTCTTATTGGTGAGTAAGCACTTATTTGCTATTTGTTATTCGTCAATTGAATATCGGATAACCACGGCCACAGGATGTACTACATGTATGCCAATATGGCTAGCTTGAACCACTGGCGTAAGGCACGAGGGTTCAGTGAGTTTCTTTTCTGTCGTTGCCTTTTAAATTTTCACCAATGAAATTGACTGCCACGCAGACACGTTCGTATTCCGGCCTCACGCTGGTGAAGCAGGAGACACGGATCACCTGACCTCGGCCTTTCTTACATCTCACTCGATTTCACATGGAATTTTGCTTCGCAAAGTTCCCGCGTTGCAGTACTTGTTCTACCTGAAACAAATTGGGCTAGCTATGAGTCCCTTGAGTAATAATGCGCTGTTCCTGACCTATGAGCGCAATCCGCTTCCTGACTTTTTCAAAGTCGGGTTGAATGTGAGTTTAAGCACCGATGACCCATTGCAATTCCACTTTACGAAGGTGAGCCCCCGACTCTGATACACCGTTGTTGTTCGCTTACTCGGACATCGTGGTAACAGGAACCGCTACTGGAAGAGTACAGTGTCGCAGCCCATGTAATATTTTTACCGATTACCAATCCAACATTTACCGGTGGCTTACCTACATGACAGATCTACAAGCTTCCTCAGAGTTCACTAGCAGAGCTCGCTCGCAACTCTGTGATCCAAAGTGGCTTTGAGATGGAGATCAAAAGGCACTGGCTCGGTCAAGAGTGGTATTTACCAGGCGCTGCAGGCAATGATATTCATAAGGTAAGCGAGCTATTTCCATATACTCGAGTTATTTATGTATTCACCGACGACAGACAAACGTGCCAAATCTTCGACTAGCATATCGGCACCGCACGCTACTTGAGGAACTTGCGATGATCAGGAAACAGCACTGCGCATAGTCGAAAGCCCGATCTGGCATCGTTCGGTGATAGTGGCATTGGAAGTACCCCATTTTCTCTTAGACAAGTGTAGCTATAGCTTCTCAAAGTTCCAGATATAGATTGTGCTTTCACATGACATAGTTCTGCCTTGCCTGATCTGGGGCTGATCATCTGACGAAGAGACTGTAAGTTCCAAGGCCAAGGAAAGGTTGATACAAGCGCCTCCCAGTGAGCCGGATTTGTGTGTGTGCGTGAGTCGGGTTGTGAAGTAAGAGTGTTATATGGAGCAGAAAGGCGCACAATTGAATCGGTCCTGCACGAGGACTACACGAGGCTTGGAACATGAAAGACTATCGACTGAGTGGAGCAATTTGAAACATCCCGGACTTTGAAGCGTGGGATTCCGCTGTTCTCTGTGCCGGCCCGAGCCTAGCGCCCATATCATTTATTGACTAGTGCTACTTTACGTATTTACCAGAACCTACCATTATATCTGACTTCGAGCCACAGTGGGCAGCTGTGGATCGCAAGCAAATCGATATGACGGTGTCAGAGGTTCCTTCTTCTGATACACTATGCCGTTTCAACTAGGACCATCCGATCAGAAAAACCCCGAACACCAGATTGGTACACCTGTGCCCCCTCCCCCGGAGGCTACAAAAATCAAACCGTCTCGTTTCGGTCTAGAATTTACGTTCCCTTCCGAGCTGATAACACCCCGTCGTAAATTTTGGTAGAGTATTCCTACAACTGTGAGCGACCACATCACCCCCAGCCCCACAGAACGCATATTCCCACTCTCTCGTTCGTGACCGCTCGATATCATGTCAAACCCTGGCGGAAGCCAGGTATCGAGGAAGCCGAAAATTCTGATTGCATGCTTTGACGGTACCGCAGGGCTTTACAATGCGGCGGTGAGGCTCCAAAAATCATACACAATCGCGAATACAGAGACTAATGGCACACCCTTAGAACACGAATGTCGTCAAGTTCGTCTCATTGTTAAAGAAAGATACGGATAGCCAACTCTGCTATTACCAGGTGCGTACACGGATAAACTCCAGCGACTGCACTATGTGATCGCGAGTCGCAGCAAGGGAACTCAAATCCACTCTTATTATCCAGGCTGGTGTTGGGACGTATTTTTCTCCTGGAGTGGTATCCCCCATGTTCACTTGGCTTGCGAAGATCTTGGATGAAGCATTTGCATGGTGAGTACGGCAGGCTGAAATAAAGTTCGACGTTGCTTGAGTATATGCAGGTATCTGGACGCCCATGTCATGGAAGGTTACAGATTCTTGATGGATAACTACCTGCCTGGTGATAAGATTTGTCTTTTCGGTGAGACATTCGCCTTGGGAGTACGACAGATTTCACTGAACTCAAGACAGGTTTTTCTCGAGGAGCATATACCGCACGTGCGTTGGCGGGAATGTTGTACAAGGTCAGTTATTGTTGATCATAGATGTGAGCTGCTTTCCTTAATAAGACTTCGTCACAGGTTGGACTGCTTCCAAAATCCGACCTCCAACAAATTAGCTTTGCCTACGATGCATATAAAACGACTGGCGTACAAGCAGATGCGCTTGCTGCAGGATTTAAGCAGACATTTTCGCGTGACGTCAAGGTGGAGTTCGTAGGAGTCTGGTAAGTTGTTCCTAGTATGTCCAGCCACCCACAACCAACTTTTGTTTTTGTTTTCAGGGAGACCGTACAAAGCACTGGAGTGCTCTGGAGTCAGACACTCCCATTCGCAGACTCTAATTCCTTGATCAAGACATTTCGACAAGCTTTGGCTCTCGACGAGGTCAATTAAGCCCATTACCCGCTTAACTTGGTACTGACTATCTTCAATAGCACCGCGTTAAATTCCTGCCAGAACTTTACCGTCGTCCCCACACAGATGCACCTGATCCGGACTTTGTCGAAATGTCAAGATTATCTGAAATTGTTACAGCTTTGGAAGACAATGTTTCCGATGAAATTGGTTCGTTGCAGAATAAACTCCCTCGAGGTATGAAACGTGCGAAGAAGTTCGCGGGGAAGAAGATGTTTCAAGGACTGAAGCGTGGTTTCACCAAGACGATCTTGCGCCAGCAGAGCACAATCGAGATTGTTATTGACAAGCCTGGGGAAACCACTGTCGTCAAGGACCAGACAAGTGTGGAAGTGCTTGACATTCCTGACACAGAGCCGACACTGCCAACAGATGTCATGGAAGTCTGGTTCTCGGGATGCCATAGTGGTGAGCGTCCACAAGTTTTGTTCTTGCAAATTCTCTTTGAACACAACATGAGCAGACATAGGTGGCGGAAGTGTTGAGAACTCTGTCAAAGTCTCGTTGGGGCAAATCACTCTTCGCTGGATGGTTGAGCAGGTCATCCTGTCTAACTGTGGCATCGTTTTTGATGAGGAAGCTCTTGAGCGCGTTAGCATGCCATTATCAAGCTTTCCTACTTCACCAACGCCTCCTGCTACAGAGGAACCGACCGGCAAGTCACAACTGATGATGGACAACCCTCGTCTCAGTGCCGTGTCTATCGATGTTGTGTCCTCTTTCGTAGAAACCGTACCCTCACCCGCCCCTTCTAGCTCTCCCACCGGTCCCCCCACTACACCCTCACCTTCAAATCCTGAAACTTGCGATGCTCTAGCTCCTTTGTTCGACCAGTTGCAGCTTCAGAAGGCTTGGTGGCTTCTTGAAATCTTGCCCCTTCCATGTGCATGGCAAGATGCGCATGGCAAATGGCACAAGAGATGGAGGTGAGCTACTTGTCGCTGCGAGGAACTTATTTAATTCTAGGGGACAGGTTCCATCTGGGTAAAGGTCGCGTTATTCCCTACCGGCATCCCAAATTTCATTCATCCGTTGAGGAGCGTATGGACTACATACCCCTGAAATACAAGCCACGAGCGATATACCTCCACGATCAAGTGGCTTATGTATGATGACGACGACGACCGGACCTTCATCCACCCGTATTGATGCACATCTACGATAGAAACCTTTCAAACCCGTAACACGAATACCCGGAGGGATATTATTAGCGTTACGCTGTTTGAGTGAGTTTATGCCCTGTAATATTCTGAGACTTCCATCGGACCTGTCTATAACTCGCTTTGTGATTGTAATAATAATGTGACCACACGTTTAAGCCGGTACCAGTTTTTGTGTTTCGACCGTGCATTCTGTGAGTCTCGGAAAATGCTGCAATTGCCTCTACTTGTGCCGGCCTTCGATCGTGGAATTATCGCACGTTTGAATCAATTGGACACCCCGTTGTCCGGCCCTGACGCATGCGGCCTTCAGGGTCATATGCACCGGACGCCACCACAAATTTGAGAGTTTCAATCCAGAAGCCCTCAGGAGTCCTCCCTGGCAGTGCAAGTATGAAGAGGAAATAGGTGTATCGTAATATTTGACATGCGGAGAGAGCCTCATGGTACATGCCGTACACTGCCTCCAATTGAATCGACATGCTGCACTCCACAGTGAAACTGCTGAAATGTAAACCTTATTTCAAGAAGGTCCATCATATATAGCGGTGCCACAACCGGGTCCCACCCGAAACTAGAAGTCATCTTTTGTGTTAAATCATCGCACCCCGTCTCAGCGGACATGATTGGGCCGTCAAAAGAGCTTCCATTCTTCTCAGGGGGTGGTTCTGGCGCAAATGCTGTTTTCAGGTTTATTATAAGCAGCAGCTACTTATATCAGATGCTAACAGGCAAACAGTAAGCGCTGGCACCGGCGAACAACAGACCCGTGATTTAACTATAGGTGGTTTTTGACGGTAAGGGTTAGTCACCAACCTGTAGAACCAGCTTACGATGTGGAATGACCTAGATGAATCTCTTAACGATCAGCCTCCTAGCATTAACAGCCGTCAGTTCTCTGAGCGCACGAGCCACTCCCGGCTCACTGACGAGCGACACTGTCTGGTGCAGTGGTGCTTGGTCAGGATGTGGCAAGCAATGTTCAGGGGACTTCGAAACCCGCCGATCGTGCACTGAAAATGGGAACCAGACAGTGGAATATTGGTGCTGTTATGAATGAATGACAGTCATCACTGGCATAGGAAGCACGGGTATTACATAGCGGTGTGGGAAAAGCATCGCACAGCGCAGATGAGGGGTCTTCGCAGTCTGGAAATGTGAGCGATGAAACATCGCCTCAGAGCACGTACTTGGCGCAAAATAGATGACGCATGCTTCCAATCATCAAGTTGTCTGAAGGAATATTATTCCATGGTTTTCTATAATACAGACCGCGCGCGAGGATGAATGTGCAATCAGAGCAATGGCAGCAGGGATGAATTAATATGACGTGGGAGGGCGGATAAGGGGGTATATGAGATATACAAGGGGAATCACACAATGGACTCAGAATGTGTTCGCCCAAACCTCGAGATCGAACCTTGATGCTCTGGCACTGTCTATCCAAGAATGTTTCTGAGGTGACACAGTCAGAAGGACACGACGGATGCAACAAATAAGAAGGGAGTACCAAAAGATCCTTTGGCGTGTTTCCGCGCATCAGGGTCCTTGAGCAGACAGCTATCGACGAAATCTTCTGCTTCCTGAGGGAAACGCCCTTCTGGTGTCAGTCGTGGGGCAGGTTCATTAACGATATGCTGGAGCAGTTCCAATATGCTCATCATCATTCCACCTCCCTGTAGGCTGACACCCTTGCTCTTCCGCTTGTCCTTTTTTGACGTCTTGTCTTTCTCTTTCTTCGGTGGAAGTCCGATGCAACCAGGCGACAAGGTACCTTCAAAGTCGGAAAGGTCGGAGTCATCCGGATCTGAATCGGCAAAGGGGAACCGTCCTAGGGCAAGTTCTATGAGAGAAATGCCCAAAGACCACACATCAGACTTGACGGTGTACTGTGCACCTTGTATCCGCTCGGGCTGTTTGGGATAGCCTTATAGATTTGGTAAGGAAGACGCAAGAAATACAGACGCACACTCATATAGGTTGAGGTTCCTACGAAGGTATCGGCGATGGAATTTATGAGTTCACCGGAAACACCAAAGTCGCATATCTTGATTTGACCTTGCGAGTTGCACAAGATATTCGACGGTTTGATATCTAATGCAACCGTCAACCTCGATGAAAAAAACCAAGGCTGTCCGTGTTTAAGCTCACCACGATGAATAATTCGGTGTACGTCATATAGATAGGTTAAGCCTTCGAGCACGGCCAGCGCAACTTTGGAGACGACCTCAATATCGATAGCACCGATTTTCTTGTAAATTCCATCAAGAGAACCCTTGTCCATGAACTCCATGCAAATGCAGATATTTGGATCAGAAAGAAATGCGCCATAGAATGAGATGATGTATGGCGAATGGCAATCATGCATAATGTGAAGTTCGCGGAGAATCTGCTTCCGCACGGAAGGCTTCGCATCAATGAGAACAATCTAGAAGTAACAGTTAAAAAGACATATAGATCTGACACATAGATATACTTGCCTTCTTGGCCATGATAGTGTTGGTGGGTGTATGTTCTACCTTTTTGACGCTCCCGCCGTTGCCTTGGCCAAGCTCCTGAAGGTCTTTTAGATCCTCATTACGAAGATCGTAACGCGTCTCGGCATTCATATCAAGGTTTGCTAGCGTGTTGGAAAGGTGAGTGTGGTATGTATTTCTCCGCGTATTTGCAGAAGCTGAGGGAATGGTGCAAGTAGGCGCGCCTGCTGCGTTTGCAAGATTTCCATCTGGATCCTGAACGGCGTTAGATACTCCCAATTTCGGGGCGTTGAGTGTCATAGGTGGAGGTCGTTTCTTGCCCTTCGCCGCTGTAGTTGCGGGAGCAACCCTTGTGGGTACTGGCTCTGGTTCCTTTGGTTTCGCGGGCACATCAAGCTGCAAAGCCTTGAAGTTGCGCTTCTTGCGGATTGGTGTAGCCATGTATCAACTCTTGATCGCCAAGGCCAACTTGCAAGGCTGGGCTCAGGCAGTTGCTTCAATGTTCAGAACGTTCAAAACTCTGAGTCGACCACATTAGAATTAGAAGGCTCGAGTGGATTACATAAGCTACATATCAATATTAACGTTGAACGTTGAACAGTGGCCATCGTGACTTAATGCATACCTCAGCTTCGTCGTTCGGTGCGTCCTGGCTGGAAACCATTCAATAACTACAGTACCTTGGTTGAAAGGGCCTTTTCAACGTTATGGTCACACGGTTGGCAGTTTGCGTAGGAGACACGCCAGAGTCTCATCATGATTTACTTTATATCGTGAGTTTCCTCGAACTTTGGCGTGTACTGATATCAATCCATCACATCTTAACCAAGCATGGAACTGCATGCTGTGCAGTCCAGCGAGTCTATGGAACAAGCGTCTTTTGCTACCAGCTTCTCCCTTGACTGATGAGGCAGACGGGCAAGTCGGCACCGAGTCATCGCTTATCTCCAGCACTATTTTTGCAGGTATGTAGCCTACTCAGATGCTGATGATTAAACTTCTACGCTCACAGCCTATAGTTGTATTCTTTATAGAGACCATCATCTGGATACCGCGTAGCATATGTCACAACGTTGCTGAGCACCCATCACAACGACCTAACGTATGCGATACCACCTTACGTGTCTAGGCGTGACTCTCTCTTGTCTAGCATCATCATTCACTGTTCAGGTATATTTTTACGCCCAGTCATGACGACGTGCGATGGAAATCTAGTTTTGGACTGCGTTGTCAACCCCGTTATTGTGTCGTTCGAACTCTGCACGACCCTTGGGCCTTTGTCCGGATCGGTTGGTTGCTCTGTATCCAAACACTTGGTGCACGCTCTATAAGATTTCATGTCGAAGGTGCCTGCTTCGTCTGATCGATCGTCATGCAACTAATTTGGTGGACTTCGACATCAGTTAGATTTGACTCATGGGAGTTAATGCAAATGGGTCGCTCCAACTCTGGTAGTTTCCCGCCCATATGTACACCGTCACACTAACGCAGGCTAATGCCTACCGACACTGCTGATAGCATCCTCTTGCAAGAGTTCCCATAATGTATACAAATACTGTCCGAGAAACTGAAACTGTTTTGGCACGCACAGTCAAGCGGACGACAGTTTTGACTACACGGTTGTACACGGACATGGTAAAGATCCGTACGCGTGTGAGTAACTGGAGACGGAAGGCAATTATTCGTACGTCATATTATGCATCCATGATGTACTCCAAGTACACATAATTCTGGTATAGTAAAGAATCTGGCCTCATTGGGATCATCATCGGCATCTGTGGACCTGATCTCACGTTCGTGATTCAGAGCAAAATGATTGATCCATCAGATGGCGACAGCCAAGCCACTCGCTGTGGGCAACAGCGAACTCGATCGATCATGCAAAGTGCAGAATTGGAGACAAGTTTTATCTAAATGTGACATGATATTTCATGTGAAGATGGGGGCATGTTAAGCGGGTCAAACAGCCACCAAAGTAGAAACGCCAACTATAAAAGAAAATGGTACCCTCTAGTCGGGAAAGAGCTCAGGAGGTCTACTATCTTCATTGTGACAGTTGGGTTAGGCTCATGATGCATGGTTGCGTCTTTGCTTCATGTCAATTACAAACATTGCGCGAACTGTAACTGCGATGCAATGAAGTACATAGGTCTATGTGTGATGAGGTTCAAAACCAGTTCAAAGAGCAATCCCACCTGGCTCTTGCGACTCATATCCCTTGTGATCCAAATCATGCTCCGATTCCTCCTCCACAGTACCCACGCTCGGGCGCGGCGATATCGGCGATGTTGGAAGTTGTACTGTGCCTGAGTTAGATAACGAATCTGTAGATGCTACACTCGTAATGCTCGAGCGAGACATGGAAAACCGTGAAGCGCGGCCGGACCAGAAAGACTGCAGACCTACACCCCAGTTTCCCAACGCTGCCTTTGCTTCTGAGGCGGCTTGGGCAACACTTACGGGCCGCGTAAGTGTACCTAGCACGGAATCTCTCGACGTCTGTCTGCTGATATCAGGACTAGGCTTGCTCCCCTCAGAAACGGGGGACGAAGACAGCCCCGCTTCCAATTTTGAAACCTCCACTGGGGTCTCGTACATGCTGCTCGCAAGATCGGAGCTGAATGAAGCAGAGCTGGTGGTGCGCTGCTGCTGCCACCGCCCACGGACGCCCTCGACTGCTTTGAAAAAATTCGTTGAACTAGCGGTGATGGTGCGTGAAATGGCGTCTCGTGTCGGAGCTAGTTGTTGCTCTAGTTTCAGTTCTTGAAGTCCTTCGGACAATCGTATTCCAATGTCTCCAACGACAGTGGGCTTCTCGTTGCACGGGTGACTGTCGGGGTAAAACTAAGTGTTTGAGAGAATCGTTGGAACAAGTTGTCCAACCGTGGCTCGACAATGTCGAAGAGCATAGGGTCTGTAGACCTTTGCCACACATCATATGCATTGGTTTTGGTGAACTCGGCAATCCAAAGTGGATTGAAGTCGTCGATCGAGTTATCATCCCCTCCTGCACGAATGTTGTGAATGTTGATTATTGTTGTACACGCTCGACACTTACCTGTTCCAGTAATGATCACATTGTTCACTTTCCCTTTTGCAAGGAACTCTCTATATCGAACAGATGCGAGCGCGGCGGAAACGTACTCTTCGAACTGCAGAATATAAGTCAAATCGCATCTGACACATAAGCTAACGCAACCTTGGCTCGCAAGTAATCATCACTGCCTTTGAAGCTGTCAAACATATGAGAACTGGAACCGGGCAATTCCACAATGTGACACACTGCATGGTAGGCTTCATTGGATCTGCATCGTCCCAGGCATCATTGACGTCTCGAACAATCTCATCCATCCATTTTCTGTCGGCAGCTGTCAGACCCATTAGCCGCTCCAACCTAGAATTTCGAAACTCTAGTGTGGCTGTCTCCGTCTGGAAAGCAAAGGTGAGCATCGAGTTGCTTCGATGGCATCTAAAGACCAACATTAATAAACAACTCAACCTCCTTCTGCTGAGTCACGATAGTGTTCGTACTCCCGCATAGCCAGCCTTGTGAATCCTTTAAGAGGTCCAACTGTTGCAAGGGCAAGTACGGTTGGAAGAACGCATCCTGAACCACATGGTCAGCTTTGCACATTGTTGTGCAGCGCAGAGCATACCTTGCCGAAAATATCTAGCGGTAGACCCATATATGCCATCATACTTTTGCGATCTGAAGTTTGTAACGATTGTGGGCATGAAAGTGTGGGTGCACGTGCTGCGAGAGGCGGGGATCCGGAATCCTCCAGCGTTTGTAATAAGCCTGAATATGAATTCGAGGATCAAGAAAGAAAAAGAAAAAAAAACATTACCAGGGATCAATGATATGAGCGAGTACTGGTAAGTACACAATCGTTCCACTGGGTGACCGAAGAACATAATCTAGAATTTATTCAATATGGATCGCGTTTTCAATGTTTACAACAAACCTTCTTCTGACACATGAGGGCTTTCAATAGAATAAGCGTGCGGTGGCGGAAGGTGTGGACAAACTCCCGGCTACCCACGTCAGCTTCTCAGGATGGTCAGTACTAACGCAACTCACATGCTTGTGCCTGCATGAATACAAAGAGATCAGATGTGCCTAAATCGTCTTGACGAGCTCTCCCGACACACCAATATACAATCCGCTTTCGGTTAGCTGTGTGCGAAGGGAGATTTCCAGCGACGCGCCGAAATCTACCAGAATACTGGTATCCGAGAAGTCGCTTATGAAAGCAACGTTAGACTTGGCTCATCAAGGCGACTTTCAAGCTCACCGTTGTTCAAACAGTGCACGTGTAACCACACCCAAGCGATCCCTAACAAGTCATATAGTCAAAGGGTATGTACGTGGCATTGCAGACCAACCGAATGGGGCCAAAGACTGGCTTCGATGCCAGGACCACGACAGCCTTTTGAACAATTGACCGAGTTACATCTACATCTTTAACAAGTAATACAGAGGCTGGTATTTGGCGATTACATCTGTAGACCAAAAGTTAGGGCCCGACACGCATATAACGATTTAGAATAATCCGCACGAGATGCCAAAGATGGTGGTAGGTATTGGAGCATTTGGAACAAGATGAAAGTAAGAATAATCTTCTAAAGACTGTATGAGGGTATTTATGAGAGCAGTTTTGTGCACACGCTTCGTTGTGCTTACCATATGTGCACCGTCTGGAAGGGCCAGGAAGGGAAGTATCTTGAAGATCTCTTCATCTTCGAAAATGTCGCCATGGCAGAACTCGATCTTCGGACCAACCTAAGTCGTATGAGCTTCGAAAGTAACGCAGGTAAGTTTAATCATCATACCAGATGATTGAAGTCTATGAGTGCAATGCCTAGGACTAATGGGCCTTCGGGAGGTTGTAGCAACATAGACTCCGGCCGTGCTTTCTTCGAATACGAAGAAGCTGCAGAAGTGAATGAATCTGTGTCCGTTGCACCTGATGAAAGGGTTGGCGGATAAGTCATAGCATGTGGGGTGTTGAATTTCGGTTCGTCAAACAGAGCTGCAGAAGGAGCCGCAGATGCATTCGAACTAGCACGCCGAGCGTTCTTCTCGCTGAAAGAGTCGCTTACATCGTCCATTTCTGAGTTGAAATCAATATCTAAAGAGTCATCCTGTGATCCACGTCTAGCAAAAAAATCCTGAGGGCGTAGAGCAGCATTGTGGTCGTGTCCTGGCGAATGTGGAGGAGAGGAAAGAGAAATTGAGCGCTGAGAAGCAGTATCGGCATCGGCATCGTCGTCATCGAATTCACTGTGATCATTTACGATAGAACCATCGGTGATATGTTCTTCAAAATCAGTCCTCTCAGTGCTGGACATGATGTCGAATATTGACGACGTGATTGGCGAAGGAAACTCAGAAGCGCCAATCACAGCCATAGCACCCACGTGGTTGCCATGCTCACTCGCATTGATACTACACGAGTCTGAGAACATGAATCTCTGCTGCGCTTACCTGGACCACCTTGAACAAGTCTTTCTCAAGACTGAAGATTTCTCGTTATGGTCAAGTCCAGCGTCATTCTTCTGGTTTTGGCCACCTCTGCGCTGGCACTCCCCACCCGTTTCATGGATACCCTACAATACATATTTGGGACTACATTAGAACTTCCTAAAGCTGAGATTGGTTGGACCGATCCACGTCATAATGGTGGACGGTTTCTAGACGTAAGTACTTCGTGAACTTATACGATCCCAGTCATGTTCAAGTTTACTTGCAGTTCACGACTCCCAGATACGGGGAACCGCTAAATGTCATCATATCTAACCAGTCAGATCCCTTCATTTTGACGGATGCTGGCTTCCGTCTGTATTACAAGTGGGCCACCTGTTGCTTCATGCTCGAGCCCCATTGATGTGCCTTGCAAGGTCCATCGGGTTTTCTGAGGAGTGTTTAGGACTTCATTATGGTCATGTCCACAAGGCAGACCTCGGTGACGGCGATAGCAAGAAATCCGAGCATATTCTAGCAAGGCAATACTACTTCCCTAAGTGGGGAACATGCTGGGAAAGTATAGCAGGTTCGTCTTCCTCCACGTTTCGTGAAATCTTTCGTGATTCGGTATCTAGGAGGAAACCACTTCCGCGCTTGGAAGCAGAATGGCTCAGAAATTGATACGGGAGCATGGTTTTTGGCGTAAGCACCAAACTCCTCGTTTCTAGTTACCACTACTGATACTCCATTCCCAGTGTCTCCAAGGAAATGGTGAGTAGAACGCGAGTAGAACTTAGGAACCATATTTATTTCTGGCAGGACTCCACTAAAAACCATATGATAATCCCGGACGGGTATAACATCGGTCGCGATTTCCTCGTCGAAGCCGCTGCATCTGTCAGCCATTGGAATGGCAGGTGGTGGCAGGCTGATGTGGAGTGGCGGAGCGGCCTCCTCGAACCAGGATACAAAGGTCAGCAGCTTTCTTTCCTTTTCACTACGTGGTCATTCTTGACTTGCCATTCAGGAATCAATCATGCCATTGCACAAGATGGACGCATTGCGATCCTGACTGTCAATCGACTATAATTGTGGCCTTATAGTCAGTGGGTGTATTGTCACCGTTTTGGAGGCTGGTGTTGTGTTATATACCATAGGACGCTACCCTGTTATTTACATTATACGTTTTCCTTGTATGCTTATAGTTTCTGTCACTAGTGTATATCCTTATTGTCAGATTGGGGACAGACCGAAATCCATCTATTTAATTACAATTACAACAGCTGGTATACAATCGTGCCGAGAAATGAGAACAAATGTGGGTAACAAAGGACAAGGAATGCATGATTGAATAACTTCTGACGATGCAAATAAATACCGACCACGCCAACAGCATACCACCTCCGTTAACCAGAGCACATGAGGCAGGCTTCTTTGTTCTCCAGCGAGCACAGCATTTTTGCCTCTTCGAGCTCACGCTCCCTTTGACGCTCAAGGGCTGCGGCATACTCGGGGTCAACATCAGGAGCTTCACTGGGGCTCGACGAACTCGGCGCAACACCTGTTGTCATTCGAATTAGATGGTGGAGGAACTCGGCGAAGAGGGGATGGAGAGGCGGAAGGGGTAGGAATGCCAGTGGCAGCCTTGCCGGATTCGCCCTGTTGCACCTTGGCTGCTTTGAGCACGCTCTGGTCGATAGTGAACTGAACGGCTTGCGCCGCCGGACGAGTACGCAAATAGTACATGCCAGTCTTGAGGCCCTTCTTCCAGCCATAGAAGTGCATACTAGTCAGTTGGCCTACAGTAGGCGACTGCAAGTGAATGTTCAAACTCTGACTCTGACAAATGAATGCTCCACGGTCGGCAGCGAGGTCGATAACCTTCTTCTGTGAGATCTCCCAAACGGTTTTGTAAATGGCTTTAATATCATTTGGTATGCTGGGGATGTTGGCGACGGAGCCATTATGAGCAATGATCATGTTTTTCATGTCAGTCATTCCAGAGCCCACGATCGACAAGGTCCCTGAGCAACCAGGGACATACAACCTGGAATTCACCAGCAAGAACACGACGAGTGTAGATATTACTAATCGAACGCGTCAGCTTGCACAGACGTGACAAGGAAGTCAAACGTACCTGGTGTAGGGCTCAAAACATTCATTGAAACCGAGAATTTGACTAGTTGATGCAGTTGGCATGGGTGCAACCAACAATGAATTCCGCAATCCAGTTTGTGCGATCTTTTCCTTGAGACTGGTCCAATCCCAAAGGTCAGAGGGAGTGACACCCCAGAGATCATACTGCAGTTGACCGAGATCGGCGGGACTACCCCTGAAAGTCTCGTATGGCCCATCCCTTTCAGCTTCCTCACAGCTGGCCTCGAGTCCAGCGTGATAGATGGTCTCAAAGATCTGAAGATTGAGTTGCCTTGCCTCCGGTGAGTCAAATGGTAGACGGAGAATCATGAAAGCATCTGCGAGACCCTGGACACCAAGACCAATGGGACGGTGGCGCATGTTGGAAGTGCGAGCCTCCGGAACGGGGTAGTAATTTACATCGATGATGCGGTTAAGATTGCGGGTGACGACCTTCGCGACATCATGAAGCTTTTGGAAATCGTACTTGCCGTTCGAGATGAAAGTAGGGAGAGCGAGAGAGGCAAGGTTACAGACGGCGGTTTCCTCCGGCGACGAGTACTCTATGATTTCAGTACACAAGTTGGACGACTTGATGGTGCCCAAGTTCTTTTGGTTCGATTTGCCTACGGATGATTGTGAGCAAAGAAAGTGCCGCGAAGTCATTTGACGTACGATTAGCGGAATCTTTGTAGACCATGAAAGGACCACCAGTCTCAATCTGAGCTTCAAGGATAGCATACCACAGCTTTTGAGCTGGAATGACCTTATGTGCGCGTCCCTCTATCTCGTACTTCTCATATAGAGCCTCAAATTCCTCGCCATGAACCTCGTGAAGACCAGGCGCTTCGTTTGGGCAGAACTAGCGACCAATTTTCATTGGATTCGACGCGTTTCATGCTGATAAGGGAGTGTTAGGGTGGCTAGGGGATTACGGTCGAACACATACAACAGGTCACAAATCCACAGTGCGTAGAACAAGTCACGGGCGCGCGACTCCTCTTTACCATGGTTCTTCCTCAGGTCGAGGAAATCGAAGATGTCAGGGTGCCATGGTTCAAGGTAAATCGCGAAAGCTCCCGGCCGCTTGTTGCCACCTTGATCGACATAGCGTGCTGTGGCATCATATGCGCGAAGCATAGGAACAATGCCATTCGAGTAGCCGTTTGTTCCAGCAATGTACGAGCTATAAGGCAAAATGTTACTGCTTGAGCAAAATGCCATGAATTAATTTAACGCACCCAGTAGCACGAATACAATGAATACTCAAGCCGATTCCACCTGCGGTCTTGCTGATCATGGCACAAGTCTTGAGGGTATCATAGATACCCTCTATGGAGTCATCTTTCATGCACACCAAGAAGCATGAGCTAAGTTGGGGATGAGGAGTGCCAGCATTAAACAGAGTTGGTGACGCGTGTGTGAAGAATCGTTCAGACATAAGATTGTACGTCTCGATCACGCTTTCAATATCGTTTTTGTGAATGCCCACAGCAACACGCATGATCATATGTTGGGGACGTTCGGCAACACGACCATTGATCCTCAGAAGGTATGACCGCTCGAGAGTCTTGAAGCCGAAGCTGAAAAAGGATCAGTACAATATCATCGTACATCTTGACGATCGTGCTCACTAGTTGTAACTGAAGTCACGGTCATAGATGATTGCAGAATCAAGACGAGCAGCATTCTTTCGTACAACCTCATATACATCATCAGCGATCAAACTAGCAGATTTTCCATTCTTAGGATTAACTTGACGATGAAAAGTCAAATACAAAACGCACACCAAAGATGTGGAAACATACTGTATTCGTAGAGGTCTTTCACCACAGTGGAGAAGTTCTTCTTGGTTTCTTTATGGAGATTTGATATTGCGATACGCGCAGCGAGGACAGCGTAGTCAGGGTGCTTCGTAGTAAGATAGGCTGCCGTCTCGGCGGCAAGGTTCTATCTCAGGTCAATGAGTGAACAGGGCAAAATATCATAGACACCTACATCGAGCTCAACGGTTGTGACGCCTTGGTATACACCTGTGATGACTTTTTTGGCAACCCTGCGGAGCAATTAGTTACATGAAATTGACAAAGCTGTCGACTAACTCGATCGGCTCGACATAGTTAAGGTCAAGGCCATAACAAAGCTTGTTTATCCTTGCTGTGATCTACCCAAGCAGTGAGCGACGCACTATACAGCTTAGTGGGAACATACCTTGTCAAATTTAACGTCCTCTTTGCGACTACACGTGAATAACGCGTTAGATGGTGTTGAAACAAATGTTCTCGGTGTGCGTTTGCTTACCCATCTGTGCAGAGGAACACACAATCAGCTACTGTACACCAAACTCAGGAACAACTGACCTCTTTTGAACACGAAAGCCATGGTATGTTGTTCCTCAATGATTACAATCAAGCAGGAGGAAAATAGCACAAGAAAACTGAGTCTGGTAGTGGGCGAGATGAAGGAGAGGAAAGACGCGTCGCGAAGAATTTAAGTGGCGTGTGCATTACTCAGCCAAACAACCCAGATAGGATTGATAATCAGAATCCGTCACGCGTTCAGCAAACAAGAATTGAACGAATGTAAATTCAATGTAAGTGTGAGCTCTTCTCCCACTGTGCCATTCAAAACGTTCAGGCTGGTATGTACGTGTGTGCATATATCAAAGTGTGAAACAAGACTGAAGACAAAGAGTTTCTGGCACGTTTACTTAAAATGTCACGAGTTAGACACGCTAATCAACGAAAATCGCGTACCGTGTTGTTGTGGCTTGCTTGCGCGAGCATCCGAGCGACTTAGGGTCCGACTTTGTTCTGACTCATTCATAGTATCCGCTAGTCCAGGGTTTCTGATGCCACACACTCAACAGATCCATGCTGGCGACCCTGCATATGCTTCTCCTGTAATTCGTCCTCCTTCTCCTGCAAGTTCTGTGGGAACCGCATACGGGCCCGATGACACGTCTCTATCTGACTCGGGATTGAATCAGGATGTTTTCGAGCGAAAGTGGATCGCCAGCCTTCGACTTGATGAACCGAAACATGATGAAGTCCATAGCTTGAAAGATCCCTTGATAATTTGTCCTAGCGATCCGCAAGAACAGAAGCGTGTGTTGAACTTCATCCTTGTTTCACTAGTTCCTTTGCTGATCGTTCCAGCTAGTGCTGTTTGAGGAAATATTACGTGGCTTCCGACAGCGTGTTCAACAGCTAGAGGAGGATGAAATATTTCAGCAAGCAGTCATAAACGGTTCTCAAATTGGAAAGGAACAACTACCTTCAGCTGACAACGTGGAGAACTTGATACAGAACATGATGGGCGCCTCAATAGGAAACGAAGCAAGCCACATACAAGATGGTCCTTGGAATAGACGCAACACTACTCATGCGACTCCCACTTCCAGCAGTATGAGGACCGCTGCCGGGAAAGGGCGACTAGGGACAACCTGACTTATGTCGTGGCCGTTTCTATTCTATTGACGAACCTGCTTATTCAACAACAGAAATTCGTACAAGTACAATAACTAGCAGTAGTACGTATGGAATGTATTATATCGAGTCAGATGGACATTAATATTCACCACCTTCTGTAAAATAATCCGGCAACGCTTGCTGCATTTGCTTCACCTTCTCGTGGATAGACCGTCTTGCCGCAGACTTGCAATCGTGGTGCATATATGTTGCAGATCCCCACTTGTCAAACTCCTTGATAATGATGCCCAATCTCCCGAGGACATTTGCGCAGCCGAGAGATAGCACGCCTTCTGACCTCGTCTTCTCCTTCCAGAAATCTGTCCAGCTCTGAGTGCATCCATGTTGGTGCCACGTCGCACCGCAGGACGGCGAGTGTTCGAACTGCGGAGGGACAGCACGCAATCTGTCCCATGCCTTAGAAAGGCGGTGGTATCCCGACAGAAGTCTCAGCTGCTGCACCGGGCTGACCACCAGCCGCTGCGG
This sequence comes from Suillus fuscotomentosus, assembly GCF_016647785.1. NCBI lineage: Eukaryota > Fungi > Basidiomycota > Agaricomycetes > Boletales > Suillaceae > Suillus > Suillus fuscotomentosus. The sequence goes on along the minus strand of NW_024539516.1, from coordinate 25,246 downwards.
CCCCTCATTCGTTTCCTGAATGTCACCCTCCACGTATGTGTGATCATTAGCCACTCCGGGGCAAACAAAGACCGACGTTTGCATGACTTCGAGATACGCCGCGCCTCGCAAGTCCCTAAGGTCAAACTCATCCGCGAGGGTCATGGCCAGATATGAATGATGCAAAGAGCCAGACATTAGCTTTTGAAGAAGTTGAATCATCGTGTCCATCAGACGTGAGTGCGAACACATCTGAGCAAGTCTGATCAAGCGAGCAATTTGACCTTCACTTTCCAAAAGAGCCGAAGAGCGAGTGTTTAGGGTGGGGAACATGCGAATTAGAGGGTTGTCGTTGAAGAAGGGGGATGTGTTCCGTTCAAGGTACTCTTGGATTGCGTCCAATGCCCATGTTTCTGTCGACTTGAAAGAGTACTTGCTGGACACCTTCGCGATATCTATTAGTCGGCTAAGATCGGCTTTTGGAGACTGGACTATCATTAGTTCTGAAGGTCTGTTATGAGCCAATACTCGAGTATGAGAAAGATGGACCTTGCAGACACTTAAATGACACTCACAGGGCATAGAGTGCCCAGAGGAAATGTCTGAACTCCTCCGTGGTATCTCCCTGCAGAACGATGGGATGATCATCTGACACCCCTTCTTCCCCGAATTCACCTTGTGGGAGTGTAAACATAGGCCCGAAGGATGATTGATCCTTGGACAAGATTGTGCGATGGACCTAATGCACCACAAATCATTCAGTTCGTGGGCATGAACCTCACTTCAGATCATACTTTGAATAACGTGTTCTGCACACGAAGAATGCAGCTCCCATCAGCCATGTAGTATGCATCGTCCCTCACGGGAGCCTTCGATTCCTCCAACACCATGACAGGAGATTGTCTAGACTCGGATGCTGTGTTGCTGATGCTACCAGTATGGCGCGCTCGCTTTCGCACTGGTGAATGCGTATGTTGGTCTTCTGTCACTATGTCTGGCTCTGGAGAGAATTCATTTAACGGGACGAATGGCGTGACGGGGCCCTCCATTGTCATGCGGTCCGGAAGATAGAGTCTAACAAAAGGTCCTAATTTCCCCGCGCTCAGAGCATTTCAAGACAAATTTGAAAACAGCTGTGATAAGACTCGGAATCGGAATCGGATGCTGGGATGTCTTTGAACTTCTACCATGCTCTCATGACCATCGCACTTCCCTCCCTATCTACTCCCAGCTATGCCATTTGGTACTGTCACCCTTAACGATGGAAATGAGGTATCGTAGTATTTCATGAAAGTTTGCATTACCATGCCAAGACTTGATATGTCCTGTGCTGCGTCCTAGTTCCCCACAATAGCCTTCGGCACAGGGTCCACCATGAAATTCAAGGATGTCTCAGACTACGTGGGCCAGGCTATCGAGAATGGATTTTCTCATATCGACACCGCACAGTGTATGTTACTTCTAAGTTCCAATCGCAACGATGAAAAGAACCTCATGTCCCAAAATTTGTTCTTGTATAAAGTTTATCAGACAGAAACCTACGTGGGCCTGGCTATTAAGGAAAGCGGTCTTCCTCGCTCGAGCCTGTATATCACCACCAAATACAGTGGTCCTGGGAAATCACAGCAAGCTATTCACCAAAGTCTGAACAAGGTCAGCAATCACATATTACTCACCTCAACAAACCGGAAAACTCAATGATATGCTCGTTGAGATTGGTATTTCTTATGTTGATTTGTATCTGGTGCACTTCCCGGCGCTCTTTTCTGAGTCCGTATGGCAAGAGCTTGAGAAGATGAAGAAAGACGGATTAACAAGGTGTGTCCTTTCCGATTTGAACGTGTCTCCCTGGTTTTCATAGTTATCAGGAGCATTGGCGTCAGCAACTTTACCTTAGAGGACCTCCAGAAACTTCTCAAGACTGCGGTCACGAAACCTGCCGTTAACCAAGTAGATTCGTCTACTTACTCCCAGTACAGCCAATGAACTTTGTCGAGCAGATCAGATTCCACCCATACAACTATGCGTCACATAAAGCTTTGCTTGAATACTGCTCAAAACGGAATATCATAGTGGAAGCATATGGAAGTTTGAAGTAAGTCCTCAGACTGCTCCAAATAATTCACCGCTCCAAATCTGCATGGCCAGTTCTATTACGCAGAATCCTGGAGGACCAGTGGATGCGGTTGTTAACGCCGCTGCTAAACGCATAGGCGCAACTCCGAATCAAGTGATTTTCTCCTGGGTCAGAAGTAAAGGTGTATCAATCGTCACGTATGTCTATCTACTTTCTATGTAATTTTCGTGTCTTACTTAACCTTCATCACCGAAGCACGACCCGGAGCAAGGAACGCCTTCAAGAGTACCTCGCTGTTGAAGATCTTCGTATGTCTTGAACCATGAAATGTGACATTAATCTAATTCAGATCATGAAGCCCCACTCACTGCTGAAGAAATTGCTGCCATCGATGACGCCGGTGCTAAAGGCCCTCCCTCCCAGCTGGTTGTTGCGAGGCTGGCAATGCAACACAGATTTGAAAAGTCTTCATCGTTGGTCATGTGGCTAGCTATTGCGATTGTGCTTGGCTTTGCAACCTTTTTCATGTTATGAGCTGTACAGGGGAGGTACGAACGGGGTTTGGAGTTATTGATAGGCCAATGTAATGCGTCTCCAGTGTTTCTTGTTTTACACCCGTCAACCCAGTGTTGCTGACTATTTTCGTGTCCACGCCCTTACACTCTGTGCTTCTTTCCATGATGTAGTAGTACGTTTCGCATCGAGTATTGGACTTGATCAGTGCATTCTGAGACCCTGCGCAAAGTCAGCCAGCCACTATTATAACTCGCGATAAACGGATTTTTAATGCATCGTTACATAATCTTACCAACCGAAGATGCATAGACATTCCGGAGTAAAAGCCATCATAGTACTACTTAATTGTGATGGCATCAGCTGCTGTACGAGCACAAGTTGCAGCCAAATGGCAAGAGTCATTCAATCGCCTCAATCGCAACGAGCCAGGAATATCTGGTTTAATGACATTTAGCGAGGTATGTCATTAGAATTTATATGCATAGATTTAACTTCGCGTTTGTGCAGGCATGGACTCTGGCCATAGAGTTTCTTAAACCGCGAGATTTGAGCGACCCTGCGCCACCAAAGCAATATGGTCTGTTAATCTGAGCACTCCGCTGTATTTTGCTGAGTCTGGATCAGACCTGAATAAAGTGAGGGCAGCATTTGGCGTTGTCGGCGAGTGCAGGAGGTTGCCTGTCATGATGGAGGTTTTCCTTGGTGAGACTGCTAATTTATGATGTCGCATTTTTTCTGAGGGATGAAGAGGATATGCGAAAGAGCCAACACTTGATCACCCGAGAAGTTGAGGCATATATGACGCTTTACGAGGTCAGAGTTTCTGCATCCCTGCAATTTGTCGTGTCGCTCAATGTTTCATCGCAGAGTAACTCCGATCCAGAAGCAATACGCTCACTTGTATATCGTTTGGTCGAGTGGTACAACGCGTGGAAACCAACTGCAGAGTACGTACCATGCACCTTACCAAGCCTAACATGTATTTGATGTAACTTAGTCTGGGACCAACAATGATATCCGCCTACACTCTTGCGTTCCAAACTCACATTTTTTCTGTTCTTCCTCCATCTTTTGCTCGGGGAATCAAGGCTGTTGTTTCAGCCACGCTGCAGCGTACTGTATCCCAGTCGCAGGACCCTCAGGACCGCGTCCTGTGGCAAGCCTTTGATACTCTTAGCCTCATCGATCGCTATGAAACCCTTATCGCAAGTATAGGATACGAATTTATCGAATCGTACGTGGAAGAAACGTGTGCGGGAAAGTGGTCAGAACCTGTACTTGCGACCCTTCGGGCCTGGATGGTCGACAAGATTGTGCCATGGATGCTGTATCCGTTTGCAAGAGGAGCAACCAATGGTGATTTATAATTTGGTTATCCCAGCTTCTGACTCACAAATCACTTAGCGGATGAGGCTAAAACGATGATGCAAGGCGTAGGGTCAAGGTTTGATTTCCACATGCATAAGACGCTTTGCAACCTAAGGTGAGATCATCTGTTTTCAGCCTTAAGTTGCCAAATTTTCATTTGTAGGACGAAGGAAATCTTTGACATTATCGTCGATTTCCCGGATTCTGCGGGCGCCCTCCAGGACCTAAAGGTTGGTATGAATGCTGTGGTCAATATATTCTTAATATTCTGTGTTATATGCAGGAGTGCTTGGCACGTGTCGACGAACGTGCGGACCTCGTACAGGCACTACGGCAAGCGTACGTTGTCGTCCATCATTGTCAACTGCAGTAATGACTGATTGTAATTTTCAGTAACAATAAACGACTCCTTCACCCGGGCGCAGATACGAAAGATATTCTGACGCATTATGTCTCGACGATCAAGTGTCTCAGAATCGTCGATCCTCCTGGAGTACTCCTCTTTAAAGTGGCTGATCCCACAAGAAGGTATCTCCGGTGCGTACACGCGAAGTTGGACTGGGGAATAAATGATAACATCTGCATGTTTGGTCAGAGATCGGCCTGACACCATACGATGCATAGTAGCAAGCTTGGTTGGAGACGGCGAGAGCGGGGACTCGCTTGTCGACGATAACGATCCCATTCAGCCCCTTCAACAACCCGAGATGGAGAACTACTCTGATCCTGAGTGGAATCCTGAACCCATTGACGCCGGGCCGGATTTTCGTGCGAGCAAGTCTAGCGACGTTATCAGTACCATAGTCAGCATATATGATACGAAGGACTTGTTCATCAAGGAACTGCAAGTACTATTAGCCCAGCGCCTGTTGGCGGTGAAGGATGGAAATTTCGACCGTGAGGTCAGTCCCAAGTTTCCGACTATGGTAAATATACTCAAGAAGGTCCATGCAGCGTCGTAATGTCGAGATTTTAAAGATTAGATTTGGCGAAGCTGCGTTGCAGGTCTGTGAAGTCATGCTGCGAGATATGACAGATTCGCGTCGCATAGACCAACATGTGCAATCGCAGAAAGCGGTAAGTTGTTATATACATGACAATGTACGGAGCCACTATTTGAAGCACAGAGTTCCATGCATCCTACGATCATATCTCGACATTTCTGGCCCGCACTTGAGTCCAGTGACATGGTCATGCCCGGGCAATTTCAGATGTATGTCCTTTCCTGTAACTGCTGCTACTTCTGAACCGGTATAGCCTGCAAGAGCAATATGCCAAAGAGTTCTCTGTGTTCAAACCTGATAAGGTTCTCCGTTGGTTACCACATCTTGGCCGGGTTCATCTACAACTCGAACTCGAAGACAGGACATTGGAGGCTGACGTACCTCCCCTGGAAGCGGCATTCATTGAACTCTTTTCCGAGAAGGGTAAGTGAACATTCAAAGCCGCATGACGCCACTGACCCTGCAACAGACGTATGGACAATAGACGAACTAGTCCTCCGATCCGGCTCCGTCAACCGAAATGCAGCTGTCAAAGCCCTTGCTACTTGGGTAGACATGCATGTTCTGAAAGAAGACTCAGAGGGTGTTTTCCGGCTTCTGAGTGTTGCCGAGGGTCCTACACCAAGAAGTAGATTACAAGCACCTAAGCCTGGTTCGTTCATCTTTCAACGTAGTACATCCTTGTTGCTTATTGTTATCAACAGCAGAAACGGGGGAGTTACCACCGGTAATGAGCGTGCAGCAGCAGCAGGCCGAACAAATGAGAATGTACTGGAAGGTACGCTTTGTTGTCGTCTGCACTTCTCGCAATGGATCTTACTGCAAAATGGTACAAAGTTCATCGAGGGCATGCTTACAAATCTGGGTTCGCTGCCGCTGGATCGAATACAATCGATGCTCAAGTTTGCACCTGGTTACGATCGCACTGCAGAACAACTTGGGAGTTTCATGGAAGCTGCTCGAAGAGAAGGATTGGTCAATGTCAAGGATGGCATGTGGAGACTTGGGAAGTAATGATTTCCCTCATTGGACATGTAGGCGATCCTCCACCATGACTGACTACATAGCGTTACCTTACGAAGCAATGCGTCGATTACGGACTACCCGGGAGTGCAGCACATGAACCAGCCGGTTGGATGTTCCTGTTGCTAGACAAGTTTATTGAGTTCGGTGACGGTACAATGTGTTACCCAGAGTATATACATGTGCACGATCATGACGGAAGGAAGGCGAGAATGTGAAGGGACAAAGATATACCCGATAGCAAAACATCCGTGCCTTCAATACTATTGCGGAAAGATCTAAAACATACGCAGAGGTAGGAGTCGACATCACAAGGTTATTATCAAAGAAAATTGCGTGAACATACCTGGTGCATAGTACGCACTGGATGTCCCAGGTCCGGAAAAACCCCGGTCCCCTATGTAGTAGACCGAGCAAAAGGAAGACAGTCGCTCCTTCCTAGTAAGGCTACCTAGCGTTGTCGCCTGTACCGAGTCAATCAAGGGTAAATATATACAAATACGTTGTGTCCAAATCAAGAAGCAAAAGTTTACGGCCAGGTGATTCCGAGTCAGGTTATGTCCCCATCTTAATATACAGTATAGTGACATAGGACAGATCGCCATCCGACATCAACTACGCCGCTGCTCATGTAGACTAGGAATGGGCGGTCACGTTTGCTTTCCCTGTAAGTTCAAATAGGTATTATTTTTTTCGCCGAATCTTCGCGAGATGCCGCTTGAAAATGACTACTTATTCGTGCACTTGATATCTCGTATGAACAGTCAGCCCAAGCGTCTATATACAATCATCCAAACCATGGTCGCTTCATATCATCGAGGTGATGTCGATTACCCTCCCCTCGATGGATCGCTGTCCCTCCCTCAATTGGTTGAATTCAATGCGCAACATAACTCAGACATCACTTTCTTTGTCTATGACACACCTGACAGCAATGACCTGGTCTCTATTTCTCACTCAGACTTCTATCGAGCTTGTCATAGGGCCGCCCAGGCAATTAGGCCAGCCTCCGCAGGCGCAGACAAAGAAGTGGTCGTTCTCATCGCGAACTCCGACACTCTTCTTTATCAGACAGTATTCATGGGCATAATCTTCGCTGGGCTAGTTGTGTGTACATAAATTTTCTGAATGATTGGGTTTCTGATTACTGCTATTTCAAGCCATTCCTCATGTCCCCTCGTAATTCGGCGGCGGCAGTCACGAGCATGATGCAGAAAACAAAATGCCGTCGTTTAATCACGACTCGGCTCTCTCTCGCTTCCCTAATCGACGGAGTCGAAGCAGGTCTTATGTCTGCCACTCAAACAAGCCAGCTGCGGATTGACGAGATTCCGGCGCTGAAACACCTGTACCCCTCACTCGTTAGTGGTACTCCCAACGAGGCTATCGTCCCGTACCCTTCCCTAGGTCCGCCGTCGTCTGATAACGATGTATTATTCTACCTGCACTCCTCTGGTAGCACTGGCTTCCCCAAACCTATTCCAATAAGTAACTTGACTGCCATCCACTGGTGCTTAACGCGTGAGTCGGTAAAATAATCCACACAGCGAATAATGCTAAGATAGAGTGCCGTTAGCATCTATCCTCGACCTCGTTAACCTGCCCACTCCTATCCGCATCGGCGCTGCGCCTTTGCCATCATTTCATACCTTTGGTATATATTTTCAGCTGCTCGCCCCTATCGCCGCCCTGAGCAGTGTGTCTATTTACCCGCCTACATCCTTCCTCGATCCCTTGGCGACCCCTGTAGTACCCAACTCGCACAACATCCTGGACTCTGTGCTCAAGACGAAACCGAACACTTTGATAGTTGTGCCTGCCTTTCTGGAACAATGGGCGTTTTCACCGAGTGCTGTCGATGTTCTGAAAACCCTCGAATATGTTGTAAGTTTGTCATTGATGCTGCGACAAGGAGTGACTCGCGTTGATACCAATGCAGATCTATGGTGGCGGTTCTCTCGCGCCTAAGATAGGAGATACCCTAATGAATGCAGGGGTCAAACTTTCTTGTAACTACGGAGCTACAGAATTTGGTACCAGCACTCATTTTATCCGAAATTCGGTCGAACAAAAGTTTTGGGACTGGGTGCGATTTGGACCAAATTCCAAGATCAGATGGGCTCCACAGGACGATGGTACATATGAATGTCAAGTTTTGGTACGTCTCCGAGTCGATCTTTGAACACGCGTCAAACACTTTCTTGCAGACAACCCCGACGCATCAAGTGTCAGTAGAGAATCTTCCGGACGTCAAGGGTTATGCTACTTCAGATGTATTTATCAAGCACCCGACCATAGAGGGTTTGTGGAAGATGTACGACGGAAAATTGTGTTATTCTTATTCATGTTCTCTGACATTTCCCTTGCAGCGTAGGCAGGATTGACGATGTTTTGATACTCTCGTCCGGGGAGAAGACAGTACCAGCTCCCATGGAAAGCATCATCTGCGCTAACCCCTACGTAAACGGCGCGGTCATCTTTGGTCGTGGACGCAATCAAGTTGGGATCCTTATAGAGCCACGAGCAGGGTGTGAAATTGACGTTGGTGACGAAAAACAACTCGCTGAGTTTAGGAACCGAGTGTGGTAAGTCCCCTAAAGATCGCATGCTACTGTTATGTCTGAAGAAGTTCTTGAAGGCCGGACATAGAGGAAGCGAATAAGGAGGCTCCTGCCTTCAGCAGGATCTTCAAAGAAATGATTCTTGTGACACACAGTGAGAAACCCATGCTTCGAGCTGGAAAAGGGACCGTCATCAAGAAAGCGACCACCAAGCTGTATGAGGAGGAGATCAATGCTCTGTGAGCATGGTACCCATTCGTCATCCTGTTCACTAGAATTCATGGGCGACAGATATGAAAAGGTGGAGGGCAGCACTAGAGCAGGTATCGATATACCTTTGCCTACAAGCTGGACTGCGGAAGATGTTGAGGGATGGCTCAAGGTCCACGCTGCTGCTGTGAACGCCGACAAGGAAGTTGATCCTGATGCGGACCTTTTTACTCAGGGCTTTGACAGGTGGGTCGAGACTGACAAAGGCTAGTGCTCTGCTTACTCCGTACATCTAGTCTCTCTGCGACATTTCTCAAAAACCGCATTATCGGCTCTCTCAGCTCATCTTCAGATCGCGACCTTCAGGCATCAGCATTACGGATTGACCAGAACATCATATTTTCAAGTCCTTCAATTCCCCGGCTTGCGAGGAGCGTCATTAATGCAGTATCGCAGCGGAATGATACAATTGCTGTCGACGCCAAGGCTGATATCGAGAACATGATCGAGAAGTATTCAGTCGGATTAGGGAACTCTGTCACAGAGGTCGACACCACTTTAGTTAATGGGTACAGCCAAAGCGACCATGTGGTTGCCCTGACCGGGTCTACGGGTTGTTTTGCCTCATACCTGCTTGCAGATCTACTCCAGCGTGAGGACGTGTCTGTGGTATATACCTTCAATCCCCCGTCAAAGGGGGCATCCATACAACAACGACAGGAAAATTCGTTCAAAGATCGCGGTTTAGATTCTACCGTGCTTCAATCCGACAAACTAATGTATGTAGAAACTGATGCATCCGATGACCACCTAGGTCTGGATAAGGAGTTGTATCAGAAGGTTTGCGTCATTCCAGTGTCACTGAATTGACTAAAGCTAGTATAGATCTGCACGTCTGTCACTGTCATCATTCACAACGCTTGGCGACTCGACTATAACATGGCGCTCTCGTCATTCGACACTGATGTGCGGGGAATGCGAAATCTTATAGACTTGGCACTATCTTCTCCGCGTCATCCCAAGCCGCGTTTTATGTTCGCATCTTCCATCTCATCTGCTCAAAGTTGGGACAGAGCGAAAGGACCATTCCCTGAAGAAGTGGAATACGACGCCGAGGTTGCAGTCGGTCTTGGCTATGGCGAGAGCAAATATGTTGCGGAAAGGGTAAGTCACAAGCTACTTTTGGACGCATGGGTTCTACCAATACTGTTTCCATCAAGGTTCTGGTCAACAGCAAGTTACCGGCATCATCATTCAGAATGGGACAAATATCAGGAGGACCCCCACGAGGAGCTTGGACCACGAAAGGCTGGCTACCGATCATCGTCAAATCGAGTGTTAGTCTAGGCGTACTTCCGGAAGCTAAAGAAGTAAGTCCATTACTATCGAGGGTATCTGTTCGTGACATGTGCATTTTAGTTTGTGTCTTGGATCCCTCCACAAGCCGCATCAAATGCTTTTCTTGATGTAGCTTTCGCGGAAGAAGAACCTCCCATCGTGGTGAATCTAGTGCATCCGAGACCGACTGCATGGAAGACGTTGATGCAGCCCATTGCGGACGCCCTGGTTGAGCGTAAAGTAACAAGCTACCCGCTACCTCTTGTGCCATTCTCAGAGTGGCTCGAAAAGCTCGAATCAAGTGCCAAGGACTTGAGTCAAGAGAACATGGAACGCATCGTACGTGTATCTCGATAGCTGGCCAGAACGTTTCTAATATATTCTTCGATTATAGCCTGCTATCAAGCTTCTCAACTTCATGCGTTCCATGACTCAATCAGACATTGCGATCAGGGCGTCCGGAAAGATAGACTCCGAAGCGGATGGCATGACTTTATTCACCACTGCAGTAGCCGAACGCGTTAGTCCAACGATGAAGGAACTGAAGTCGCTGTCTTCGGCAGATGCTGCACAGTGGGTGGATTATTGGGAGGCAATGGGGATGTTTCAATGAACATTTGAGTAAGTCTTGATGTTATGACGCGAGGTATGAAGTGATTATGCTAGAAAATGAGATATATGCCCGAAGATCGCTCGCACGCTTCGTTCTTTTAGAACCTGCTGACCGTTGATACTTACTTGATCAGTACTCGTAGTAAAGATGAAGCTAGAAGCATATACGCACCAAGCCAAGCCGAAGACTTAAACAAAGGCGATTTGTCAAACAGTTGGAAACCAAAGTTCTTTTGCAGTCGCTACTAAGAGAAAACAGTCAGATTTTCATCAAGGAGCCAGTACCGACGACTCTCCAACAAGTGCATGATACCGAGCTCTATCTGAACAGGATACACTGTCCTGCATAAAGCATCAATTTGAGGCGTAGAGCTTAATTAGGGCTGCATACCGACGCTACTAGTAAACTGCGTTCTAGTGAGACTCTGGTAGTGTCGTGGGCAGAAAGGAATTGGCCTCTTGGCAGATGGCAGAATGGCAGAACGGCAATTGGCAGAATGGCAAAAGTTGGCACAATGTATTGTGAGCGTTTTTAGCTCTTTTCAGCTATGTTTGTACTATGGCAAAAATGGCCATCAGTGAACCCGTGAGGAAAGTAGATAGCAATAAATAACAATATATAGTACATAATCGCAAGAACTAGCATAATTTTGCTATCGACAATCACATTGTTATGTTTGACCTTATAGAGGAAAGACGCGTCCCTGATTATCATATAAAATGTTATGAAATGCCATAACGAAAGGGAGGTTCACAACTCCGAAGCATCAAATAATTGACGTGAAAATATAAAGCTTTACAATGCTTTATCTAATTGCAAAATTTACATGATATCTGCGAGAATGATACTACCTGGAGTAAGTTAGACAGAACTACCAAAAGCGCCAGCATGACAGATTGCCTGCAACAACCTGCCATTTTGTCACCAGTACCAAATTATTCTCATCGTCAGCACTCGTTTTGTGAAGCAAATTAATTTTATTTATATTTAAATACTACATATGTAGTTACAGGACAAAAAGAAAACAGGAAAAGATAGTGGAGAGATGAATGAAAGGAGGAACTAAGGTCAGCAAGGAACCACAAAAAAAGGCCAGCAAGGAGCCACGAGGAAAGGAAAGGAAAGGACCACCATGAACGGCCAGAGGAAGGAACCATGAGGGAAGGACGGACCACCACGAATGGCCAGGAAGGAACCATGAGGAAAGGAAGGGCCACCACGAACGGCCAGGAAAGAACCATGAGGAAAGGCCAGGGAGGAACCACCACGAACGGCCAGGCAGGAACCACCACGAACAGCCAAGGAGGTACCACAAGGAAAAGGCCAGGGAGGGACCACCACAAATGGGAGGAATGAAGATGCTGAGTCGAGAGGTGGTGGTAGTAGCGGTGAAAGAAGGATTGAAAGGAACTTGCATGTAAATTTCCGTCCTGCGCAAACAATGACAAATCAATTTCAACCACTTGCGCTGGTCACATGATTTGAGGTTGTCTGAAAATTCTAAGGTAAAATTTGAGGCTGAGGTGATAGTCACGTGCATGATTTTGGATGACATTGTAATTCACGCAATATTCGAACTGATCTATATAGTTTTGTAAGTCAAAAATAAATGAGGTAATATGATGTTGCTCAACAAACGGTACCTAATTACACTATCATACCTCGCTGGTTGAAGCTCTCATAAGAATATAAATTAGGTTACAAGTGCTAACGGTTCTTTCCACGATAAAGTCTTATATCACTTGGTAGTTTAAAACATAAATGAGGGAACATGGCATGAGTCAACAAATATAACTTAACCATGCTATTGCATATTGATTGCTGCAACGGCGCAATGTTGTAATCTTGTTGCGAACTCCTCATGGTAAAATGAATTTTCAGAGATTCATGGCTATGTACCGATAACTTCAGTAATTGATTCTGAACCTGTGAGATAATTCTGGTGGATCAGAGTCTGCTGCAAGGGGAGGAATCCATGCAAACGACCTTTGAGTCGACTTGGAAGTTGCAGAAGCGGAAGATGGGGATAGAATTGATAGAATTCGGCCTTGATTGCCTTTTTTGTAGTGAGGTAACCACACTGCACGAGCATGCCCGATGATCATATTTTTCAGTCAATTAGATGTTTATTGTGGCTCTCAATAGATAAGTACTGTCGTGCCGAGCAGCAGTTGCCTGTGAAAAAGTAGTGATTTGTTTTGTTTTTGACCAAATTTTGACTTTCTCCCCAGTAACTACTAACAAAGTGGTTGGACACAAGTTTTTGGACAGAATGGCCCTTGGGCTTCTAGGCCACATGTCAAATTTTTATTGTTTTTAGTAGGAACAAATACTAGGTCATCGTATTTCTGCCGACTTCTGCCAACCACCCTTGACCTACTGCCGGCAATTGCCGCTTGGCAATTGCCACCGGCAGAATGGCATCATTCTGCCAACAACACTAGGTCACTCTGGGCGAAAAATATAAAAGGGAACGGGGCAAGTGGCACGTGAGGAACGCGTAACGCGTCGCCATAGGCCAACATCTAGTGTCGTGGGCAGAAAGGAATTGGCCTCTTGGCAGATGGCAGAACGGCAGAATGGCAATTGGCAGAATGGCAAAAGTCGGCAAAATGTATTGTGAGCGTTTTTAGCTCTTTTCAACTATGTTTGTACTATGGCAAAAATGGTTTTGAGTACATCAGTAAATTCCCACATTTCTTAACTTCCTTTTTCGAGACTTGCCGCCGGTCAAAATCCCAAAAAGGAGCGGAAAAGTCACTCGCAAAAATGGCGACACCCACTTGCCATCCACTTGCCACAAGGCATATAAGTTGGATAAGTAGATGCCTCCTCTTGAATTTTACTTTTCTACCTTTATTTTCGCTTTTTGAGCAATTATTTTCAATTATTCCTACAATACAAGCAGTGCAAGTCGTGCAAGTAGTGTAAATTGTAGCAACTTATTTCACTTATTTCACTTATTGTGCACTTGTTCAAGACAAAAATAACCGTATATCATTGCATTTGTATATTAAGCGAGACAAAAAGGAGAGAAAGCAATATGAAAGTACTGGTAAGTAGTGAAAACGAGACATTTAACATGCGCGCGGCGGGCAACAGTGAACAAACAAGCAGGGAACAGCGATGATGAATGACGAGAGGAAGGGGCAGTACAACTCTATAAAACAGAAAGTAGCACCGAAATCCGTCAGTTGGGACACTAGAAAGTGACAGAAAAGGACAGTACCAGGTATCAAAGATGAGTGCGCGCTCATCCTCAGAATCTTCTTCCACAGTGGGGGGCGCACCACGCCTCCTCGCAGCGATCTCCTTCGTGCGGCCCCAGACGTCCTGGAGGATCGACTCGTCGAGGCGATTGATGGACTTCATATAGCCCCTGGTTGCCGCACCAAAGTTGGTGTCGGAAAAGGCCTTTCGAGAGTTGCTGATCTTGCCTGAGGCTTTGTTCATACTGTGGGGGACTTTGACAGCATTGCCTTTACTGTTGACCTCCAGTTCACTGATGAGCGTCTTGTCACGGCCGATAATCTTGAGGGCGCGTTCCATCTGATAAATACGTCAGTCATGATATGATGAGGGGGTAAATGCACATGCCGCCGCAGTGGCGAGGCTAAGAGCGCCCTTCGCATGCGTGACCTTCCTGTGGCTCTCAATGGCGCCCCAGGTAGCACACCTGTGCTGTACGAGGACTTGAACAAGGAGTTCCGACTGAAAGGGTTTCTTGAATTGTCCGTCCTCCGTGATGCTACCATATAAGAACCCTAGTTTGAAAAGTAAGTTGTTTGCGAAATCTTCGCGGTCTTGGTCGGTCTGGACATCATCCTGTAATGACATGAAGTGTGTGAGTGCGGTGACAGCGGTAGTGCCCATGCCATTGCGCCATTCTGATAGCCGCTGGGTGGCCTAAGAAGAAACAAGAACGATCAGATACGAATTGCATCAAAGATCACTTACTAATGCCATGACAGGCCCATCAGTAGTCACCTTGTGCGGTATGTCCTTGTACACCACGTCCCAGGTGTCCTGCACAGTAGTGCAGAGAACTGCCTCCAACTTGGGAAGAGCCCAAGCCCAGACCTCATCTTGATCTCCGATCGCAAAAATGAGAGTGGGGATGAATACTGCACTCCATCTAGCCACTGCCCGAGCACCTCCAGGAAGGTTCTTGATCCTGTAAGCAGAACGGGGGAGAATCTCCACCTCGACAGAGTTCGACACGGCGCCAGAAGTAGCACTCGAGATACTGGAAAGACTGCGAGTATGTGTGACGGAAGACTTTGTCCGCTTAGCCGCAGGAGCTTTGTGCTTGACGCCAACATTAGTCTACATGATTCGTAGTTAGTATGATTTGAATATTAATAACCGAAGCTTACTACCGCAGATGTGACCCGCAAGGACACTGGTTCAGATTCGGTCTTGACCACCACAGGTTTGCTGTGCCCCACAAATTCAACATCGGATGAAGGTGTATCTTCCTCGATGACGAAGTCATCATCGACCATGAAGTCGTCCCCAATCTGGTCGTCCTCGATCACGTCGTCCTCGATCACGTCGTCCTCGAGCAAGTCGTCCTCAGGCAGGGCATCCTCAATCGTGTCATCATCGGTCAGGCCATCCTCCATATCTGCGAGTTTGCGCTTGACACTTGTCGCCAGAATGGTAGAGTGGGATGTTGAAGTTCGAGCGAGAGCTGCAGCTCGACGGATATCAGCATCGTAATATCCTCGGGGGACCTGTGTAGAAGGAGGAGGCTCGAGATCAGATTCCATGTCAGTGTCGGATCCATAGTTAACGAGGGAAGCTACTACTGGGGGGGTCGCCTCAACATTCATTTCATCGTCGGAAACGTCAGGCTGAATTGCGTTGATCTGTCGAGGAGTCAAATTGGCATTGCGATGGGATTGATTTGTTCGTACTGAAGTATCAGGGACCTTAGAATAAATCTTGACGCCCTGGTGATGCGGTGTAGAAACAACAATACTACTAGGAATAAATGATGCTCCTGGCAGTATCTATAAATGTTGATAGGTCGCGCGTTGCCTAGTCTGCGTTGCTTGAGGAGACAAGTGCGTTCGACCCTAAAGGGGAGGTGAGTACAGCAAAGATCTAGAGGTATGCGCGGCAACGCGAAGCGCGAGAAAGCGCAAGTGCGCGCAAGGTACGAAGGCGCGGGAATGCGCGCGCGTATTAGCGCGAAGCGCGGGAAAGCGCGCGCGTGTAAGCGGAAATAAAAGAGACTAAGCTTAAGTGATGATATAAAGCAATATAAGAAAAGATAGATGCAAAGTGTAGACCAATAGACTTCTACTATGTACTGCTAAGTAAATAGTGGGTGATAACTAGTAAGTTCAAGGGAAAAGTAAGGTGTGAAAGGTAAGTAAGTAATAGTATGTACTGCTGGCGCTTATATAGCGCGCCTAAGCGCGGTCATGCGGAGCCGAAGCGCTACCGAGTAGGTATGTAAAGATATATATAAGTGAGAATTCATGATAAAAATAAAGGTGGAATGATATGCTAATAAAAGAAATGGAAATATACGCACTAGAGGGCTTGGTGGACAGTGGATGGATGCTTCTGGATGGCTGGCGCTATAGGGCGCGCAAGCGCGGGAACGCGCGCGCGCGTATACATCGCGAAGCGCAGGAATGGTGCGCGCATGGCGCGCATTGCGCGGGAAAGCTGCGCCTCATATAGGAATTGCTGTGGACAGTACACAGAGTGGTGCTGCGAGTTGGTGCTGTATACTCCCTTAGTGGAAACTGCCATATCACGCCATGAGAGGCATGAGTCTCTACAGCGGTTAATACATAAGAAAGAACTAGATAATTAAACTCACCTGAGCAGCTATTGGTTTGGACATACGGGCAAGGGCTTGAGAGCGCTCAACTGATTCAGCCAGATCATCGTCTGCAAACAGGGTCGTAAAACGATCTGCCACGTTGTCAGCCCCAGCATCGGCGATAGTATTGATGGGCGTGAGTGGGGCACCACCGCTACTGATAGTACTCCCCATGGTAAGTTTGGAAGAGGGAGCAGTACTGGAGAAGTCGGAAGGCATCGTAGATGGTCTTTTCCTCAATGCGTTGGAGGATGGCTTAGAACCAACACTGGCAGCGGGAACTTCCGTCCTCCAACCCGGGATACGCTGGACAGCAAAACCAAATTTTTGAGGACCTGATGTAGTGCTATCATCATCATGCACCATTAAATTGAAGAAGAAAAGAGCCGTTTCAGTGAGATGGTGCAACATAGTTGAGAAGCAAACGTCTTACACATCAGCAGACTTCTTATCGTCATCACGTGCCATCGTTGATTCATCGATAAGACCCGCTGCTTCGATTGCATCTCTTACTGGCGTCTTCACTGGTAACACTTTCCTCTTCTCCTTCTTCTTGCGTGACCCCGGCACTCGCACCTCTTCCTCTGCATCACTCCCAGGATGGTCGACGTTAGCACCGGCTGCTAATTTACCTCTAGCCCCACCACCCTTGCCATTAGCGCTAACGGCCTTATCTTCGGCCATAGTCAAGTTGGAGGTCTCCATGACTTTTACAGCCTTTTTTACGGGGCGTGGGCGTGGGCGGGGACGAGTAGGCTTTGGCGCATCAACACGTGCGGCTGCTTGGTCTGTCTCCATTTTTTTCTGAAATACAGCAATGCGGTTATGTCCTTCATGAACAGCCATTTCACTTGCCCTCTTTTCCTCCTCTACACGCTGATCGTCAGCGGCCTTTTGAGCTTTGGTACGTCTCTTTGTGTGGCCTTCGCCCCCGGTCAGGATATATCCTGGGTGCTGAGTTGCATTTTTAGCTCGAGTCGCCACACGCCTCGGAACTGCGCTGGCAAGCTGAGACATGGTATTGATGGAAGGTTTGGGAGGCTGGAGAATGAGAATACCCAACCAGTGGTGGCGGATGACAAGGTAAGTTTCGTCACAATTCTTCAAAAATTGTAGCCTAAGCTGACTCTGAATTCATACATATGACCCTACTTTGCTCTGACGTACCCACTAATATACTAGCGCGATCTTTTGCAGTCGCCGTTAATATTGGGAGTCTCTACCATTTTTCAGGCACTCCGGATAATATCAGTCCAACGCTTTGCCTGTGAGACATCAATGTCATGGTTCTTTGACACCTTTCCGACGAGGAGATAGTCTACTAACACTCCCCGCATCGTTAGTACTAGTTTTTGTTTGTTGGCGCAGTGAGACTGAGGTATACCACCGCTTTTCCAGTGTAGAAAGCTTTTTCGGTACAGTTTGCTCGTGTCCGAGCCCCAAATCTGGCCTCCATTATCAAATTTGTCACATTGGTACCGGTGATTATGGACGGTTGCACCCCAAACCTTGAATCTAACGGTTAGCCTTCAGAACCTTCGTCAACATCCAGCATAGCACACATGCCTCCCCGTCGTGCTCACCACCTGCTTCAGCTTCCATGCCCAGTTCCAGGATGTTCACGCTGGTTTCGAAACCAGTCAGGTCTTACACAACACAGGCGCTCGCTTCACCCAACTTTACCTGTTTCAGCACCGTCCCCTCAGGATCATCCCCGGCCATCTTGTTCACCCTCCCGCCCTCGAGATTTCTCACTGCCCCCTCCGGATTTTTCACCTCCACCCCGGTGTAGAGACTCGTGTGTCTCATGGTGTGATATGGCAGGTTTCACTAGGAAGTATACAGCACAAACTCGCAGCGTCATTCTGTGCGCTACCCACAGCTATCTCTATATGACGCGCAGCTTTCCCACGCAACGCGCGCCATGCGCGCACCATTCCCGCGCTTCGCGATGTATACGCGCGCGCGCGTTCCTGCGCTTGCGCGCCCTATGGCGCCAGCCATCCAGAAGCATCCATCCACTGTCCACCAAGCTCCCTAGTGCGTATATTTCCATTTCCTTTATTAGCATAGTTCCACCTTTATTTTTATCATGCATTCTCACTCATATATATATTTACATACCTACTCGGTAGCGCTTCGGCTCCGCTTGACCGCGCTTAGGCGCGCTATATAAGCGCCAGCAGTACATACTATTACGAACCTACTTTTCCTACTTTTCACTTACTAGTTACTACCCACTTACTACTTAGCAGAATATAGTAGAAAGCTATTCCTTTACATTTTGCACTCTTATATCTCCTATCTTGCTTTATATCACTACTTAAGCTTAGTTTCTCATTTCCGCATACTCGCGCGCGCTTTCCCGCGCTTCGCGCTAATACGCGCGCGCGTTCCCGCGCCTTTGTACCTTGCGCACACCTGCGCTTTCTCGCGCTTCGCTTAAGCGCACACTTCTAGATCCTTGCTGCACTCACTTCCCCTATAGGGTCGAACGCACTTGCTTCTCAAGTAACGCAGACTAGGCAGCGCGCGACCTTACAACTTTTACAGATACAGTCAGGAGCTTCTTTTGTTCCTCATTGTATTGTTGTTTCTACAACTGGAGCCCACTGCGAGGGGAGCAGTCAGCAAGATCTAGTTCCGCGCATTTCGCGCATACAGGTCAATATCTTTGCATTTCAAAAGCTAATCATTTTCTAGTCATGCATTCTCGCGCCTTGCGCGCGCGCAATATTAGCACGCCTGTGCGCCTCGCGCGCGCACCTTTCTCGCACTTCACACTATTTAACGCATAAAGGTCAATCTCTTTGCATATTCAAAAGCTAACCAATTTCTAGTCACGCATTCTCGCGCTTTCCCACCCCTGTGCGCCTTGCGCGCGCACCTTTCACGCGCTTCAATGCCCTTCAGAATGCCCATCCGCGGCACAGCAAACGCGCCCAAGTTCGATGGCACTACAGACAACCTCGCCGAGTTTATTGACACCTATGAGCAGCTCGCTGATGATGCAGGACTCCAAGGACTCGACCGCATCAAAGGTATTATCCGCTACCTTGAGCGCGACGATCAAGAACTATGGGGCGGAATGCCCGAGGCGCAAGTAAGCGATTACGACGCCTTCTTAGATGAGGTGAAGGTAATGTATCCTGGATGGGACGGTAAAAGGCGCTACGCGCTCGCAGACTTGCGCGCCATCGCGCGCGAATACGCTAACAAACCAATGCTCTCTTGCACAGAACTAAGCAATTACCTGCGCGCATTCAGGAAGATTATGCAGCCACTCATGGACGAAGACCGTATTGGAAAGGCCGAACGCGACCACTTATTCATGGAAGGAATCCCTAGCGATGCTCAGGCGCAAATCCGCTTGCGCCTTATGATCAAGTTCCCTGACCACCACCCATACGACCCATACCCATTCATGGACGTCTTCGCAGCTGCGCAGTTCCTATTACCTGCGCACGCTTTTCCCGCGCCAAGCGCGCCAGTTAGCGCGCCCATAGTAGCACCAATTGCCACCTTAGTCACAGCAACTGTGCCAGTGCAAGCTAAAGTGGCTAAGTACAAAGATCAATACCACGCGAGTCGCGCAACGCAGGATACGACCATTAGCGCTAACGCAACAGCTGGACTCTTCTATCGCGCACCCTCAGAAGCTGTACTTGACAAAAGGCCACCAGTTCCTATTCACGCGCCTCACGCGCGCGCCTTTCCCGCGCCTTCGCGCGAATCACGCGCACCTCAACCATTAACTGCACCAGCATGCAAAGCCATACCAGAATGCACCACCTTAGATCACGAACTCGAGCGCGCGCTTGCTAAGCGCAACCAGAAGCACACCACAGGCGCCTCTTCACCTTCACCATCAGCATCATCTCCTTCGCAATCTCCATCATCACCAATCGCATCGCTAGTCAGGGATGACTCTAAACATCTATTGCACACTAACGCGCCAGTTGAAACACGCGCGCCTATCGCTATCGCATCGCGCGCGCCTATCGCCATCACCTCGCCAGCAGTCAGGGATGACTCTAATCATCCATTGCACACTAACGCACCACTAGAAACATGCTCGCCCCTCGCTATTGCATCGCTTACGGAAGAAACCTCGCCAATCGCACCATCGCCATCACCGCTATCACCACTCGCATCATTAGAGGTCAGGGATGACCCTAAACATCAATTGCGCCTTAGCGCGCCTATAGAGGAGCCTCCTACCGCATCAGAGGCTCAAGTTGCACCTTGCATCAACCAGAGTTTGCCTCTGGTAACTCCAATTGTCACTAACGATTGCGCGCATGTCGCGCTTTTTGCTTCCAGTGACTATCGCTTGCCAGTAAAGCATCCGTGCATCATGCTGCACATCCACCAAGCGGAGCATGTCTCAGGCGACCCTGGCGCAACTCAGGCGCACCATATTGCGCCTGAGGACGCGCAATGCGCGCGCCTCGAGGTATTGTATATTTACCCTCATCTCATTTCGCGTTTTCTGTCTCTTTCATGTTTGAAGCTCTTAAGGAGCTATATGATGATTCCAAACACTTTAATTTCATCTTCTCACCACCCCTTGTTCACGCGCCATGATCACGCGCATCGCGCAATACGCGCGCGCGTTCCCGCGCCTCGCGCATTCATAATTGTAGCAGAGTTTTCATGCTATTGTGTTTCTATCACTTCTCCCCTTTTAAATTGCATTTCTTTCATTCAACACAAGGTATATTACAATCAGTCATCCAGGCGCGACTTAGGCGCGCGCCTGACACATACATACGCGCCTAACACCCCTATCATCACCTTTAACTTCGCACTTCCCACATTTATTCACATTCTTCGCGCTTTTGCTTACCATGTCAATTTCATTCCTGCGCGCCTTGATGCGCACTATTCTCTTTCACCTATGCGCCTATTGCGCCTTGATATACCACCCTTACAGCCCATTTGCGCGACATTTGCGCCTAATTCCACACTATATACATTTCTCGCTAACACATTTGCAGAGAAATGGCCATTCCTCGCGTGTTCGGCCAATATAATCAAATTCGCGCGAAATCGCCCCAAGGCGCGCACATCGCGCGCACCCTATCAGCTTGTAGGGCGCCCCTACACCCCTTGCAGCGCCTCCCATTGGCGCGCCTTCAACCTGCAGCGCGTTGTGCAGGAATTCATTCTGCCAGTCACAAGCCCCCCCCAAATACGCCAGCCTTGCGCATTCCAACCCTACCTTGGGTAAAGCGTCAGCTCGCAAGAGACGCGAAGCGCGCTAGTCACGCGCGCTCGCACGCGCTCAAGGAGGAGGATCGAGCGCTTCAGCGGCGCATCAAAGGAGGAACATATACCAACACTGTTTCATAGGATATTGTTTGTTTTACCCTGGGTTTCGTCCAGTGCTCTTTCATTTCATTTTCTCTCATTATAACACTGTCCAAAAGACTAATAACACACTGATATATGCATATAGGAATCACCTAGAAGAAAAACAACCATAGATCGTGCCCACCTAGCTCAATAGTATATTTCCTCTTCGCACGCATGACGCGGCACCATGCTCCTTTTTACCTTAGAACGCGCACATATGCGCGCAGTCTTCCCATGCTCACGCGCATATACGCGCAATCTTCCCGCGCACATACGCTTCATGCGCGCGCGTGCGCGCTTCCCGCGCCTTTCTCATAGGAAGGTGTAGATGTTGACAGCTGCACGAAGAAGACAAGTCGGATAGGACATCCGCAAAGTTTACCATTTTCCCTTCATATTTTCACTTATAGTTTTACTCATGCTGTTCAAACCTTTAGCAACTAATATTTAGCACGCCTAGTAGGACTTGGTTTGGACATGGATTGGATTGCTCCTGGACTGCGCCACTTCGCACCATCCCCACAGAATACAACACATGACGACACTCATGCGCGTTCTCGCGCCTTGCGCGCGCGCACTTTCCCGCGCTATATGGATATGCGCGCATCTCGCCCACGCTTTGCGCGCCACATCCATATCACCCTTGCATCATCGCCCCACACCCATGGCACATTAATCACATCAGAGTCACCCTCGCAATCCACCATGCTACACTTCATTCCCGCGCCTTCACGCATAGCGTGCGCACATTCTCGCGCCTCGCGCGTAACATGCGCGCAACTTCCTGCGCTTCACACATACCATTCTTATGATCACGCATTCATCGCCCAACAACCAAGCCTCGTACATGCATCGCACATGCATACTATCATGCGAAACCCTCACCACACACGCGCTGAGTGGGGACACTCAGAATTTAAGTCCCTGGGAGATGTAGAGACTCGTGTGTCTCATGGTGTGATATGGCAGGTTTCACTAGGAAGTATACAGCACAAACTCGCAGCGTCATTCTGTGCGCTACCCACAGCTATCTCTATATGACGCGCAGCTTTCCCACGCAACGCGCGCCATGCGCGCACCATTCCCGCGCTTCGCGATGTATACGCGCGCGCGCGTCCTGCGCTTTGCGCGCCCTATGGCGCCAGCCATCCAGAAGCATCCATCCACTGTCCACCAAGCTCCCTAGTGCGTATATTTCCATTTCCTTTATTAGCATAGTCCACCTTTATTTTATCATGCATTCTCACTCATATATATATTTACATACCTACTCGGTAGCGCTTCGGCTCCGCTTGACCGCGCTTAGGCGCGCTATATAAGCGCCAGCAGTACATACTATTACGAACCTACTTTCCTACTTTTCACTTACTAGTTACTACCCACTTACTACTTAGCAGAATATAGTAGAAAGCTATTCCTTTACATTTTGCACTCTTATATCTCCTATCTTGCTTTATATCACTACTTAAGCTTAGTTTCTCATTTTCCGCATACTCGCGCGCGCTTTCCCCGCGCTTCGCGCTAATACGCGCGCGCGTTCCCGCGCCTTTGTACCTTGCGCACACCTGCGCTTTCTCGCGCTTCGCTTAAGCGCACACTTCTAGATCCTTGCTGCACTCACTTCCCCTATAGGGTCGAACGCACTTGCTTCTCAAGTAACGCAGACTAGGCAGCGCGCGACCTTACAACTTTTACAGATACAGTCGGAGCTTCTTTTGTTCCTCATTGTATTGTTGTTTCTACACCGGCCATCATCTCCCATACTTCCTGATCCAATTCAAGAGGATGTACACAATGATGCAGAATTACTGGACACGAGCGAGCGTTGCTATCGCACATACCATTCAACATTAAATGGTAAGTTCATTCAAGTTTGAGTACTCCGTTTTTGACTCAAATGTACGCTTAGGACGACATGCGCGGCTGATGGGACATTTCTGCCATATGGCACCCCTCCGACTCCTGTGCCATTGAAGGCTCCTGATGATTGGAGCCCATATCGCACTAGGATTGAGTTTGAGGCGGCAGAGTTCGCATTCAAAAAATGTCATATGTCGGCAAGAAATTTGGATTTCTTGTGTGACCTAATGGCCGCGGACTCTCGCAAAACACCACGACACCCCTCCATTTGCTGATCACAAAGATCTGCACAATGTCATAGATGCGACGCAGCTTGGTGACGTCCCTTGGCAGTGTTTCTCTGCTCAATATACAGAGAGAACGACCTGAGGTTGCCCCACCGTGGATGGACGATGAATTCGAGGTCTGGTATAGGGACCCCCGCGCAATGGCGCACACTATCATCGCTAACCCTGACTACAAGGACGAAATCGACTATGTACCATATCGTGAATACGATGCATCGGACGCCACACGCCGATGGAAAGATTTCATGTCCGGAGACTGGGCATGGAAACAAGCAGTACGTCTTCCATCTCTTTCTGATATCGCTCGTAAATAGTATAGCTAATATTTCATCAAGGACACCATATCACAAGATCCAGAAACACACGGATCCGCTTTGGTCCCAATTATTCTCGGTAGTGACAAAACTACTGTCTCTGTGGGCACTGGTAATAACGAATACTATCCCCTCTACGCCTCGATCGGTAATGTACGCAACAACGTGCGACGCGCGCACCGTGATGCTCTTGTCATCATTGGTTTCCTCGCCATACCCAAAAGTACGTATATTCATATTTTAAATTTCGTTTTCCGTCATCTGATCTGCATTTCAGCTGACAGGAGTCATTCTAAAGATGACGCATTTCGGATATTTCGCCGCCAGCTATTCCACAGTTCGCTATCCGTGATTCTCTCCAGCCTCAGACCTGTTATGACCACGTATGAGGTCGTGCGCTGTGGAGATGGTCATTTCCGGCGCGTTATATATAGTCTAGGACCCTACATAGCGGATTACGAGGAACAACTCGTGCTATCCTGTGTTGTCAAACATTGGTGCCCGAAGTGAGTATTGGCACTTGCAGTCAGTATCCATTCACACTAACAATTTGTGTAGATGCATTGCAGTTCGCACAAACCTTGATGGTGGTGGCATCTACCGCACCCGCGAGTTTACTGATTTCTTGATCAACGAGCTACACGCAGATGTATTGTGGGATGAATTTGGTCTTATTGGTGATCTCGTCGTGAGTGGAACAAGCCGCTCTTCAATACCAGACTAATCTATTTTGTGTAGCCATTCACTAATGACTTCCCCCGAGCTGACATTCATGAGTTGCTGTCGTTTGACCTTCTCCACCAGCTCATTAAAGGGGCCTTCAAAGACCATCTCGTTGATTGGGTATCAAAGTACCTCAAGGCCGTACACGGGACCAAACGATCAGAGGAGATCAT